>NW_028094832.1:3306721-4506721 GCF_014824575.4 Sturnira hondurensis
ACCTGTATGCAGAAAACTACACAACACTGAAGAAAGAAATCAAGGAAGACACAAACAAATGGAGACGTATACCGTGTTCATGGATTGGAAGAATTAACATCATCAAAATGTCCATACTACCCAAAGCAATTTACAGATTCAATGCAATACCTATTAAAGTACCAATGGCATATTTCACAGACATAGAACAAACACTTCAAAAATTTATATGGAACCATAAAAGACCCCGAATAGCAGCTGCAATGTTAAGAAAGAAGAACAAAGTAGGAGGGATCACAATACCTGATATCAAACTGTATTACAAGGCCACTGTAATCAAAACAGCCTGGTACTGGCATAAAAACAGGCACATAGACCAGTGGAACAGAATAGAGAACCCAGAAATACATAGTCAACTTCTGTTTTGGGCCAATGAATACAACTTTTATATGGGCATGTGTGCATGTGTATGGATGGGACGTGTGTGCTCTGTGTGTGTGTTGAGTGTTTATTATCAGAAAACACTGACACTAAGAATATAACCCACTCCCTACACTAAACAATGTTTCTACAATCATGGAGCTTACAATTTAGTAACAAAAACATTCATTGGACCACTTAGATATATCAATTAACTATTATTGGGATAGATGTAAGGAGGGATAGTTGGAAGGAATTAGTATTTAATAAGGAGAACTGATAACATAATCAGTAAAATATACTAAAACATAAGGAGAACTGATCCAGTCTTAACTGCCCAGGAAAAATTTCCCTGAAAAAGTTACAAGCTTCAGACGTAAGTTGAGATGAAGGAAAAGGGAGAGAGAGTCTTTTCAGGCAGAGCGAAGGTCTTGAGCACATCTCTGAAACAGGAGAGAGGCCGGCGTCACAGAGGGTCAGTTTGGCTGGAGCACAGATCTGGCGGAGGAAAGGCGCTGCGTGCCATGGGGAGGGAGCCGGGCAGAGTTCAGTTCTGCAGGGCTCCGTGGGCACGTTTGTTGTGATGGTAAATAAGCCATTAAAGAGTCTAGGAAGTTTACCTAAGTTTGTTTACTTAGAAGACCGCTCTGACTTGGAGAACAGATGATAACCATAGATAATGATGATGTGGTAGATGGCATATTGTTTCCCAATCCACATTCCCTTCATTCCCTCTGTAACAGACTCATCGGCCTCGCTTTTTACCACGTGACTTTACACCCCTCCCACTTGATTGGGGGAGTGTATTTTTTCACCGGCTTGATGAGAGGCCTGACCGTGGTTCGTGCTCCAGACGATGGAATGTTAGTGGATGTGATGAGAGCAGAGGCTTCCGAGGTGCTGGCCTGGTTGCCTTGGCTTCTTGCCTCTGCATCAGTCGTCAGCAGAACAGGCTCATCCAACCACTGGCCCTGCACTGCAGCCTTAGGCTTAAAGCAGTAAGCCAGCCCAGTGAGAAAAAACCAAATGATTTGTGCCATCAGGCATCGACAGTTTGGTGCAGCCTTTGCCAACTCATACAGGAAGGTATAATAATGAAAGCAAGGAGACAAATTAGCGGTCTGAGTAAGATGTAATGGTGGATTAGACTAACATAATGACAGTGAAGAGATGATAGAAAAAATTGAATGGATTCCAGAGATAGTTAGGCTTTAGAATTGGTAATATGGATGACTGATTGAGTGCAGAAGTAATGAGAAATGCCAAAGATGATATTTCAATCAAAGATTTGTGCACTATTGTTCAACTTTATAATCATAAAGGCAATTGAATATGCCCAGCACTTTCAAGTGATGTATGTCAGTTTACTCATGACTGCAGAGACCATTATTTTGGTGCAAAAATTAAATAGTGAAGCCCTTGCTGGGAGTCTGTGGGGAGGAACCAGGCTGCTAGGGACCTTCTTCCCTAGGAGGCAACACAGCCCAGGTCCGATTGCCTGTTTCCAGTGGGCCGGCCCAGTGGGAGGCCCTTCCTCTTGACCTGATTGATACCTAATGTCCTGCTAGGACTCTGGGGTTGTCACGGGCATGTCTGCATCTGCTGTTAAGAAGCACTAAATCCATCGCTTTTAGGAGGCAGCAGAAAACCCCAATTTATTATGTTCGTGCAGGATGCTTGCTAAACTTCCTGCTTAAGTAAGGTGCACCTTGTGCCTGAACTTGGACCTGTAGCTTTATAGCTTGTTTTTTCTTACAGTTTCCCTGAGTTCCACGTAATTCTAATGGCTGCTTATTTTGCTTTTGTTTTTTTTTTTTTCAAGAAAGCAATGACTTATTTCCTGTCCAATGTTAGTGAGCTGCAAGCACCGTGGTTTTCATGAAAAAAAAGAGAAAATAAATGTTTGGCAATCCAGTTGTTGAGGAAAAGTCACTCCTTGGGTAGAGTCTGACTCACTCCCTCGATGACCTTGTTCTGTCCCTGCAGCTGTAGTAGTGGTGACGTCCGTCAGGGTCTGTAAGCAGCAAGCTAGCTCTGGCCTTTCTGATGGAAGCCGGGGAATTATAACCACTTGTGACTCATACGCCAGGCCTGTGTGGCCCGGTTTTCTGGTTTTGCCTGCTGAATCTGTCTCTGCTAGATTTACCTCCAAGCTTAACGGTTCCTCCATCTTCTTTCAGCAGAGCTCAGCCAATATGGAATTACCCCAAACTTTACTTTTTGAACACCAAAGTTAAATGATTAAGATTAACCACGGTTAATTCTTAAATAAGTGTCTTGATGATTTGGTACAGTTGAGATACACAATGTCCCATTTGTCAGTGTAATTCCTAGGCCCGAGCCATTGAACTTGAGGGCAGAGGAAAAGTTCCTCCCTTACAGCTGGAATCCACTTTCCTGCCAGGAGGCCCCAGACCCTCTGCCAGAAGCACTAACTGTGGCCTTTTAAACAGAAAGAAGGTAGAAATCTGTACAGCTGTAGCGACCAAGGGGATTCAGGCAGGTAGAGTGCCGAGATCCCAGACGGCGTTTGGCTGACAGAGCGTCTTTTACTGTCCCTCGTGGTCGGAAGGAAGCCAGAACCCTAGTCGCTGCATCCTGGTTAAGATGTAGGCTTGGACTTCTTGCTGTACTTTCAGGCACATGTTTTATATCTATAGTCTGATAATGCTTTCCACTAACAACACATTTGTCTCTGATTCCTTTGAGGTAAGTTTCAGCTTTATTTAAGAAGCCTTGGCTGGATTTACCACCACCTTCGCCTATCTCAAGCTAAATTTTTAAAGAAAATAAAAGGTGCTTTAAGACCACCTTCTATCTAAAGCTAAGTTTTTAAAGAAAATAAAAGGTGCTTTATAAGAGGTGAAAACATGGTGTGTGGTACTTGGGAATGTACGGTATTTTGCCATATAGTTTCCTATGACCTTCAGGGGACAGAGTCCATCCTGAATGTTTTTTGGGTAGGTTTTTGTGCACAACAGTCTTCTCTAGTATGTCATGCACTTAGAGAAGTTTGTGTTAATTTGTCCAGAGCAACCTCTGGAGGATCACCATCGCGTAATGGCCCTTCCAAACTCGGCTTCTTTCATTTATCAAGAACACCTATTTGGTAGCCACAACATGTGAGGCACTGTGCCAGTCAGTACTGGCAATACAGAGGCCAAGTCCAGGAGTTCTTGGCTCACTTTGACATCTTTAATTGGCACATGTGAAGGTATTTGTTAGAATGAAATCAACTACTTACAAAAATTTTAATTTTTACTACTTGAATTACATAGACTGTGTGTGTGCAAATCTGTTCCCAGAAAATGTTGGCTTAATGAATAAAAATGACCCAAAGTATTTTTATTTATTAGAATGGCTTATCATGAAAGACTGGTTCCAATAAAGAACAGCAAATATGTGTAAATACATTCTTAAATATAGTTAAAATTATTTTCAGTTCTTCACAAAACTGTTTTCATGCATGCTGATTTTCTCCCTTATAAAGCGTTTACTCAAACTTTTAAAATTAGCAAACAATTCAGGGTGTGCGTGTGTGTATGTACTTGTGTTCATGAGCATTGCTTCTATACTGTCAAGGCACTGCCTGCTCTGTCTTCGATGGGGCAAATTGATTTTTAAGTTTGAGTTACTTCTTTTTGTTTTGTAGTGGGTTAGACGTAAGAACAGATTCTGCATGATTATAGTTATTCTAAATTTTAATATATTCTTTTAAATGAAAATCTAAAATAATTTCTATCATATACACCTGTTTTCTAAGTTCTGCATATATCCATGTGATTTTAAATACATTTCTAAGCATAAGTGGATCTCTTCTCCTGTGATAAATGCTTCTGTCAACTGCTGAGAAAATAAAAATCGCCTATTTCACCCTGATAACATCATAAACACATATGAGCATCATACTGATAAGCTGGACAGAGGAGAACTGAAAATAACAAGAGCAGAAAGTGATTTTATATTAACTGTGAAGTGGAAGGTGGCCGTGTGGCACTGTTGAATCCTAACGGGCAGTTTGGGCAGCACTATTGATAAATACATAACCATATGCATACATTTTAATCTTAATTTGTACATTTTTAAAGTTTCAGGATGTGTATATGGAGAATTTCTAACAACCTAAACATTTAGCTAGATGTTAAGAGAGCTTATGAAAGAATGAATGTATCGACACTATTTTTCCATGTTTTTCTCTTCCTCTTATGTCAAAAGTTTCTTTAGTACAGTGAGTTCTTATTGCTTAAAAGATCAACTTCCCTAAAGAGAAAAATGTTTTATACCTTACTTACCACTTAGTTTAGATCAAACTTGACCTGGCACAGAGGATTTCAGATTCTTGCTTTGGTCCAGAGCTGAAAATATGCACTTGAAGGCCTATCTGCACTCTGTGTTTCTCGCCTATGCATGAGAATGCCTGGTGGCATGAAAGAAATAGCTAGAGGCTGATTTGGTATGAAAAGAGGAGGGAGGTGGTGAAGGTCCATTAGTCTGAAGCAAGCGTGGGCCTTCCTCCTCCTCCCCGACTCTAAAGCAAATCTGGCTCAACCCAGGCCTCAGTGTCCGGGAATCCAGAACCCTTGTCACCCTGTCAGTTACTTCTGACATATTTCTTTCACATAAATGTTTCTGCTTCTGCTCTAAGATATAGTGTGTTAACAGAAATGTTGCAGTACAGTAGATCAGAAGATGGTTGTCACTGATAAAGAGTTGTGGTCCCCAAGAGGACAAGGCAGCCAAGCCATGGGGTGGGGCACATGGGAGAGAAAGCCCAGGGGTCAGTCAGGAGGTCGTCACTGTACTTGCTGCAGGAGGGAGCAGGGGAGGCAGACTTAGAATTGGCTGGTTTGAACCACTGCAGGAGCTGCTGGGGTGTAGGCACTGTCCCTAGTTATCTGGTAACTAGCTCTGTGTGATTAGAATAGGCAGGTGGACAGTGGGTCAGTGTGAGAGTCCAGGAAAGGGGCTACACGGGGCTGTGGGCTCTAGATTGGTTGGTCTTCATCTGAAAAGAACAATTGGTTGGTCTTCATCTGCTCGTATTATCTTTAGGAACCGGCTAACTCTGCGAGGGTTGGCATGACCTCAGCTCTCAAAGCATCAGAATACAGAAACCAAAAGGGTTGGTCAATACAACTAGGTCTAGCTCCCTATCTTGGTTATTTCCCTTACACAGCTGGATCGAAAGTATAACCCCTTCATCAGTTTCTGCAAAGGTTCCAATCATACTGAGAATTGTGTTAGGCTTAAAGTGCAATGTTTTAAGAAAGTTACAAGGAGCTTTAAACAACCGTGGGTGTTTTCTCTTTTCCTGACTTTCCCTACTCTTCCTTCCCTCTCTGGGGCAACCAACAATTGTCCCTCCTTGCTTCTGGCAAGTCCAGTCCTTACATTTAGGCCCTTCAAGTTGTCAGCTTGCACTCTGCCAGGGGTTTTAAATACATTTCTAAGCATAAGTGGATCTCTTCTCCTGTGATAAATGCTTCTGTCAACTGCTGAGAAAATAAAAATCGCCTATTTCACCTTGATAACATCATAAACACATATGAGCATCATACTGATAAGCTGGACAGAGGAGAACTGAAAATAACAAGAGCAGAAAGTGATTTTATAGTAACTGTGAAGGTGGCCATGTGGCACTGTTGAATCCTAATGGGCAGTTTGGGCGGCACTATTGATAAACACATGGTGACTTTGCTCCCCGAGGCAGGATGTGATCTGTGAGCTTATGTAGAAGGAATTTATTGTACGGGCTTGTATTATCATAACACAATTTGTGTTACCATTTGCAGGGAGAGGGGGTGGCAAGAACGGTTTGCCAGATAACATGGGAAAGGGCTGTTGGGTATACAAAGTTATAGTTATATAACTATAACTTTATAGTTACCTGCTTTCCTAGGACATGTGTGGTGGTTAATTTTATGTGTCAAGACAGAATTGGTAGATTACAGTCACAAATTAGAGGAATATATGAAGGCTAAACTAATTGAAATGAAGGGAGATGTCCAGGAAACCAATAGCGATGGAAAGGAAACTGGTACTCAAATAGATGGAATGGACCAGAAGGAAGAACGAAACATCCAACCAGAAAGGAATGAAGAAATGAGAATTCAAAAAAATGAGGAGAGGCTTAGGAACCTCCAGGACATCTTTAAACATTCCAACATCTGGATTATAGGGGTACCAGAAGGGGGAAAGAAACAGCCATGAGTGGAAAACGTATTTGAACAAATAATAAAGGAGAACTTCCCCAGTCTGGCAAAGGAAATAGACTTCCAGGAAATCCAGGATGCTCAGAGAGTGCCAAAGAAGTTGGACCCAAGAAGGAACACACCAAGGCACATCATAATTACATTAGCCAAGACTAAAATGAAGGAGAGAATCCTAGAAGCAGCAAGGGATAAGGGGACAGTCACCTACAAAGGAGTACCCATCAGACTGTCAGCGGATTTCTCAAAAGAGACCTTACAGGCAAGAAGGGGCTGGAAAGAAGTATTCCAAGTCATGAAATCCAAAGACCTACAGCCAAGATTGCTTTATCCAGCAAAACTTTCATTTAGAATGGAAGGACAGATAAAGTGCTTCTCAGATAAGGTCAAGTTCAAGGAGTTCATCATCACCAAGCCCTTATTATATGAAATGCTAAAGGGACTTATATAAGAAAAAGAAGATGAAAAATATGAACAGTGAAAGGACAGCAAACACACAGTTATTAACAACCACACCTAAAACAAAAGCAAACCAAGAGGACAGCTAGATCAGGAGTGGAACCATAGAAATGAAGAACACATGGAGGGTTAGAAACAGGGGGGTGGGAGGAGGAGAAGGGGGGAGAAGGCACAGAAAATAGCATAGATGGTAGGTAGAAAATAGATAGGGGGGAGGGCAAGAATAGTGGGGGAAATATAGAATCTAAAGAACTTGAGACACGTGGTTATAAACTAAGGGGGGGAGAAGGGTGGGGGAGGGAGTGTGTGGGTGGAGGGGAATGAAGAGGGGAATAGAACAACTGTAATGGTATAATCAATAAAATATATTTTAAAAAAACTTGATTGGGCTGCAGGATATCCAGACAGCTAGCTGGTAAAACGTTATTTCTGGGTATGTTGATGAAGGTATTTCTCAAACAGATTTAGCGTTTGAATTGGTAGATTGAGTACAGATCACTTTCACTGTGTACACCAGCATCGGCCACTCCTTTGAGAGCCTGAAGAAATCAAAAGACTGAGGAGGGAAGGATGCACTTGTTCTCTGAGCAGGGATTTGCATCCTGTCCTGCTCCTGGAATCAGAGCTCCTGGTTCAGGGGCCCTTGGACTCAGATTGAAGGACACCTCCCACTTTCCTGGCTCCCTGATGGCTCTGTTTCTCTGGAGAGCCCTGACCCCTACAATACGAGTAACTCGGAGCGAGGATTTCTAGTATATGGGGTAAAACTTGAGTGATTTGTTTGCTGTGTTCCCTTGGGCCTGCCTGAGGCTCACAATCTCCACACCTGTGGAATAGGAATAATGTCTGTATCCATGGTAGTGTAAATTACTCCAAAGGATGTATTTAAAGGTGTTTAACCTTGAGCTTCTTGCTGTTGGTGGTTATCGTTCTCCGGCTAAATTGAACTTACATACAATTGCAACCTAAATCTCAGGATAATGAGCACTAGTGATTGTCTGAAACTAATTGGCACAATATTTGTTACAATGTTCAGACATCCTGAAGACGAAAGAAATCAGACTGAGATTTATTTTTTTAAAATATATTGGCCTGTGTGTCCTTGTCTGCTACAAACTTTCGAGTTCAACTGGAGGAAAAATCAGTTCAAAGGGGTTGAGGTACTCTTCTTGGTGAAAACAGGGCTGCTGATTATTGTTTAGGTCTCATCACAATCTGATGTGTGATGAACAGTGCTACAAGAAACAAGAGAGGGGGAGGAAGAGAGAGAGAGAGAGAGAGAGAGAAAGAGAGAGAGAATGCCTAGTGGGGCCATTAGGACCTCTGGAGGAAGAGCTGCCAGAGTCCTCTCGGATTTACATTTAAAGAAATATGGAATTTTCTGCTCAGGCATCTTGATTTTGCCATGGCTACTTCCTTCTTATTCCTAAATTGTTATTAAACACGGGTTAAGCTCCCGTAGTGCACAGTGCAAAGCAAGTAAAGAAAGTCCTGTCGTAGGACAGCTTCTGCCTCCAGGCCCTTCTTTATCTTTTATCCCACAGCCTAAGATTACCCAGAACTATAATGTCATAGTGAAAGTGTAGAAAAGATGATACTTCTGGACCTTTCCTCCATTATTCTGCAATGTAAGAATAAGTTATATTAAAGAGTAAAATTATCAGTGCACTTGATGTTCATCATTNCTGGAGGAAGAGCTGCCAGAGTCCTCTCGGATTTACATTCAAAGAAATATGGAATTTTCTGCTCAGGCATCTTGATTTTGCCATGGCTACTTCCTTCTTATTCCTAAATTGTTATTAAACACGGGTTAAGCTACCGTAGTGCACAGTGCAAAGCAAGTAAAGAAAGCCCTGTCGTAGGACAGCTTCTGCCTCCAGGCCCTTCTTTATCTTTTATCCCACAGCCTAAGATTACCCAGAACTATAATGTCATAGTGAAAGTGTAGAAAAGATGATACTTCTGGACCTTTCCTCCATTATTCTGCAATGTAAGAATAAGTTATATTAAAGAGTAAAATTATCAGTGCACTTGATGTTCATCATTGCCGTCAGGATGTGGGATAGGGTGGGAAGCAGAGGACGAGATAGCCCCCATAACCCATATTCTATTGGTTCTGAGAGACTGAATATACACATGGACAAAAGCCAGACCATATATAAAAATAGAACTTTGACCTGCAACCTGAAGCCACTTGCTCAGCAAACCAACCCCTTATCTACAGTAAACAGTCCAGGAAGTCAAACAATTGAACTTCTGTAAAAATTGGCTCAAAATGCCCAGGACCTAACCAATAACTGATAGCTTCCCTAATTTTTGCTCCCTTGTCTAACTTAGGACCAACCAAAGAAAGCCAATATACCCCCCTTAACCAATCACAGAGCACATCTAGTTAACCCGCCTACACTTCCCCAACAGCCCCCAATCAGGGCACACCTGAAGACTTCCCTTCCTTACACTATAAAGCTTCCTCGCTCCTCTGCCTGACTTTTTACCAGAATGCAAGTGATGATGCTGACTCCTTTGCTATAACAAGTTCAGAATAAATATCCTTCATTTTCCTCCTGTGGTTGGTTTTGAGTGTTTTTCACAGCTGTAGGAAGGACAGGAGGGCTGAATATGAATGAGTCCATGCAACTCCTTCCCCACCACCAGGGGAGGAAGCAATGAATGCCACGCTGGCCAGTGGGTTTGTGTGTGATCGGATGAACCTAAAGACCTAGGTATGTATGTGGGCAACCAAACCTCACATGTGAGCAATGCAATGAGGGACTGCAGATAGAAATGGCAAAAACAATAGCACAGCCCTCCCAGAATGACTCCCCAATAGTCTCAAAATACAACCGAACACAAACTGGGCAGTGCTTTCAAGTCTTCAATGTGTGGCTGTGGGATTTTAAACCGTTACTGACTTTAGCAATTTTATGACAATATTCCTCTAACATTTAAACTGCTTTTGACATAGCTTTGAAATTCATTTAAAAGGATTTTCCCTCTGCCTTAAGAACATCAAAGTGTGGCTTCAGGCAGAAGGATAGCTTCATAAGAGTGAAGCTCAATTGGGAAAAGGTAAACTCACGGAGGGAAGGAAAGTTACCATAAGCATCATTGTTGAGAACAAAAGCAATAGGAGCTGCTAATGACAGAGCATTTTCACTCAATTTCACTTGCCAAAAGCAACTATAGAATGATACAATTGTGATAAGACCTGATCAGTAGAACAGATCTCCCTGAACTCACCGATTTCCAGTGTTCATTGAGCTGTGTTTCTTCACTCACCTCATTGTTCCTTATTTGTGTACTATTAGCTACAAAGGTCATTGCTGACATGCTGGGAGCCCTCAGTGCCTCTTTAGGAAACTGGAGTCTCCCTAGACTGGTGGATCTTACTGATGCCAGCTCATTAGAACCATCCCACTTCGGACTAATTAAAGCATAACTTCTCAGTGTAGTTTTAAAAATAGCTCCCCAGGTGATTCTAATGTGCACAGAGTTGAAAAAACACTGTCCTAGGAGCAAGGTTTCCTTGACAGTAAATATCACCTTGAATTGTATTCACTTTGTTTGAGAGTTGTCAGTGTTTAGAAAAACCACTTTAACCTTGTCCATTTTAAAGCCATAGTAACACGGATGTTACAAATGGACTCTCCGGAGGAGCCTTGCCTGGCTTCCTAAGTGTGGGGTGATTCAGGATCCAAGGGTGGTGGTTGGGGGAGGTCACCAGACTCAGAGTAATGGGACAATGGGAGAAGAGAGAAGTAGAGGGGGTTAGATCAGCAATTTCAACAGCCCTGAAGGGAGTAGTCAGTTCTTGGCCCAGTTTCTCTGCTGTATTTCATAGTCTCTGAGTCTTGAGTGTCTCCATGTTGCTGTTTCTCATTGCCCCTTCTCTCTTCTCTCTACTATTCACTTTCAGGAGTCAGATCTCTGTGGTGGGTGGTACAGAGAAGCTTTCTCTCTTCTTTAAGATATTCTTCCAAAGGAAGACAATTCTACTAAGAGAAATTCAGGAGCCAAGAATTAAAATCCTCTGACATTTATAAGGTACTTGAGTAAGCAGATCTAGCTGTCACTAAGAGAGGTGTGAACATTCAGTTCCCATTGGAGGCTGGGCTCTGGCAGAAGAGTGGAGGATTTGGAGTACTTTGATTCCAGTTTTGCCATAGTTGGTCACTCAACCCTTAAACTTTCTCCCACGCTCCAGCCCTGCCTTTTCAGCTGCCGACTCCATCTCTGCTTCCGGATGTGTGTTTGGTATCTCGGTTACACCATTTATGCTTCAACGTCAAGGGCCATTTTCTATACTTGGTACGTCTTCGTTCTGGATGGTCACACTGGAGTCGAAGCAAAGGCTAATGTAGTGTGTGATGGCAGTGGGAAATGAGGAGGGGGATGATTCATATCTCTTACCTCAGGATAAACACATGTGTTCTTAATCTCTTCTACTCAAAGATAACTGTTAGCCGATTCTAGTCACAAGACATAATTAGGGGACTTACTATGTCACAACCTTTATTTTTCTGAATTTCACACAATCTGGAGCTGATCCCTGGGTAAATGCCATTCTGATTCCATTAAGGTTAAATTTCAAGCAGACAGTAAAGGGCAAAGGAAGAGCTGAAAGTAATTACAGAGAAGAGCACACATCTGCTCCACCAGAGTGTCCATCTTGCTGCTGCTATTGAAACGGATTAATCCCCTTCTCAGAGCTGGAGGAGCAGCTTGAATGGTAGGAAGCTATTAAATGATGAGATGAGTCCACTCTGGAGTGGAGGCAAAAAATTAAGGTGCCCAAATTAAATCATGCCAATGAAAACGCACTTCCCCACTTCTCTGGAGTCAGCTAAAGTTTTCTTGCTAAGAACATAAAACACTGACCTTTATCTCAGACAAAAGCTTTAAATGTAAGTACCTGGGATATTTAAAAAAAATGACATGTGCCTCCCTATGGTAGAACAGTAACCACATTGACCTCTATGCTCAGGTCCTCTCTAGAAGTAAGGTGTGAGTTTAAGGTCATTTACAAAGTCCTTCAAGCCTTTGGAGGAACACTGGGTTCGTTTATGGTTTAAGGGCTTTTGTATTTACTTGATGATGCCAAGAGACAAATATTTTTAGTTGTTTATCAACTGGAGTGGCCTCAGGGATCTCTCCATTGAAGACTACAATGACTTTTTTTCTCAATCAAGTGTTCAGAGTTTTATTTTTGTGTCTTGTAGAGTCCAGATGTAGAGGTCTAACCATGGTGGTATAGATGATACTATGGAGATACTACCTTACTAGTTTATAATAATCCACCATTATCTGAGAAGACCCAATTTTTTGTCTAAATGGGACCTGAATTTTTCTTTTTTTAAAGGCAGAAGCAGTATGCAGCTTTTAATTGCAGGAATTAACTTTCTTTTTAATGTCATATTTTAAAGTTGGCCACCCAAAATTTGACTCAGATTTGTTGCTCTACTCACTCAGTCATTATGAATGATGGCCACACAGTGCACACCCTCATTCAGTGATGTCTACCGCCCCCACTGACTAGTACAGTGAAGTCGTCATTGTTCACACATGCACATTCCAGTCCACTCTCTTTGGCTACCAGGTTACATCGATGTCACACAAACAAGAATGTTAATATAACATCCTTGTTATAGTAACAATGGCTGGACTTTTTCTGGACAGACCTCATATATGCACCACTATATTCCAAGTAATGTTATTTACAGTAGCCAGGATCTGGAAGTAGCCTATTTAACGTTTAATAGAAAGGACTGATGACATTCTTCAGATTAGAGTTTTTAACTAATAAATTATGTGGTATCATGATTCTGAGAGCATCGGTAAAAACATTTAAATGGGATGTGGCAGAGCTAAAGCTAAAATTAATTGTCCTTTTATTTACCATCAGTACTCTGTAAACTAATTATGCATTCAGAATCATTTTACTGCATGTTCTGTAATGAATATTACTGTGAATCTGCATTAAAATCATTGTTAATTCAATATGATGATTATTCAATGAAAGCCTGAAGATCCCAAGATATTAATTTTCTTATTGATTTGCACATTCAATTTGTAGCAAACACATATATTAATAGTCATGTTGGTTTATGTCAGGTTCATTGACTTTTATTAAACACTTTTAATCTGCTAAGTACTACATACATGATAGGAGACAGTCTTTGTTTATTTTCAAGGTGCTTTCCTAAGACTGAATAATAAAGACAGCTCCAGCAGGGCTGGCACGGTGCCTGCTCTTAATCAGGCTGCCACCCCTCCCCTCCTCCTTCCAGATGGGGAGGGGAGCGTGGGTGACATTTGCTGCTTGGGGAGGTAGGAGGAGAACACAGGTGAGCAAATGTGCACCTCCTTCCTGGGAACAACTTCTTCAGCTGTCATCTCTTCTTTAGGAAAGTCATTTATTTGGGGCTGCGCAGTCATTTAGAGGACATTTTTCTGTGGCTCACCTCGGGATGACTTTGCAAAAGCAAGGAACCCTGGAAACGGCACAGGCTGAGTTTGGCCACAGCTAGAGCTGCATGGCAGATGGCAGCTATGGGAGGCGAGAGGCTTGGCTGTGCGTAGCTTCACTGGCCACTCTGGGCAGCGAGAAGATGCTCAGACATCACAGGAATTCCCTCCCTCTCTCAAGGCCACCTTCGTCCGGCTGGACAGTTAAATACCCTGAAGGGTTTTCCCTGAATAGCCTTAATTCTCACCTGCCTTTCCTTTCATTGACTCCCAAGGGTCTAGCTATGTGCTTTTTATCACTCCACCTGGATTCGTGCCTTTGTCTTGCTTCAGGGTATCTCCCTCAGTGCTTATTCAGGCAATAAAATCTCTTTCTTCCTCCTGCTATTTAAGGGCAAGAGCTTTAGAGGGTTCAATTCCAGGCTCTTCCTTATGCTCCAGCTCTGAAATCTTGGACAAGTGTTTAAACTCCATTAGCCTAAGCCTCTACATCTCTAAAATGAGAATGATTACAACTGTGACTTCTACCTGAACCTGTTCTCTTTAAGACCTTGCCTTTGGGATTCAGAGCACTTCAAAGAAACTAAGACACACACAGTTGGGAAATTTCACTGATATTATTATACCTCTCAGAAGATGGGAGATAGATTACGACTGGTCCAAGTTCCCACAGAGCAGCATTATATAGATGCATTCCTACCTAATAGAACAAATCTTCTCCATACTCTTCCCTCCCTCACTTCTACCCCCTATGTAATAATAGGCATTCTTTAAATAATTGTAGTCAAATGGGAAGTTACTCCCCCAGTTTCTGGAGTGAAGTCCAGCTCTGAATTTGGGACCAAATTCATATACAAATGAATTATGGGTACCTCATATACAAATGGGGCTCCAGGCAGTAGCACTGAGTTCCACCAGATGGCCACAAAATTCTATAGAGAGGAAAGATGTATGGGATAGAATAATAAATTGGGATAATGAAAAGGGTGAGAATATAGACAGCGGTTCAACCGAAGGCTATCTTAAAGAAATTCAGGGCCTCGGAGGTTGTATGTACACAACCTTTCATGGTGCCCCTGGAATATTGCCAGATGCATGATTCAAATATAAAGGAAATGTTCAAAGTTTTTCTGTGTATCACATTTGTTCAAAACTCTTTTGAATATTGGGATTTTGTGGTTACTATAATAACTCTTGATATCACCAAACTTTTCATCACCTGCTTTTTAAGTTCACTGACAAATACCATAGTGGCTAATGTACTATGGGTGTTCAGAAAATGGTAGTTTTATTATTACAGATGTCAGGCACCTGACTGAATATTGCCATGCAAGAAGTACGAGATCTCTAAATGCTTGATGAACCTACTCGAATTACTCTAGCATCCTTACAGAAAGAGCTGCGAGTACGTTAGATCTATACGTCTAACATTCTTGATTAACATTTCCCGCACACTAACTCTGCCCCAGTCACAGTCCTCGGTGGTGGCCCGGCAACCCTGGGCTGCACAGAGATCTGACCGAGCCAAGTGATAATTCTGTGCTGTTAGTGCTTCACACGGTCCTGGTTCTCTTTTCTGTTTCCCTTCTGTTAATTTTTACCAAGTGCTAGAGGGGTGGGTCTGAACACTCCCTGTGTTTCTCAGACTAATTGGAGTGGAGGACATCTGCTAGGAGAGGGCAAGTTAAACTGTGGTGTGAGCGAGGGATTTCCACATCTGCACTAGACTCAACGATAGTTTAAGGTCATGTCCTTCCATGCGAGATCAAAATTTATAAACTGTTCATCCTTGAAATGTGAGCATCTGAATTTGTAGGAGGCCAGGGAGGGCTTCGCATATAGTCACGATTCGGAAAGTCTGTGGATCTCAGGAGCCAAATGTTTACATGAGTGAATTTAAAGTAGCATCCACGAGAACTATCAACAAAACAGCTTTGACTCTCTCTATTTCCTTTATGTTACCGACTAACCCGGTAAATGCTACTGTACCTTTGGGGTAGACCAGGACAGGGGCCGGTTAGTAACCCTCAGTGTCCTTGCTGGCGGATGACAGCTCCACGTGTCTGAGTGGCTGAGAGCGGTTATTAGGTATTCAGACAGATCATTAGCCACCTAATGGCTTAGATCTTCTAAGGCATCACTTCTAAGCATCTTCCTCCACCTTGCTGGGGCTTTAACATCAAGACACAAGCCATGGAAAATCAAACAGAGTGAAATTTACATGTTCTGTATCAAGACTCTGTGGCTCTTGTTTTACACACTTGACTCAAACAGCTTTGATGCAGGATGTTTTGATGACTATCTTTCTAAAGAGACGAAACCTCCTTAAACGCAATTGTTCTACAGCTTTAAAGGAAATGCTGTCCCACCAGCTCACCAGTTCCTTCTCCCCAACTCTAATTACACAAACAGATGTCTTTTTACTCCAAAATCTACTTCGCCTGGGAATTCAAATTTTGCTCAGTTTAAATGCCAGTGGGGTGAGAGGAACAGCTTTTGATATTACCCAGAAACATTTTGTGCTGTCAGGATGTGAGTGGAAAGGCAGACGCATCAATCAGGTTCCTTTGCCTTCCTGCTCCAAGGAACAGAGGGAAGCCCCAGAAGGGAGAACACATCACAAGCCTTGGCTCTGTCCCTCGTGGAACTCTTTATCTTTTTAAATTAAAGCAAAATTAATTCCTTTCCCCAATACGCACACTTCTGTCGGCGTCCCCTCCATAACCATGATAAAAACAATAGGATAAAGAAGATTCCTCTCTGCAGAGTTTTATTTGATCTTCAAAACAGTCATGAAAGAAATAAAGGTGAAACTATGCTCTTCCACTGGGCAAATACTCCTGTCTCAAAGCCACTGGGCTGACAGTAATTCACTCAGTCACCCATTTGTTCATTCACACACACGTGCACATGAAAGAAACAACTGTTTCTGCAGATCTACTAAGTGCCAGGCACTGTGTTTGTGCTTCTACAGACTGATGACTAAAGACAGATTGAACATTGCCTCAACAACTGGCAATCTAGTTAAGGAGACAGACATTAATTAATTAGTAATAAAGGTTGATTATTTAAAGTCATCGTAAACTTATGATTTGAAGAGAAATTAAAAGAACATGTAGGAGAAGTTTTATGAAGGACTGCTTCAAGAAATGAATTTTGGGCTGAGTCTGAAACACATATGGGGTTTACTTAGGGCAGAGAAGGTAAAAGAAATATCTGAGCTAGGAGGAAACTCATGAAGATTTGTGATCCTGAAAAAGACCAATGTGGCAGGAACTCAGAGAAGGACAAAAATGAGACAGGAAACAGGCAAGGTGTCAGATTGAGAACAGCCTTGCATGTCATGTTCATTTTCTTTTTTCACCCTAAGAGCAATATGAGAACATTACATATTTTATTTGAAAAGACACATGACTGAATTCTTATCTATAAAAATAAGTCTACCCAACTGATGATGGTCTCCTACCTGGATATTTCTGTCTCTTTCTTCCTCTCTCTCTCCCTCTCTCTGTAAAAAGCAATGAAAGAAATGTCCTCGGGTAGTGATAAAAAAACACGTCTGGCTATAAGCTGAACAGTCATCAGGTAGGATCAAAAGTTGATGGGAGAGACAGTGAGCAGGCATTCTCAAGTCACTTGTGTGTGGAAGAGAAGCCTGGGTTTGAACTAGGTCTTGGCAGGGGGAGTAGAAAAAAGCATTCTGATTTTTAGGAGATAAAATTTAGAGGTGAGTATCCTCAGCATCTTCCACTTTAAGTACCTGGGGGGAGTTCTCTCTGGAGGTACCTGCTAGAGCTGACAGTCTAACACTGTCCTTGGGGTAACCCCTCAGTCATGCTCTATTTGGAACCCCAAGCACCAGATGTAGGGGCAGCTCAGCTTCACCTATTAGCAGACAGTTAGAAACTCTGGGCCCATGTGAGGTTCACAAGAATGAGGTTTCTTAGCTTCTTAACCCCACACCGGTGAGCTCTTCTGCATCTGGAAGTCCCACCCTGTTGTTATACAATCTCTGAAGCAGGAACATCCCTTCACTTGATCAAGGCCGGCCTGGGGTTCTGTGCTCTGGATCTATCCCCCCTTCCTGTGCTCTTGGACCCATTCCACACTCCCATCTCTTACGTGCATTTTCACCTTGGCCCCTTCCTTCCCAGTGGTTTATAATTCACTCACTGCTCTTTCAGAAATGTCTCCCGGCTGCTGCTCTCTCCCCTGCTTCCTGCCCACCAAAGCCAGCAGCCCACACTTTCTCCACTCTCCTGCTCCACAACTCACTGCACCCCGTTTCCTGCCACCTCACCACGGATCTCATCACCATCAGAACACGTTTCAGAAGGATCTCAGCATGTGATGTCAGTAACTACTTTCTCCTTTTAAAACTGGATTCCATGACCTGCTCTCTCTCGCCCCGCTCTGTTCTCTCTGATCATTCCTTCTCGTGCTTCTCCAGTTCTTCTGTTATAATTTCTATTGGCCCAAGGTTACATCCCAGGAGCCCTTCCTTTCTCATGCTGTCACATGTGCTGGGGACCCTGCTGCTCCATTGGTTTTGACCAACATCCACCTATCAGTACCCTCAAAAGGGAATTTCTAGCCTATGATTCAATCTTCAATGCCTGGATTTTTTTTTTTTAGTGTTATGAAACACAGCAACTATAGCTGAGCACACACCACAAAAATGACAAAAAAACCAAACCAAAAAACAAAACAGCCACCCCACTCAAAGCCAGACAAAAGCAATAAAAATGAAAACTCAAAACTCTGATGCTGTATGTTGATTATGTGAAGTCAGTCCGTTGTCCTAGTTCCTTTTACTGGAATTCCCCGTGGGGCATGCAGACGACAGTGTCTGGGGATAGTGTCAGGGAACCTGAACATTGAAAAGAGCAGTGAGGGCAAGTGACATTCGGTCCTGGGCCTCATGCGACCTGAGATTTGATGATTCCAATAACATTGATGTGAACATGGTAAAGGCCATACGTTTTGTACTCACATATTTGGTTTTATTAATCCTCTGAACATTCCCATGGATCAAGTATTATGTCCATATTTTTATATGAATAAAAGGAATCAGATGATTTATCTGTAATCACCTAGCAAAATGCAAATGGCAGCCTGGGATTTGGAGATTTTTCTCTCTGCCTCCAATCCTCATACCTTTTATATGACAGGTGATTCTTTTTTTTAAAAAAGATTTTATTTATTTATCTTTAGAGAGGAAGGGAAGGAGAGAAGGAGAGAAACATCAATGTATGGTTGCCTCTCGTGAGTTCCCTGCTGGGAACTGGCCTGCAACCTAGGCATGTGCCCTGACTGGGAATCGAACCAAGATCGTGTGGTTCGCAGGCCTGAGCTCAATCCACTGAGCTACACCAGCCAGGGCTGACAGGTGATTCTTTAATGTATGTAAATAATATTTCTTCAACAAAATTATAATCTTTTTGAGGAAAATAGACATAAATATTTATTATTTTAGTCTCACAGGACACCTTGTCACTCTCCTAGGTGCCAGTTAGATCTAGGTTTCATGGTGATTGAAGCTTATAAAAGTTTAAGATGCTCTTTTAGAACAATGTACAAAATGATGATGATGGTACTTTCTAAGGCTTTGGCCAATCATCTGGGGAGCCCTGGAACTTAAGCCTCATTAGTCACATTAAATATTTTGCAGAACCAAATACTTACTACCTAAAATATAGTTATCTGTATCCTAAATTATTACCAAAAAAGCAGAAAAGTCCATTTACTCTTATAATAGCCTAATTACTTTCAGCTATTTCTGATCAATGATGTGACACTTTTGACAGTTTCCAAAGGAACCAGCCTATTCACCTGAAAGCTGAAACACATCAGTAATATTTGACACAGGTGTTCAACAAAATAGATTACATTTTTTTCTGCCATGCCATTGTAAGGCATAGTCTTCTTATGAGAGAGATACAGTTGTTTCTGTAACTTTTTAATGCTTTTTTCCTAAGCTACCTTGAAAACAAAATGGAGATGATGGGCTTGATCACGGTATCAGCTGGAACGGCATGAAAGACAAATTAGGTACAAAGGAAATGATTAAGCAGCCAGTGTTTTCAAGACTATTGTGTGGACATGTGTGCTCAGACACCCCTGCTTATCATTACAACTTGTTCTTGACTGCTAGGGGATTTCTTACTGTTTCTGGGAGTTTTGATCAGACGTCACCCAGAAACAAAGAAACACATTTTGTGCCTGAATGATCGGCGGCATTAACAGAGAGGTCCTTTCAGTCATTACTTTTAGGTAAGACAATGAATGAAATAATACCACCAGTTATGGTTCCGTCTTCAGGGAAATAGTGGATTGATGATTCTCTTGCCTTCTTAAATTTCAACCTCCACAACAAGAAGCTAAAGGAAATCTTACTTAAATGTATAGCTTTTTAAATGAGGGAATAAACCAAATTAGATATATGTGTTCAAAAGCAGGTAGAAGCATTCTTCCAATTATAGTTGACTGAAGAATGAATAAGCTACCTACATTTGTTGGGAGCTTCCCAGTACTAGAGGAGTTTGAACATGGACTAGATGCTGGGCTTATATGCTACAGCAAGGGATCAAAGACCAGACTAACTAGATTATCTTCAAAGCTACTTTCAACTTCAGGAGACAGGTTTAAAGAAGGACTATCCCATGCTAAGAGACAGTGCTTTGATTTAAAAAAAGGAAAGAAAGAAATTTTGATGAACTTTTGTTTTTCCCATTTGCTCTTCTAGTGGACATTTACCATGATACTAGTACTATACCAATTTTTAGCAAATAAACTGCTGGGGATTATGTTAGCTAAGAGAGTGATAGATCTTAAAGCACCCGTCAGGACTGCACATTCAGTTTTCTTTTTTATGGAGCTGTCCGGCCATTGCCAAGCAACCCATTCAGACATTGCATTTTTGCAGTTGCCCTTGAAGCCATTATTTATGCCACAGCAAAAAGGAGAAAAAAGAGCTATAATTTAAGGCATAAATAATTGATGCACTGTAACAGAGTATGGATAGTGAAAAGTGGAGACCAGAAAGCTGACTGTAGGTATTAATGCTGATCTAAAACAAAAAAGATTCATAAAGCAAATGGGTTCTTGTGTTGTCTGTCATTTGGCCTCAGTGAATTTCTGCTTTTGGTCACTGAATGTTGCTGTTTTTTCCCCCCAAAACTTTTTCTCCGGGAGCATGTGAGGTTTTCATGCATTATGCTTATCAATGGAACAAAGTTCCTCACTTTGCTCAAGAAAAGATTTTATGGAGTACTTTTTTCATGTTGCACTAGTAACAACTTACATAAGCAAATAGAAAAATAAATAAGCAGAGGCTCTCTTTAGTACTAAGACCATGGTTGAATGTAGTACCTTTTAATGGCCTTCACTGTCACCTGCACAGTGTCATGAAAAGCAGGTCAAGTAAAGATAGTGAGCTCCATTTCAAAAAGTATGTATTCCAAGCATTGACAATAGTCATTATAGTCACCATGAAGAAAACATGCAAACTGCTACATTTTCTTAACCTAATTTCTTTAAAGTCTCAAAGTTCAAGGTGGAAAAAATTGTTTAATGATGTTCTATTAACTAATGATATTATTTATTATTGTTATCTTGGTCAACAGTGCTAATTAAAATTACGGTAAATCTGAAATCATCATTTGCAAATTCTGTACTGCTCTGTTTTCCCAGAGAAAATGTAACTGACCGTACACAGAGGCAACCTAAGAACTCTGCCAGCTGGGTGTTTGTAGTTCCCCAGAGAGAAAAGTGGGAACTATCAGTTTAATCTCACGTCTCTGCTGGCGGGACATGCCTACTTTTCTACTGAGCTCCGCGTGAGGTTTGCTGCTGGGCATTGGTTTGATTGCCTCAGTGAATGCCCGTGGTTTGGTCCTTATTTATTATCCAGATGTTATGCATATGATTAGATTGTACTATCCATGCAGAAAATNTTTTCTTAACCTAATTTCTTTAAAGTCTCAAAGTTCAAGGTGGAAAAAATTATTTAATGATGTTCTATTAACTAATGATATTATTTATTATTGTTATCTTGGTCAACAGTGCTAATTAAAATCACGGTGAATCTGAAATCATCATTTGCAAATTCTGTACTGCTCTGTTTTCCCAGAGAAAATGTAACTGACCGTACACAGAGGCAACCTAAGAACTCTGCCAGCTGGGCGTTTGTAGTTCCCCAGAGAGAAAAGTGGGAACTATCAGTGTAATCTCACGTCTCTGCTGGCGGGACATGCCTACTTTTCTACTGAGCTCCGCGTGAGGTTTGCTGCTGGGCATTGGTTTGATTGCCTCAGTGAATGCCCGTGGTTTGGTCCTTATTTATTATCCAGATGTTATGCATATGATTAGATTGTACTATCCATGCAGAAAATATAACATTGGACTATATACGTGTGTTTTCTGTCCCGAAAAGAGAATGGGTCTTGATTTTTTTAATGATGATATGGTGGATAATTTATTATTGCTGTATAATAAATCGCCCCAAAGCTTAGCTGCCGAGAAGAGCAACAAGCAATTGCTATCCTATGGTGTCAGTGTGTCATGAATTTGTGAGTGGTGTGGCTGGGCAGTGTTGGCTTGGGGTCTCGTGTGAGATCGCCATCAGGTGTTGGCCTGGGCTGCTATCACCTACAGTTCTGACGGGGGCGAGAGGACCCATTACTAAAGTGGTGCATTTCAGGAAGATGTAGCAGACAGGTTACTGAATGAGCATCCCTGACGGGCGAAACCTAGCACTTGGCAGGCCCTTTCCTGGTGGCTACCTGGTATGCTTTTCCTGAAACAACCGTTTTGTCCTTGAATGTGTGTGATATGGAGAAATAAGTTTAGAGAGAAATGAATAAGACTTCTTCTGTCAGTCTGACTAAAATGTTATGAAGGTTTTCTGGCTTAAAAACAAACAGCTAAATAAATAGCTTCTGTCTGGATAAGATAGGCCTCTCAATTCATTTCTGGTCTCAAAGTAAGAAGTTAAGGAACTCTTTCTTGGCCTTCCTCAGCACTGCCCAGAGGATCAGTGGACAAGAAGCAATCACAGACAGCCATGGTAGCTCTAAGGGAAAATGATTATTCTAGTGTGACCATCTGTCGGGACACTGACCCTGTGCTTGTTACAGTGCAGAAAAGCTGAAAAAGCTTCATTGGTCCAAACAACTTCAAGGGGCTAGGTTGGTCTAAGAACACAAATAATTTTAACTTTCAATGGAAGTAAGTGCAAATTTTCTTTGGCCTATGCTCAGTATTAAACATTTAAAAAAGGAAAGATAACAACAAATATGGACATTTAAAACACAGTAAGTAATATGACAAGCAAATGAAGGCTGACAATTTTGAAAATTCATCAATGGATAAAATCCATAAATAATAGAGTTTATTGGAACTGACTAAAGAAGAATGCCTAAATTGTTCTATAACCATTAAATAAGTTGATCAATAGATCATATTTTTTCAACAGAGAAAACACTAGGCCCCCAAAATTTTGTAGGCCATGTTAGCTTAGATCTTAACATGATGATTACATGTTCTATGAGGTCAACATAGCTCTGATATGAAACGAGGCTCTTGTAATTCTTATAACAATAGCAACAAAGTCTTCACCATTTAGTGCACTGTTCATGGAGGATGAGAGGCTTATGGAGCAGACCAGACTCCACCTCCAGCTTGGAGTCAAGGACACGTGGTTCCAGCATAGACCAATTTATCACAGCCCACCCACAGGTACATGCATGAGTATACACAGTTATTGTTTTAAGCCACTGAATGTTGGGGTGGTTTGTTACACAGCATTAGTTTGTCAATAGTTAACTCATTCCTGGTAGAAAAAGCATTTGGCATAACTCAGCAACTATTCTTTCAAGACTATTCACAAATGAGTAATGAAAGAGAATTTCCTTCTCTGTGTAAAGTGTATCTCTAATAAAACTTTTCCAAGAACTATAAAAATTTGTACTTTCATAATTTGTATGCACTATAAATTTTATTTGTAAGAAATGTCCTAGGGTAGGGGCCCCAGACTGGGGGCTGCAGACCAGTACTGGTCTGGGCCTGTTAGGAACCGACACACAGCAGGCCTTGAGCTTGAATGCGTTGCTCTTGAATCAGCCTGAAACCATCCCCTCCTACCCTGGTCCATGGAAGAACCGTCTTCCACAAAACCAGTCCCTGGTGCCAGAAAGGTTGGGGACCACTGTCCTAGAGAGATGATTGCACATAAGTACCCAAAGATGAGTGCAGTCATATCTAAAGCATTATTATTAGTAATGCAAAAAACTAGAAACAACCTAAAGTTATCTTTACAGTGAAAATAACTTGTTGGATATTTACACAATGGAATACAAAAGAGCGGTACACGTGAATGAGCTACAATAATATGAATCTGAATGAATCTTACCTCAATACCTAGAATGGCAAATGTTCAACTACATACATTATGAATTTTTTTTGCATAAATCTCAAAATATAGAAGCTCCTAAGTTGAATATGGTTTCATAATAATTTTGTTATGATTATAATTTACATATCTGTTATATATATCTATTCATGTCTATCGATATGATATAAAATATGGTAATATGAAATAAAATATTAGAAGTTTATGCCAGAATGGTATTACTACAACAATTTCAGTTGGTAAGTGTGAACCTTTATTATAAACACCATATTTAGCCTCCGTGGTTTCTATGAGGAAAGTACAATGTGCAGCAATGGAAATGATTTGAAGTATACTGATTATGCGCCCTATTATATTTTGTAGTTATTTTTGTGCTATAGAAATGCAAATGTCCCTTGAATAAAACAGGTGACAGGAAATTTGAAGCATTGGAATATTATGTCTTATTTATTTGTGAATCACTATTACACAATCTGGAAAAATATAATAGTACCTCTTCCCAGCATTACTATTTGAATTGTATAAAAACTGGATATAAACTGAACACACATATGTTTTCATTAGTTAAAAAAGAATAAACCTATCATTTGTACACAAAATAATCATCGACTTAGAAAATCTAATAGAATCAATACAAAAACATTAAAATTAAAAAAGTTGCTTACCCAGCAGTCCTCTCTTATCCATGGGGGATGTGTTCAAAGACCCACAGGTAGATGCCTCAAATCATGCGTAGTGCCAAACCCTTGATATATATATATATATATATATATATATATAATGTTTTTCCTATACATTTGTACTTCTGATGAAGTTTACAAATCAGGCATAGGAGGAGACTAACAACAATAGTTAATAATCAGATAGAACAGTTACAACAAGATACTGTAATGTAACTCTGGCCTTTTTCTCTCCAGTAATTTTTATGTTTTTCAGGCCAAACCTATTTCTGACCCTGCACCACCGTCCCTTACTTGCAGCAAATGGCTCGCTGTCACTGTCCCCGTGGGTCTCGCACTGGAGTCTTATACAGGCTCCGCCGCCGCGCTCTCAGGTGCCGCATGCTGCCTTCAGCTGGAGTACCTTCTCCGCTCCTATCTCCACCCGCAAATTTAATGCCCTTTCCATCCTAACTAAGTGCTTACCACACACTGTGCACCTCCTCTATGGTTGGAGGTGCATCAGGAAAACTAACATGAATTTCTTTTTCTTTCTTTCACAATTTTACTGATAAAAGATTTGTTCTTACTGTAGATCTCAGTAACTTTGCAACCAATTGTTTTTCTTTTGTTGTTATGTCAAGAATTTTCACCCTTTTGCTAAGGAAGCACTTTATGGCTTCTCTTGGGCATAGCGCAGTTGTCAGAATCCCTGCTCTTGGGCCCCAGGGCCTTTATTCAGGAAAATAAGGGGGCCTTGAATTTAAGCACTGAGACGTCACAACACCGATCTGGTAACTGGCTACTAAGTGACTAAGGGGAAGGTAGCTTTCAGAGCATGGAAATGCTGGACAAAGGGATGACTCATCATGTCCTGGATGGGACGGTGGGAGGTCACATTGTGCTGCTCAAACTGGTGTGCAATTTAAAGCTTATGAAGTGTTTATTTCTGCAACTTTCCATTTAATGTTTTTGGACCATAGTAAGTGAAACTGCAGGAAGTGAAAATGTGAAGAATGAATAGGAACTACCATACACAATAATTTTGCATACAGGGCAGTAACCAAATTCAAACATATCATGGGAAAAAATACAAATCACAACATCAACAGAAGCCCAGACACAGTGAGAAGTAAACCTAACCAGAGGTTTCAAAGACCATTATGAGAAGCAATTTAACATTTCCTGACAGATACATAAACCAAGCTCAATAAATGCAGGGTATTTCACGTTTTTTGGAAGAGAATATTTAACATTTAAAAGATATTAGTTCTTCTCAAATTAATCTGTAAACCTAATGAAATGCCTTAAAAAGTCCTAAAAGAACTATTTCTGGAGCATGACTGGCTTAGTTTAAATTCAATTGAAGATCAATATAATAGACAAAAAAGATTAAGAAGTGATATTTGCTCAATCGCATTAAAAATACCTACTGTAAATCTGCAGTAGGTGAACCTATGTAAGTAATTGTTCGGGAATAGACCACCTGACTGCACAGAGAAGGACAGTGCATGATCAGGGGGAAATTTGGTCGGCGACAACAGCAGTGTCATATGTTACCTCGTGGGGAAATTAGCGAGGAAGGAGTGGGCTATTGAGTAAAAAGCCATGGGAAAAATTAGCTGACAATTTGGTAAAAACAGTAAAATTGTACCCTATTCTACCCTCACAAAATGGTCTAAAATGTACCAAGCAATTACACAAAAATAACAGAATTATGCTGAGAAACTAAAGGGAATTTTTATTTATAAATTAGGGTCTTAAAGGATTTCCTGAGAAAGCCTCTATTCAGAAATCATTAAGGATAAAGTTGTGTTATTTACCTACACAAAAATTACAAACTTTAAAGTGACAAAAGTCACAATAAATACAAGACAAGTAACAAACGTCTCTCCTGAGCATAGCCCCCACTTGCCCGGAGATGCTAATACAAGGATCCAATGGCAAAGCACGACTGAAATCAACTTGCACACACACTGATTGTGGACGGGTTGGGTTCCAGCACCTCTGCACTGTGAAATAATCGCATAGTCCTACATATGCCAACATGGAAAGATCTCTGGTATGTTTTAGGAAATGGAAAAAGCCCATTGCTGACATTAAAAATGGGATTAGGTCATTTAGGTAGCAAATTGTTTAAAGACAAAATTTATATTATATATATATATATGTATATGTATGTATATATCTTACATAATGCACAGAAAGTGATCTGAGAGACTCACAACCTTTAGTTAACCATGAGTACAGAGGAGGGGAAGTGAGATTTTTTTGTGTGGACAGGAAGGAAAAAGTAGATATTTGTTCTGAGAGTGTAATTTAATATTTCTGTGCTTGAATTGTTCTTGTAAAATGTTTTCTTATGTGATTAAAAATAACCCAAAAAAAGATGTACAGATGTGAATTCGTGTTTTAATTTCAAAACACTAGTTTAAAAGAATCCATGCACCCCATGTTCACAGCAGCACTCTTTACAATAGCCAAGTGCTGAGAACAGCCAAAGTGCCCATCAGTAAATGAATGGATCGAAAACCTGTGGTACATCTACACAATAGAATGCTATGCAACAGAAAGGAAGAAGGAGCTTCTACTCTTTGCAACAGCATGGATGGAACTTGAGAGCATTATGCTAAGTGAAATAAGCTGGTTGGTGAAAGACCAATACCATATGATCTCACGTATAAAGGGAATCTAATAAGCAAAATAGAACCACAGGCATGGGACCAAGGAACAGACTGACAGTGACCAGAAGGGAGGGGAGAGGGGGATAATGGTGGAAAGAAGAAAGGAGACCTAGTCAAAGAACACGTATGAATGACCCTCAGACATGGACAACAGGGTGGTGGGGGATTGACTGTGGCAGGGAGCTGGACTGTGCAGAAGAGGGCAAAAGGGGAAAATCGGGACAACTGTAACAAAAAAATAAGAAAGTGAAATTAGGCAAAAAAAAGAAACATAATCGAAACCACCATAAGATACCTCTATATATCAATTAGAATCAGTAAAAGTAAAAAGAGATAGTAACAATTACAGTAAGGATGTGGAGCAACTGGAACTCTCCTGTACTGCTGGTAGGAATGTAAAATCCTACAGCCACTTTTAAAAACCCATTACTCAGCACACTTCTATTACGTTGCCTGGGATTGTTAAACTTTTTCATTCTATTGCTAGGAGGGTTGTCTCGAGTTATTTTAACCCACATACTTCACGCCTGTGATGCAGTAGCCATCTCGTTCTTTGCTGCCCCTGCAATAATCTCCTTGTGAAACTGAGAATCTCCAAGTAGCCTGGGCTGATGTGGATGTGTGTCCGGATCTTGGGGATGACTCCTACAGCCTCCTCTGGGCTCCAGCTGTTCATGTGAATCTGATACGCTGCCACCATAGGGACATTTCTGGAGTACCCAGCCTTCCGGTCACTCCGGCCCAGTGACTGGCACTCGAGAGCATACCGAGCTCCCCTCTGGAGGTTAGCGGAGGTTGGGATTCCAGGCCCGTCTACTGCGCTGAGTTGTGCTGCTCAACTCCTGCTTTCCTCCAGTCCTTTGAGGAGCTGTATAGACATCTGGTATCACATTCCTCTTCCACGGTGATCACCCTGCACATGTTCTTCCCCTTTACTAGCCCATGCAGCGAACCCTAGCCTACAAGGTGTTGTCCATGCGGTGGCACCAGTCCTGATGCGCTGGGCCCGTACCTTCCTATGGAAAAGCGCGTGCAGCGGCGTCGGGTAGAAAAACACCCGGGCTAGGCTGGCCTCCTGCAATGTGCCACCTGCCCTCCCGCCCCACGTGGTCTGGCGCAGTGGAGACCGGTCCACCACCTGGCCAGAAGGGGGCTGAAGACTGGGGCTGTGAGTCGTTTGAGGGTTCCCGTGGAGGTGACGTGGGTTGGCGCCCTCGGGCGCTAAGTCTGGCCTGGCTCCTGGGTCCTCTGCCTTGCGCGTGGAGCTGGGGGTGGGTACACCCACTCTGTAAAACAGATTCACCATTCCTTGTAAAGTTAAATACTAACTCACCTTAGGACCCAACAATTCAAGTCATAGGCACTTACCCCAAATAAACAAATGCCTATGTCCACACAAAACCTCAACACCAGTGTTCTTAGACACTATTTTCATAGTGTCAACACACTGATACAACTTAAACATTCAACAAGTGGTAAATGGATAAACTATGGGATATATCTATACAATGGAATTGGCAATGAAAATGAATGAGCTACTGATGCATTCAGCAAGAACATGGCTGCACTTCAAAAGCATTATGCTATGTAAAATAAAGCAGACACAAGAGACTAAATACTTTATGATTTCATTTATATTACAGTCTGGAAAAGGAAAATTATGCTGACAGAAAGCAGATCAGTGGTTGGTTGAGGAGGAGCGGTAATTATGACTGTGAAAGTGTATGATGAGACCTCTCGGAGAGACAGAAGTATTCTGTATCTTCACTGTGGTGGTGGTTCTGTGACATACACGCCTGTCAAAACCCATCAAATGTTGTGGGAAATATTACTGTATGCACATCACATATCAATGTAACTAAGATTTTAAAGCCAAAAAAAGTAACTGAAAATGTAAGTAAGAGAATGTGATATAATATCTGGATAGAAATTCTGGTATTGAATTAACGACAGCATAACTTAGTTTACTTCCTTGATTTGTGTTTGAAGCAAAAGCAGGAGTCCTTTTAAATGATGTTTTAAAAAGTGTTGTACAAACTATTGGTGGTGGTAAACAGATGGGCCTAGAGATTTCTTGCCCTGGAGTTTAGGGAGACGGGCTGATGTTGTAGATATGCTTGTGGGGGGGCCAGTGCGAGAAGTTTCCACACGCAGACGTACTGAGTTCTGTCTGCACTGTCATTCACACCTCAACAGAAATGCCGATGGACAACTGCAGGGTCAGAGTGGAGCTGAATATCAAACTGCATTTTAAGTTATGAGTAACATTCATTGTTTTTAATTAGTTGCTAAAGATAGGTGTGTGATAAAATATTCTATATCAAAATGCTTTTGCATGAGTAAGCTAGAATACCTAATCTTTTGAGAACTGAGAAAGTTAGGATCCTCTTCTTAGAAACACACACTGAGGTGTAAAATTTGGTGTACAGTGTGTCTTCTGTAAAGTTCCCACTGGGCTCCAGGCAAAGAGTAGGGGTGACATAGTTCTTGCACAGGGATCAATCTCACACTCCCCTCCACCCCTCTACACGCAATCACACAATTTTTCCTCGGTCATTTCAAGTACCACACAGCTTGGAATATTCTCCTTTCTCCTATTTGACTTTCCTGAAAATATTTACAATATAAGACAAGAACTCTTGCAGTGTGGCCACATTTTACGAATAAAATGGACATGTAGGAAATAATAAAATGACATGTTTATTTGTTGGTATTTTAATAATAGTTGATAGGTACTCAATACATTCTGGTGCCAAGCACTCTTGCAAGAGGAAATGCTACTGGACCCAAGGGGTCCATTGCCTGCGCATGTCAAAGCCCAGTAAGACAGGAACAGGAGCTCACAGCAAAGAAACTTAGTGTTTCTTAGTGAAGGAAGTGGCACCACAGCCAGAGTCACAGGTGAGCTGTTGCTCAAAGACCTGGTTCTCCTCTGGCTTCTAGGGGACAGATTATATAAGGAACTAAAGGAATTCGGGTCAGGGTCATGGTCTCTACTGATCAGCTGGCCCCTGGGTGGAGGGAGTTGATCACTGAATCTGGTCCTGATGCCAGTCATGCCGTCACTTTGGTTTCAAAAGGATGTGGTCCGTGAGGTGGTTCTGGAGCTGAAACACAACTGAGGCCTAGGTGTGATCTCTAGTTTAACTAAAACTCTGTCTCTGTGGTCCACAGGCCCAAACAGACTTTGTTTCTAAGATTATTTGATGCCGACCAGAACCTCATTGTCCTGAGGGCTTAATGATTAGGAGAGTAGATACATCAGGGAAAAGGAGGCAGTTGAAGCAGGGTCCTGGATGAGGCCAATTTGAATTAAAAGGAAAGAAAGAGTCAAGGTCACATTAGAGGAATAAAGTTTCTGCAGTTATAGAAACAAGAAATGAAGGGACTCACCTGTGGTCTCACAGCTGGTAAGTGGAAGAGTTGGGATTTGAACCCAGCCAGTCTGGCTCTCAGGCCTGTGCTTTTGAATACTGTGATCTACGAACTGTCGTGCCTCAGTTTCTTCATGAACCCACATCCAGGCTTTAAGGCGAGGGAGGGTCTTCATAGGTAGGTTTCCTATCCCTGAGCTTTCACTGTCCTTGAAGATTCTCCCTTCAGAGGTCCCTCTGAAATGTCCCAATTCCTGAAGAACTGGACGTGCTTCCTTACAGCTAGGGCTCCCCCACCATTGCTCAAACTCCAGTGTTGCGCCGGAAGTAGGAGAAATCAGTCTATTTCCCTTGCACTCCCCATCTCTCCTTCGTCCTCTGCTTCAGAGGCCCTATTGATCTCTTCCTTCCTTCCTCCAGAAAGTTACTTCCAGTCTCCTCAGGAGACCTTATCTCTTCAGACGATTAACAGACTCTTGCCTGTGCTGCCTCACACAACATATGGCTTTGGGTTTTAGGTTATTGCTCGGTTGTTACACTTTCCTGTGAGGGTACATGTGAATGGAGTCTAATAAAGCACCGGAGAACAGGTTGTGTCTCTTCTTTGATCTCCTCGGCTCTATTACACTCACTGCTTTTCTCCTACGCTGGTTGCACTTAGTGATACACAACTGTAGCATTGCCTTTTCAATTTCCCCCTGAATGTGAGACAACCCAGCTGCCCCACATTCATCCATATTCTCCAATCCTGATTGTGGACTGCAGGGCATTCAAAGCCAAGCCAAGCCCATGACCTACTTCAATCAAACACAAACGCCTGTGATTTCTACACAAAAGCAGATTCATTGCTTATGATTTTTGCTCAGCTTCTCAAATTAGGAGCATTTCTTTGGGATAGAAATATTTGACAGTCTTATAAGTAGACTTAGGTCCCACTTTAAAAGAGTGTTGCTGATAAAAATTTGGGAACAAAATGGGATTTAAATGCACAATTTCTTTGGCTGTTGAATGACAGGTTTGGTATGAAAAGAGGGCTTACTGCAGACAAAGTATTTGGTCCTTGGTTGGAAAGGCCACCAAATGAGGAATAAAACTGCTAATCACAAGTTTTACATTAGTATCTCATATTGGTATGCTTATACTGGATTTTTAAATGCCAAATCTATACAAAGTTCAGGGGTATTCCTTAGAGAATATGTCTGGGTTTGGCTCTTAAAAGTTAAAGTTATAAAACTGGTCACACCAGTGACCAGTGTCTCTTTACACTTCTTAAAGAGAATATTCCTTCTGTTAGATGGTTAAACATTTTAAAAAACTTATTTTGCACAGTTTTCCCTTAGAATCTAAGAGGCCTATGCTAAAATTCCAATCAAGAAGGTAGTCTCTAGTCTATTACAGTGTGCTCTGTGATGCTTAATTGCCCACCCACTTTCCCCGTAAATCTCCCAGTGTTCATCTTCCATCTCACACCTGGATGAAGGTAAGGAAAGAAAGAGGGAACGAAAGAGGTAGGAAGGAAAGAAGACAGAAAGGGCAAGGGGGGCAGGGGGGCAGTGGGTTAACTTCCTTTTGAGGATTAACTGTGCACCAGCCCAGTGAGCCGCCGACTTTATATGTGCTCATTTATCCATTGTGCCCAGTCTAATGCAAGATAACACCAGTATTATCAGTGTAAGGGACCTAGGAAATCATTTCTCCTTGCCTATTGTATAGATAGGGAGACTCTGATCAGGCTGGTTAAGAAACTACCTTAGTGAAGGCCACATAATTGATTTATGACTGTGTCAGAAAAAAAGCTAATATTGGTTTAAGGCTTTTCCTACCATTCCTGTTGTTCTTTGAATAGGACAATCTATTGACAAACTTAACACACTTAGTAAAGATTCCAAGCCTCGCAAAATTCTAGAAACTCCTCAACTCAATCAATATCATATCAACTTTTTCTTTAAGATTGTGGTGAACAATCTCTATCAATTTTCTGAGAGGAGCAGGAAGAAATGGCGTTTTCTGTTACGGTGAGTGCAGGTCTTTCAAAAATCCAAAATTGTGATTTTTAATATTAGGATGGATATTATACATAAGATACAAAAGCCTATGTTTATTTTTAGCTCAGTATTAACTACCTAAATTTAATCCAATTACTGATCTGGACCTTGATCTCCTGACTTGTTAAATGAGGGTGTTGGAAGAGATGCCATTCTGTCTTTTCCAGCTGCAACATGAAGTGTAAGTTACGGAAACCACATTGGATTTAAGTCCATTGCACAGGGTGAAATTGATTTTGTGTCCAATCCTTTTTTAAATGGATGATGGTGTGATAAATTTGTAAGGTTATAGGTGCAGGTGGGGAAATGAAAGTTCTTGTAGAAGAGACAGAAGCAGGATGGTGGCCATTATTTGTAAATAAAATAAGGGCACAATGTTTTTGGAAAGTCGAGAAAAACTATTGTCAAATTATTTAGATATTATGATTTGCACACTTCCCACTGTCAGCCTCTTTTATAACTTTTTGAAAATGTTACAAGTTAACAGCTTTTGAAATTGAGCTAGGAAGTTACCACTTCAGTAAAGTTGATTGAATAAATACTGAAGCGCATTAAACAAAGGTTTTTTCTCTGCATTTCAGAGCTTTCAAATCATGGTTCTCAAAGCGTGAGTGTAACTCGGATGAGATCCATTTGAACATTGTCTTCGGGGACTGGCAGGTTCCTTTCTGGACTAGACTTTAATCAGTTGTCTTCTCAACTGTGTCTCAACCTTAGCCTGCCTTTCGCAGGAATTCTGTTAGACCAGTGTACCAAGAATCCTCCTACCCTTGATATCTCCTCTTCGTGACTCTCCATTTTCTAATTCCCTTATGCTGCCTGTTAGTCTCCACTCCTATTGCAATAGCCTTGAATCAAGTCTTCTATGCCATTTTAACAAGTGGAGAATCATTTTTGCACCACATGGTTCTATGCAGAACTCACCCAAGGCCATCTCAGCTCACAAGGGCCTGCCAGCTTGGTGGAGCGTATGGAAGAGGGGTTACCTACAAGACACGTAGGACACCCCTCCAAGACTACAAAGAATATTTGTTTCTAAACATGAACTTGGATAGTTTGTGCCAGAATATCTAATACCCCCTTTATTTCTTTGGCACATTTTAGTTGATGTGCTAAAAGCAAGAGAATTTATGCTAGTGCTTAATGAACTGTCAGCAAAGAAATTGGCTGGCTACAGCAGGTTGCTGGGAGAATTCATGTCTATCCACTTAGGAAATTTCTGTTCCACCCACAGGTCATTAGGTGCTCTGACTGGGCTGGACTGCCCAACAGATAAATTGGTCCTATGAAATGGAATGACCTCCATTCCCTGTCTTCCCCATAATATATCTCTTTCCCATACTGATGAACTAGGGGTTCAGCCATGAGGAGACCGTTCTAACTGCCATTGCGATTGGTATGAAGACTGAATCTGAGCAGCAACGTTTTAATGCCTAGAGAGGGAAGTCCATCACAGGAGAAGCGGTGGCCTGGCTTGGTAAATTCAGCAGGGAGACCCGTGGGTCAGCTCTGAGCCTGTGAGCGCCTGCGGAGAGGAACGGCTCTGCAGGAAGATGCAGCTTTTGTCCACGTTTGGCGGTGCTGAGGGACAAAGAGCTTTGGCCTTCCCCACCGGTCTTCACACAGGGGTGGGGGAGGGGGCATTCTCTCCCTCACTCCCTAAGAGCATTCGTTATTGCACGTGGAGAATTGTCAGGGACTGATGGCTCAGTGAATGACTAATGATTGACCGACATATGGACATATACTTAAGTAGAATGCTGGGATTCCCAGGAATACTTTAAGACAGGACTTCTCAAAAGGTCTTCCCAAGAGGGTTAGTGGAGCACTGGAATGCTCCGGATTTGAGTATCAGTATTATTGATATTATAAGTGAATCCAGAGGCTTGGAATAGTAGACATTTATAATGAAGGCATCGCTGATTCAAGTGACACACTTTATCAGTATCTTGTTTTATTTATTCTACTTGGTGTTATACCTGTTTAAATAGACCTTCATAATTTTCTACATTTAGACATCTCTCGGGGCAAATATCACAAGTGAGCAGGTGCCATGATGTGAGTTATAATTCAGCCTCTGGCTGCTCAGAAGACAAATGAGTCCACATCTGAGAGTCAGGAAGGGGAGTCCCATCCCCTGCCCTGTACCCATTGCACTGCACCGCCACCTGTCACCCGACTCCTCTGGCCTCAGGCTCTGCTGGGCCTCCTGGGATGATCATTGTTTCACATCTCCTACAGCCTCATCTAACTTCGCTCTCCATTAATGAGAGAGATCTGCTGAAACTTTCTACCATGATAATATTTTCCATGTAGATTTCTTAATCTTTCCTTAATTATGGTTTGAGGCTATTTTATTGAATGTATTTTTTATGTAGGCTGAGGCTGTCATATCTTAATGGTAAATTGGATCTTTATCATAATATAGATATCATACATAATACTTCTAAAAAGGTTTTTGTTTGGCTTTGCTTGCTTTTTTCAGTGTGTAAGCTCCTTTGCCTTGTATCAATTTTCCTTTGGTTAGTATTGGCTTGCTATATATTTTTCATCACTTGCTTTCAATATCTTAGTGACCTCATATTTTGTGTTTTCTTGTAGGCAATATGGAGATGGACTGTTTCTTAAGCTAGTTTGAAATTTTTATTTTTAAATGTAGTGTTTAGAGTGACTACTTTTGTCTTTGATTTTATTTATTTCTACCATCAAGCTTTTGATTTTTTCCTTTTTCTTTTCTTTCTTCTTCCTGCTTTTAAAATTTATTTTTGGATCCTTTTGTCCCTATTCACATTTAGCTTAGTATCAACTGGTTTGATACTAAGATACTCTATGCCTTATTTGGTGGTGTAGCTAATTTAAAACATTTTAATTTACTCACTTTTTTTCACTCTTCCACACATTCAATGTAGTTTAAAATTCTTTTCCACTAGTCACTCACCTCTAATCTATATGCTGCTTTTGCCCGATAATTCAGTTCAACATTTTGCCTCCTCAATGAGACGTGACTACCAATGTTTTCCCCAGTCAGGACTTGTTGCGTTGCCTATTTATTTGTCCCGTATGTTTGCATACCACTCCCCTCAGGTGTGCCGCCTCACTCCTCTTGCCTGGGGTCCCTCTCTCTCACTTAACATTCGTCATCACATTTTCCTTTCATGAAAGTATTCGGAAGTCAGCTCTCTCAGTTTTTATCTGAAGATATTTTTATCTTAATTGTTGCAAGATAGTTTCACTGGGTTCACACATCATTGGAGATAGTTTCACTGAGATTCAAAACGACTTTTCTCTCAACTCATGGAGTGTATCTTTTCCTTCATTTCTGGCTCCATTACTGTTGTTGAGAATTCAGTGGTCAGTCTTACTGTCATTCCTTTGGAAACATGTCTTTTCTTTCTGACTGATTTTAGAATCTCTTCTTTATCTTTGTATTCCTGCAGTGTGTTTATGGTGAGGCTAGAAATCAATTTATATTTTTTCTTGGAGTTTTTAAAAAATTTGTGGATTTGATGATGATTTCTTTTCAATATTGTGTGTATGCTGTTATCTGTATTATTTCCCTCTAGAACACTGAGTGAATATATTAATACTTCTCATTGCATTTTGTATGTCTTTTAGTCTTTTTATCTCCTTGTCTTTCTAACCTATATTCTACATATTTTAGTCATATTTTTTCAGATCAATAGTACTCTTATCAGCTATATTTAATTGACTGTTTAATTTTCTACATATCATTTTATTTTAATATTTACTGTTCTATTTCTAGAAGCTTTATTTGGCTTTTGGGGGAATGTGCTTATGCCTTGATCATAAAAGTTTCTCAATTATTAAACATTGCTATTACATATTATGTGTTTGATATTTTCAATATTTAAATTAACTTTGACTTTTTTCCTTTGTTAACTTTTTTTTTGGTTAGTTCTCAATCATATTTCTTTATTTGATTTTTTGTTCAATTGTGGGGGCAACTTTGCTTGCAAAGTACCCCCATCTGCCATGGATGAAAGTGAAACTACCAAGACATGATTTGCTTGGGGAGGAGAGGTGGCCAATCTCTCAGAGGAGAAAAGCCAAGAGCCCCTTCCTCAGTGGCTTTTATTGGGTTGTAATACGCAGCAACACAGGTGGCAAGGATCAAACAATAGATAACACTGCAAAGAAATCTGAGGGCTTACTCTGAGTCAGTGTCTGTCAGGTAAGGGGGTTGCAAAAACTTTGGGAGACATACTTGTTTCCTGCTTGGACTCTTATCATATGAATGAAAGTACTCTTAGCAAAGCAGGCTTCACAGGACTTTAGGAACTCTTTCTTATGCCCGATCACCCCAGATCCCTCTCTGGCCGGCAAGGGGCTGCACTGCCTCCCCCATCATAGGTTTTTAGGCTTAAGTGGATTAGAGCCAGGAAGCACTTCTCCCAGATGGAAATGGGGACTTGAGCTATGTCAGAATAGCCCGGGGGAGAGGGTCCATCACTCCCTCTTTGTTGCAGCCCCCCCCCCCCCCCGAGTCCTTCCATGATGGCCTCCCAAGTGATGGTGTCTGGCTTAGGTTGTCTCCCCTCTGAGGGGTCTTACCCATCATAGACTAACTGACCAAGTGTTGGGGGCAGGGGGATGAAGCAGAAGCAGTGTTGCTGCCAAAGATAAGCTTTGTCTCCTTAGTGGCTCGCATTCCAGAGGTCACTTACTCAGCCTTAGCCATGGGGGGCAGTTACAACTCCTGAAACCAGGCAGAGCAGTTCCCAACATTCAGTAAGATACGGCAGTGAGTTGCTTATTTTCTTCTGAGACCTGGGTTGAAATTGAATCCTACAGAAATTTGCATTTGATTCTGCCAATTGCCTGCTACCACTTTAAATTAAACTCTATGAAGCATTTTCGAACCCCCCAGGTAGTGTGAATTCGTCTCTCAAGTGCACTGCAAAAAGGACCAGTTTAATATTTTAAAAAATCAAAGAATGATTTTTCCTCCACTCGGCTCTGAGATGGAAAAATTTTCTTAGGATCCCCTTTGCATGGTGAGATATTCTTCAGAAAGAAGTGACATATTGAATTTTGAGAGCTTCTCTTACCTAACTCTAATTCTCACATTCACTGTGAGTGTAGCCCTCTCAGGGTCCGAGCTCCATGGCTTCCAACCTCTTACCAGATTCCCAGTCTTGGAAGCATCATGAGTTTTATCTTTTCTCTCTCGTATGTCGTACCACCAGAGGAGCTCAAGATAACTAGGGATGAGCAGTCATCCTCAAGACAAAAACTAGCTTTGGAGCTTGCTGACCTGCTAAGTTTTCCTGGTTTCATTCAGTTGGGGGCTTTGAGGATTTACTGATTCCCTAAAAGCCCATTTAGAAAGGTGTTGTACATATCTTAACATATTTTCTCAGCACTTTCTTCCAGTACATCCAGCCCTTGGAAGATTATTCTATGTGACTAATCTGCCATGTAATTGGAGAAAGGAGCACCTGAAGAGATTCTTAAAAAAGAAGTGACCTACTGAATTTTGAGAGCTTTCCACGGGAGACGAACTTGATGTAGTAGGGTAGGCGTGCTAGTAGGTACCCAGGGAAGCTGTCAATATCAGAAAAATGTCAAAATCAGTTGGGGGTCATTCTCTTCAAAGTAGAATATTAGGACAAAATACCCATAATAAGTGCATAAGGGTTTTCCCCTTTCTCGTGTTAAATAAAGATAGCATAAGGCAAAGTAAAAATGAGAATAAATTTATTGGAGGTAACAACATCATCAAAAGATTAAAAAATTATCTGTTAAATTAAACAAGTACACCTACTGCCTCCAAGCAATAATTCTGAGAGCCTCTGACCTGCAAACAAAATCAGCAAGACTGACACCTGATGCTGAACTTTATTCATCAGTAGTTGACTTTGTGTTGTTAGCTAATAACCATGGAGACTCTGCCAAGCACACAGTACTCATGAATTAAGTACTTTTTGATCTGTTATTTCTAGATTGCCAGATTTTCAAATGAGAAGGGAACATGAACTCTGACAAAGTGAAAAAGGAAATAATTTCCTTGGGAAATGCTCCTCCTGTTTGTTCAGTCTTTGCTCAGTTTTGATACAGCTGAGGAGCACCAGGCACAAGTTAGAGCAAGTGTTTTTTTCCTCTGTATTTTCTAACCTCCTGACATTTTATCTATTGGGTGGGGGAAGGGTGGCAGACAACAGACCCTTTCAAAAGTCTGTGAGAATAACAGGGGATGAGATATTTATCTGGGTAGGAAACTGAACTGGACAGGGAGGACTATATTCCTCCCCACCTCCCCTCCCTTTGCCAACTCCAAGGACTGACCTCATATAGCATCTTTTCTAAACCATGGAAAGTAACTTCAGAGAGAAAACCTTATGCTCTTCTGGGTAAGTAGTGTGTGTGTGTCGGGATACATTGCAGGGACAGATTGTGAGTCCGTTGTCCAAGAAAATGTCACAGACAGTTTCAGAGACGACACTTTCAAAGTAAGAGCCTTTGGAAAGTAAACAATAAATAAAAGATTATGGTCTTGCAGCTACTTGCTACAATATGCAAAGTGCTCAGCAGTCCTGAGTATCAGAGCAGGCAAGGCGGTCAACAGAGCTCGGTGTCACTGCGGTGGAGCAGGCAAGGAGGAATTTCCCAAAGCAGAGCAGACAGTATTTGGTTTGCAGAGCCCCGGAAAATTTCCCATACCCCCTGCCAGCTTTCTATCATGAATAGTCTCATGTCCAGCCTTATCAGAGGGTATATTTTGCTACTGGAGTTACACTAAAGCTGTGCTATGCCTCCGTAGAGATACTTTTACATTCAAACACTCCTTGGAAGTTTACAAATATTTTTATCTATCAAAATTTGGAGTTCATTTTTTTAAAAGATTTTATTTATTTATCCTTAGAGAGGAAGGGAAGAAGAGAAGGAGAGAAATATCAATGTATGGTTGCCTCTCGTGAGTCCCCTGCTGGGAACTGGCCTGCAACCCAGGCACATGCCCTGACTGGGAATCGAACCATGATCGTGTGGTTCACGGGCCTGCACTCAATCCACTGAGCTACACCAGCCAGGGCTGGAGTTCCTCTTTATTGGCAAAGTGGGAAACAACATCTGAAATCCAGAAAGAGGCAGACAGATTCATAGCAGGCAGTCAGAACACAGAACTGAGAAGGCTCTTCTCGCAGATGCTCTGGTTCACATGAATGACACAGCATGTGAAGAGAAGGAGCAGGAGGCGACAGGGACAAAGTATACCTGTTAGGGGCCAAAGGCAGAGAAGAGGTAAGATCATGATTGCATGAAGTAGTTCTGGCATTAGTGGCCGGTGCTTAGATTTGGAGAGTTGGTGCAGGGATAAACTTTCACCCCTGAGGGGCATCAGGGCAGGACTCTGTTAGCAGAACCGAGGCATGAAAGAGAGAAAAGACTGAAGATCAAGGGCTGGGCTCCCACAGCAAGGAGAAGACTAGGAAGAGACTCTCAAGTGAGGAAACGGAAAGGAGGGGAGGTCGTAAAGAGGATTTTAGACTCAGGAACTCTTTACACGCCTACAAATTACTGGAGATCTGGAAAGCCTTTTTTAAATGTGTTGCTATGTATTGATATTTACCACAGTAGAAATGAGAACTAAGAAATTAAAGAATTATCTAATTTAAAACAACAACAATAAACCCAATACAAGTTATCATAAATAACTTATTGTATAACAAATTGCTATATTTTTAAAACAAAAATAAACAGTGAAAAGACTGACATTGATTTACATTTTAAAAATCAATTTAACATCTGGCTTAATAGAATATACTGGGATTCTGTTTTGAATTCAGAATGTCATAGTATATTTGTATTGAAGAATATGAAGAATATCTAGTCCAACAGAGGTCTTTATTTGGAAAAAGAAGAATATTATAATCCCTTTTCAAATAGCTATGTATACTCATTTTTGTTGCCACACCAAAACTCAAGTGGTTTCTTAAAACTTAGTTATAGCTCAGAATCCAAAACTCTCTCAGTAATGTTAACACTAAACTCCATCGGTCTATCTTGTGCTTAACATGGACATTTTTCCCATCCACAATTTTGTATTACCAGACATTGGTCATTTGGAAAACATTAGTGTAGCAAGTAATGCAGCCTTTCCTATGTTGACACATTTCATTATATAATCATCAAAAATCTCAGTGGCAAGATCACTGCTGACTCCTTCTTTTTTATTTAATTTTATTATATTTTATTGTTTATGCTATCACAGTTGTCCCTGCTCTTTCCCCTTTCTCCCCTTCATCCAGCCCCTCCCACCCCAGGCAATCCCCACACCTGTGTCCTTGGGTCATGCATATGTGTTCTTTGGTTAATCCCTTCACTTTCTTTCACCCAATCCCCTTCTCCGCCCCTCCAACATGTATCTATGCTTCTATTTTGTTCATTACTTTATTTTATTCATTAGATTCAACATATGAATGAAATCATATGGTGTTTTTGTTTCACTGACTTCCTTATTTCACTTAGCATAATAGATTCCATATACACACACATATGTACACATTATACATACATATACATTACATAATGTATATATGAATATGTAAATTTGTCATAATGTATGTATACATCATTAATATATATACATATATACTATATATGTATATATTAAATCCTGAAATGCTAAAACAAAAGAATATATGCACGCCTGTATTCACAGCAGTGTTATTTCCCATGGCCGAGATCTGGAAACACCACTGGTTTCATCAGAGATGTATTTATGCACTGAGACTCTGTCAAGTTAATGGTGACAGATACATATTTTCTAAAGTTCTAAATTTTGCTTGAAAGCTTAAATTTTGTCATCAACAACAAAACGTATCAGTTGTTTTTCTTGAAGTACCAGGCTCACTTTGTTGGTTCTAGAGAAAATGTCTGCCAAAAACCCATTCCTGAAGAACCATAGACTGGTCCTCACTTGTTCTTTCAGGTAAAAATGGTCTTTTTGAGGATGTTAGCCCCCGAACAAGAAGGGGTAGCGAAGACTTGATTTATCCAATGGATAAAAAATTGGGTGAAGTATATGAAACAACAGTTTGAAGACATTGGATCATGCCCCATGAGAGACGGACAACAAACAATGAGCCTCAATAATCGCTTTAGCTTACACCCTGACAGAGTGTCCAGGTCATGGTCGGGGAGTGGGAACCCAGACTGGCCCTGTCAGATTCCCCACACGGAGGAGCTGGAGCTGAGAGTCGGGCAGAACAAGGCGACTGGAGTTAGTAAGACAGAGAACAGGAGGGGAGAGAACTGCACAGAGGAACCTGCGGATTTATGGTGAAGTCACTCACGAATGTGCATCTGCTAACTGATCGGCATGTGTGTAACAAAACATAGTCACAGTTGGGGAATCACCCCAGATGGTGAGAGGTTAGCGGAGCTGCGATGCATGCTGGTACGGGGGTGTTGGGGAGTATGTGGATACATTTCTGTTGGGTGAGTGCTTAGGAGTGGAAGTGTGGATTGACAGGGTGTGTGCGCGCCTACCTTGAATAAATGCAGCAAACTGGAAATCCAGTTTTCTATGTCCTCCTTAATGCTTGTGTTGTCTACCATTTTTATTTTAGTCATTCTGGTGGGTGTATAATATTATCTTGTTTGATTTCAATTTGCATTTCCCTGATAACTATGGAATAAAATTCCTTTTTTTTATATGTTCATTGGCTTTGTTCATATAACTGTTATGGTCTAGTTAATCATTAAAATAACTTTGTGATAAAAACCAATTTCCTGCTTTATTGGCTTAACGGAGTTTTTTTTTTTTTTTCCTCCTTAAAGATAATGTACTCAAACATCAAGGCTTAGAGGAAATTGCTTGTCAAATTTGTTTGGCTGTACTGAGGACAATTCAGAACAAAATTTAGGAAATCCAAAATTTAGGAAATACACTATTTAGTAAGTACATTTGGAAAAGTGTTTATTGATTGCTCTAGCTGGAAATACTTTTATCAAACTGAGTAAGTCTGCTAAGGTTTTAATTATCCACTGGGTAAGGACAAGCTCTCACAATGAGGTGAATAGTGAAGACTTCCCCTCACAAACTTGTGGGGTATGTTTGCCATTTCCAGCTTCGATGTTAGACCGACTCACTTCACAAAGTGAGTGGCTTGGATAAATGAAATAAAAGATGCTATCACGTGATACTGGTAAATTTTCTTCCAACAAAATTAACACAAATTGACAGATCTCTGTCAATGTCAGAAATAAATGTGCTATGTAAATAAACATAAGACGACCCTGAAAGTGGCATCTGGTGGTGCAAAAATAGACTACACGTGGCCTGGTGAAAACGAGCTACATTGAAAGTGTTTGCTACTTATTTCTAATTTGGTGCTGTCGTTCCTGAAATACCTCTACCACCTGAAGTCTTAGGTTTGGCTTTTCTTAAACCACTTGATTGAAATGTTCCAAAAAATTGTAGTGGGAATCTAAATATGCCAGCAGCATAATCCCAATTAACATAAAGAGTCTATATGTCACAATAGCCTGGGCCAAAAAGTTAATCATGTCATTAGACATTCTACACTACGTCACCCCTGAGGTAAAACAAAGCTCCAACATAAAACCAAAGATCAAAAAGGTAATAGTTATGAAATAGCATCATAGCCCTGACATTGTTTCTTATAATATTTTGTACTTTTTGTTTTGATGAGACCCATAGTTTTTCATTGTGATCCTCATGTGTCATTTATTCATAGAGAACATTACAATTACTCAGAGGTTCAACAACTAAGGGAATGTTTTGAAAAAGTGGAAGAAACTCTTAGTCTGGAGTATGTCTCTTTGGTAAAAACAATGGGAGAAGTCATCTGTTAGGTTTCACATTTCTAGTCTATGTATCATGTCTGTGCTTTCATTTTTCTATAGAAGCAAGATAAGCGGTGATTCAAAGAGCAGGTATCTCAAGTGCTGCTGCTGACAAGGACATTAGCTTATGGTGCTGCAATAGTTTGTTTCTTGAGCACCAAATTGGTGTTGTTTTATAAGAAACAAAAGCAATGATATCTATGAGTGTTTACTAAACACGAAGTACCATATGAACAGCTCTGTTTGCAATAATCCTCTTCCCAATGGTTTCGTAAGTTAAATATTCTTCCTATGTTTCAGATAAGGAAACTGAGGCCTAAAAAGATCACATTCTCTTCCCGTACCTTCGTGAATGCTTTTTGGTGTCTCTTTTGCTGTCTCTTCCTTTTGCCCTTGAAAGCATTTGTCTCCCAAATTCTCTCGTCTTCCCCCATAGTCTCCATGGAGAATTGGATTTACATTATGCTTTCTTGTAAGTCTGGGTAATGACAGAAAGTGCTGAATATGCCATTCCTGTATAGAAGCCAACAACACACAAAGAAATATTTCATTAAGGGATCTTAAACATTTTGATCGTATTTTAAATAACTTTTTCAATTAAAAAATGAAATAAAAAATAATTGCAATACTGCCTTTACTTCAGTTCATCAATTATGTGGACTCAGTAGTCCCTGTGCCCTTTGAGAGGAAAAATCCTACATCACGTGTACTGGTGTCTTGAGGAATTAGACAGCCATTGACACGGAGCAGGCATTTAGTAATTACTCAAGAAATAAAACGAATATTTTATATCTTTAAATCCAATATTTCTTCAAGTAGAAGAAGCCCTCTCAGTTTAATGTAAGCCTTTCAGACTTCTAAAAAAATAGACATAAATCCAAACCCTACGGCCAACCAACAAAGACATACATTTATGTATTATATTTATATCCCACTTTCTTCTATAGTCTAATACTTAATATATTCAGCCTAATAATTCTTTCTCTGGGTCATTTTTGGCCATCAAGAGTTATATATAAATTCATGGTAACGTGATTATGGTCTTAGACTTCTGGACACTTTAAGTTGTACTTTATGATGATGTTGAGGTTTATTAAAGAGTTCTTGTTTGTCATGGTAAGACATGTTTCAATTTCCTTGTATTCCATGAAAATTAAATTTTTTATTTATTCTTGTGGGCAGTATTCAGCCACTGACATTTTCAACAACTGACATATAATGATTTGGGTTTGGGAAGATGCTGAGAACTGTATGTAGTAGAAAGATGGAATGAGGGGAAGGAAAATTAGAAGCAGGGAAACACTGGAAGTCACTACATATGTATGAACAGGTAAGAGATGATGAGACTCACAAATGAGATAATATGGATGGACAAGGAAGGGCATATTGGAAAGATATTAAAAATATAAAATTAATAGAATTTGGTGGCTAATTGGGAACATAGGAGGAGTTTAAAATATATTGACCAGAGGATACACAAAAGTCCTCAAGGCAAGTTTTGGGATGTACTTGGGGGAAAGAACCATTAGGAGAGCAACAAGCCTGTTCCTTCTGTTTTTTTTTACCTCCTGTTTTCCTTCCTTCAGGAACTAGTATAAAGGACACATGGACAATAACAAGGAGGGGTGGAGACGGGAGGAAGGAGGGGAGGGATGGGGGATGGGCTGGGATGGGGGTAGGGGGAAGAAAACTGTACTTGAACAATAATTAAAATAAAACCCCCACAAGGTGTGGCAGAAGTAGTTACAGTTGTGAGTATGCAAAACACAGAGTTTATTCTTATATTCTTATTTATTGTTGTCTCATTCTCCATATTAACCACTGTAAACCCACTTTCGCCCAAGCCTGTATGTATCGAGTGAATGCTTTCTTCATGCCAGGCATTTTCCCAGGCTTTGGAAATACATTCAGAACAAAACAATAACTTCCTGCCCTTAAGGTGCCGGAGTAAGGACAGGGAGAATGAATAAACAAGTAAACACAGAGGCTGTAACATAGCACGGAGGAAAAAATACTGCAAGTTAAACTTTCGTGCTGAGTGTGATGGACTAACTGGCGTCAATCCAATCATCCCACAAAGATCTATAAAAGCTGAATAAAAAAAAACATAAAAAGGACAACCATTTGAAGATATCATAAAATATTCAAGGTACCCAGGACTTCAAGAGAGACTTGTGAGAGAAAAGCAAAACACACAGATGTGAACCTGATTATGTGCAACCTCCCCCTCGAGGCATCCTTTTGAGGCATTAGCAGACTCCAAAATTATGCATTTTGGAACAATTTTCTAAGAAATCAAACTGAGTTAGTTATAAGAGGCTAAAAAGCTAAGAAGAGTTTTTAGCTTTAAAAAGGAAAAAAAGGAACCTGCCAAGGAAGTGAGACCGATAAACAACCCAGGGTTAAGCCATAAGAATGAGAGTATGCAAGAAATAGACTACAGCCAACTGGATCAGGGAGACCCACCTGTACCCTATATGCTGCCCAAATAGCATTAAATAGTCTTTGTAAGAAGATAGCACCATCCAGTGCCTCTACAGCTTTTCATACACGGCATTTATTTTTCAATGGAAAATACCACAGTGTATTGCAAACTTGACCAAGCTGAAAACCAAGAGAAAAGACAGGCAATAAAAACAGGTCTCCTGGTGAGCTAGGTATCCTCATGTGCCAGTTACTTTGGGTGGAGGACTTATTATTCTAAAACTTGGTGGTGTCAAACATCTTGAGGGTCAAGAATTGGGGAAGAGGTGGGCTGCGCAGTTTTCACTCGGGCGCTCTCACACAATTGTAGTGAGCTGTTGTCCAGAACTGCAGTCATCTGCAGTCTTCATGGGGCTGTGCATCCAGGGTAGGTCTTGCAGAAGTCTGGCGGTTGATGTTGACTGTTGTCAAGGAGCTTCGCGTGGGTTGTATGTGGGACAACTGAGAATGACCTCTCTAGCATCGCAGTCTTGGTGCAGTTGGACTTCTGACATGGCAACTGGTTTTATCCGGTATAATCATCCCCAAAGAGTGAGGCAGAAGTTATGAGTTTTTTAAAAATAAACATATTCTTGGACATTACATAGCATCATTTACATGTACTTTTTGGCTCAACTAAATACAAACCTGTGTGGAATCAAGGGAAAAGGACATGAACTCTGTCTCTCCACAAGGGGAGTGCCAAAGAATTTATAGCCATTTTTAAATTGCTACATGGAGGTATGATAAAATATGGACAGTTATTAACTGTATGGACATCATATTCTAGTGACATAAGAATGAGGTCATTAGGCCCTGGCTGGTGTGACTCAGTGCACGGAACACTGGCTTGTGAACCAAAGGGTCGCCAGTTTGATTCCCAGGCAGGGCACATGCCTGGGTTGTGGGCCAGGCCCCCAGCTGGGGGCATGCGCTAGGCAACCACACATTGATGTGTGTCTTCCTCTCTTTTACCTTCTCCTCCCCTCTCTCTAAAAATAAATAAATAAAATCTTTAAAAAAAGAATGATGTCATTAAACTGGCTGAGTAAGGAACTCTGAAAGTTCACTCCTTCATAAAAACAAAGAAAAAAAACTGTCATAATAAACATTTTTAGAACTCTGGAAATGAACCTAAAGGCTTATGGGCCTAAGAAGAATTCATTCAATGAAAATGGCCATGTATGATTAAGCACAGGGAGAACGGTGGCATTTTAACTTACCCAAATTTTATTCCCCCTTTATCAGCTCAGCAGTGGGTTTGGTTTTTGATGTTGGAAAGGATTGGGTGAACTTTATTTACTATGAATTATAATTTACTTGTTTTGATATATCTGATGGTTCCCTGGAAGACTGGCTCAAAGGTTTGTCTTTATTTCACCTGAAATGTTTTCTTTTTTTTTTTTTTTACAAAAAGTCACCAGTAATTTCTATAGGAGACATTTTTTTTTTACCATAATGATGTGTAGGTATCATTCCTCATAAATATTAAAATCTTAAATTTTATTTTTTACCATATTGAAGATGATTAAGAAAATGAATAATTCTGAGTTATGCAAAAGTTTTTAAAAGTTATAAAATTTAGGATATGAGCTGATACATTTTTATAGTTTAATGATAAAATTAAAATGTATTCATTATTCCAGACTACTATCACATTCTCTACTTCTGGAAAAATATACACTAAGTACCTATGACACATGGCAGGCCTTATTCTAGGCTCGTGGAATACAGAATCAAACAATGTGGAGAAGACCTTCGCTCTCAAGAGCAAGAACAGAGTGTTATTAGATACACAGACAGTTTGATGGACAGATGAACTGAAATATATCTGATTGTGGCAGATGTTTTGTTTAAGAGCTAAAATAAGGAACAATGGGGTGACTGATGGCCAGTTCACATTGGGTGGGCAAGGTAAAGACCATTTTAGGACATGGAAACAGCTTAATAAAAACAGAAAGATGGTCAGTATTGGCAGGAAAAAAAGCTGCATATAAAGAGAATCTACTTTTTTCTTAATAAAGTTGTGGCCTTTTGAAAAATATAACACAAGAAAATTTTAGTGAATTAGCATTTGTGTAGGTAATATTTGAGGGTAATTTGAGAATAATACTGATCTAAAATACTTCATTGACTGAATTATTTGTCAGTAAAAATTCAGTTCTCTGGGTTATGAGCTCCCCCCACAGAATAAAAACCTGCGAATGTGGTTTCAGGGACACCTTCCTTCTTTGGAAAGAAGTAGTTCCCTAAGGATAGCACGTCAGCACTAACAGCTGGGCTGCTCTCTCATTTAATGAAAGGAAGTGCTGAAGCAAAGAAAACACAGCGTCTGCCTCTGCATCTTCCAAATGGTTCTGGAGTCTCTTGGTGTGCAATGAGGAAGATAAGGCATCTGAGTTGCGTGAGAATGGAAGGTCTCCTGAAGTACCTTGTCTTCCTGACCACATTGACAAAACACCACGTGCAACCATCTGCCACAGGGAGGAGGCAAGAGCCTTTTCCTCAGATAAAGCCCAAGTATGCATCACAAAATATTTGAACATGAGAGTGTGTGTGTTATGAATTCTAATCAGGGAGAATTATATAATTCAGTGTGGTATGGATCGTTGGATCCTTCCCACCAGCTGTTCCTTCTGCCTTTGACACTCTGTCCCCAGAATTCCACATGACTAACTCCTTCACCTTCTTCGGAATTTGCCACTCTCCTCAAACTATCTTCCCCTCTCCTGAATTCCCCATATATGATTTCCTTTTCCTTGTCTCTTATTCACTGACATAGAAACAATATTATATTAGCTATGGGAAAGTGCGCACGGGTGTGAACATAATGCTGGCCATTGAGGGTCATTAGAATCAACCAGGATGACCTTTCTTGAATAATGCTCTTGCAGGAAGAGTTCTGTGCTCTGTTGAAGAAAATCTTTTTGAATTCCATGAATAACTGCACAAAGCAAAAATTACCACCAAGTATAAGGGGGAAAGTTGCTTCTCTTCCCAGTGCTCAATATTATTCAGGGTGAAATGTGTATCTGTGCCCTTAAACTGAGGAGGAAGGGAAAGAATTCTTTTTGATCAGTAAGGTTATCCTTTAAGTGCATTTTGAAGATGATTCAGCAATTTTGGAAAATATAAACAGGTATTGAATAATATGTAGTATTTTTGAAGTTAATTAAGAAATTAGATGAAAGCAAGGGTGTACAAATATGCATTAAAAATTGAAATGTTTCATTCTTTTTTTTGGTTTTGTTGCTGTTGTTTTACTGTTCCATTCTTTTGAGCGTGGCTTTCCAATTTTCCAGGCATTATTTATTAAAGAGGCTTTCTTTCCTCCACTGTATGGTTTTGGCATCAGAAATTATTTGTGTATATACACCTGGGTTTATTTCTGGGCACTCAATTCTGTTCAATTGGTCTGTGTGGTATCTTTTTTGGTGTGGGGGGGCAATACTACGCTGTCGTGAATGATCATCTCTTTGTAGTATAATTTGAAGTCAAGGAGTGTGATGCCTTTGGCTTGGTTCTTTGTTCTCAGGATTCTTTTGGCTATTTGGGGTCCTTTGTGGTTCCATACAAATCTAATGGTTTTTTTCTATATCTTTAAAAAATGTCATTAGGATTTTAATGGGGATTGTATTAAATCTTCGTGTTGCTTTGGGTAATATGGAAATTTTGACTATGTTAATTCTCTTAATCCACGAACATGGAATGTTTTTCCATTTCATTGTATCTTTTTAAGTCTCTTTTAATAATGCTTTGTGGCTTTCAGTATATAGGTCCCCATATACAAAAATTAACTCAAAATGGATCAAAGACCTAAATAGAAAACTGAAACAATAACTTACATAGAAGAAAGCATAGATACTAGACTTATGGACCTTGGACTTAGAGGGGATTTTATGAATTTGACCTCAAAGACAAGGGAAGTAAAGGGAAAAACAAATTAATGGGACTATGTCAAACGAAAAAGCTTCTGCACAGCAAAACAACAACAACAACAACAAACAAACAAAGAAAAAAACCTAATTATAAAACAAAAAGGCAACCAACTGAATGGGAGAAGATATTTGCAGACAACAGCTTTGAAAAGGGGTTAATATCCAAAATATATTTAAAAAACCCTCATACAACTCAATACCAAACAAACAATAATTCAATTAAAAGTGGGCAGAAGATCTGAATAGATGCTTCTCCCAAGAAGACATACAAATGGCCTACATATGAAAAAAGTGCTCAGCTTCACTAGCTATTAGGGAAATGCAGATCAAAACTACAGCGAGATACCGGCTAACACCTATAAGAATGGCTGTCATCAACAGGTCAATAACAAGTATTGGAGAGGTTGTGGAGAATAAGGAGTCCTCATTCATTGCTGGTGGGAATGTACACAGATACAGCCATTACGGAAAACAGTGTGGGGGCTCCTCAACTATTTAAGAATAGAGTTACCATAATACCCAGCAACCCCTCTCCTGAGTTTCTCCTCAAACAATTTGAAGATATTTATTCACAAAGACATATGCACCCCTATGTTCATTGCAGTACTATTCATGGTGGCCAAGACATGGAAATAACTGGAGTGTCTTTGATAGATGATTCAATAAAGATGTGGTACATATATACAATGGAACACTATTCAGCCATAAGAAGAGATGAGATACTGTTGTTTGCTCCAATATGAATGGACTTTGAAAATACCATGCCAAGCAAAATGTCAGTCAAAAAAAGTTAATGATGTGATTTTACACATACTGGGATATAAAACTGAAAGTAACAAATGAGCAAATAAGAAAAACAAACAAACAAACAAAAACTTACCGGCACAGACAATAGTATAGTGCTTACTAGAGGGAACGGTGGTTGGGGCGTGGAGGTAAAGGGGCCCAAATATGTAGTGACGGAAGATAGTTTGACCTTGGGTGGTGGGCACGCAGGCAACATGCAGATCACGTATCATAGAAGTGTACGCTTGAAACCTGCATGATCCTATTAACCAATGTCACTCCAATAAATTCAATTTTCAAAAACATTAAAAATTGAAATGTAAAACATTTAAAAGATTAAAAAATTAAATTCCATTTTAATTTTTGGCATCTCCTAATTTTTGCAACTTTATGCTTAAGAATCTCCAAAATAAAGAACTAGATCTTCAAACTTTTACATAGTATACTTGAAAAAAAAACCAAACCTGTGAATGTATGTATGTATATTATACTTCTTAATAACTTCAAGTATTTATAGCTGTATTTTTTTCAATTAGTTTTCATCTTTGTACTCCGTCCTTTGACCCCTACCGAGGTGTCATCGATTTTCCTGATGGACGATAGCTTTCCAAGGAAGGTGGATGGGCCCCAGTCTCAGTGACAGGGAGTGGAGCTCAGCTGGAGTGACAGATGTGTCTTTCAGTGACACAGCAAACAATTGTTCAGATATTTTGCACAAAAGATGACATAACATGTTACATATATGTATCTATTATCTCACACATGTATGCCACACATATGTATACATGTATAGGTATCTATATAACATGATGTCTATAATATGTTACATATGTATGTGTGTATATATGTATCTATATCTATATCTAGAAATCCTTTGACTTATAAAGAAAAAATTAGAAAATAGCTAAGAATAAAATATTCTCAATTACGAAAAGTAAAAAATCATACTTTTAGCTCTTTTAACTGATCTTAAATAATCTTTAACACATAAATAATAAATATATTTTATATATTATTACATAAATATAAATAATATCTACATATTTTATCTATAATAAATATAGTAGCTTAAATGATCTATTTTCTAATCTACAAAGGTATATATTTTAATTTACCTGTTATAAATAGTAGATTAAATAGACTATATACATTACTATATACATATATGCAGGGTCCAGCACAAATAATGCCTTTATTTTATTACAAAATCATAAGCATGTAATTCTGTAACGTGACAATATCACGTTTAAGCATACTACGTGACACTTTAGGTGAAATGTTCAAGTTTCTGTGCATCTTGTGTGAGACACTGACAGACCCAACCACACTCAGGCAGGCATTACTTTTTGCAGGGCTCATATATACTGTAAAACATGATTTTTTACAGGTGAATTAACTTCTATACTTTCGTATATTTTAAGTCTTTGTAGTTCTATCAGTTTGTATATTTTGAAGATACAGTTGAGTGCCTTTAACAAATCATAGTGTAGCATCTTCATTCATTTTAGTTTTTTTTAAATTACTATTTTATCTGATAGTGATGTTACTGTGTTTAGCATTTGTCAGCTCTGTCTTTTCCAGTTATCTTGTTACAAACCTGTCTTTTTGCTTTAGACACGTTTCTCATCGATAGCACATACCTCTTTTAGTTTTAATCCAAATCTAATCATCTCTATCTTTAAAACCTAATTCATTTTTTATTGTTGTCACTAACTTATGTGAATATATTTATTAATGTCATCTTATTTTAGTTTTGTTTACATTTCTCTTCACTCCTACTTTTTTCTTTACTTCTAGTGGATTATGAAAGCTTTTCACAGATTCTTTTTAATGGTTTTTCTTGAATTTTTTTATAGACTTTGCTGTAACTTTCCTCAGAATGTACCTAGAAAACTAAAACTGCCCTTAGGAGAGCATTGCTCTTTGCTTTTAGTTTCCCTTACAGAGTCATACAAATGCACAAACATGACAGTTGAAAGCACTCTTTTTTGTAAAGATTTTATTTATTTAAATTTAAAGAGGAAGGGAAGGAGAGAAGGAGAGAAATATCAATGTATGGTTGCTTCTTGTGAGTCCCCTGCTGGGAACTGGCCTGCAGCCCAGGCATGTGCCCTGACTGGGAATCGAACCACAATCGTGTGGTTTGCAGGCCCATGCTCAATCCACTGAGCTACACCAGCCAGGGCTGAAAGCACTCTGTATCATGTCCCCAAAACTATGAATGGTTATTCAATGTTAAGCAAAAGTAAGACCTAGAATTTGAATGCCTCCTGGGTGAAACTATGTAACACACTGTTCTCCCAAAGTATCATGCTTCTTATTTGGTCCCTCCCTGTCTATTTACAGCATATTATTTATTGTATTTTATCTTCTTTTGATGAAATAGTGAGTGAAACTTGTAAAACAGACTGGGTGGTATAGCTGTAACGTGAGCCAGAGTGTTACCAAAGCAATTGTCACAAAAAATCTGCTTAGGTAAGATACAGACAGTTAAATAGCATAACTATTATCATAAATTATACATTCCATTGTCCTGCCAATGTAATTATTGTTAAAATAATTAAAAGTTTTCTTAGTGAATGTTCTCTGCCAGAGTAAAAAAAACTAGTTAAATTCATGACAAGCTTTTAAATTTTAATTACCTCATTTCTTTGAACAAATGTTTCTTACCTGTGATACAAAAAGAACTTGTAAAAGGTATACAAAAACACTGTAGAAGATGAAGTTACACCCATCAGTACATGCTTGTACGAGCCTCTGAAATCATCAATGCCGTAAGGACAAAACATAACTTCAAAAGTTGCAGTAAGAACATATGGCGAACAGTTTGCATAAATTGCAGAACATCGTGAGCATATGGGCCTATTCCAGACAATCTTAAGCAATTTGAGGGGCAGGGAAAATGATATCAAAGAGTACACTCTTTTCAGTTGTCAAAATAGAACAATATTAAATATTTTCATCCTGAATACTGTGGTGACAGTGGTGGTGTGTATATGTGTGTGAGTGTGTAAAGGAGAAAGAGAATATAAAAATAACTGATGACTCAATTAAAATAAAGTATACTCATCATAAATACTTCATAGAACTCTGAGGAGCTGATCATGTCAAAGCTGACTAGTAGTTGATGACTGCGGTTTTGCCTCTTTAACGTTATTGCATATAAAGAAGCCAGTAACAGAGTAAAAATAATGACTTTTACTAAAATATATCCACAATTTTTAGCTAGATATTTCTTTAATATCTTAACTATCCAATGCTTAAGTAATGTTTCACTGCAGCCCACTCATGTATATTTGATATTTTGAACTATTTTCTTTTTGCCTTATTCGCATTTGTTATATAGTTCCTTAATGAGAAACAAATTATTCAAAAAAGTTTGATACCAAGTCATTTTGGATTAGTAGCAGTTGGCTAAACTTCTCAAAAACCTTTTCTTTTAGACACCAAATGTTAGTTATTCTATGGCCATGTTGGTACTCTCAATACTTTATGCAATGAATATTTTCTAAACACAGAGTGTGTTAAAGAAACATCGAGGATTGTTTTGTTTGTTTTTGTGTGTGTGTGTCATCTTTTAAAAAAATTGAAGCTCTCCTGTGCTGACGATTCAAAATATGAGGAGCCTTACAAGTCCTGAGGAATACAGATAGTGCTTGAATTATGGTGGGGTTACACCCCAGTGAGCCCATTTTAAATTGGAAATATCATAGGTCAAAAATGCATTTAATTTAATACACCCGAACTCCAACATTATAGCTTAGCCTAGCCTACCTTAAATGTGCTCAGAATACTTACGTTAGCTACACTTGGGCACTTAACTTGAGTATTATCTCAAGAGCAATTGCCTTCCTCTTTTCACCAGAATCAAGACACACTGATGGGCATTTTGTAGACACGCTGGGATGTGAAAACACAAATCCCAGTGTCCTAAAACTGACAATGCAGTGCGCCACACACCTTGGTGGCTCACCCTCGTGAGGGAGCAGCTGGTGGGGAGCTGCCGCTTGCTACCACTGGCCGGTGTCGCCAGAGTATCCGACTGCATGTGGCTGGCCCAGAAAAGGCCGAAATTCACAATTCCAGGTACCGCGTCTCTGAATGTGCCTCGCTTCCCCACCATCGCAAAGTCAGAATATCGCAAGTCGAACCATCTCAGTCGGGCATTGTCTGTATTTTCGCTACAGGTTTCGTCGTTGTACTTACGGAGACTCTCATCAAAATCTTCCACAACCATTCCTCCAATTTCTGAGATTTGATTCTATTTCTAGCCCTAGCTCCCAGTCTGCTTTAATTTCTTTCATAACCTGTCTAAAGCAGTTGTATTTTTGAAAAAGTATCTTATCAAGTCAAAGGATGTGAGACCTTTGGAAATACAGAAGGACCTTTGGAAATACACGGGTTCGCAAAAGCATGTTCACAACCGTGAGTACACAAAACAGAGTTTATTCCTGTGTCATTATTTATTTATTAATTATTGTATTATGTATTATTATTATTACCCTACTTTTGCCCACCCTTGTATTCTAGTCCAGTAGGCTATTTTGCCAATGCACCTGAGTGATCTAACATGCCTTCAAAGGCAAGGCAATGCAGGGGAGGGCCGAGGGGAAAGGAGAGCCGTTGACAGAATCTGCGTGAGAAATGAGTGTGCCTGGTTTTAAAAAGCCACTCGGGGATCTGCCTATGTCCCCTCTGTTGAGGGTCCTCAGCCTGTGGCTAAAGCAGGACAGAACAAGTAAACTGAGGCCGTCGTAGCAGAACTGGAAGGAGAGCCAGGGTTTTCCATCTCCTCATCCAATGCGCTTTCTTCAGTACCAGGTTTCCTTCACTCACTCAAGTCCCAAAAATTTAAATTTCTTTGTTTACGAGCCATATAAATGGACTGATATGTTAATTCAAAAAGAGCATTTTTGAAGTACACAGGACAGTTCACAGAATGTAAAGGAAAAGGAAGAACCAGACTGCCGAACAGCTGCGGACACTGGCCTCTGGGAACAGAGCGCCCCTCTTTCGCTGCTGGCATGAGTCAGATCCATAGTTCGGATGTCAATCTGCTGAGAGCCGAATTCAGTCAACCTGGGGGATGGGACACCTTGATCAGGAGTGCCAGCAAAACTGAAGAAGTGCTGATTTCCTAAAGAAAAATCAGGATGTTGTTACCCAAGGAAGGAAGACCCGTTAGTGGGTGGTCAAACACCACTTGTCTACACTAGTCCTTCGCAAGAGGAGTCGTGCCAGCAAAGTCTTCAGACCCATCTTATGTGTGTGTCCATATGTGCATGTGTATACAGCAGGGTCTGCTCAGAAGGTAGTTAGCCATATAATATGAAAAATCGAGACATTTATTGAAGGAGATCCAAGATCCAAGAAACATTGTAATTAGGACAATGATGTCCCAGTCTCCTTCAAAGCAGGCACCTTGGGGCCTCACAGTTCTCCCAGCATCTCTCCACCGTTCAAAACACTCTGCAAAATCCTCCGTTGGAATGGTCATCAGCTACCTCATTGTGATTTCCTGAATTTCATCAAGGGTCTGAAATCTTTTCCCTTTCAAAAGTAATTTTAGTTTTGGGAAAAGTTGGAAGTTGTAGGGCCGCAAAATCAGGGTTATAAGGGGCCTGAGTTACCTGGGTGATTTGTTGTTTTGCCAAAAAACTCTGCCTGAGAGTTTTGCATGAGCGAGTGCATTGTCGTGATGAAGCTGCCAATCACCAGTTGCCCATAGCTATGGCCTTCTGAGTCATTCAAATAGTTCCCATGGAGGAATGTTCAAGCTGAATGCAAAATTTGATGCAGATTCGTTGCTCTACTTGCTCAGTCATATTGGATGTGACAGCCACATAGTACACACGCTCACTCAGTGGAGTCCACCACCCACACTGACTAGTACAGTGAAGTGGTCATTGTTCACACATACCCATTCCAGTCCACTCTCTTTGGCTGCCAGGTTACATCAATATTGCACAAACCATTCTCATTATATTAACAATAGTTGGACTTTTTCCAGACAGACCTCGTGTATGTGTGTATATATGCACATGTGTTTGTGCACACATGTGTGTATGCACACACATGTGTACTCATGTGTGCATATTCGTGTGTAGGTAGGTAGGTGTGGGTGTGTGTTTGAAAGAGGTTCAGTCTGGCATGATTTTTGGATGGCTGTGCAGTGGTCACGAACAGAGATTGCCTCCTCACACCCAGCATTCTCCCACTTGAATCATCCTTCCCTTCCCCTCCACTCAACAGATGGGGTAAAGCACACCAGTGGGGGTGGCATTCCTGGAGTGAAGCTCTGCAGAAAGGACTTAAAGGAGAGTGAACAAAACTGAACAGAAGCCACTTAGCATGGGAAGAGAAGAATTTATACCAGTTCTTTTCTGTTTTCTTATTTAGGGGGTCAGTCAAGAAGGTGTGGGGAAGTAGGAGGCAGTGTGCAGCAGATTAGAGGTGATTTAAAGGTCGCTGAGTGGCCTGCCGCCCCCAGATGGAAATCAGAAATGTGTAAGGGCCAGGCCAGGAGACCAAACGATGATTTCCTAGCTTCGCTCTTCATCCCATGGAGCAGTGTGAAGAGACTAGAATCTGGGACTGAGTGGCAGGGGCCCAGGTGGAGTCATGAACTCTCAGGGATTGTGGTGAGAACGCAGATCACATTTTGATTATGGGATCCAGGTGGAAGGTAATACCTGATGGAGCTAAAGGAGGCAGGGGCATGGAAAGGCTCAGCCGTCGGAGCTATCATGTCAAAGAGTCACCTTCTTTGTGCGTGGGATAGAGCTGTGAGGGGCCACAGGAAGTTGTGACCAGAGGTAAGACTTTTCCATGTTTAGGATTCAGTTGTGGAACCTGCGTATGTGGCTGAGGTGAAATTGGCTTAAAGTGGCTAGATGGGAGCAAAGTCCAAACAAAGAAAAAACTCACTCTCTCAGGTTTAAGAAAACACCAAAAAACATGAAATTGAGCAATGAGAACTGATTAAGTTATTGCCTTGAGTTGCACTTAGAGTCAAATTATATTGGCGTTCCAGCTGGAAAATGCACCTCACAGGTATTTCACGTGCAGGGCAATATTCTTTTACCTCCACATATGGGTGCACTGCGCTGTGAAAAAACACACTTACGGAAGAGGGTTTTCACCCCTGAGCCTGATGGATTCAGGGCTCCATTTTAGAAAAGCTATAAAACGGAAGCAAAGTCGCAGACCAGCTGCCTGGAATGCTAAAGGGTGAGCGCACCTGTGAGACGGCCAGTTTTTAGAACCACAGGCCATGGTGTGCGATACAAAAGTGTGTTTTTCTAGGCGAAGCTTACCGAGTTTTATAGACTGCTTGAGTATTCGGTGCTATTGAAAACCAGGCTAGCTACCCAAGCTTGAAATGCTAAGCAGAAGCCAGCTAAGGAGAAAGCCAAATTGAAATCAGTGAAGAGCAACTAAAACCTCTGGGAAATCTTATCGAAGCTCCAGGCTGCACACCCACTCCGACGAGCTTCCTAACCTCCCTCGGAAATGCCAACCTGGTCTTAATATAGCTTCAGCCAATGACATGCAGCTGCTCAGCCCGGAGACCCACTGCAGCCATTGAGGGGGAGGTTTAATTCTTCAGAAGGGGACATTTTTCTGTCTTCTACACATCCTGTATAAACTCTTTTTATAGTTTTTTTTTTATTGTTTTACCTTTCTTTTCACAAAATACGCTGGCTCTGGCAATAGCGTGACAATAAAAAATGAAGAAATCAATTTATATTTTTTACAACCCCCAAACATAAGTCCCATTTATACTCTCATTAGTTTGCTTATTGTGGATAAATCACCTTTATGTTAATAACAAGAATAAAAGCAGATCCTGTAATGCTCTAAACTATAAGTAAGGGCATCTGAAAAAGTTTTGCTTCAGGAAATAAAGGATAACTTCCTTTAAAATAGAAACACCCTTATCTAGGTCAAAGGCATGCAGTGTGCAAATCCTTCCTATAGAGGCGACACTCGGCTGTCTGTGAGTTCCTAACACTATTCTCATTCTTCAGGCTTCCTGCCATCCCTGTATTTATCCATTCAGTTTTTAATTCCTGCAAGTCCCTGGTGTTCTCATTGCTCCATTTCCGCACATGTTCCCCTTCTACATTACAGGAAAAATTCATGGAAACAGGAGCTCTTTTTATAACCCTTTATAAAATAGGAGCGGGGGTACTGGTGGTCAAGTTTTCACGAGAAGTACAGAGGAAGCCCCAAGCTGTGGGGTTGAGCATCATCACCTAACAGTCCTGATGGTCACATTTTATTATAGTCACGAATGTTGGAACACTCACTTCATTTTGCGCCAACATCAAATCTACATTGACAACAATTGCAGGTGGTTGGAGTGAAGAGCTGACTTCACTGAGAGCAGCAGGTCTCCAAGTCATGCCTCTGCTTGGGAATAAAACAGCAACTCCTGTAGGGTCTCTAAGCTGGGGTTTTTGTTGGCAATTGCACTGGTGACCTCCCTCCCTAAGTGCACAGGGTTGAGACTGTGACTTCAGGAGTGGGTAGTGAGGCCCTTCACCACTGGGCATAAAATAAAGTGGGAATAAAACCAGAGTTCTGGAGTAAGGCAGTACCAAGAAGCAAGGAATCTTGTAAAATCTGAGGGAAAGAGTGGAGAACAAGAATAGGAACCGGCATCATAATTAGGGTCAGAGAAGTCTGAGCACGTGGGCGTGGGAGCCTCCAGTTCCCTGAGCAGCAGAACTCCGGGCGGGAGGGAGATTTCTGTGGGGCTACAGCAGAGCCTGCGGGAGGCAGCGGAGCTGTTATGAGCTTTAAGAAGTTCAGACCAGTCAACCATCACAGGGCCACTTTTAGAATCCAGTAAGACAATGTACACGACAGCAGTTTATAAGGTGGAATGCAAGTGGGAGTTGTCATTATTGCCATTAATGTTCTTATCAGCAACACAAAGCTCGGAACATAGAGTGAGTTTTATATGCTAGCAAAAACTGAAAAGAAATGATAATAACCTGATTTAAAGGCTGAATATCAGGCTCAGATATGACTGGAAGTAAAATGATTTTGCTAGCCTGTGCAAAACCTAAATTAAGGATGTATCTCCTGTCCAAGTTTAGGGGAATTTACTTTGGTGGTGGAAGGCTAAGGTAGGAACATCTGGGGACCTAACTTGTCCAAAACCATAAGAGCAAAACAGGTAGTCCTGCTGTGACTGAAGTGGAAAGATTTCACAGATCAGGAGAGATTTAAAGAGCTCTAACCTTTACCAAAGCCAACTTCACGATCCAAGTGAAACCTACATATTGTCAGATCACGTTTTTAGCATGAATGTTCTCCCATTTCTTTTGATGTGTTCGGACCTGTCCATCGAAGGTGAAACTCCCTGAGGTCAGACCCTAAACGTCCCTGATCTTGCACGGCCCCAGAAAGTGAGTGTGACTCCTGTCGGTTTTAGAGAGCACCTGGTGGTGATGGCTGGGGCGACAGTGCAGTCGGAGCGTGGCCCACCTTTGGCAAAGGAGAGAACCTAAGTGGAGTGGATGGTCAGAGTGAGTAGGAAACAAGTGACAGACTAGGATACAAGAAAAAAAAAAGAAAACTTTCAAAAATGCCTTAAAATAATATTTTTCGAGCTGTGGAAAGTCATTATAGAATTTTCTAGAATAAGATGATAGAAAAACAATAGGCTGGATAAAAAAAGAGACAGTGGCAGCTGAGTAGACAGCAAAAAGGTAAGATACTTTCAAAGGTAGGAAATCCAGCAAAGAGAACTTTAGGGTGGAGAGGAGTTTGAGAAGGAATCTGATGTCCAGAGGAATCTGACATCCAAATCTGACTTGCAGATGAAAAGTTAGAGACCAGCAGGAAAAGTGAAGGGTGACATTGGTGCAATTGGATGTTAGAGTGGGACTTCCTTGGCCTCCAAAGGAGGGCAAAACAGGGGTGCTAAGTACCCTTTTCATATTCCAAAGTATGATGATAGAACCTCTGGGCAGGAATTTTAAGATAAAAAAAGGAGGCAAGCAAAGAAATCTAGGGATATTCAGGAGGTTTAAGTTGTAGAGGCCAGACTGGTCTGGGGCTAATTTCTTCAGAGATAGCTAATTGCGTGCTGTGACATTCTTTGCCACCTATCCCCACCTGAGCAGGGGAGGAATGCACTGTGCTCCTCCCTGCATCAAAGACATAGGTGGGCTTCAGGAAAGCCACTTGGGAAGCTTAACTTGGACATCGAGAGTTTGCGATGTGAAGACTGGTAGCAGGCCCATATCTATAAAAGCTGAAAGGCAAAAAGATGGTGGCTGGCCAGCTGCCCAGGACACAGAGCAGAAAGTCTGCTCTAGGAGTGGCTGTGCTTGTGCTGAAGGTGCCAGTGTGGGGGAGCTGGCCTGGCGTCACTTTGATTTCTCACAGGAGGCTCGCTCACCTGGAGGGCTGACAGGACGTCAGCAGTGCCCAGCCCAGAGAGCACCAGTGCCGTGTCCTGGTTGTCCCCATCAAGGAAGCCTGTCCTGGTTTTACCAGTACTGCCTCCTCCCCAGTGCCATTCTAGGGAGAAGGAAAAGGTATAAGGCAGAGAGAAAACTGCTTAAGGACCCCACCATCCGTCCCCACCCCTTTTTCTGCCATAGACCCAGGAGAAGAAAGTAAATGAGACAGGGTAGCAGTGAGAAATTTTTCACCTGAATAATTATGGCCAGTGGATCAAAGTTACAGAGGCAATATTTTGTCTCAATATAAGGATACAGTTTTAATGAAGTATATTTGACATATAACACTGCATAAATTTAAGGTACACAGCATGTTAATTTGACATATGTACTAATTGTAACATGATTGTCATTGTAGTGATACTTAGCACCTCTATCATAATACATACTTATCTTTGTTTTTAGAGGATAGGATAATTGTCTCTTAACAAGTTTCATGATTGTAGCACATTATTCTTGTCCATATTCATTACAGTGTGTGTTAGATTTTTATGGCTTATTTACTAGTTGTAAGCAGCATCAATCTTAGGCCCTTGACTGCATCCTCTGGGGACTAACATTTTACTCTCTCTTTTCATAGTTTGATTTTTTTAAGATTTTACATGTAAATTATACCATACAGTACTCTTCTTTCTCTGTCTGACTTATCTCATTTCATATAACATGCTCAAGGTCCATCCATGTTGTCACAAATGGCAGGATTTCCTCCTTTGTCATTGTTCTTCGCAAAGTATCAAAATCAGAGTTCACTGACTTTCACCTGATGAGGCGTGCCTCAGCACCAGGGGAAGGCCGTACTTCCAGAGCGGCTGCAGGACCACACTGAGAGCTGAGAGGGGCTACTGGCGCAGCTGCTGTAGAGATGATGCAGCACGGGATGGAGGCTGGACCACATGTCTCTGAGATCTTTCCCACTTGTTTACTATTAAAATCCTAGGAGTATGATATATAACACTTTGTTAATGCTTTCCTTCAAGGGTTGGATTTACCTTGACAGGTTATGGTGGTCATTTCAATCTGCCTTTTAAAAATTATCTTGATTATCTAAAGTTGACATAAGCTTTTAATGGCCCTGATGAATGCTTTTGAAAACACTTTTACGTACTCATTGTTTTTGGTTGGGAATTGTGATCTGAGATACAGCCACGAGGCTAACTCTTAACAAAGTTTTTTCCTTGACTTCCAAGGTCCCTGGCTAGACATTGTCTGTATTTAGCAGCATCATTTCACTGAAACTCGTCCAGTACAATGACCTTTAAAACAAAAATTGTTCATCTCCAATGTACTGCATTGTTCTTATGTTATCCCTTCTTCCCAGTCACTGTTGACTTCACCAACCTTAGTAGAACAGAAAATTGATAAGACTTAAAAAGCAAAGCCTGGCACTTGTCACCCTACTTGTTACCATAGAATCCTGTAAGTCTGCTGAAGGAGAAACAACTGGTGAAGTAAAGGTAGGGCTAAAAAAAACCCAGCCAGGGGAGCTAGGCAGCACAGGACCCCAGATGCCTTCCCCTCCTCTGTTGCCTTAGCAACAGTCACAGTCCAATATCAGGGCCTATTGTGAAAACACATTTCCCTGCATCCCACTACTATGACAAGTACAATAGGATGCTTATTTATTTAACGTGACAACTCTGACAGAAGTCATATGTTTCTCACTATTGTTATAGGTAATGAAGTGGATAAGAAATGAACAAGAATCCAGTCTCAGTCAACTTACCGAATCCCTCAGCAAATGCATTCTGAGTTCTCACTGTGTCTGGAGTGTAATTCTGGGGTCTAGGAGACAGGCATATATGGAAGAGTGTTCTTCTGGCTGATGGATGGTGCATGGGACTTCATTGTACCATTGCTTATGTTTGAAACTGTCACAGTAAAATGTTTTTTAAATTCTTGGCATTTGCAGTATTTTATGTTCAAATGTGTTTTAATCACCCTCACAACCCATCTCTTTTCCCTTCAAGCCCAATTAAATTCTGTGTATGATCTCATGACACTCACCACCAGTACCCATATTATAAAAATGAGATTTTACCAGTGAGTTGTATTTGAACTATTTCAAGTATCTGTGGCTCAGATCCTGTTTAATTAGACATTTAACAAATATGTCTTGGTAATGATTGTTTTTATCTTTAAGTCAGTCAAGTCCTCATGCCAAGGAGCCGTGCCAAGGAGAACTCATTATATTTGTACTTTTCCTGTATTAGTGCAAAAATGAACGAACTAAGAAATCCATGTTGTCCTCATGGAAAGAACTGGGATCTGTTACTCACAAAACATTAGTACTGATCTCTAATACTGGGTGAGTCCCAGTAGCCGTATTGGCCTCAGTTACAGAGTTAACAATTGCCAATATTTACATTGGTGCTTCAATAGCACACATTTTTGTAGAAGAAATATAAACAATTATCAGAGCCTCTCTAGTTCATAAGATTAGAAATTCCACATTTCTTCCCTTTGATAGCTTTCTTTACCTCATAGTTCTTATCTGTTTTCTAAACTGTCATCTTACCTGACTATTAATTTAAATTGTGAGGTCGTTAGAAAGAACAGTCAATGTCTGCTGAAGATGTGGGAAATACACTATTCATAACAGGAATTATTTTTAGCGGACCAACTTCTTTCTAAAAAATTAGGATTGTGGCTGGAGAGAGCCACAGAGGATAGATAGCAGGTGCTGCAAGTGAAAACGCAGTTTTAACACGCCCATTTTCATTTACTTCGCGGTCCTATCTTAGACTCAACTTTCAAGCTTATCAGCAGTCTATCTTCTTGTTAAGAGCTTATCACCTGTTTCAAGCCCCCCAAATTAGCTTCTCTCATCTCTCCACTGGCAGCTCATTCTCTAGGTTATTTCTATTTGAAGACTTGAGGTCAACATTGGCTCCACTCAGGCATTGTTGACCACCAGCCCTTGTAATTCTTCTCCCGAAGTGCCCTTGACATCCTTTCCTTCTTTCCCATCACTCCCCACTGCCAGGAATAACTTAGTTTAGGTCTTTATCTTTTCAAATATAAATAATTCCAAAGGCTTCCTTACTATGCTACCCCAATAAGTTCTTTACTACCACCTAAAACTTAAGTTTTGATTTCATTATGGTAGTTACATGTTTTTCTATTGCCTGCAAGGATTAAATTCCAGTTCCCATTTAGACTCCTCTTTCCTGTCAAACCTCTCTACTCCTCATCTTTAGAAATACCCAGACTGCTACATGTGGTCACTGCCTTGTCACATGGCCCATGAAAGCCCTGGTTCTTCCATGTTTTCTTTCCTCCACACATTTGCTAATCTTACCATTTCAAATCTAGAATCACTTTGTCATCTAGGACTTCTCTACAATTGTGGGCCTTATTGATCATTCCTCTTTTAACTCTCTGTCATTGTCTCTCAATAACCCTCCTTTGGATATCTAGGCACATTATTATTTTACTACCTAGTTATCTACGCTAGCAAGCAGCCAAGACAGCTCCCAATATCTACAACCATGTGTATTCAACTTCCACATTGAATCAGGGATGGCCTGTGTTACCAACAGAGTTTGGCAGAACTCATGGTGTGTGACTCCCAGACTACTTCGCAAAAGGTATTGCAACTTCAAGCTTGCTCTCTTTAATCACTCACTTGGGAGACATATCATAAAGACACTTATGTCCTCTGGAGAGGCCCACATGAATAGGAACCAGTTTACCCCCACTGGCTTGCCAGCCATGTGAGTGAGCCACCTGAGAAGTGGATTCTCCAGCCTTAGTCTAGATAAGATGAACAACCATGTGAGCAGGCTGAGACAGAACTGTGCAGCGAAGCCACTTCCAAACTCCTGACTCACAAAAACTTGGAAAGGTTATAAATGATTATTATTTCTTAAGTCATTAAGTTTTGTAGTGATGCCTTGAATAACAAACAGAAAAATAATAGTGTATAAATTACCACCCAAATGCACTGAAACTCCTTCAGCATAGAATGTTTGTTTGAGGTTTTAAAATCCAGACAATTATTTAGATACCATTAAACACTGCAGCAAAATTAGATATTGCATTTGTAATTAGAGAAGGAAACCATCATTTATTGAATACCTACTAAGAGGCTTTGCATACTTGTATGCATGAGCTGCATATATATATATATATATATATATATATATATATATATATATATGAACAGTTACATACTTTGCTATAGGACAAGATATTCTCTAAAGACATAAAACATTGTACCCAAGCTGCAAGTTTTACAGTCAATTTTTCTCTTTTTTATCATCATTTCCCAGACTTTTAAAAAAGTGAGCTATGTGTGAGAGCATTTAATAAGCTATAAAATGCTCTATAGACATAAAGCATTATGGTTTGCATCAATTTATTTTTTTTACTGAGGCATTAAAAGGATGCTTTAATGCTTCTATTCTGGTAATTCCTTTGTTTTTCTAAAACTAGCATTATAAACAGTACTTTGACTCGAATACTTCCAGATTTCTGAAAATCAAATGAGGGGCAAAAGAAAGAAGTTTTGGAGGTAGGAGGAAAAAGGGGGAAAAGGGGGGTACAGGTTTTCAGAAACATCTATAAAGGACCCATGGATAATGGGGGGAAAAGGGGGTATAGGTTTTCAGAAACATCTATAAAGGACCCATGGATAATGGGGGGAAAGGGGGTACAGGTTTTCAGAAACATCTATAAAGGACCCATGGATAACGGGGGGAAAAGGGGGTATAGGTTTTCAGGAACATCTATAAAGGACCCATGGACAAAACCAAAGTAGGGTAGAATCAAGGGTAGGAAGTGGGAATGCCTGGGGTGGTGGGGAGGGGTGGGGGAAAATGGAGACAACTGAACTCAAACAACAATAAAAACAGTTTAAAAAAAAGAGAAATTTTGTAGCTTTGGTACCGCACAATCCTTTTTACTATTATATGCCCAGCAGATGGCTACCAAAAATTGCATCAGTCAAGGTCTCTGAAGGGAAGAGATGGGTAATTGAGGACAGTTTAACAGAGTTAAAGGGAAATAAGAGAGGAAAGGAGATACAACAATGAATGGAACACAGAGAGAGCGATTTCGGGAGAAGGTCTGCCAACAACTGTGGCCTTTGGTAGAGAATGCAGCCAACTGGTCTCAACCTAGCAGGGAGGGGCCGGGGGACTCAGTTCCTGGACTTTCCTCTCCTCATACACTGTGCTTTGCTACCCTGTTCCATGCTAGCAAAACACAAACCGAAAAGAGTGAGGAAGCTGGGGTAACACAGTTGACACCTGTCAGTTTCCAGGAGTGCAGAGCAAGCTGGAGAAGAGCAAGAATTAATTGAGGGGAGACAATGGAAAATGCTCATCACAACATGTAGCATTTGTTATAGTGAGAGAATAACACCGATGGTGTGTGGTTGATGCAGAAACCAGTGATACATTCCAAGGGACAGTTAGGCTTTTGGGCTCATGTTAGACAGGAATCCAGTTCAAGACAAAAAAAAAAAAAAGAAATTATGCACTCAAATAGCATGAGGGTGAAGAAACAAGAATCACTTTTTTAATCATGAAAAAGTGTCTTAAGTTCTGAAGGGAATATAAAATAAATACAAAATTATCTTAACATCACTGCTATTTCTAACTGGTGAGATGCAACTTCATAGCTATTTAGCTGTATTAACATGTGACCTATCCATGAGGTATTGAAAAATAACCCAGAAACAGCTTCAGCCAAACTGACAGCATTCTTTCTGTATGCACTTATGACTTCTTGACTGATGACAATTTTTAAAGTATAATTTTAATAGGATTTGTCCATGCCTGGTATGAGTAAATGTCTATGTTTTAGTAATCAACTCTCAAATCTCTTTTCTATTTAAACTATAAAATACATTTAATGCTACTAATGGGAAATAATTTTCAGACTCATAACTTGAAAAAATCTGCTAAAGGGCATTTTAGCTTAATTTATGTTAAATAAATTAAGTCTATAATTTTAAATTACCATGATCCCCCACAGTTAAGGAGAGTTGGTAACTTTTTAAGGTTTTCCAGAAGTGTGCAGAAATATGGTAAGTGTGCATTCATGCTACAGTCTTCTTTTATTTGTTCTCATTATGTCAATGTGATATGATAAGCCCATAAAATATTCCTAAATTATGGGGCTAACTTCAGAGACCCTTCCAGAATTTTATAGTGACTGACAGTCATCTCTTGGTTGCATGGTCAGAGGTCATATTTTACCTAAGACAGGCACTTTGCTTAATTTAGTGTACATGTCTAAGATTGTCCAACTTAAAGCAAATTTTTAAAATAATTTTAAGGCATGTCAATTGTCTCCATGTACCATGGCCAGATTTGTTAAGACAGTTTCATCAGAAACAGATCCAATGTTCTTTTTCACGTGCATGGCAGTGTTTCTACCCCAGGTTGGGGGTCTTTCCTGTTTAGAACAGGGGCTAGTGAGATATAACCCCGGGCTCAGTCACAGATCACGTTGTCAGGGTCTGCGCACTTTGCATTGCCACTGGACAAGACTCGGCTTTTCCAGAACTTACCCAACAGAGCTTCCAGGCAAGCCTCCATTTCTCCCCTTGGAGATTGATTGCTTCTTCCAGACCAATGGTTTTCCAATTTGAGAGCTTTAACAATCACCTGAAGGGACCTTTAAAACATATCAACACTCGAGGGTTTCTGATTCAGTAAATCTGGAATGTGAGGCAAGAGTTCACATTTTTTTTATACTCTGCCAACTGATGTGGATGCTGTTGGTGAGGGGTTCTCACTCTGAGAACCACCACTGCAAACACCCGTCCTTAGGAAATTTATCAGTCCTGAGCCAATGCTGGCCAGAGAGAATTGTCACTCCTCATATATCTGCAACATTCTGTTTTCCTAGAGAAGTCACGGACTCGATCTCAGTACCATTATTTATACTGCATCCCCACCACCTGCCTGGCTACTCCATCTTATCTGACACCTTAGTAGCTGCCATTAAAGGAAGATATTTCAGTGAGAGAAAAGGCGATTCTTATGTGTGCGCATGTATCTGATAAAGCATTTATTAGACATCATTCTTACCACCAGTTTCACAGGTAGTGGTTGCCTCCTGAAGAGAGAAGATTAAATGGCAATGGATTATGCAGTTTCAGCAGCAGCATCCTTGTTTTGAAGCACCCGGCTGTAGGTCTAGCATTATATTCGTTTTTCATGTGAAAAGAGTTATTTAAGACTTCTTGTGTTTTATTCTAGATAATTCAGGAAGGTACATGTTCACCTTGCTGCAGCTACCTTCCTGTTGTGGATGAAGGTAAAAGATAGTGACTTTAGTTCCTTGTTAAATGAACCACATTTTTTTCTTTTTTAAAAAAATATTTTATTTATTTACCTTTAGAGGGGAAGGGAAGGAGAGAGGGAGAGAAATATCAATGTATGGTTGCCTTTGCCGAGGACACACAATGTATCGTGGGTCCCCTGCTGGGAACTTGCCTGCAACCCAGGCCTGTGCCCTGACCGGGAATCGAACTGGGATCCTCTGGTTCGCAGTCCCGTGCTCAATCCACTGAGCTACACCAGCCAGGGCTTAAATGAATCACCTTTTTAAACATCCTTTGGCTGCACAAAAAACAGCAGCCTTTGGCAGTAGCAGCCATTTTGGCTTCTGGCTATGAATGTTATTTCAACAACAAAGAGGCCTGCATTAACCATCTGACAACAAAGAAAGGAAATTACTTGTGTATTTGCATGGTGTTAAAGAAATATAAACATAGTTTAAATGATACGTAAGGGGTGTGTGTGTGTGTGTGTGTGTGTGTGTGTGTGTGTGAAAACACATGGACACCCAGGAGTTTCTGATAGGAATCTCTTAGTTCCATGTGCGAGACCATATTTTACCTAAGACAGGGAGGTACTGTGCTAACTTTAGTGTGTATTTCTAAGACTGTCCAAATCAAAGGAAGTGTTGTAAGTAATTTTAGGGCACATCAATTGTCTCAACGTACCATGACCAGTTTTGTTAAAATAGTTTCATTAGAAACAGATCAAATGTTCCTTTTCATCTGCATGTGCGCATGCCTGTGTAGGAGTCTCTCCTCTATTAGATGTTCCTTCTAAGAGTTTTTAACAAGTAGTTAATGTTTATGAATAGTCAGTTCCAAATGATACTGAATGAAGGAGAGTTGTAAACTTCTGCAGCTTACAATAAAATAAAATAATCACAAAAGTGGTGACATGCTCGAAGACAGCTTCTAAACAGTTTCCAGAATGACTATTTCTGACCAGGAGAGCCTCTAATGTAAGAAGTCGTTCTCTCATTTGGTTATAGCACCAAGTTTATAGGTTGGCATTAAATTCTTTCCAAGGCAATATGAATAAAACAAGGGTCTTCATCTAGTCTTTTGTAACTAAAGACAGAATTTTGCATATTTCTGGTGTTTTATTTTTTAGGATTTAGAAAGAAGATTTCAAAACTGATTTTGATAGAATGGTCTGCAGGTGAGAGACACATACATCCACACTTAAGTGGATCTATGATCAGGGACCTGTTCTGCTCACTCAGGGACATGGCAGGAGACACACCATCTGTGTCTCCAGAGCCACGTCTGTGGACCTCAGTCTTGGCTGTGGAACCCAATAGCCTTGGGTTCAAGCCCCTGGTCCTGGGCAAATTTGCTTGCACAGTGACTGATCGAGTGACCAGGCAGCAGCTATCCCAATAACCTGGAGGAAACCACACACTCCATACACCTGGAAGTGGGCTTGCTGTCTGAGAACCTAACTGTGGACCCTGAATGAGACCCACATTCCAGCCACCTTACTGAGCAAGTACTGGAGGTAAGCCCACCCACCCACAGGCAAGACAGGATCTATGTCCACCTGACCCTCTGGTAATGGGCTCATGAAACATGCATGTCACTGCAGACCCAGAGACAACCTCATAACCAGCACCAACCCAGTATAACTGCAATGCAGAGGCAATTCCACTGCCCAGGGATCATATAGGAGAAGGTTGTACCTGCTGAAACCAGTCAGTCAGTAGAGACTGGAAGGGAAAATGGCACTTTCAAATGCAGACACAAATGAAAGGCTACAGACCATAATGATGGACCATAGTGCAGACCATAATGCAGGCCATAATGAACCAGGCAAATATGACACCACCAAAAGAAACTTATAAAGCTCCAGTTACCAATGCAAAGAAATAGATATCTAGGATTTGCCTCACAAAGAATTAAAAATAATCATCTTAAAGAAATTGAATAAAATGCTGTAGAACAAAGGCAGGCAGCTAAATGAAATGAGAAAAACCATGAAAGAACAAAATGGTAAGTTTGAACTATATAATAAACCATTAAAAATAACCATACACCTCCTGGAGCTACAGAATTCAGTGGCATATGAAAAGATTCAATAGGAACTTTAGTAACAGACTTGACCATTCAGAAGAAAAGAACAGCACACTTGAAAGCAGATTATTTATGAGCTATTAGAGAAACAAAAAGAATGAAAAAGAGCAAAGAAGAGCCCACATGAAATATGGAACACCAGCAAGTGAATAAATATTCAGTCATGGGTGGGTCTCAGAAAGTAAGAGAAAAAGAAAGAGGAGAAAAGATGATTTAAAGATATACGTAAAAACTTCCCAAATCTTGGGAGAGTTACGGACATTGAAGTATGAGAAGCTCAAGACCCAAGCAAAGTCAACATAAGTAAGGTTACATTACAATCAAAATATTAAAAGTCAGAGACAAGCAGAGGATTTTAAAAGCAGCAAGAGAAAAACGATCCCATATAAGGAACCTCACGAGGCTCCTGTGGATTTCTCTGCAGGATCCTTGCAGACCAGGATGGAATGCTGAGAGTAAAATAAAAGAGGCCAACCAGGAATACCATACCCAGAAAATACGTCCTTCAGAAATAAAGAAGACATGAAGGCATTCCCAGAAAGAAAGTTAGGGCAGTTCATTACTACAAAAACGGCCTTACAAGAAATACCAACGAGAGCTATGCAAGTTGAAGTGAGAAGAGCTAAGTAATAACACAAGACATATAAAAGCATAAAGCTAGTGAAGGTAAATATATAGTCGAATTCGGCATACTTTAATATTGTGGTGGTACATAAATCACTTTACTCACCAGTTAAAGTTAAAAAACATGAAAAATAATTATATGTACCATAATATGTTAATGGATGCACAATATACAATGATGTACAGTGCACAATCAATTGCATAAAATGTGGAGGGGAAGTAAAGGTTAAACTTTCTCTGTGCAATTGAAGGTAAGTTATTATCAGCTTGAGAAAAAAATGGTCTGCATAGGACGATATTTTATCTGGGGAACCTTATCATAGTCCTTTCTACTTCTGACATGACATTCACACTTTTGCAATTTCATATTTAGCTTGAGTCTCCTGTAATACTGATAGTAGCCTATAGAAAGCACTGCCTTAGGAAGAAAGGACTGTAAGATAATTACCTGTTATAACCAGAAGCCACAGCAGGCAAGCAGAAATGGAGTTTTGCTTGGGAGGAAGGCTATTGTCATTGGAACGCAGGTCATAGAATTGACAATGAGACACTTACGTGTTTGTCCAACCACTGAATCAAACTGCACTTCCAAAAGAGGGGCATGATGAGTAAACTTCACTGATTATACATGCAAATTAAAATCCAACATCTTCTTAGGTAGTATTTCAGTGTAAACCCAGTTTTCAAATGATGTCAGCAGCTTTCAAGTCACAGCAACTGCAGTCCAATTAAAATGGCCATCAGAGCAAAACCGAATGACATTAAATGGTTCTCATTAATGCTATATTTAATTTAGAAGTACAGTGTTGAAGATGTTCATTACCAACCTCTGCAAATTGCCATTCAGCTCGTGGACATTAAGTTTTGTCAGTCATATTTACACCTTTTAGGAAAGATAAAAATCAATGGGCTTGTATTCCAAATCGACTCTGCTGGGTTTCTTACACCCCTTTAAATGTACAAAAAATCAAACCACAGTGTTTAACCAGTCTCTTGTAGTAATTGTTCATCAAGGTGTCAGGAGAAGGGACACCTACTTGAAAAAAACAAAATTCCAAAGCAAAGCACAAATTGCAAGGAGTCTTATTTAAACATGTCTTCCAGGCAGCAAAAAATAGAATCGGAACTGAATTATTTTATTGCATTTTCAGGACTGACAATGTTGTTAAGTTTATCTTATAGCATAATTTAGCATCAGGAAATAGGAAGCTTTGATAATAATTAAAAAGAAATCTACCAGGAGTGCTGCTATGGAAAGGAGCTGCCGAGTGGCCACGGCAGGCTCGGAGAAAGCTTGCAGCGAGCTCGTGAGTAATGAGTGGTGAGCTTTAATTGACTCCTTCAGCCCACACATCCTTATTTAGACCTTCACAATGTGAGCAATTTTAAATAGGCATGTGCCACACATTTTAAGAATTTACATATATAATCAAGATTAATACATAAAGAACTACCTATCAATAAAAAAGACAAAAATGAAAACATTAAAAACGGGCTAACGATATAGGGAAAATGCGAATGTCTAAAACCATGAGAATATGTTCAAACATAAGAGTAATTAGAGAAGTCCAAATCAAAATAACCAAATGTAATTCATGGTTATTGGAGTGGCGAACATATAGGTGCAGTTATATCAGGTCTGGGAAAGTCATGGAGGTTTGGGGACTCTCACTGCCCGAAATGTAGCTGATGTCGCGGTGGAAAATAACACAGACATGTATATGGGCATAAAGTAGATTTAACTCTCTATGATGATTTTTTCAATTTTATATTTTGACATAGTTACAGAGAAGTTTCAAAACTACTACAAAGAATTCACCCAGATATTCCAAATGTTAACCAATTTGCCTGTGTATATGTATGCATATACAGAGTGGGGCAAAAGTAGGTTTGCAGTTATTTGCATAAAATAATACAATAATTAATGAAGAATAATACATGAGTAAACACTGTGTTTTGCGTCCTTGCAACTGTAAACCTACTTTTGGCCCACCCTGTAGGTACACATATTTACATGTGCCTGGAGAAGGGTGGGGAAGGATACATCTTGATGTCCTGCCCTGGTCAGACGTTCGGGATCTTTTCACCAGCTCTGTGCCCCCCCCCACCCCCACCCCCACCCCCGGCTTCAGCACACTTTGTTGCTGAGACTCACCTGGGCCCTTGAGAAGATGGCTTTGTGCATAGGAGCTCAATCATTTTTAAAGGAACTGGAGGTACTTGGCAGTTATAGGGCCCCTGTGGGTCTTTGTACTGGGCTGAGTCGAAAGCCTGGCCTCTACACAGACCAGCTCCCAAGGCCTAATTTGCACTCCAGAGCTTTCAGAGAGAGAGGGTGAAGTTTGAGGTTCTTCCTGAACTCCGACCCCGGTGTGGGGACTTCTCTATTTCTATCCTATTTCCTCTGTGTCCTTACTGGTTTGTCCTGGAAGTAATTTCTTAATACATCACTGATGGCTGAATTGTCTCGGGATTGGCTTCTGGGAGAATTTGACTGAAGACACCAGTTAAACTTTGCGTCTGCCAAGGGGTAAGGAGTGTGCCAGTTATTACTGACACCTGTTTGCATTGTTGCACTAATTACAATAAATGTCTTACTTTTTAATTGAAAAACATTAGGACATTTTAAAGGAGAAAACCAAATAGCTTTCAGTATCTCCTGCTTTCTATGCTTTTAACGGGACGGCTAAGAGGATTTCTCAGTTGTAATTCTTCTTCATCACACCGAGGTAATCGCATATTGCCCTATTTCTGAAGCAGCATCCGATGTTACATTGCTGTATCTTTGCTTATGATTTTATGCCACTGTACGTGAGAATAAAGCGAGACACTCTCTGCCTGGCTTCATCGGTTCGTGCTTTTGAGCACACAGAAGAAACAGAGTGAAGTTAGTTCTAGGGTTCACTGTACTCCAACTCCTTCTGTCAATTTTAAAATAGCAATTCAAAAACTACTTGTATTTTATTATCCTACCAGCTCTTCAACTTGCAATTCTATTTTCTCCGAGTATTGTTGACAAATCACTTACAGAAATATTTTGTAAATGGGAACGTCTGGAGGCAGCATTGTTTCTAACGAAAATCGTAAAACTCTCAGGCGCACTAGTCTATTTCCCAAAACCTTTCCTCTGAGAGGAGTTCTAAGATACACTGTCCTGACAAAGAAAAGCAGTCCACTTAGCAGACAGCATTGAAATTCAAGCTCTAGTCAAATACTTATTCTAAAAAAAAAATAGCTTTTTAGGTGAATTGCTCTCTGGAAAATGTAACCTCTATATTGTATCAAAGGAAAGTTGATAAGAAAATTGTATTTTTTGGCATTGTCATCTTTTGTTAAGTTCAAATATGAGAAGTTCTTAATCCAAAGTATGAAACCACTGGGGCAGACAAAGCAAGAGACTTCACGGGCTTATTCTGGTGGCTCTCCGTTGTGATGTGTACCTGCCACTTAATTAGGCCTCATCTCACCACACTGTACGTTATAACACAATGGTCCAAAGCTACTCTCATGAGCTATTTTGCAGGAAAGGGAGTTTCTTTCTTACCAAATATCTACATGGTGTTCTCGTCCAACTTAACAAAAGCGTGCTCATCTAGGAGAAAATATTTTATTTGAAAAAACTTAACAGAGATTGTGCGCCCAGATCAAGTCTCTCCAGATGAACTGAAAAGCTAGTAAGCAAAGCAATTTGCCAACTCATTTAGAAACTATTTCAGAAATGAAGGGAAATGTCACTTCATATTTTTACAGCCAAATACATACACTCTATCAAGATGGACCATTTGGAACTGATAGGCACTACTTATTTGGACATAACTCCCGAGAACGTGATTCAGTGGAACACAAAATATTCAAAAGTCTAATAAATGTAAGTGTTTGTAGATGGACTCAGTGTCTACAAAAGAAATTCTCTTTGAATACGAATTTGATCTCTCCTGATATTTTTATTATGATGTAATTTACATGTAGTAAATGCACATAACCCACAGGTTCTAGCAATTGCAGTTAGCTGCGTCTCCAGCCAACCCAAACAAGACACAGCACATTGCAATTACCCCGGGAATGTGTTTAACAACAGAGCCGTCAGCTTTCTGACTTCCATCTCCGTGGGTAAGGTTCACTTTTTAAGAAAAGATATTATATAAATGCAATTGTCTCATACATAGTCTTTTGGGTTCTTTTTTTTTTTCTGTTCAAAGCAATGTTGTATCAGCAATTCGTTCTTTTACACTGTGGAGTAGTGATGTGTTAGATGAATAATTTGCTCACTCCATCTCCTTTTGGTGAGCATGTATATGTTTTTGGCTATTGTGAACATTCGTGTATAAATCTGTATGTGAAGTTATTTTTGTTTCTCGTGGGTCAGCATTTGGGAGTGGAATTGTTGGATCATAAGATAGATGTAAGTAACATTTTAAGAACTGCCAACTAATTCAACAAATAAGTTGCATTTTCCGTTACTATCAGCAATGTATGAGTCTCAGTTGTTCTATATCCTTGTCAGCATCTGGTGGCAGGAATTTATTTTTATTTTAGTTTTTGTAAAGAATCATTTTTGGTTGGTTTCATTGGGTTTCCTACTTTATAATCGTAAGAACTCCAGCGAATAAATGTTGAGAAATAATGAGTGTGGACATCTTTGCCTGGTTTCCCATCTCAGGAAAAAGGATTTAATGTTTTACCAGCAGGCATAATAATACCTGTAGTTTTTTGATGGTTGCATTGTATCAGATTAGGGAAACGCCCTTCATTTCCAAGTTATGAGAGATTTTTAATATAAAATATATATTGAAATGGATGTTGGTTTTTGTCCAAAGTGCCTTTTGCATATATGATTATGTAGTTCATTCCCCCTTAATTCTGATAAAGCTGTAATGACTTTCAACTATAAAACAGTCTTGGCATAAACTCCACTTGATCCTAGTGTGCTGCCCTACTTAAACATTGATTTATTTGATTAGCTAGCATGTGTTAAGTCAACAATCATGAAGGATTTTCTTTTTGTGTGATCTCTCAGTGGGGTGTTGGTATTATAACATTGGCTTCGTAAGTCAAGTTGGGAAATGTAGTCTCCTGTTTCCTGTTTTCTGAGTTTATGCAGTACTGGTGTTAAATGTGTGAAACAGGGTATATGGTTATTAAGATTTGTGATACTTGTTTACAGATTGTTCTCTAAAAAAATCACACTCATAGATAAGAATGCCATTTTCACTCCAGCTGGACATCACTGAATACTGCTTTAAAAACATGCAAATGAGATTAATAAGCACTGAAATAAATGCCTTTAATTTTCATTTATTTGATTATTACTTAGATTATGAATTAGACGATCAAAATAGGCTCAGAGAGCTTTGGTTGCTATCCAATATTGGCCATTTGCACATTTTTTAAAGCAGTATTCATTGTTATCCAGCTAGAGTGAAAAAGGCATTCTCATCTACTAGTGTGATTTTTTTAGAGAACAATTTGTAAACTAGCATCAGGAATCTTACTAATACATATATATACCCTGTTTCACACATTTAAGACTTTTTATGAGGAAATAATCAGAAAGATATCCAAAGATGTATGCATGAAATACTAATTTTAAAAATAATTGTTACATAACTTAAATCTAAAACTATCCTAAATTTTCAACATTAGGAAAATTAATTTGGCATGATCATATAGTAAAATATACCACTAGTAAGATTAAATTTCAGAAATATAAGATGAGGAAATACTTATAAAAAAGAACTATATATACATCCTTTTAATTGATATGATTACAACTATTTAAAAATTTTAAATATAAAAAATATATGACAAAAAATAACTGCCTTTTCCCCTGGTTAATAGCATCATGGATAATATCTTTGCTCATTCAAAATATATCTGTACTTTTCAAATTGACTTTTATAATCACACACAAATTTATTATATCGATGAAACCAACATGAAGATAGGAAAAGCCCAATCTGATGCATCCATTGATTGATTCTTGCATGTGCCTTGTTTGGTGATTGTACTCACAACCTTGGCATAGTAACACAATGCGCTAACCAAGTGAGCTACTCAGCCAGGGCTGAGAGAGGCCCAATTTGAACTTAACTCTATAGATTTTGCTTTAATAAAAAATATTCAGTATTTGAGTTTCAAAGTTGATACTAGAATAAGATAAATCTAAAATTCTACATAAAAAATACAATGATAAAGAAGTGCAAAAGTCAAAGTCAAAATAAAAACATTTCACAGAACAAGAAAGAAAATTTCAGTAATTTTCCTGAGAACCAAAGATGCTAAGGCTTAATAAAGTTAACCAATGGGAGCTATATGTTTTGGAATGCTCGGAGTGCAGCTCAATTTGAGGTTTGATAAATGTTAATTTTTATCATTCTGTCTCCGCAAATAAAATTTTTTGAGAAGAAAAACATGCTAAATTTATTAACTTAACAGGAAAGTATTCCTTATTGTTGCAATTAAATGTAAGCAAAAAGTTGGAAATTATAAACTAGAGGGTGAGGTGGATTTCATACTCACAAAAAAAAGCTGTCTTTAATTTATGAATTAAGGAACTTTCTCTGTTGATAATAATTTCTTTTAAAAAATGGAGCAATGAGAGAATTTAAGTATGTAAAAAAGTTTCAAAGGGAAACAAACCTTACCTCTCTCAGCCCATTGCATTACACATGAGTCTTGACTCAACCACTCAGTAGCCATGTTGGGTTCTTCTCCATATGTGCCTAGCAGAGGAATTCCACCCACTGTTTTAGTCCTCCCCCTGAATATCCCATTCATGGGCCTGTTGTCCATGGGGAGATTCTTCCTGCCACTTGGTGTTTGCTCAGGGATTAAGTCCCTTCAGTAGAGGATTTGGCAGCCCCCTGGGGACCTGTGAATGTTGCAGGTGCCTAATGTCTAATTCAGGCTTAATATTGGAATCAGCTCCTTAGTTCATTAGGCTTAATGTCTGATTCCATTTGCCCCTTTCCTTTATTAATAATTAGTTAGCTACCTACGGTAACATATATAGTATGATCTTATTTAAAATATTTAATGCAAATTTACATGCATGTACTTGAATAACAAGAATTGGAATGTTTTATACTAAAATAATGTATAACAAATATTGTACACCAAAATATTAGCCAGCATAACAGGGTAGGGTTTCCATAAGTGATATTTTTCTTCTTGCTTATTTTTATACTCTATTGTTTTCTGTAATGGGTATAGAAGCCACTGTTAAAAATAATAGAAGTTTTTATTAGAAGAATATAAAAATATGGTGATTGAGCTTCAGTGTAGCTAATATTTTCTATGTAATTATATTAAAATGCTAATTTCTTAATTCCCAGTATCCAAATTAAACTGTGTAGTAGATACACTTGATAAAAATTGGGAGTCAGTTTAGGATAAAAAGGATGCTTCACCTACTGTTATAACCATATAGCCTGAAGTATGTTCAGTTGAAAGACAAGGGTTTCAATTAGAGCAAAATTATAAAAATGTGACTCTATCTTATAGTGGCCATAAGACTTGACAAGTGGTATTTGCCCTGACCTTATTTTTCTCTTTAGAAATGGCTCAAAAATAACTCTGGAGGAACCCCTATAGCAGACATCTGACCTCACATGTTTGCCCCAAATCTCCATTATATAAAAGCTTCTGGGACTTGTCAAAAGAAAATTGCCTCAGGATGTTTATGTTGCTCACATTTTAAGGCAGTTTTCATTAAGTAATCTTTGAGGCCTTCTAGCGATGCTGGGGAAGATCGGGACAACTTCCTGGGTTGTTCAAATGCTAAAAACTGTCAGTCAGTCGTACCCCTCTATGAACTGGGCACAGGTGCTTGCACGGGAACACTAGACGGGTCTGAGGATACAAATTTAATGAAGTTTAATTTAGCATTTTAACCTGCTAAGGGCATGTATGGAAAAGAATTGCTTAAAGGTTTTCCTTTGACAGAGCATTTTTTGATTTGATATGAGAATGATGTCAAGTGTGTTTTTTCCTTCTTTGCAAATGTCCACAGCTTTTCTGACAGAGCCGGAAGAGCAAAGTCTGAAAACTCTCTGAAGGTTGTAACCGAACAAGATTCAACTGAGTGACTCTGGAAATCTCACTGGTTGTGTTAAGCAAGTCAGGATAGGGCAGCATCCCATCCAGCAACTGGAAGGGCGCTCCTGGGAGTACATCAAACAGAAAGTTTTTATGGCAAGAAGGGCGTGACAGAATGGTTATTACCAAAAGAAAAGAAAGGATTATTTTTTGACCAAGACATTGAGGGGTGAGGGGTTCTCTGGAAAGGGAGAGGCAAGGGTTTAATCACGTAGATCGCCTCTACTTCCTAGGGAGGACGGAGGGGGCCCACAGATGACCTTACTGGTGATGACCAGAACATTCCAGGCTGGTTGATTAAGATTGCTTTTCTGGGAAAAGTGGAAACTGCAGTTAAATTAGTTAATAAATCTTGGTTTGGTACAATGGACTTTAGCACAAGAGACTCCATTTTGGGCCTGTGGTTTTCTGTAACCACATAAGTCAGCTCCCCACTTCCAAATAGTTAGTGTAGCATTCTGTGGCTTAGACTATTGGTCTGTAAATGTACAATAGAACCCCCATTTCTCTTCCTCCATAGATGAGAGTTATACAGCCCTACAGAGTACTCACAAAGTTTTGGGGGTGGGAGGGGGGTCCAACCAAGTAATAGAGTAGTTTAATTGTTTACCTAAAAATCTACACCTTGGAAAATATTGAGAAAGTCTTACTGTAGCCATAGAGCTGGACACTACTGTGTTTTTCAGAACGGGCCTCCCCACGTTGTACCACTTTGCCATATGTGTTTTTTTGAGCTGAAAGCAATTGAGACCATGCAAGCTTACGAGAAACTCTTTCTTAAATAATTGAAACTTGGGGCCCTGCCCATAATAAGAGGTATTACCAGGGATAACTTTTTATGAGCTCTCTATAGAGCAGGGCAAACATCTAATTACTGAACATCTGCTCTTCTTGTTGTCCTGTGAATGTTCTCCCTCCCCTCTGATGGCCAAGGCACCCTCCCTCTGCCTTATTCAGAATACCGTACATGGTACATTTGAACTTGTTGTCTCTGAACCTCTTGGGTATGTGCAGTGTGGGGGCTAAAAATATTACATTTCTTCCACTTTCTAGATTCTTCTGCTGGGCTCACAATCAAATGAACAGAGAGAGATGAAGAGGATAAAATAAAAATGTTAATACCTGCCCATGTGGAATTCACATGGGCAAGATTGGGTATATAAGACATTTTGGACAAAGGACAAAGCAGGGAGGAGGGGTGGACAGGGAATTATAGTTTAGAAATAAGAACGAGCTACTTACAGGTAGGTGAAGAAGAGAGGAACACACATGGCAGGAGAATTCTTGCTAGGCAACTCAAAAACGATAGAAGATGGGCTATCTAGCTATTAGGCTTGTGCTTGAAGCCCACTTATTTACCACACTTAATTCAAATTAGGGTGAGGTGATATCCTAAAATCTCTTTTCTGAGGCAGGTTTCTCTGTCCAAATCTCTTGGGCAGGAAAGTGGGTGAGGAGCAAAGCTTCCCTCTAAGTCTTATTTCTTAATAAACGGCTTAAATCAATATCCTCCAAAAGCAGCTTTAGGGCAAGAAAACCTTGGTCCCTGCAGGGTCTCTGACTCTCTGTGGTTCCCACGCGTACATAGGTAATTATATTTTATTATTTTCTCTTGTTACTCTGCCTTCTACTGATTTAATTATCAGACCCACAGAAAGAATCTTCCTTGAATGGTAGAGGAAAGTTTCTTCCCTTGCTACATTCACGTCTCAAACAGGTCTAGCAGATGTTCCCACAGTATCCAGTGGGTGAAGAGACCTTGCTTCTATTATCCTGACCTCTCACTGAAGCCCCATCAAAAGTCATTGGCTGACCCCAGCTGCAGCTGGAAACAACGAAAAGCCTGACTTACACAGAGGGGTGAATCAGAAAGGCAGGGAGTGATGTCCGCTCCCTGTGACAGTCACTTTCTAAGGCCAGCTGTGCCCAGAAGAACAGTGATGTCATCAGGATCATCAACTGTGTTGCTAGTGAACTGACAACAAGTATTAGGTGGAAGTGAAAAAGAAAGAAAAATATGGATGCTATTTTGGAGTTAGACTTTACATCAGTTTGCACCTAGCAGCATAATGGAGAAGTTAAATATGACCCCTAAAGGGTTTTTTTTTTAGTATAGATAATTAAGACAAAACTAAAAACTAATATAACAGTCTGGAAATTTTACTTTGAGGAAAAAATGAATTAACAATGAGGAAGTTGAAAGGCATAGTGAAGAAGACCATGTTAAAGATAAAACAGAGAACAGCTCATCGATGGAGTAAGATCTTAAAGGAGGAGAGAGGCAGAAATAAAGTGGAAAGGGAGAGGCTAGAGATGCAAGTGTGGGAAAGGAAGTTGGATTTCAAGAACTTATTATAGCAGGATCTTTTTGCTAATCCCTATATCGTGTGTATGTGTGAATGTAGACCCCCTTGGTCCCTCAGTGGGAAAGCTGGACGTATACTCGGTGTATAGCAAATTGAGCAGGTGCCCTATAGTCTGCCACCAGGAGCTGATGGAAAGGCACAGAAGTATGGCAAGTCTAGTCAGTAATTGCCAGGAAAGAGCAAAGAGAAAACTAAGCATACCATCCAAAGGCAGAGCAAGAGCAGGGAATAAAGAGCCCTGACTGGTGTGACTCAGGTGGTTGGAGCACCATGCCACCAAGCAAAAGGCCGTGGGTTCAATTTCCCGTCAAGGCACATACCCAAGTTTTAGGTTCAATCCTCAGCTAGACATTTACAGGAGGCAACCATGTACTGGGGGCACTCAATCGACATTTCTGTCTCACATCAATGTTTCTCTCTCTGTATCTGCCTCTGTGTGCGTGTGTGTGTGTGTGTATACATATATACATATATATGTATATTTTTCTCTCTAAAAACAATACAAAATATCTTCAGGTAATCAAAAAATATCCTCACAAAAAGAGTGAGGAATAAAGGAAATAGTTCAAAAGACTCATCCAATTCGAAGGGCACGGAGGGCAAATAGCAGGTTTTCAGGTGAAGATCTGCAGTAGGCTCAGAAGATAGAATGAATGAACGAGAGGATATGATATGTTTTCAGGCTAATGAACCTGAAACGAGACCCCCAAGAAGTTTATGTATGGAGTCAGGCCCCTTCTACGGGTCATGGATGGTCATACTAATGTTCATGCCAACAGATGAGATTGATTCTTAAGGCTTGGAGACAGACAAGAACATAGCAATACCAATTGCTTTCAAGAGCGCGTCCAACTGGATATGTGGTTGAATGTTTTAAATATTTTATTTATTTATTTTTAGAGAGAGGGTAAGGGAGGGAGAGCGGAAATGAAACATTGGTGTGAGATGGAAACATTGATCAGTTGCCTTTCATATGTGCCCCAACCAGGGGGGGCACTCAATCGACATTTCTGTCTCACATCAATGTTTCTCTCTCTGTATCTGCCTCTGTGTGCGTGTATGTGTGTATACATATATACATATATATGTATATTTTTCTCTCTAAAAACAATAAAAAATATCTTCAGGTAATCAAAAAATATCCTCAGATGAGAATACAAAAAGAGTGAGGAATAAAGGAAATAGTTCAAAAGACTCATCCAATTCGAAGGGCACGAAGGGCAAATAACAGGTTTTCAGGTGAAGATCTGCAGTAGGCTCAGAAGATAGAATGAATGAACGAGAGGATATGATATGTTTTCAGGCTAATGAACCTGAAACGAGACCCCCAAGAAGTTTATGTATGGAGTCAGGCCCCTTCTACGGGTCATGGATGGTCATACTAATGTTCATGCCAACAGATGAGATTGATTCTTAAGGCTTGGAGACAGACAAGAACATAGCAATACCAATTGCTTTCAAGAGCGCGTCCAACTGGATATGTGGTTGAATGTTTTAAATATTTTATTTATTTATTTTTAGAGAGAGGGTAAGGGAGGGAGAGCGGAAATGAAACATTGGTGTGAGACGGAAACATTGATCAGTTGCCTTTCATATGTGCCCCAACCAGGGACCAAACCCATCGTCCAGGCTTGTGCCTTGACCAGGAATAGAATTGATGACTTTTCGATTTGTGGGTTGATGCCCAACCAACTGAGCCATACTGGTTGTGGCAGTGTGTGGTTGAATTTTCAGCGACAGTCACTGTGTTTATTTTTAGTTAAATAAAAATTATCATTAGAATACCTTTATTTGCTTTTTTTAATTTAGTACAAGCATACTTAGCCAATGCAGCGTGGTGTTCTAGTTCTTTTAAAATTTATTTTCCAACCCAAACGTTCAACTTTATTAGGTAACCAGCTCAGTGTTTCATTGAGACAAAATGTCACCCTTTGAATCCCCAAACACAAATTTACTTTTGACCCTGCTGAGATTTGATTTTTATGGCTCTGATTAACAAATAGCAGAAGTCAAAAGTGCCACTTATTAAGAAGTGTAATACTGATTTAAGAGATGAAACTAATATTTATTCATTGCATATCCTAAGCAGTAATTGGACTTTTGGTGAAAGATTTGATGGACAAATTGCTTTCGCTATGAAGACAGTCTTGGAAAGCTGATCAAACATAAACAGGTCAGGTAGCTTTCTGCTAGCTTTTTTTTTTTTTTTTTTTTTAGCTTTTTTCTTCAGCTAAGCCATTTTCTCAGAGTAAGGATGCCTGAAAAATATTAAACTCTAGCTTTTTGTGTCTTTCTAAATAACCTTCCTATTTTGCCAGTGTATAGAAACTCCATTCTATTGTATATCTTAATAATCCCTGGGTACATGTAAAATTGAGTCTCATACACATATTTTGTTGTTGTTAAAACACTTGTGTTTTAAATGTCCTTTTACTGTGTCAAAACCAGGGTTGTTGCTTCTTGTTTTACTTAGTTTTTTATTATTCCCTTAATGTCGGTCATCTGGGCTGTTGGCAAGTCTGGGCCTTGGGAAATGGCACCATCTGGGTACATATCTTGGTTTGCCCACTTTTGCAGCCTGGCTGTGGGGAATGCAGCCTCTCTAAGGGAGCAGGGAACAGAGGAAAGGGACCCATGTGTCTAGGCCTTGGGACCACGCGACAGGCAGAAACAAAAGCAAATGCTGAGTCTGAGGAAATGAACGGAGAGGAAGAGTGAACCTAAATGAAAGACCTGCTTAGAAGGCGGAGGCGAGGCTGGGTGGGCTGGGTGGGCGGGTAGGAAAAAGAACTGAGATGGAGTACCGATGACCACATTGGCCTGTACTGCTTTCCAGGGCTGGGTGTGCTCTTCTCCCGGCAGAGGTCCTGGCTATGAGCTCCAAGGAGAAAAACAATTGAGGGGTCCTTCATAACAATTTAATGATGATGCCATGGATAGCAGATTTGCAAAAAGTGCACAGGTCTTCCACATGTAGCCCTTTAAAATAATGGTTCCTTTTGAAAATTGAGGGCACAATGTTAAATGTTTTCAGTGGGTCATTTCATTTATTTGTTCTTAATAAAAATGAGGACATAATATGAAAGTTATGTGAAGGACTTTTTACCAGACAGAAAATTTACATAGTCCAATTTTGTAGCTTCCTGGAGATCTAAATTAATATAGAAGTAGAGCTTCAAATAAATTCTGGATTTCTTCCCTATCATTGTACTTAAACTGCTCTTCCTGGATTATCGTCACTTTCATGTTGCTAATGCTTTGGAAATCTTTAGGCTTAATCTCATCTCACTTTTTGGGCACACTTAATACTTCCTCCTGCTTAAAATACTTTCTTCTATGGGATATTTATACAATGGAATGCTACTCAGCCAGCAAAAAGAGAAAAATTTACCCTTTGTGACAGTATGGATGGACTAAGAGAGCTAAGTGAAATAAGCCAGAGAAAGAGAAATACCATATAACTTCATTCACATGTGGAATCTGACCAACAAACTGAACTAACAACCAAAAAAGAGACAGACTCATAGATGAAGAGCGGGATGACAGCTGGCAAGGGTAGGGAAAGGGGTGAAGGGACTGAGCAAAAAGGAGAAAGTCCTCATAGATAGGGACAACAGTGTAGTGGTTGCTGAGGGGAGGGAGTATAAGGGCACTAAATGGTAATGAAAAAATATAATCAAAATGAAATAAAATACGTCTTAATATTAATAGCTAACATTTAACATGCACGATGCTAAGAACTTTTCCTGCACTTAACAGCCCAGCCACATTATCAATTTCATTTGTAGATGAGGAAACTGAGGCTCAAAAAAGATTAAGTAGCTTGAAGAATGTATCATAACTGTCAGAGCTGGTGGTCTGAACCAGCGCGCCATCCTGCCTGCAACTTGCCAGTTTCTGCGTCTTTCTGTTTTTCTTTCCCTCCCTTCACTACAACTAATATTTGGTCCAGCAATAGAGTTTAGACTCGGTGCCAGTCCTTAGCCCTGTCTGCACACTGGTATCACCTGGGAACTTTTTGTTAAATGCTGATGCCTGGGTCTTGCCTCCCATCAAGCAACCAGAACCCCTGGGGATGGGCCCGCCTGGACATCTGTGGGCTGAGGGTGTTCTCCAGGTGATCCTAATGGCAGAAAGAGTTGAAAACAACAGGGAATCTAGCTCAGTAATTCCCAAAGAGGATTCATTATTAGAATTAACTGAGAATTTAAAAATCCTCTCTGGGATAGACTAGGAATCTGTTCCCCTCCCGCCAAGAACTCAGGGGTGATTCCGATGATCACCCAATCATTTGGAAACAACTTAGAGTTTCCCTCTTGAGTATCCACTGCATTAGCAGAACTTTGCACAGGAGCCTGGTGTTACAAATATTGTGTTGGTTTAAGTAGCAAGCCACTAAAACCAGAAAAATAGAAATTTGAAACAAAAGTAAAGAAAATTGCTTTCAGCTTCTTCCTTTGACTTGTCAAGCGTCTCTGTGGCTGACACCCACTGGCTTCTACGTCACCTCTCACTCCTTCCTCCCTAAAACCCTATAGAATAGAGCTATTCCCAGACCCCAGTGCTGCCTCCTGCATGCATCCCTTATGCTCTTACCAGAAATTCCTATCACTTACTTGTAGGGCTGAATAACTCCTGTTTGTCCTTGGAACTTCCAGGAATCTTCCACCAGTGGCACTGGGGTTTGGTGGCATAATCAGGTGACTCCTAGAACCCTATGCATTTCTCTGTCACTGGCTGCATTCATCACGTGATAGTGAACTGCTTTGCCCCTGTGTCTTCTCTCCAGCCAGCCATCCTCTTAGCTCTGTGAGAACAGGACGATGTGTCATCCATCTCAGCATTCTCAGGCTCTAGCCAAGTTGCTTCCAAATGATGTTGTTTAGTGAATGTTTGCTGACTGAATGTTAAAATGAACTGATGTATGTTGCAGGTAATCCTTCCTAAATTAAAAGAGTAATTTGGGGACAAAATTCAAATATATTTGATATTTTTTAGAAGGCTATATATTTGTTTTATTTACTCATTTATTGTAGATCCATAATTTCCATATAATTTTGAAAGGTCACCTTCATCACATACTAAATTCCCATACGTATTTACATATGGTTCTTGACTACCCACATGTTCTATACCATAGATCTGTCTCTGTTTCATGCAGCAAGAACACATTGCTTAATAATGAAACATTACAATCTGTGTAAAATATGGTATTTCCAGCTGTTCCTTTCAGTAATATAAGAGTTTTTCTAGATATGAGTATGTGAATTTATTTTTTCCATATAAATGTGAGGATCAATTTATGTATTCCTAAAGCTTATCCACCATTTGTGTGTATATTGAGAGATTATATTACATTAATAATTTAGGGAAAATGAATATTTATGATGCAAATCTTGTTCAAGACACCACTGATATATTTCAGGAATGTCATGTTATACTCACATGGTAATACATACTTCTTGTAAAGTTTATTCATGGGAATTTATCTTTTTTACAGTTGAATTTTATTTTTAATACAATATTAAAATCCCTTTTTAAAAATAAGTCATTGTTTTATCATGATTTGAGCAGAAAGAAATAATAGACATTCTATGCATCTCAACAGAGAGAGATTGAAGTAGTAGAAGCTTGCACAGTCACTTGAGCCAGTGGGAAAGAAATCAGGAGATGACCTCAGGGAAATCTGCAAGTGCAGGAGTCACAGGGAGGACCCCGTCAGTGATTCCAGCTACTTCTACCCCAAAGTGGGTGATTCTCAGGAGAAATTCCCTAGAGAAGTCACCACCAAATTTCTGAGTTACCTGCACACAGAGAGTGTAATACCAGTTGACTTCCCACAGCAGACATTTCTCAGGAAGACCCAGAAAGTACCATTGACCTGCCCAAAGCTGCTGCACGTCTTCCTAGGACATGAGGGAAGGTTCAGTCAGTGTGATGTCAGGTACTCATTGGACCAGTGAGCTGCCTGGTGGGACAGCAAGCTGATCAAAGAAAATGAAAGTCTGAGTACCTTGTCTTCCACCCCCTTAGTTCCTGCCAAGAAATTTGTGGTCATCTCTTTCATATGTTATTTCATTTTTAATTTGATTACCTTTTAAGTTCTTATCTTAACCGTTAGTGTTCTAGAGTTTTAATATAGTGTATCTTGTGCAGAGTTTTTTGATTGTTACTTATCCTGCTTTGGGTATATTGAAGTTTCTGAATCACAGCGACGCTCTGAACATTTGATTCAGAACAACCCCGTCTTTTCAATTTCTTTTGTGTTCACTGTTTCTAGCTCCTTATTTTTTTCAGAAAATCTTTGGAATTTTCTCTTTTATTTCATGAGAATCCAAAATTTTTTAAATATATTATTTTTTAAAGTCTAGCATATATTTATAGGTTAGTGGGAGGGGTCTTTAGAGTACTTCCCAGTGAAAATGTTCTGCCCAAATTATCTACCATAAATCCCACATCTATATTTGTGAAAATAATGAATGGTGTAAAATAACTTAAATAATCACAACACTTGCTGCCTTAAAAATAGAAACTCTATAACTACATTAAAAATAAACAGACTTACCTGGCTGGTGTAGCTCAGTGGATTGAGTGCAGGCCTGCGAACCAAAGGGTTGCTGGTTCGATTCCCAGTCAGGGCACATGCCTGGGTTGTGGGCCAGTTCCCAGCAGGGGACTCATGAGAGGCAACCGTACATTGATATTTCTCTCCTTCTCTCCTTCCCTTCCTCTCTAAATATAAATAAATAAAATCTTAAAAAATAAACAGTTTATAGATATTAAAATTGTTTTGTTTCTTTAACATTATTTTGGAGTCTGATTTTGAATCTTCCTGTTTTTCTCTCTTTTTAAAAAATTTTATTTATTTATTTATTTTTAGAGAGAGGGGAAGGGAAGGGGCAAAAGAGAAAAAGAAACATCAGTGTATGATTGTCTCTTGTGTGCCTTGTCCTGGGGACCTGGTTGGCAACCCAGGCATGTACCCTGACTGGGAATCGAACCAGCAACCCTTTGGTTCTCAGGCCAGCGCTCAATCCACTGAGCCACACAGGCCAGGGCCTGCTTTTGTCTTCAGTGCTAGAAACATTCTTGAGGATTTATTATTGTTTAATATTTATATGTTCTTGATTTCATGCTCTTTTCCTGAAGCATGGTAACCTTGGGTAACCTTGACACTGCTTGTTTTGATCCTTTTGGTTCAAGAAAGAATTCTAATGGGTATGCAACAAAACATGGATTTGAGAGTCTTTTTAAAAAAACAGTATATTAGGCCCTGGCTGGTGTAGCTTAGTGGATTGAGCACGGGCCTGCGAACCACATGATCGCGGTTTGATTCCCAGTCAGGGCACATGCCTGGGTTGCAGGCCAGTTCCCAGCACGGGACACACAAGAAGCAACCATACATTGATATTTCTCTCCTTCCCTTCCCCTCTAAAGATAAATAAATAAAATCTTAAAAAATTAAAATTCTTATAAAAAAATGAAATAAACAGTATATTAATAACTTATGAAAATCTAGGTGAGATGGTTCATTTCCCACCATTAACATTAAAGTAATGAGATCTTTGTTTCTGGACTGGCCAATATCCACAGTAATAGAAGTTTACGAAAAGGTTCAATGTTTAATTATCTTTGTCAATTTTCTCAAAGATTATGAAAAAGATACTGCATTATGTTTTTGTTTTTGCCTTTTTGAGAGAGAGAGTAATTGGGGACAACAATCTCTCTGACAGCCCAAAATAAAAGAGAGGGCTTAAACTCTGCAAATCAATCATATATTATTAATAAATGCAACCTAAAATGTCTGCTACACACTGTATTCTAGGTGCTAAGTGCTTCGCATCTCACTCTTACTTCACGCCATTTTCGTGGAGAAAGCAGATGTGGATATTAATTCCCATTTTCCACATGGCGAGCCTCGAGCACAGAGTGATTAATTGTCCTAGTCAAGGGAGTTAGTTGCAAAGCCAGGCTAAGAAACAAAACTCCCTTTATTGTGTTATAAAACACCAACGATTTTGGTTCTTTAATCCTCTTAAAATAAAGCTAAACCTGGGAAACCAAAGTAGTCTAAAGGCTGTGGTCCTTTTCCTGCCTCAAAGAAATTAAGGATCCTTATCAAAATCCATATTTTATAAACTCATTGTGATCATTTCAAGCTGCAATTTTTCCAGACATTTTTAGAAGATTTTTTTCAGTCTCATACCAAAAGAATAAAAATGTACTCAATGTCTTTACCTCCTGAGTTTCGGGAATGGCGGTGAGCTCACACAGTGCGCCGCAGTTCCGTCAGGTCCCTGTCCCGTGCCATCACTCCTGTCCCCCTTACCCACCGGGCCAGGTCCTGCCCCTGCTCAGGCTGCGCCTCAGATGCCAGGCTGCATGGCTTCTCTGCGGCTCCCCATGGCCTCTGCCTCTGCCCACTGCTCCAGGCCGCAGGCCACCGAGTCCCTGCAAGCAACAGTCTGCCCACATGTCCCCCTGACTTCCCTGCCATGGGTTCTACTCTAGGAGTTTTAGATGTATCTTGTCATATTCTTTAAAGGATTCATATGGAACTTATTATTATTTCCATTTCATAGGTGATGTTTCTAAAGCTTGGGCATATGAAAGTGCTTGGCCAAAGCCACTCATTCTGTAAGTGGAAATGAAGGAAATAGAAGTCGGGGGAAGGGATTTTATAAAATGGCAGGTAGCTACAGTGGCTTTGGAGTCTTGGGGACAGGATTATTGTTGCTCACCATCAAAGGATCATTAAGTATGAACTTCACACATCTATCTATCTATCTATCTATCTATCTGTCTGTCTGTCTGTCTATCTATCCTTTCATCTATCCATCCATCCATCTAGTTGTGCCAGTTAGTGGAGGCACATTAGCTGTGTGGTTACCCAGTTTTTTTCTCATCCCCTCCACATCAGCATTCTTATTTCAGCCAGACTGAGCATCAGCTTCTGACCTGTTGCGCCCTGGAAATGGTACTGTACAAGGTCATTTATTTTCCATGTTTACTTCTGAGCCAGGGCGAGCTCTATCCCCACATTATGTGGTTATGTCCATGGGTTTTCCATTTATTCACTTCTATATGACAAGCCTTGTTAGCATTCCTCAAAACATTAAATAGCAAAAATAGCCAGACCTCTTGAGAAGTCACATTCTGAAGCTGATTTAGGTTTCATATAACACTGCTATGTCCTCCTTAAAGCCCTGAATTCTTGAATGCATCTATTTCTGTCTCAAGCTTTTCCTGTTCATGAAAATGTAGTTAATTGGAGTGGATTTGCATTCATTCTTTCCTTTGCACAGGGGGACACCAGCACCCCTGAGGTGTGATGCTCTATTACGGCCAGACAAGCACATGCCTTGTGCTCTCCCCAGGACTTCACCTCTGCAAGTAAATAACCAGCCACTAGAATAGTAGCATAGTTAAGGAAGTCATACACATCACAGAAATTTTAAAAATGGACAAATTAAAACAAGTCAGGAGAAGGTAGTGACAGAGTTAATTATGAAAACATCACTTACTGTAGAACGAGGGAGAAGGTAAGGATCTCACCGTGGGGCTGGGCGTAGATGAGCACCTGAGACCACACGACGGTGGCGGAAACTGTATTTTCCACAGCCTTTCTGTTTCTACGTAGATAGGCATTGCTCAGTCAACAGTTCATAAAACAGGCTTTGTTTTTCTCTTTGTGCTTTTTTGGGGGGGAGGGGAGGGTGGATGTACAGGTGTGCTGGTGGAGGTGACAGAGTTGATTTGTTAAGGAAAGTTGACCTGGAGAGGGAGAGGGGTGGAATTTGTTAAAGAATGGCAAACGCAAACAAGTCCAAAGTAGAGAGTGTGTGTTTAACTGAAAGTAACAGGAAGAGGGAGGATGAGCCCCCTCCCCTCCCACCTCTGCACGGGCAATACATGCTGCAGACACTGTGTTGAGTTTGGAAGCCCAGTCTGGGCAGGGCGATGTCAAATGGCAGCTGTTCCCCAAGAGCTCTTTAAATCTCAGTTTCTCCCTATTTCTGCAGGATCAGTTATTGTTCTATTCTGGCAAGTCTTTAATGCATTCAGCTACCGATCCTTTTCCATTTTGGCTGTTAAATGGAAACCAAGCTCATGGGCTCAGATTATCTTTGCCTAAAGAAAGGCTGCACTGGTGTGCTCTGTAAAATGACAGTTTATCAACTCAGTTGAAATGCAGTCTCTCAGGGTTTGTGCTCTTCTCTCAAGCTGAGTTAATCATCCTGGTATCGTCTCTGTCAGGTTTGTTGACCACAATCAGTTTCTCACCCAAGGTAGGCATATCTGGAGACAAGGAGCTAAGCCTACATCTCACAATGAGTTATTTTGTTTGCAAAGAGCTAAACCTAATAAAGCTTTAAACTGCGAGTCATATTCTTAAATAAAGACAAAAACCATCTGTCACTTTCCATCTATGTATTGGCCAATTTGTATGCGTGAATAACTGTCATACCTCATTAGTTTCATAAACAAGAAAATGCAAGTCTAGGGTTCCTGGTTATTTGTCTCCTGGTCAGTGGTGCAGCCTGGATTAAACTCAAGCACTGGGCACAATGTCTACAGGGAACAAAGCCAAGCAGTTAGAAATATTTTCCCCTCCAACTTTACCCACAGGCATATGTCTACATGCACACGCTTTGACTCTACCCATCTTGAATTTGTGACAGAGTAATCTGGATGAAGAAGGTTTTAGGCAGTCAGGTAACAAGCTAGGGAAAATTATATTCAATTCCTTCTATGAAGAGCTATTTTGGAAGAAATACTTTGATCGATAAAGGTAAAATGGAATTCTGAAGTCTGTTGAACCTTCAAATACCAGGGTGTTGAAAAATAGTTGACTGGCTATAGAATGTGAGGAAAAGGCTAGTGTATGACATGACATTTATGCTGAGAGTACAAAGGCAAGAAGATGCCTCTTCTGGAATAATGTGCATTCAAGTGCTTTGCTAGCTAATTATAGAAAATACAAAAATGAAAACGACACTTGAGATTTGCAAAGAGCTTCAGGTCTCAGAGGAGAAATGGGATATGACAAAAGTATAAGGCATTTAGTAAAGTTCTGTACATTCATTCAGAAATACTTTGACAGATATCCAGCTGGAATTAATCTCCATGAAAACAATAAGAATGACCAGCTAACTATACATTTAAAAAGCTCCCCCTGGACAAGGGAGAACATACTAGTCAAGTTTCTTGATTGCAAACTTCAGAATCTAACTCAGGCTTATTTAATAAAAATGGGGAATTCTAAGTGAGCACTGAGGGGTTCTCAAAAGTGGTGGAGAAGTGGAAGAACAGTCTTAGAAAATAGGCAGGAAAGAGAGGCTGTCTAAAGTTATGCAGCAGCAAAAATCTGGCCAAGATGCCATTATGTCAACATTTCTCTATGACACAGTTGCTGCTTGGGACATTGCCTCTATGACAGAATCCAAGCCTGGAAGAACCACTTATAGACTGCACTGCATCAAACAAATTTTCATTGTTTTATGCTCTTGAATTACTCCCACAAGATTTAAAGTCCTGGGAAAATGCATCCAATATGGTGAACCATTCTCTTTCCAGGCTCCGGGGCAGGGAAAGAGTAGATGTGGCTGGTTCCTTAAAGAGATAAAGCTCTGCATTCTACTAAGCCTCATGCAATAGGGATTCCTCTGCAATAAGAAAAAGGGTTGAATTCTGAGCAGGAAAAAAAGTGACAAATGTCCACTATACTTCACCAGTTTTGGCTGCCCAACAGTCATGTGCATCTTTATCTCCATGTCAGTTCTCCAAAGTAAAAAGTTCTTGCCTAACATAACTAAAATTTATATTGTCAAATATTGCACCTACCTTGCTACAACACCAGAATCTCTTTTGTCTCTTACATTTAAGTTTTTTCATCTCTAGATTTGTCACAATCCCACTTCAGTAGTGTCTAACGTACAGCCTAGACCACTTTTCTGCCAAGACCAACAGCATTATCATTGCCTGGGAAATACAAATTCTTGGGCCATAACCCACATGTATTGAATCAGAACCTTTGGGCACAGTGCTCTGCAGTCTGAATTTTAACAAGTCTTCCAGGTGATTGTAAGGGCCATTGGTCTATACAATTTTCTGTGCTGATCAAAATATTCTGTATCTGTGCCATGTAATAGAGTAGCCATTAGTATTATGTATGTTAAGAAACTATTTTTTAAGTATTTTAAATTTAAATTTATACAGCCACATACAGCTAGTCATTATCATATGAGACAGTGAAGGGCTGTAGTATTAACCACTGTTGACACACAGTGATAGGGAACAAAGCGATAAAAGGTAGAAAGTGTTAATATATATAAACATATACATGGCACGACAAGAGAGAAAACATTTTTAGTAGCTTTTCTTCTTTTTTTAATTCTTTAAAAAATTTTGTTGTTCAAGCACAGTTGTCTGCATTTTTTCCCCCACCACTCGCCCCACTCCAGCCATCCGCGCCTCTCTCCCCTGATTCCACCCACCCTGGGTTTTGTCCATGTGTCCTTTAGAGTTGTTCCTGGGATCCCTTCCCTCCTTTTCCCCCATTGTCTCCTCCCACCTCCCCTCTGCTTATTGTCAGATTGTTCTTAACTTCAATGTCTCTGGTTATATTTTGCTTGCTTGTTTTGTTGATTAGGTTTCACTTAAAGGTGAGATCATATGGTATTTGTCTTTTACTGCCTGGCTTATTTCACTTAGCATAATGCTCTCTAGTTCCATCCATGCTGTTGCAAAGGGTAGGAGCTCCTTTCTTTTTGCCATGTAGCATTTCATTGTGTAAATGTACCATAGTTTTTTGATCCATTTATTTACTGATGGGCACGTAAGTTGCTTCCAGCACTTGGCTATTGTAAATTAAGCTGCTATGAATGTTGAGGTGCATAGGTTCTTTTGGATTGGTATTTCAGGATTCTTAGGATATAACCCCAGCAGTGGAACTGCTGGGTCAAAAGGCAATTCCATTTTTAGTTTTCTGAGGAAATTCCATACTATTTCCCACAGTGGCTGCACCAGTCTGCATTCCCACCAACGGCACACGAGGGTTCCCTTTTCTTCACATCCTCTCCAACACTTGTTTGTTGATTTGTTTATGGTGGCCATGCTGATGGCCATTCTGATCGCCAGTGTGAAGTGGTATCTTATTGTGGCTTTAATTTGTATCTCTCCGATGGCTGGTGATGCTGAGCATCCTTTCATATGTTTCTGGGCCCTCTGTATGTCCTTTCTGGAGAAGAGTCTGTTTGGTTCTGTTGTCTATTTTTTAATTGGGTTCTTTGTCTTCCTGGAGTGGACTCATGTGAGTTCTTTACATATTTTGGAGTTAAACCCTTGTCTGAGGTATCATCGGAAAATATGTTTCCCATAGAGTTGGTTCTCTTCATTTTGATGCTGTTTTCTTTAGCTATGAAGCAGGTTTAGTGATGTTTAGGAGGAATTTTAGCCTTGTAACTAACCTCTGTTGACAGGTTACAAGGGGGATTAGTGACCAGTGTAGCTTGTATCTGTAACTTTCACACATTTTATATTGCCTTTGTTTTTAGCCAGCTCTTCTGCTGATCAGAGCCCTTTAAGTGGTTGAATGACCCAAAATTTTATTCTGGAAGGATCTCGATCCCTGTTGGTCCTGCCAGTTTTGTGTAACTTGTAGTCTTCCACCAGCTTTAGCCCTGGACACAAGAGTAGAAGAAAGTGCCTCAGGGCCACTGATCCTCCTTCCTTCTCCTTAGTGAAATAGCAATTCTAGGTCACCATAATAGGGTTAACTCTTATCCTGTCCAACATTTTAACCTTATCTGTCACTCTTTTCCCAGCAGTGTTAGCTACAGGCAACAGACTGTTGTGGACTCCTCGATGCACCGGCCCAATCTCCCAATGCCCCTTCTGGAATGAAGGTTCTATTTATTACTCCAGCTGCTGAGAGGGCTGCTGGCTGACAGGCCACCCCTGTCATTCCTCTCTGGGGACTGTCTCAGTGAAGAGAGCCATCTCACTGAAGTCCACATGCACTTTTGGAGTGACCCACATCCAGTGACTGATAGACTCTGCAGTGTAAAGGCCTGGCCCCTTATGTAATGTGGAACCATTCTAAAGGACCAACCCATTTTAGCTACCCATAGGGTTGGCTAAAGCGACCTGAGACAGGAGCACAGCTTAACTTGACCCTCTGCTGAGTCCTGATTCCACATCTCTCCCCTTCCACAGATGTAGCTCTACAGAGCACTGCCCGACAAACCTGTATGTTAATCTCCATCCCAGAGCGGCGTCCTGAGGAATCCACCCGCAGCACTGCTGCACTTCCGTTCTGAGGGTCAGTTGTTGTGGCCACTGTGAGAAGCAATCATTCCTTGGACATTACAGCCTCAGCACCCCAGAAATGCAAAACTGCAGGAATGGGAGGCAAACAGTTCATGAGTAGATCATTTTTTTCTTGAATGCATGTATTCTTATATGACGGTAACAACTCTATCCATTGCTTGCTGGTTCAGAGCTCTCTCACATCCCACAGTTCTGCACTGAATTTTTCCATGGCCTGTCTCCAAACTGACAGGCACTGAGACAGAGCTGTCAATCACCCTTTTTCTCGTTCTTCTAAGGCCAGCTGCTTTTGGATAAAGGGTAAAACCACTGGTTCTGTTTAGAATCATGATGGAAAACAGGACTTTCTTCCCACCAAGACACTTATCAAGAGGAATTCCCTTCAAATAAAAAGGTAGTTTGAATACACACATCTAAAATTATATATTGCTATGGAGACGTTAAACTGCATAGGAGGAAATAACATGGGGTGGGGTAAATACAATCTAAGGACCAGAGCAACATGCATATAGCTGGGTAAGGACTAGATGGGTTTATGAAATGCAAAGCAACCTGGTTTTCACAAACCAAAAGGCAAATATTCATACTTAAAAATAAGCATAAATACAGTCAATCGTATAGACATGTTCACTAATAAAAAAGTAAATATTTGATATCCCAGTTATTGTCACATATTTTCAAATGGGATTTTGAGCATTAAATCTCCAGTGAACATAATTTAAATTAATTTACATTCCCTAAGTAAAAGAAAAAAATCATTTCATTTGAAATACTAGATAAGTCTGATTTTCATAAGTGAGATGAAATCTGACAAATGAATTTTCTGTATGTGTTGTGTTCTATAGAGTATGAGTGACTGTGTGGATCTTATCTGATGTAGATAATCGGGGTCATTTAAAATTAGCCTATCAACTGAATATTCAAAATGTGCATATGTTTGGCAGCTTAATAGAATAATTTGAACTTTCAAATAGTCATAAAACTTCCTTTTGAATATTAGGAACAGTTGGGTCAAATAGTCATGAAATTCATGACAGAATTTCTTTTTTCTTTTTCTTAAATAATTTTGTTACTGTTATTCCATTACAGTTGTTCGGATTTCCACCCTTTGTCCTCTGCCCAGCCCACCTCCCACTCCCACAGTCAATCCCCACCCTGTTGTCCATGTTCATGGGTCATTCATACGTGTTCTCTGTCTTCTCCCTTTTTCCACCCTTCCCTTTTTTTCCACCATTATTTCCCACCCCTCCCCCTCTGGTCACTGTCAGTCTGCTCCATGTTTCCATGCCCATGGTTCTATTTTATTCATTAGTTTATTTTGTTCGTTAGATTCCTCCTCTAGGTGGGATCATATGGTATTTGTCTTTCACCAACTGGCTTATTTAACTTAGCATAATGCTCTCCAGTTCCATTCATGCTGTTTTGAGTTCCTTTTTTCTTTCTGCTGTGCAGTATTCCATTGTGTAAATGCACCACAGATTTTTGATCCACTTATTTACTGATGGCCACTTAGGCTGTTTCTAGCATTTGGCTATTGTAAATAGCACTCCTATGAACATTGGAGTACATAGGTTCTTTCGAATTGGTGTTTCAAGATTCTTAGGGTATAATCCCAGCAGCAGAATCATTGGATTAAAGAGCAGTTCCATTTTTAGTTTTCTGAGGAAATTCTGTACTATTTTCCACAGTGGCTGCACCAGTCTGCATTCCCACCAACAATATACCAGGGTTCCCTTTTCTCCCCATCCTCACCAGCACTTGTTTGTAGATTTAGTAATGATGGTCATTCTGACCGGTGTGAGGTGATATCTCATGTGACTTTAATTTGCGTCTCTCTGATGGCTAGTGATGTTGAACATCTTTTCATGTCTCTGGGCCCTCTGTATGTCCCTCTTGGAGAAGTATCCACTCATATCCTTTGCCTATTTTTTAATTGGATTGTTTGTCTTTCTGCTGTTGAGTCATCTGAATTCTTTATATATTTTGGAGCTGAAACCCTTGTCCAATGTATCATTGGCAAATATGTTCTCCCATATGGTCAGTTCCTTTTTCCTTTTGATTACGGTTTCTTTAGCCATGCAGATTTTTAGTTTGATGTAGTCACATTTGTTTATTTTTTCCCTTTATTTCCCTCGCTCTAGGAGATATGATGGGAAAAATATTGCTATGTGGGATATCTGAAATTTTCCTGTCTATATTTTCCCCTAGTACTTTTATGGTATCACAACTTATATTTAAGTCTTTTATACATTTTAAGTTTATTCTGGTGCATGGTGTAAGTTGGTGGTCTAGTTTCCCTTTTATGCACGTACCAGTCCAGTTCTTCCAACACCATTTACTGAAGAGGCTGTTTTTACTCCACTGTGTGCTCATGCCCCCTTGGTCAAAGATTAATGGACTGTAGAGGCTTGGGTTTATTTCTGGATTCTCCATTCTGTTCCAAAGACCTATGTGATTGTTCTGATGCCAGCAACAGACTTTTGATTACAATGACCTTGTAGTATAGATTGATATTGTGAAAATTACGATTTTCAATGCAAATTGACTATGAAACTGGTTTCTGGCATAAAAGTCCCCAAATCTTTGTATTTCCTACATGATAAGAGCAGCAGGAACTTCTTCTGTTCTCATATTTGGTCTTTGATTGTGGTTTATGATGTAAAAACTCCTAAAGTTCTTGCAATTTCTTAGGTAAATAGGCATAGCCTTTTGTTCTAATGAGGCAACTCTTGGTGTGCTCCTTGATAGATTCAGGAAGGGTGACAGTCACCAGAAAGACCTAGCTATGCTTAAAAACTTGATACTTTCAGCAGCATCTTTATACTGTGGAAAGGGGGAAAAGGCTGGTCATTAAATTAATAATAAATAAGATGTGTGATAAAGGTTCCAAAAGAATGTCAAGAGTACAACCCGGGTTTGGAGAGTGTCTGGGTTGGTAGATGCATCCTCACATCGGGATGGCAGGATACCCTGATTCCATAGGGACAGAAGTTACTTCGTTCAAGGTCTCTCCAGACCTTGCCTTATGGATCTCTTTATCTGGCTGTCATTTGTGTTCTTTATCATGTCCTTTTTGCATAATGAACTAGCAAAGATAAGTAAATGTTTCCTTGAGTTCTGCGGGCCATGTTAGCAAGTGATGGAATCCAAGGAGAGGGTTATGGGAACCTCTTACTGGTAGTCAAGCCAGATAGAAGATGTGGGTAACCTGCCGCTTATGAGTGGGATCCGAAGTGGGGGTCTGTCTTGTGGGGACTAAACCCTTAACCTGTAGGATCTGCCACTAACTCCCAACTGTTAGTGTCAGAATTGCTTAGTGTGGAAAACCCACACCCTAGTGTTGGGCGTGTTGTGAGTATGGTAGCAGTGTGAAAGCAAAGGAAAATGCAGTATACTTTTCTTATAGACAGGTTGGTGAGTTCACAAGAACACCTCCCCCCCATAACTAATATTCAAACTTAGAAACAGGATGATTTAACTTTATCAGCATTTCAGAAGTCCTCCTTATGCCTCCTCAAAAGTAATCAACCACACTACTATTTTCTAACAGCAAATGCTGCTTTTGCTTGTTTCGGCCTTTACATAAAAGGGACCATATATTGTGTCTTCTTCTTTGTCTGATTTATTTTGTTCAACAGTATGCGCATGTGAGTGTATATGTATGAGATCCATTGATGTTGTCGTGTATAGAAGTATTTTGCCCATATTCATTGTTGAATAGTATCTATGTTGTGAACACATACCACAGTTTGTGTGTTCATTCCACTGTTGATAGACATCTGGGTTGCTCTGTTCTTTAGTGGTGATGACTAGTGTTGCAATCAGCATTTTTGTACATGACCTTTGTTGCATATATGTACACATGTCTATTGCATGTATACCTGATTAGAACTGCTGGTTCATCATATAGGTAAGTATAGCTTTAGTAAATTCTGCCAAACAGTTTTTTAAAGTGATTATGTCATTTTACACTTTCATCAACAGTGTATATAAATTGAAGTTGCCTCACATTTTGGTCAATACTTAATATTATCGGGTTTTTGAAATTTTAACAATTTTTGGTGAATATAAATATGAAACTTTAAAATACTCTTTTCAGTTCCACATTGAGCATCTACTATTGACAAAATCAAACTAGTCTTTCTCATTATGCAAAAATAAATTAGACACAATCTGCACTACTATACAAGACTTCTTGCCACTCATAGAAAAAAATTCATAATTTTGTTACACATTTGCCTCAAAATTACCTGTGCTTATACAAGAAATTATCTGAGAAACACAGTTCCAAGGCTTTTTAAAACTCACCAGAAGTTGCTATAGAATAGTAGCTAGAGAAACAACTGAGAGAATTTTTCTAAATTTTTATATAATTAACTTAATTACCCCAAGGAAAAGCATAGTGGCATTTCATATGTTAACATGACATTTATTAGTACAATAATATACCCATATACTGCTGCAACTGCAAAAAATTTTTAAATTTTCACCTATTTCTATCAGTAAGAAATTTCACTATAAATTAAAGTAAATATAAAAAATGAAATTATTGGATGAGTAGGCATCTCAGGTTGGATGCTTATTAGAGTCTATATCAGTAATTAGTAATTATAATGCAACTATAACAAAATATCTTTGAAGAGATACAAGATATCTAAATAATGACCTATGTAAGCCACTTACCAGCATGCGTAACTTAATAAGAAAGGTAAGCAGTGAGCAACATTCTGTGAAGTAGAGCTTTGTTGTCCAACTTGGGGAAAGCAGTGGTTTTCATTCTCAGGACTTAGCAAACACACTTCAAAAATACCAAAAAGCTTCCTCCCACAGGCAGGACAAAGGATATGAGAAGAAAGAAAAGCAAACACAATATTTTAGGTGGTCAAACTGTCATTGGAATGAATGTAGTCTACCCAGGGGCCCATGGGTACCAGTTCAGAAGTCAGTGGGTAAGACAGCAATAATGCAAATGGATGGCCCTGGGCTTCCAATCTTTTCTGTCTGTGTTGGGTCATTTGTGGCTTCTCCATGGTGAACTTCTGGGATGTTTACTTAGGGACACTTTTGTAGCTGAGACTGAGGAGAGCACAGCCTGAGGGAGAATCCCTTGGAAAACAGACTTCCCACATTGCTGAGCGTGTCCACATCACGTTTGTTCATACAAGCTTTGATTGCAGGTGTGTGTGCTATGCAAGTTGATGAGTACACTATGGTGAAAAGACAGACACAGGACTGGTGCCTAATACATCATTATTGAGCTCTGGCCACCGCCTCCCTCCCAAATTCTTAAGTCAGCTCCTGGGAAGTCATCATTGCCCCAGACATGCTTTCTTAACTGCTTACTCACAAAGCCTGAAATTCTATGTGTGTAAAGGCTTTTCTGTACAAAAAAACATGTGCTGCCCATGGTCCTTTCAGACTCTGCAAACGTGTCTGGAGATGAAGTCTTTCCTCTCTAACAAAAGGGCTCGGGACAGTGTGCATGTGCTCAAGTCCAGGAGGAAGGAAGAGAGGTATATTCTTAAGGGAGGGGAAAAGTCATGGAAAGGACACATTTTGGAGATATCTGCAAAAAGGTTGCTCTCCTTTAGTGTTGCTTATGACTGACACTATACAGTTATCTCCTGAGGGTCAGTCCCTTCTGATGAAACATGAAAAGACAAAAAGAAGACAAGGGCAAAGTGCATTACGTGTACCCTATGCACCTAATGGGTTCTCATTAGGCATTCAGTGTTTTCTTTAAGACCTAGGGCTCATGAACCAGTGGTTATTTTCATGACCCCTAATATTCATCCTGACTGGATTTTGCCTCGGTTTTCAAATAATTTTCAGCAATCTGAGATGCATACTAAAATGTGTTAGCATAATGTCTTTATTACATCTGTTATAATTTGATTGCCCTAGTTTTTCTTACAGAGAACATAGTACTTTTTAACAACAATCAAAATAATAAAAAGAAACATAGTAAATAAAACAAACACTATTTATAATTATAGGTTATTTGTTTCCAAAGAATGTGTCTCCTGGGAGTGGGAAATATAGCTACTCACCTGCCAAGATGTGTTGTGAAAGTATTTCCTGACCTCAGAGTTTTCCACTGGGAAGTTTTTGCTAGTAATGTTTTCATTGATGGAGCTTGCATGACTTAACCAGGTCAAATTTGATGATTTTCATATCCTTAAAAGTTTAGAATGATTGCTCTGTCATTGGGCCTGGAGTTATTATTAGGCAATGATAGAAATTGCAGGGAAGAGTTGATGCCATCATAAATTTTCAATGTCCCTCTCCTCTCTGTTGGGGTATAGAATTGAAAATCATTTCCCTGTATAATTTAATTAACCTGTCACTTTATTTTGGAGGCTTGCTAGTTCATGGTCCAAAAGCACTGATTAATAGGGCATTATAAGGAAAAAAGCTAGACGCCGAGTAGCATTAAGCAGCATAATCATAATGTAAGAATAGAATTGTTTTGAATTAACATCAATTATAAAATGAGTTCAAAAGATTATTTACTGTTTAAGCTGGAATGAGTGTAGTTTGTTGACCTGAATTTTTCCTATCTGTCTAGAGTTTCCTGTTATTTCAGACTAAAGAGTTAAAATAACATTGACCTGTAGTAATGGCAATCCTTTAATAGTGTCAATTATTTAACACATTTGCTAGTTGCTATTTACATACACTTTTTTAATTCTCGCAAAAACTGATGAAGTAAACATTATTATTAATGATTATCAAACCATGATCAGGAAATGCTGTTATTCCAACTTAGTTTACAAGACTTTTTGTGAAAAAAACGATGGAAAATGGGAAAAAAGTCACATTTAAACTTGGGAGACTATTCTTCAGAAATTTTAAGTATTAATAATTGATTGTAAATGGTCTCCTAAACATCAGTTTCCAGAACTATATCTAAGAGATATTCTCATCTGGGCCCAAGAATTTTAATTGAGTTCCCATCCTTCTGGACAATTATGAAAATATATTTGTCAAAGTAAGAGAATAAAACACATTTTATTTAACAGATTGTGAGCTTGACCCATGACATTTAAATATTTAAATATTTAGACAGTGATGGGTGGATTTTCATTGGAACTCTTGGTTCATGTCCTGCTGATATTAGAAATGGACACACCAAATATTCTGAATGAAAATATTTAGGTTTACATTCTCTCAAAGCAGAGACTCTCTCATCCTTGGCACCTAGCACAATACCAAACATATAGTAAGAACTCAATTCATATTTGTGGAACAAAGGACTGAATTTGACTTGTTCTTACATGCTGAGTGAAAATTCACATTTTGGGGCCAAATCCCTGGAGTTGAAGCTAAGAACCAGTATTTTCTATACCAGTACAAAGTAGATTATTTGTATAAATCACTTAGCATCATTTTTGTCACATAGTAAATCCACAATAAGTTACCTACTGTTATTAATTGTTCAGTCTATAGATTGTGAATTGCAGAGATTGCATCAGCTGAGGCTTAGTAACTGTAGTTTGTGTAACTGCTTTAAAATATGTGATCTATTTCTTAACATTGTAAAAGTTCCCATGAAAACATGTCTTGTCATCCAAATAATTTAGCATCTATCCTAATTTGTGTGTTCCACAACTTGTCAAACTATTGACTTGACTAACTCTGCAGATATGACATCCTCAGAGTAGACATAAATTTTATTTTTAACTATCTTTTAAATGGGAGAATTTTATCACACTGCACATTAGTGTTTTTTCATATTGATGATTTTTGCAGGATTCATCATCCACACTCAGACTGATTTCTAAACATCCATGTAAGATTCTGAAACATACCTCATACAGAGTCCAGCAAAGGTTGTGGACTCAGTACATGGTTAAGTTACAAGAGAAAATACTACACATATTTGATAAATAAATGAGAGAGTAAATCTCATTTCTTTTTTTCAAGATTTTATTTATTTATTTATGTTTTGAGAGAGGGGAAGGGAGGGTAGAAAGAGATGGAGGGAAATATCAGTGTATGGTTGCCTCTCACACACCCCCTACTGGGAACCTGGCCCACCACCCAGGCATGTGCCCTGACTGAGACTCAAACCTGCAACTCTTTGGTTCACATGCCAGCACTAAATCCACTGAGCCACAATCTCATTTCTTAAGAACATCTGTCTGAAGGATTACAGCATCCAACCATTAGTTTGCCCACATTTCTTCTTAGTTCACTGTGAAGAAGTAGCTGAGCTTTAGTTATATCAGACCTCTACAAAAAAAACCCACAACAAAAATACCTCGAATGGGTTAAATTCATATACCCTTTGCCTTTTAAAAAGTTCAATACCACATTTGCATATTTGAACAACATTTCTGTAATAGAACAAGGATTACAATGGCTTAAGTTGAATTTCAGAGAAACCCTTGCCATTCCAGAAAAATTTGCATGGCAGTGGTGAAGGAGATTACTGGAATATTTACCTATAACAGGAAGTAAATTTCCTGTTTTTTAGTAACTGACATAGTTCAAACCAATTCATCTCCTAAGACTAGTAATCAGCAATTATAGGGAACAGGCAAAATCGACTTGTGTGTTTTTCTTAAACACACTGTCTTTTATTTTTTTAAGTTATTTTTTTACTTTAGCTTTAATTATATATACACTACTCAAAATTCTTTGGGGAGATAGGCAGGGAGTGTATTAATACTCCCTCATGTAAACTGCCATACAGCAGGGTAATGGTGCATTGTAAGTACCTGTCTCAGAGCCTGGATCCAAGTGTGCTTATGGTACTGTGTCATCAATAAATGAACTAAAGTAGGCAGAATATTTGAATATTTCAGAGAGCCCCAAAATTCCAATAACAGATTTCAAAATTCACTGAAGCTGAATTTCTTTACAACTGAAACTGTAATTTTTCAGGTAGAAATTATATCCTGGGCAAGAGAAACCAAATTTCAGCATCTGCAAATCCTGCACCATCTTGAAACATCACTGACTGAATCACCGGCTGAGTCTGTTGTCTGGACCCAGGTCCAGGGGTAACAATAAGGAGACCAATTTTCTGGAAAATAACTTGTTCTATACCCTCTTTACTACTGTCTTTCACCAAAGAGGCAGTTAAGCATTTAAGAGAATTCAGCTTCAGTTTATCACAATAACAGTGTAAGCTAAGTGGGAAAGGCACATTTGTTTTTATCTTTCCAGATTTGTTCCCCAAACAGCCCTTGAAAAGCATCCATTATCTCCATAAATGTTTTCCTCCAGTTCACTGAGGAGTAGCATTCTTGCTGCCATGTGGAGTGGAAGAGTTGATTATGGGCAACTGTACTATGACCAACAGGGGCAATAAACCCATCTGTTGCCCACTAGCCATTATAGCCTCATGGCACTATGTCAACAACCCAAAGGGCCTTCTGCAATTATAACTATATGTGGGTAGAAGAATGAAGAGAATGGTAGCAATATTGCCATAAATACATATTGGTATAACACTGTTTTTATAGCTTTTACATATCTCATTTGATCCCCACACTGTCTAGAATAATTATTAGTGCACTCCCTTCAGAGCTGATAAATCTGATGCTCAAAAGGATGGAGGAGCCGGTTCAAGCTTACATGCGTGTCACACTGTCACCAAGACAGAAATGTGGCTCTGGACCAGGCTGTCTCTCTGACTCTGTCCTTCAGGACACAATTAAAATGATAATTAGCCATAAGGGAGGAAGGAGACAGTGGTGCTTAGTTTGATAAAAAGACATGTTTTTCTGAAGATTCTGGAAAGATAAAAAAAAAGAGCCAATTTAGCTCATCCTTAGGAAAAGAGTATAAATAATATTCAAGGCTTTCCCCAAAAGCACAGTGCTGGAGTTTGAAACCTTTCAAAGGGGTTCAGTGTATGCACCAGATTGAGTCAGCACGACTGTAGATTCAATGAGTATTTTTGTCTTCAGAAAGTAACGTCATTTTAACTTATACCAGAAACAAAAGTAAAGTCAACTTGTTCTTTTCCTCCAAAAATATGATTGTCTCATTTTAGTGATAAATAGCCAAGTATATTTATAGCAGGCCAGATCATTTCTAAGTAACCCTATATAGTTCAACTCATTGAATCTTCACGGAGGTCCTAGAAATTTAGTCTAAAAATTATGCCTATTTTATAGATGAAGAACTTGAGACACAAATTGGTTAATCAATTGCCTGGGGTCACACAGCTCATAGCCAGCAGAGGTGGAATCGGAACCTGTCACACACCTCCATGTCCAACACTAGCTACAGTGTCACTGAAGTAAGCGGCAGACCCAACTTTCTCTGGTGGAAACATAACAATTGACATAATTTCTCACTGAATAGCTTCTTCTTGCAAAAAACTACTACCAAATGTAAGATACAACATTTTGTTTAACACGCTTTCCTCAAAATCCTGAAGATGGGAGGGTGGTCATGTGATTTTAGGATCAAATGAAGTAGAGCAACACCGACGGGACTGTTTTCACTTGACCGCTTGGGTGTGCCAGACACTAATGCCTGTTGTTCTGTCCTATTTTTTAAAATATATTTGATTGATTATGCTATCACAGTTGTCCCACTTGCCCCCTTCATTCCCCTCCACCCTGTGCACCCTCTCCCACCCACATCTTCCCCCCTTTAGTTCATGTCCATGTGTCATAAGTTCTTTGGCTTCTACATTTTCTATACTGTTCTTACCACACCCCTGTCTATTTTCTATCTACCATCTATGCTACTTATTCTCTGTACCTTCCTCCCCTCCTCCCACTCCCCTGTTGATAACCTTCCATGTGATCTCCATTTCTGTGGTTCTGTTCCTGTTCTAGCTGTTTGCTTAGTTTGCTTTTGTTTTAGGTGTGGTTGTTAACAACCGTGAGTTTGCTGTCTTTTTACTGTTTATGTTTTTTATCTTCTTTTACTTAGATAAGTCCCTCTAACATTTCATATAATAAGGGCTTGGTGATGATAAACTCGTTTAACTTGACCTGATCTGAGAAGCATTTTATCTACCCTTCCATTCTAAATGAAAGCTTTGCTGGATAGAGCAATCTTGGATGTAGGTCTTTGGATTTTATGACTTGGAATACTTCTTTCCAGCCCCTTCAGGCTTGCAAGGTCTCTTTTGAGAAATCTACTGACACTCTGATGGGAACTCCTTTGTAGGTAACTGTCCCCTTATCTCTTGCTGCTTCTAGGATTCTCTCCTTCATTTTAATTTTGGCTAATGTAATTATGATGTGCCTTGGTGTGTTCCTTCTTGGGTCCAACTTCTTTGGCACTCTCTGAGCTTCCTGGACTTCCTGGAAGTCTATTTCCTTTTCCAGACTGGGGAAGTTCTTCTTTATTATTTGTTCAAATAAGTTTTCCACTTGTGGCTGTTCCTCTCCCCCTTCTGGTACCCATATAATTCGGATGTTGGATGTTTAAAGATGTCCTGGAGGTTCCTAAGCCTCTCCTCATATTTTTGAATTCTTGTTTCTTCACTCTTTTCTGTTTGGTTATTTCTTTCTTCCTTCTGGTCTGCTCCATTGATTTGAGTCCCACTTTTCTTTTCATCACTGTTGGTCCCCTGTACATTTTCCTTCATTTTACTTAGTGTACCCTTCATTTCTTCATCCAATTTTTTACCAAAATCAACCAATTCTTTGAGCATCCTGATCACCAGTACTTTGAACTAAGCATCTGATAGGTTGGCTACCTCTTGGTCACTTAAAAGTATTGGCTCTGGGGATTTGACCTGTTCTTCCATTTGAGCCATTTTATTTTTTTGGTCTGTTTGTGCCTGTCATGTATGAGGGGAGGAACTTTAGGTGTTACTAGGGAGGGGTAACCCAGTCACTGGGTTGTGATGTTGTATCTGGGGGAAGGGTTAGAGAAGGAACAATGGTGCTTGCTCTGCTCTCTCTCAGATTTCAGTCCCCTCTGCTGCTTCCCACAAGCAAACTGGGCCCTTCTGGTGCTAGTTCCCGGGTGGGTGGGCTTGTGCACATTCTAGGATCCTGTGGGTCTCTCCAAGAAAATCTCCTGTGAGGCTGGGAGTATTTCCTGGCACCTCAAACCCCAAGAATGTTTTTAATCAGTGCTTTTAGGCTTTATTTCCCAGCGCTGGGGTACTGGGTTGTGCAGTCTGTCTTGCTGCCCATTTTTGCCTGGTTTACCTCTGCACAAATGTGTGACTATGGTCAGCCAGACACCTTGCGTGCCTCACTGGGTCTGCTAGTTTCCTCCCTGCGCCTGGGCTTTGCCAGCTGCTGCTTGCCTACCCAGGTCTGCCAACCACTGCTTTTTCCCACCACAGCCCCTCTCCTCCTGCCACCGACTCAGCCCCTCTTACTGGTCTGGATGAATGGTTGTCGGACTTCCATACAGTTCAATTTTCTGTCAGTTCTGGTTGTTTTTTCATTTCTAAATTTTTGTTGTCCTTAATTTTGGTTGTGTAAGGAGGCACAGTGTGTCTACCTATGCCTCCATCTTGGCCGGAAGACCTATTCTGATCTATTTTTGATGGAAATCTCTAGGAGGAGAGAAAGTAGTCATGAGACCCTAGTGACTGTCCATGCATCCAGTGACATGTGCCAGGGTTTGTCAAACCTTTTCAAAATAAAGATTAAATTACTTATATAGGAAATCATCAATTTTATTCCAAGACTACCCTTTAAAATTGTGCCTTGGAAACATTCACAGAAGCAGTGTGATCTTAACTATATCAATTAAAGCTCTAAAAGGAAGTACACCAATACGTAATAGCAGTTATCTCTAAACGATGGAGTGGTAATGGCTTTTTAAAAACATGTTGTTCAAAATTTTCTGGAGTGTGTGTTGTGTTTTAAAGTATATGGAAAGTAGCAGGTATTGTTTTGAAAATTATAGAGAGCACACAGGAAAATGAATGACTAAGAGAGCAGAGCTTCCATGTTTTAGGCACAAAAAGAAATGGTAATTATGTGACATGAGGCAGGTGTCTAACACCATGGTGGTGCTCATTCCACAGTGTCTGAAGTACCCAATCGACACGCGACACCCCTTGAACTTACACAGAGCTAATGCCAAGTATAACTGAAGGAAGCTGGGTAAACATAAATGAAATCAGTACACTGAAAATTGTCGCAAAGTGGATAGTCTTAAAACATGTTTTCCCTAAAGTGCAGGAAGATGTGGTGCCTCAGAATCCAAAGTAGGAAAGTATTTTAAGGGATAAGTCACCAAATGCATTAAACACAAATGGGTCAGAGAATTAATCATTGTTTTTAGGAAAGAGGACTTAGTGTGGGGAGTGGCTGGTGCAAAGCTGGTGAAGAGGGAAGGGGAGCTCTAGTTCTGGCAATATGATGTTCTCAGTAATCTGAAAGCTTCACAGCTTAAAAAAACATAAAACGTTTGACAAAATGTAGCAAACATCCTCTCATCTCTACAGCAGAACTCACAAAAACATAATGGCAACCCAGCTCCGAAGCAACAAGAGACCCTGAAAACAGGGCGAAGCAGCCGCTGAGGTTCTAGTCAGAAAGGAGTTGTCCATCTGAGATGGAGTTGCCAATGGCCGTGAGACTTTGCTACCAAGACAGGCACCTACAGCTGCCTTAAGGGTGATTTATGAAAATACTTGATTTCTAGAAAGAAAGATGGCAATAAAATTTGTCAAACTGGACCTGGGATCTGGATTTAAAAAGAAACAAAATCTCCTGGACAATTTTAACCACAGTTCTGTTCACAAAGGCTGGGATTTGAATTCATACTACCTGCCCAGTGCAGTAAATCCCAAGCCAAAAAATTAATAAAAATGGTCCAGGTCCACACCAACCCAGGATGCTGGGACAAGACAAAGAAAATCTCATCTGACAACATTGGTGTGCCCTGTACCCAAACTGCATAGAATTCCTAACCAAATAAGACCCTAAAATACAAGTTACAAACATAAGAGGAAGTGAACCACCCCAGCTGTGCTACAGAAAGAAAAATCAAAGAAGAGAGTTGGATTCCTAGGACTTTCAGATATCAAAAACTAATTTCATAATTTATTTCCTTTCATATTTTAACTTAAGATAGTATCAAAAACTTTAAAAAATGAAATGCTGAATCAAGACCACGAGAAACCCAATGCTAACCTAGAATATCAAACAGATTTGAACAGGGTATCTGATGGAAATTTAGACATTTAATATATAGTAAGTTTGGGTGAGTGAAGCAGCCTGTGAAACCCAGTAAGAAAAAAAGTTCATTAGAAAACAGAGCTGAAGAAATCCCCACTAAGGAAATAGAGAGGCGATCAGAATGAAAGAGCTTAGAAGATCTAGAAGGTTGAATGATGTATCAGTTACCAGTTGCTGCCTAACAAACCATCTGAAAACATAGTGGCTTATGACAGCAGTGACTTATTTCTCCTTTTGTGAGTTGACTGAGCAGTTCTGCTGCGGCTTCCACCTGCACTTGGACTCAAAGACCTGTGTTATTTCCCGTGTCGGTCAGGGCAGCTGGGCTGACTGGGCATCTCCATTGGACAGCTGGGCTGGCTGGGCATCTCCATTGGACAGCTGGGCTGACTGGGAATCTCCATTGGACAGCTGGGCTGGCTGGGCATCTCCCTTCCTGAGATCTGCATCCTCAAGGAGGGGAGACCAGCTTCCTCACAGGCTAGCACAGTGTTCTGAGACAGCAAACTCCAGTGTGCAAGTGTGTTACCAAGCCTTCTTGTGCCGCCTTCGCTGGTATCTCATTAGGCAAAGGAAGTCACATGAACATCCTAGAGCCAGTGTGGGAGAGAACAATCCTGGGATGCCAATAATCACCAGGTAACATCTATTACAAATGAGAGAACCTGACACATATCTAAATGGAGGTTCAGAAAGGAAAGGGACTAACCATTAAGAGAAACAGAGAGAGGCAATATTCTAAGAGAGTGGCTGAGTATTTTCCAAAATGTATATACACACAAACGTATGTGTGCATATGTACATGTGTGTGTCTCTAGACTTAGAATATTCTGCTAACCCAAAGTAAGCTCTACATAAACCCAGAGTATAAAATATCAGAGAACCATAGTGAATACATTAAAAACAGCCAGAGGGGAGAAAAAGACATTGTTCATAAAAGAATGACAATTAAGTTAATTGCCGAACTCTAATGATGGTGTCAGAGGGTATGGTAGTATTTTCAAAGGCTGAGTTTAAATTACTGTCAACATAGAATTCTGTTCACCCAGTAAACCGTCTTTCAGAATAGAACTCAGAATAAAAACTCTATTATTTAAAACAGAGGCATTTTAGGAAGATTGAAAACTGAGGGCGTTTGCAAACAAGTGACTGTAACTAAAGGAAAATTGAAAGAATATTTTTCAGGAAAAAGGAAATGACTCCACAGAGAATTCTGAGGTGCACAACCAATGACAGAAACAGAATTTGAGAAACACAGGTGCGTCTAAACCAATATTTTATGTATAAAACAACAATCATACTGTCTGATACATAGGGTGAAAACAGTGAATCTAAAGTACTAGGAATTATAATAGTAAGCTGAGAAATAGGAGGCTAAAGAATTTAGATGTTCTTATGTAGGTCAGAAAGAGAACAAAGATGTTGATATATTTTAGAATTTGTTACATATGAACATTAATAGGTTAGGAATTATCACCAGCAAAGTTAAAAATAAAGGTGATACAGCAACATTAATATCAGACTGAATGGGCTTGTTGTTAAAGGCTTTTATCCTTAGTGGTAGAAAGGGAAACTTCACAATAATAAATGACATGATCCACAAAGAAACATACAGGAGAGTCGTGGTGGTCGACACGTGGAGGTGACGGGAAAGTGGAGGTACACAGAGAACGTATAGAACCTCCACACCCCTTGCCACAAAGGTTGCCCTACGCACCTCTTCACCCGGCTGCCCATCCACTGCACTGGAGCCTTCCATCATTAATAAGACAACAAGATTTGAAGCTCCATTGCACTATAAATAAGGAGGTCTTTTGTTAAACTCTCCATTCTTTCAACTTTTTGATTTGGATGAATATTATATACCTACAGATGTTGGCTANCATGCAGGAGAGGCATGGTGGTGGACACGTGGAGGTGACGGGAGAGTGGAGGTACACAGAGAGCGTATAGAACCTCCACACCCCTTGCCACAAAGGTTGCCCTACGCACCTCTTCACCCGGCTGCCCATCCACTGCACTGGAGCCTTCCATCATTAATAAGACAACAAGATTTGAAGCTCCATTGCACTATAAATAAGGAGGTCTTTTGTTAAACTCTCCATTCTTTCAACTTTTTGATTTGGATGAATATTATATACCTACAGATGTTGGCTACTTTCTCTCTTTGGAATTCGAAATTGCCCAGGATGGCAGCAGAAATAATCGTGGAGAAGGCAGTGATCCAGTTTTAAGGGATTTGCAGGGACTGTCTACAAGTTGCTGCCGACAGCAGCAAGGAGGGGCAAAATAAGAGTCTGCTTTTCAACAGACCTGCATTTTGGGTTGTTTTCATGAAATTGTTCTTAATAAAGAAGGAAGAGAAAAGATTTTTAAAAGTACATGAAAAGCAAAGCCGGCATAAACCCCTGCGGGTCCTGGCACATCACAGGGCCGGTGTGGTGATGGGGTTTACTTGCTGGTTCTCCCGGGAAGCAACATCTCCAGGGGCAACCAAATTCAGTGTATCTCTAGACGGAGGAGGCAGCATCCAGAAAAGAGACAGGCTACGTTAGAGGCAGCTGCTGTTGACTCACTATGTCCCTGGGAGGGCACACTTCGAGAGTGGAAGGGGGGGGGGGGAGGAAGTCCAGACAAGCTAGGTACCATCCTCAACAGTATATATACTGGAGCAATGGAGAATGATCTGGAAAACCTACTGTGAGGCATAATGGGAACAGCCGTGTCTGTGTTTATAGCAAAGGAGGCATTTGTTTTAAGTTAAACACCAATGTATTTCAAAGATAAACTGTGTCAGCTCAGAATTCACGTTTCGTTACCTTCCTCAGTCTCCGGTCATCATTCCACCGCACGTACCTCTGTTTGGTTCAATCCACTCCCCATAGTGTACTCTGATTCAACTATTGCCGTGGTATCCCTGCTTCCTCAAGGAACTGCGATGGCCTTTTACAGGCTGACTTTTCTTTGGAAGCCCTGATAATATCCTAGCAAAGTGCTGGGTGCACAGTGGATACACAGTAAATATTTGAGTGATTGAACTATAAATTCTCTCTAGGTTATAGCCGGTGCTCAGACACTTGATGTGGCTATGAATTGAAAAGCAAATGATCTAAGATTTTATAAGAAACTTCTTCATGTTTAAAAGAAAATCTTGGTCTGTAAAGATCTCACTTTCTTCCCACCTCATCACAATGTAAACTTTGTAAAAATACAAGGAGTTGCCATGGAGACCATTGCTGGCACTAGAGGAGCCCCTAGAAGTCAAAGCAAGAACTGTGGCAAGACTTTACAGTAATATTTTTGCTTTCAATAATAAAACTGAAAATAACACCAATAAATTAGATGCTAGGAACTCACTATTTTGTTACAGAGGTGGTAATGATTTGTTACAAACCAATAGATACTGCTGTTTGTTGATTTATTGAAATAATTCCATACTGATTGCAAAACAGTCCTTGCCCCTTGGGTACACCCCTGCCCATGGCCTCAGCTATCCCATTGCTCTCCCCAAATCTTCCACCATTCCTGATAATTTGGCAACCAAAGGTTTACACCTGGCTGACCAGGGCTCAGCACCATGTTAAACATGGCGGCTCTACCAGCTGTTAAGTATAGTGAAGATCATTTCTAACTATGTGTAAAAGAAGTTACAAACCAGTGCCCTACAGGCATGGTCTGTGTGGCCCTCCCGGAGTTTTATATTCTTCTAAAGTATGTCAAGTAGCGTTTAAAGATCTAATAACTTCATGTAATAATGCAAATTTTCAACTCCTCCTGAAAAATTGGAGATCCTAGTATCATTTAGGTTTTCATTCCAAAAAACCCCAGCAGGGCAGAGTGGTGACTGTCCCCTTCAAACACTGCACACGGTCTCTGGTCACCTCTGTCACCACTTCTCATTGTTCACCCCTTGGGCGGCACTGTTGTTATGTTTCTATTCTCACCACTGTGGATGTTTACGTTTCTGGGCTCCATGCTACAGGAACCCCAAGTCAGATTCCTGGGGGCTGTGCTCCATTCTAGACTTTGGGGATCATTCGGTGCAACATCAGCTCAGCATATGTCCACTCCTGTTTCCCTCCTTCCTCTTCCAGGTGCCTTTTGCTTCTACCAGTTATAACAGCAACTCACCTCCCTTCACTTCTAATTCAAGATGGAATGTCCAGGCTGCCGTTGTGAAAACGTTGTCTGTTTGTGCCTTTATTCTGGAATATTCACTGGAAAGGACATAGAATAGGGGAGACCCAGGCACATCAGTCGTGGTATCTACCACCAGTCAAAGACAGGAATAAGATATTGTGACCTCTGCCATATAGATTTGTTCAGTATTGGAAAAATCTTCTATAGGAAATCTTCTATAGGAAGACTGCTGCTTCTCGTCATGCTGCTATTTCTGGGAAGGACATACTCCAGCTACGACAGGCCCAGGGTTTCTACCAGCTCGCCTGCTGTTTCCTTCTTCAACTGTGATTGCCAACTGCCAGTTTGTGAATTCACAGTTACGGCTAATGATAAACAAGAGGGAATGTCCTCACACCACATTTAATCAGAATCCTTGCCACAGTTTTCAGTGGCTGTGTGATATACTGCCCCAAACTAAGTTGTTTACAAGAAGCACTGTTGATTTGCTCTTGGCTCTGTCGTTCAGCAACTTGGGCTGGTCTGGCCAGGGTTATCACGGCCTTCCAGCGATCTAGCAGCTCACCGATGGTCCCAGATGGCTCCTCACACATTTCTGCAGTTCGTATGGGCCACAGGAGGGGCAGCTGTGTTCTCCTCCATGCGTCTGGGCCAGGCTTCTAGACACAGTGAACTCAGAGCAGCCCTCCACGCCAATGAGAACTCTCACAGTATCCTTTCTACCACATCCTACTGGCCAAAGCAAATCCCAAGTTCAGCTCAGGGTCAAAAGCTGAGGAAACAGATTCTAGCTCTTGAGGATAGGAGCTGCAGAATCACAGAGGTGTGCACGCCACACCCTTGCGAATGAGAGGAGAGGAGTGATTAACATCACCCATCTGTGCAAAACGTTTAACTGCATCCCTGAAGCCAGAACAGATAGTGTTGGGCTCCACGATGGCAGAAGAGAGGAACCATGACTGAAAAACCTGTAAAATGTGTTGAGAATCACATACATTCAGAAGTCTCTGAATGGGGATGAGATGGGGAATGTGAAGATCAGGAAGAGTAGAGATGAGTTCTGATTTGGAATTCATCAAGGAAGCCACAAGGGTGAGTGGAAAGGAAGAAAGAAGGGAGAAGGAGGCGGTGGAAGAATGGAGGAGGGATAGTCAGAGAAGGAAGGTCAGGGACCTGCTCCCTGAAACAGTTGTCCACCAGCTGCCACAGCATAGCCCATGCTCATTCCCTCCGCCATTCAGTCCACACAGCCTGGGAGGTGTTTCCCGATCCATGCCCTCTGCCCTCACCTCCAAATGGAAGATCTCTTTATCTCAGCTCTGAGGACTGTGACATTTCCCATACAATTCTTTCAGATTCCCCCCTTCTCATGCATCCTGCATATCACACACTGGCTGAGTTTAATTATTTCTGAAAATATTTTTATTTCCTTCTGAATATGGAAACTATACTCATGTAACACAATTCAAAAAGGACAAACGTTACACAGACAGGAAACAGGAACTGGGAGATGTAAGGAAACTTGTCTACTAGTAAGTGGCAGACCCCGGTCTGAACACACGCTGGTCATAGAGCCCACTTGATCATGACACTGTTGGTCCCTGGAATCTGGGCTCCTCCCCTGTCCTGCCCACAGAAGAGTAAAAAATTACACTTTCCCCTACCTTTAAAAGGTAGTAAATTGACCTCATTTAACCAGTGAGAAGTATACACCTGCACAATTCTTGGCCAAAAGAATGAAAAATCAGAACAGACTTATAAGCAGCCTGCATCATTCCTGAAATAAGAAGTCACAGGAAACAGATACCCAACATTCCTTGTTCTAAGACACATGGTGTCTTATGTATTGATTTTGGCAACACTTGTCACCTGGTCATGCAATAAAAACACCAAAATTGAAAGTAGAAATGGAAAACTGTATGTGAACTGCACCAATCAGCCTCCCAGGAGTCGGCCTGGAACATGGAAGAGAGCAGGCCTTTGGTGGGTGGGGGACTGGTGCCTCCAGCTTCTGCCCCCAGGTCCAGCCTTTCTGCATGCAAAGTTACCTTGGTGGGGAGGCCTCTTCCATTTCTGCGTCATCATCTCAATTGAAAAAAAAAGACATGGGAAGAGGCATGATCATTTAGTTTCTAAAATTCAAACCCACAGTCTTTGGGTGATGCACTGCAATACATTTATGATACAGATGGTACATGGGGTATGTGTGGAGTGTGTACATGAGGTGTGTATTTTCACAAAATTGTGTAGCCTTTGAACAAGGATGCACATTAGCCAAAAAGATTTACCAACTGCACCTTCTGCAGTGTATACTTGCAAAGGTTTGTTGGGTTTTAAATACTGTTGTTGTGCCATATGACAGAGAGAAGTGTCACCCTGCCCACTTGACTGTTCGTAAGTCCATCCCACAGTCAGGCAGAAAATAGGAAGCTGAACCTTCTAGCCCTCTTTGCTCTGCTGACCCTCTGGTACCTCCTTTCCATGTATCTCACAGCAACTTCTTTCCTGAAAGGTCATATACGTATTTCTGGTCATTCAGAGGTATTCTTTCATAAGAATCTTTTTTACCCATTTCTTGGAAAAATCATTTGAGAGCAGTATTTTTCCCTGGCTTTTAATCAGCCACCCAACCTGCCCAGACAGGTGGGAGGAAAATGGATCTTCCTGCTACATGGTAAATGGAATTTTCCTCTAGACACTATGCCCACGTTGGACTGTATGTTAACCTTTCTAAACAAAAATATTTTTTGATATAACATCAATCTTGGAGCTGAAGTTGGAGTCCATTTTCTCTTGTCAAAAGAAACTACTCTCTTATTTTCTCCCTTTCCTCGGATTTATAAATAGACCACTCTGAAAGCAAGTCCCCCAGTGAGGAGAAGAAAAGTGAGGACGCTTCTTCTATACATTACACACCATTTTTATGATTCAAGCACAAAAATTACTCACCTGAACACCTTGAGTTCTTCCCCATTAAGGTGGGTGAAGGGAAGGACATAAAAGTGAATAAAATTACTTCTTACACATCAAAAGCCTGCCTGGATTCTCAGAAATACCAAACCATGCATCTTCATCAATCCTTATTGTATTTCATCTGATTTAATTTTCTAAGAAAGATGTAAGTGCAATATTTGCAAAATGTAATTTGAATTTATAGGTATAAAATATTATACAAGTTAATTACATTTAAAATAAGAAATCTTATATCTGTTGTCTTGTGTGTTATGTCTGTAAAGTAAAATTTCACACTGCCTTCCTCGTCTGTGCATGTGTGGGAGGAAAGTAGAAGGGAAATAAGAATAAGGGTGAAAGGCTACATTTCCTGTTTGTATTCTGGACGCAGAAGTATGCCTGTGCCGTTAGCACTCACAGTCTGACCCTGGGATGCAGGATCGCGATGGCCAGAGTCCCCATTGCAGTAATGGGAACACAGAGGAAAGTCAGGCAGGCCCCAGAGTCAGATTCCTTATCATTACTATCTCAAATTAAAGCCCCGATAATGGGATATAAATGATACCTTTCTTTTTAAATTAATTAATTAATTAACTAATTAATTAATTTTTAGAGGGGAAGGAGAGGGGGAGAGAAAAACATCAATGTACGGTTGCCTTTCGTGCATCCCTTGCTGGGAACTGGCTGCAGGGAACCGGCCTGCAACCCAGGCATGTGCCCTGACTGGGAACCGAACTGTGATCCTCTGGTTCGTAGGCCCGCGCTCTATCCACTGAGCTACACCAGCCAGGGCTAAATGATACCGTTCTTAATTCCGTGCTGAAACATTACAGAGGTTTTGCATTATGAGATACTTTTAGTTTCTAGCAACTCAACGGTAAGTGTATTTCTGAAACAAAACACAATTCGAATGAGGGTAGGGGTGAGGAAGCCATGCCCCTGGCGACACTCCTTCACAAGCTTCCCTCTGAAGCAAGTGATGGAGAAGGACATGTCCCTGAGGAGTCATTTCCAGTGAGCAGCGCCACAGAGAACAGACCCATTTATAACAGAATGACTGCAGTCGCTGGGGATCAGGTGCCATCTCTTCTAGACTGGCTGGACAGTAATGGCAAGACAGTGTGACAGCCCCTCCTATGCTCATTTCTTCCAGTGAGGCCTCTGTGATTGCTTAGAGAAAGTCCTGGTACCTGTTGGAAAGGGCAGGAGTCCGTAAGCCAAGGGGACTGTTGCGAATAGCTCATGAATCAATATTAGCATCTGCCACACAAATCCAGCAGGCAATTTGTGCCCAATTTGGCAAATGTGTTTGGCAAATGTGTGTGTGTGTGTGTGTATAAAATCTTCCCTGACATCTTCAACTCGTGTATCAGACCTGAAAACACTAAAGTTCTCAGACAGAAAATTGAAGCATTGCTGAAATGCTGGGAAAAACACCCATTTGTCTCGATGGCTTCAGCCTGCAAACTTGCTTCCCACACATCAGTTTCCACGGCCCCTTTCTGCAACAGCAGCCTGGAATCATTGTCAAAGTCAATCCCCACTTGACCTGAAGGATGTAGTTTAGAGGTTCGTTTTGGGAACCAAGATCCCAATTACACATTAAGAATGAGGTTTGTTATTTACAGAGCACATTTTTCTGATAGGACTTCTATTTCTTGTTGTTGTTTTTTTGTTTAATAGGAATGCCAAATAGAACCCATGCTTGGGTCACTCTGTGTCTGGTTTATTGAGGGAGAAGTTGGTTGCTTGACCCAATTAGCAATGCTATGATATCAGTCAAGAGACATGTACTGATTATCTACTATATTTAAGGTAGCGAAAGGGCTGCATTTGTATCTAAGCTTCACTTGGAAGCTGCGTAAAACAGGGGATCTAAAAATGGAACTGTATGGAAAAACAAGGAGAGATACAATCCTTGCATATCCACACTGTAGGCTAGAAAATGCTATTAAAATCTGTTGTCATAAGTAAAGAGTGAAGAAAAATTGAGTGCAAAATACATGCAATACCACTGTTGTTCAAATAAGTGTTTGCATTAAAAAGTAAGTGATAAAAAATAAGTGCTGGATACTTGGGCCACGTGGCCATCAACATGCTGGATGACTCGAGCAAATTCATTTACACTTTTAGTTTCCTCATTTGCAAAGCCAGGTAGCTGGAATAGGATGACCTGTATGTCTCCTCCAGTATTAAAATACTATGATTCTGTAGTTCTACCTGAGTCACTATTATATTAGCACCAAATTTCTTTAAAGAGATATATGCATCAAAATAGAAAAACACACATTTTTGCCTTTTATCATTAACATACATCTCCAAACTCTCAAATTATGTTATACAATTACCATGCCACATCTGCTGGTATTATCAACAAATGCTATATTTTGTCAGGAGCCAATGTCTAAGAGTAATTAAATTCTCTGAATATTGAATTCTTTACAAGGTGTACTCATCAATCACTAATAATTACTCATTTTTTGCTGCAATTAATGTATTGTTTGTCTCATTATCATCAATGGTTTTAATTTCCTCATTCTCCCCTGGCTAAATAATTTTCAATGGACATTGGAAAAACCTTAAAGAACTGGTATTTTTATAATACAAGAAAAGGCTGACACACAGTTAATAATTACTTTCTGGAATATGAAGCAACAGATGGCAACCAGCTATTTTTCATTCCACAAAGGACAAAGAAGGACTAAAGCAAGAACAAGGAAGGTTGTGATTATTGAAAGAAGTTCTGATTGTTATTTTCGAGAATTTGATACCAAGAAAAATTGGAAAACCTATTGTTCTGGATATATTTGAGAATAAGGCTCATATTTTGGGTAGCTGAGTTGAAGGGCCTCTTGAAAATGAGAGAGAGAAGTAACTTTCCTTCTAGGCCTTTGTGAGAAATTAGTGAAATATTAGTGAAATGTTAGTGAAAATACCAGTACCTCACCTGTTCTATTCTAAGTCTCCAGTATCATTAGGCTCTTCTTCCAAAAGCACATGTAGTGAGCATCCAAGAACATTTTTCTATTCATAATGCTTCTACAAAGGTTGGGATTCTATGCTTGAGTTTCGGCCTTAAAGCATTAACGTAGTTTCTATTAAGCAATATCTAAGCTCAGCCATGAGAATCATGTAACTATGCCCCAAGGAAACCTGGAAGAGTGAGCCCTACCTCTGCTTGAGTATTCCACAGAAAAGCTTTCTGAATGATTTTGGCCAATTCTTTGGGGTTTCATAAGCACAAAAAGAGCAGTGGTATTGTTATCCATGATCAGAAGTCATTTGCAGAGGAGAGAGGGGAGGAATAGGCTAGAATACACAATAAGAATTGTTTCTGGGCTCTCTAGTCTGGTCCATTGATTTTTGTGTCTGTTTTTATGCTAGGGCCATGCTGTTTTGATTACTATGGCTTTATAATATAGTTTCATATTAGGTAGTATGATTCCTCCAACTTTGTTTTCTTTCTCAGGGTTGTTGTTATGCGGGGCATTTTGGGTTCCATATAAATTTTGAAATATTGGTCCTAGTTCTGTGAAATATATCATTGAAATCTTGATAGGTATTGTGTTGAATCTACAGATTGCTTTAGGTAGTACGGACATTTTAATGATGTTAATCCTTTCTGTCCATGAACAAGGTATGTGCCTCCTCTTATTTGTATCTTTTTAATTTCTTTCTTCAGTGTCCTACAATCTTGCTAGCACAGGTCTTTTACATCCTTGGTTAGGTTTATTCATTAAGTATTTTACTTTTTTTGAAGCAATTCTGAATGGGATTTTTTAAATTTCTTTTTCTGTTTGTTATTGGCATATAAAATGCAACTAGTTAATTTTATACACTGCTACTTTGCGGAATTCATTTATTAGTTCTAATAATTCTTTGGTGACATTTTTGGGAAACAAAAAAAAAATAAAGAAATGGGACTACATCAAACTAAAAAGATTTTGCCCAGCAAAGAAAAACATCAACAAAATAAAAAGACAACCCACAGAATGGGAGAATGTATTTGTTGATACATCTGATACAGTGCTAATATGTAAAATTTATAAAGAACTTAAGAAACTGAACACTAAAAACAAATTCAATAAAACTGAGCAAAGGTCCTGAATAGATGTTTCTTCAAGGAGGACATTCAGATGGCCAATAGACATATGAAAAGATGCTCAATGTCACTAATCAACAGTGAAATGCAAATTAAAACCCAATGCAGAATGGCTATCATCAATAAATCAACAAACAGCAAGTACTGGAGAGGATGTGGAGAAAGAGGAAAACTTTTGCATCATTGGTGGGAATGTACATTGGTGTAGCCATTATGGAAAGCAGTGTGGAGATACCTCAAAAAATTAAAAATGGGCCTTGGCTGCTGTAGCTCAGTGGATTGAGCATGGGCCTGTGAACCAATGGATTGCAGTTCAATTCCCAGTCAGGGCACATGCCTGGGTTGCAGGCCAGCTCCCAGCAGGGGATACACAAGAGGCAACCACACATTGATATTTCTCTCCCTGTCTCCTTCCCTTCCCCTCTAAAGATAAATAAATAAAATCTTTCAAAAAAATGGATCTACCTTTTGACTCAGCAATCCCACTTCCGGGAATATAACTGAAGGAACCCAAAACACTAATTCAAAAGAGCAGAAGCACCCCAATGTTTATGGCAGCATTATTTATAATTGCCAAGATGCAGAAGCAGCCCAAGTATCCATCATAAGATGAATGGATAAAACAACTATGGGACATTTATACAATAGTATACTACTTGTACATAAAAAACAAAAAAGTTTTACCCTTCATAACAATATGGATGGACCTGGAGAACGTTTTGCTAAGTGAAATAAGCCAGTCAGAGAGAGACCAATACCATATGATCTCACTCATGTGGAATCTAATGAACAAACTGCACTAACAAGTAAAATGGAGACAGACTCATAGAGAGCAGGATGACAGCAGCGGGGTGAGGTAAATAGATTAGGGTGTGGGGGATGGAGCAAAAGGAATAAGGACTCACGAACACAGACAACAGTGTGGGGATGGCTGGGGAGAAGGGGGCGCAAGGGGACAAAGGGTAATGAAAAAATATAATAAAAAATTTTAATGAAATTAAACAGGAAGTTAATATTGACTGCTACATTTCACCAAACGTTACATATTGTCTCACATAACCCTCGCAAAACCCCAAAGTCATAGTCACAGAAATGTTCACTTGCCTCGGGCTGTGCAACTAGTATGTGGGTAAGAGTTTGAATCTAGCCAAGTTTCTTTATTTTTAAACTTATTAAGAAGAGGAACGAACAGAGAAACACGTTTAAATGGATGATTTCTGGTGTGGTTGTCTTTATCTGTATACAGCAGTCCATTTATTTATAAGACCTGCCCCTTAATTTGGGGCAACGATGGTTAGAATTTCAAAATAGTGAAGAAGTGGATTCATTAGTAAATGAGGTTGGGCAGCCATCGAGAAAACAAAAGATAAGTTGGATTCTTATTTGTTGGATTCAAATTTTTCAAAGATTTTAATATAAACTAAAATAAATCCATAAAAGTACTTGACTAAACGTGGGGAAAGTTAGTAATCTTGGAGTAGGAAAGGCCTTTCTAAGAATAACAGGAAAGTCCAAAAATATATAATAGGAAAATATGGAAACGAAGTTATGCCAAAATAATTGGCCAAACCACCAAAAGCAATTTCAAATAATGCTACCACCTGGGGAAAGATTTGCAATCTTATCATCATGAGAATTTTTCTAAAATATGAAAAGATCTGGGGATTAATATAAAAATGCCCAGGACAGGATAGAGATAACTGGGGCAAGTATGTGTGTGTGGGAGTGGAGGATAAATAGAAACCTCTGTACCTTCTGTCGATTTTGCTGTGAACCTAAAACTGATCTAAAACATGTTCTATTGAAAATAATCTATCATCATTCAATAAAAAAAAATGGACACAGGATATAAAGGGAGAGTTCACATAAAAAATTAAAATAGCTCTTAAATACAATAAGAAAAATAATATAAGAAAAGATATTTAATCTTACTCGTGATAACAGAGAAATGGTGACTTCAAAAATGTACCACATTTTGTGTATTAAATTGAAAAAATTAAAGCCTTATTTTAATATGCCATGTTGAAAAGATGTGGAGAAATAAGCCCTTTTACACATTTCTCAGTGAGCTGTCATAATTTCTATGTAGGGTAACTTGACAATATCTTGGAAAATTTTAAATGCACATACTCTTTTCACCCAGCAACTTTACCTCCAGGAATTCATCATTCTGATATAATCCCATATGTGTGAAATTTTATATGTACAATGCTACTCATTTCCAAATTTTCATATTTCTTTATTGCTAAAGTAAAATATTAAACATTTATATTCAAAATGTATAATAGCAAAATATTGGAGGCACCTTTGGTGCCAATCAATAAGAAACTAGTTAAATAAATTAGGGTTCAATCATAATGTTGGGCTTGTGGGGGGATGTGAATGTCTTGCTTTGCCACAGAAAGAGTTTTTTGCTAAACCTTAATTATTTGCCCCACCATTTACCAAAGTGAGTTGCCTAGTTAGTGAGTTTGAGTGAGAAGCTGGGATTGTGTAGCTGAGCTCCTTATCCATCTTTCCTTTTGGGACCTGCCTGCCCCAGGTTCATACCTGTTCCTTCAGGTCCCGAGACTTCCAGGGCAAGCATCCCTGGAGGGAGGCCTGCGTTTCTCTGAGCTGGCGATGACTGAACTGGTTAAGCTGTCCAATCTGGGAGTTCCGTAAGAGGAAGTCACTGTTATGCATCTGAGCTGCCTTCTCCTGTGTCAGCTTTGCCAGTAACACGTATGTTTTCATCTTGATCTGCTTTGCACTTGGCATCCTCTCTCAACTCAGAACTCAGGTGTCAGTTACTCTGTCTCTCTCATACAACACACATTCGGATCACATCTACTCACGAAAATGAGAAATCTTTCCTGGAACATATAAATGGGAGATCATCTCCAAGTAAAATCAATAGAAGAAAAGAACAAGGTACAGAGCAGCTTGTGCAGAATGCTACTGTTTGGGCAAATAGAGGTGGGGAGGAGAACCTATGTTCGTCTCTATCTGCATACTGTACCTCTGCAAGGACACACTAGACACTGATAACACTGGTTGCCTCCACAAGGGGCAAGTGTGCATCTGGGGACAAGGGAGCGGAGATTTTTCACAGTATTCACTTACACACTTTTTGAATTTTACCTGTATAAGGATGTATGGTTATGAGTTCACTTTTTCTGCTGTACCTGTTGGTAAAATGATCTCTTCCTCTTCCATCTCTTTCTTGCTCCCTTACCCCTAAATTCTTTTCCATTAGTGCTTGATGTTAAGAACAAAACAAAACAGTATAGTAGCATAACATGAGAGGGGACGAAAGTTGATATCCAACTACCCTTGGATTTTCCACTCCCCTGACAAATGAGATGGCCTCTCTCTGCTCAAGCCCTCCATGGACCTCTTTCTCCAAGAAAGAGTCTTTCCACTCAGTGACTGGAGCTTTGATGATGTAAAATCAGGAGACAGGGAGGGGTGGTAACAAGTTGGACCAGAAAGAGGCTGGAGGCTGCAGGATTAACTGGCGTGTCTGTCCACTGTAGGTGTACGTTTGAAAAAAGTAAGGACTTTTAGGAAGTATTTCTGAAAATCCGTACAGCTTTCACAGTTTCTGGGCTCTAGATAGGACTGCTTGGCTCCCAGTTTCAACGGGCTGACACCTGTTACAACTCAAATCTGCAAACAGTCACTATGGCCTTGTTGTTTTGGATGACCCCCAATATCCACGGCCCCCATTCAGCGGATACATAAACCACTTAGGAGGATTGAAACCCTCCACAGATAGACTTCTACTGATTCCTATGTTCTAGAAAGGCCGAGCCTGTTATCTAAGCCCCTGAGTCACCAAACTGGTTGTCTCTGTTTCCTTGTGTTGCTAAAGAACGTAATAGGAGTAGTGATAGCCTGAGTGTCCTGGGAATGACCACTCTTGTTCACAGCCAGATACCAGATGTAAGCAATGGGCAGTCGCTCTGGACAACGAACCGGTTTAACCAAGCTGCACCTACATGCTGGAAGGCCCTGATGGCAGGGACGGTGAAGCAAACACAGGTTCCCTCTGGCAGAGGGTAAAGCAAAGGCAAGCTCACTGCCAGGCCCTGTCCCCAAATCCTCTGACCCTGCTCTTCATCCACATCTCTCCTACCCCCAGTGACTTTTCTTTCTGCCAGTGCATTTCCAAACTGCTTGCTTTGGCTGTTCCTGTAAGATATATTTTTGTGACAGAACTGGCTTACCATTTATATGTAAAATACAATTACATAATAGTATTATACAATTTGTATGCAGATCGTTGAAGACCTACTGGATTGTCTCTGTTATAAATTTTCTTTCATCCCAGCATGAAATCTTGTTCACATAGTTCCAGGTCTCACAATTTTTTGCTTATAGAACTCTTAACTTAGAAGAAGTATACACACACAGGAAAACTTCGGCTTATGCGAGATTTAGTGATATTGCCCTTCTCCAGCGAGATCTGTTGGGGAGTTTGTGAGAGTCCTTGTGTTTCCGGCATTATTATTTGTTTCTGTGACAATGGCAGTGATGGTAAATTATCACTAGAAAGGACTCTTATCCCCTAGTCAGAGAGGGCTTAGGATCTGGGGAGAAAGCAGCTTAAAAGTTTGATTTAAAACTCTAAGAAAAAAATTATTGTCACAATAAATTTTAACTGTCATTCGGATGCCTAAGCAGAAGCAGAAACCTCTACAGAATCGAGACTGCTCTGAAATATGTAACAGTGAAGAATCCTTTCTGAGACTTTTTATCATTATCTGCGAGAGCAGAAAGAACAAAGACACTTAGAAAATGATATGCTTTAGATGGCTTTCAATGCTCTGATTTTATTTACAGCTGTATCCCCTTACTCATGGAAGTCAAATCACTCTAACCAGATACCGTTTTTATTTGGAAATGTTGCTTACAATAGGAATGTAATATCAAATTTACATTTATATGCAGTCTCAAAATGTTATGGTAGTTTTCCTGTATTTCTAAATCCACAAATATTTCTTGCTTTATGGAATCCTTAATTCATGGAATCACTTGTGGCCTAATGAGTTTGTCTATTCATTTGCTTACACAGAACTGTGTTTCATTTAATTGAAAAAAGTGAAATATGCCCAGTTTTCCTTAAATTTTGAATAATTAGGATGAATGACTGGGTGAATAAACACCTTTTCCCTCTTCTTAAGGCAAGTCCCCACACCAGGCCATATACCAGGCGGTGCCCATCATTGGCACCTCCTCTGACACAGGGAGAGCAGGGAGCTCCTGTCAGGAGAAAGCCTGCACCCTGGGAAAGCTCAGAGTCACTGCCAGTGGAGGAAATGGACAAATAACATTACAGGCTCCTGGTCAAAAACACCACTTTGGGCAAAGAATTCTGCAGCTCAGAGCTATTGGCACCAGGTGTTTTGCCCAAATTTCATCTACAGCCTCTACTGTCTCTTTGTCCTTCTCCCTGCGGATGATTCTTGTTTCTCCACTGAGCTTTTAAAGCATTTTAATTGAGCAATGTCATGGCAGCCCTCAAATTTCAGACTTCAGCTTGCAACCCCGCTGAGCCCAACACTCACAGGCAGAGGCACCATGTGGTTTGATTGCAAGTAGATGCAGACAGAGGGAGGGGGTGTGTGTTCATGGGAGATGACAGTCATGGTCTCGCTTTGTTCTGCTTTCCATTATGATGAAAAATTAGACCAACTAAAATCCCAACTCATCTCATTTGTTCGTCCCATTGCAGAATATCTGATGGGTCTCTCGCATTCCCCATTGTTATGGGTTTTGTTTTCCTCATTGGGAATTGGGCATCACATTAGGTGGAAAGGTCGGGCCACAGGCACCATGCCACCCACCTGGTGAAGAGTTTGATGATCCTTAAGTGCCATTTTGTTGCTGTAAAATTGCACACATGAATAATTGGGCATGATGCCCTTAACTTAAAGGTTAAACAACCTGCTAGATTGCTACACCAGGGTTAGGAGACTGCAGCCATAATTAGTCTCTGCTTAATTTGGCTGCAAATGACTAATGATTACAGCAAGGTTACATGACTCCAAGTGCAGGCCACTTAGAGTTATGGCCTCAAGTAACAGGAAACTGCCTTGCCACTGTACTTTAAAGAACAAGATTGCAGTCCTGCTAATTAAGGTGACGGTACAAGTGCTCTGTGATTTGGCAATTCAGCTCGTAAGCAAGACGAGGAGCTGTCAGGGAATCCACACAGCACTGTGAGCTGGTCTGCTTCCCAAGTAGTCAGTACGTGAGGGCAGCATTTAAGGGCGACCTGAGAATCTGGAAATACAATTGCCTCTGGTAGTGTGACAGGTAAAATCCATTTATGCTACTAATTAGACATGGGAATAAAGTCTGAGATTATCAATAAGTGACTGCAAAATTTCAACAAATGTGATTGGATAATAATTTTAGAGTCATTCATTGGACTCTTTCAAGATGGCAAGCAGAAAAGACTCATTCATGTTACCTCAAATAATGTGCAAATATTGGAAAGAATCACAGGGAAGGAAAGGAGACAGAAAACTTTCAGGAGCCTCATGACCGGGGACTGTAGACCCTGAGAGTTTACTCAGGAGGCAAGGGACCAACAGGATCCTCTCACCAGAATGGGGCATCTCATGTTTTACTTCTGAATACTGCCATTGCAATGAATCTGCGAGGCCACATTTCTGCTGGTTCTGTTCCTGCCACCACCACTGTGTTTATCTTTCTCTTTACCATTTGACTTTGTCCTAATCAGCTGCAGCCATCAGAGCAGGAACATGTGATGCACACAGGACCCACTGTGTGTAAGGAATGCCCCAGGAGGCGACACAGGCTCCCTGCAAGGAATGAGGGGACCTCCTTTCTTGGATGGCCCAGAGCATCAGAAAACCTGGGCAGGATTATAAGTTAAGAAATGGAAGACTAGTCAATGGCATTGGGCTGTGTGAACAGAGGTATTTCTAGAAGATGAAAAAGGAAATTCCAAATAACAGTGGCAGTCCAATCAATGCTCTGCAGACAACCATATTCCTATGGTATTTGTTAATGTGAATCTATTCCTGAGAGATAGAAGAACTCACAAATATGAAGATTCTGGGCCTGTATGGTTTGAGGATCTGCCCCTGAAATATCATAAATGCCTTTGAGGTAAATCCCATCTTATAGGGTTCTAGCTCAGCCTTCTCAAACCTTCCCTATATTCTGTGTTTCTGAACTACCATGAATAAAAAAGCTTCTATTTGAAAAGTGTTTCATGGTCAAGAGAATTCCATTAGTATCTATGCGGTGATTAATTGGCATCCTTCCTGTTGAACTGGGCTGCTGGCCATTACCTTGCACACTGGGTTCAGAAAAAGCTTAGCAAACTTAGCCATGGAATACAGTTAAAAGAAAGAAAAGAAATGTTTCAAAGAGATTCTTAAGAACGAGCTAATGCTGAGATAAATATACTGCCGTCTGAGACTGGAAGGCTAACTTTGGGTACTCAGCACTGTCGGCTCTCAGCCTTTACCTCTGTTCCCTCTTATTCACCAGTGCAGCACACTTCCACGCTGACAGCTGCCACACACGGGCTGAGTTCCACCAGGGTGGCAAGTGCAGAGGTGAAGATCATTCTTTCACCATTTTATCTGATTGAGAATTTGAGGGTCACTGGTCCTGCTGCGGTCTAAGTGAATGTCCCCTGGTGTTGCAAAAGGTGTGGCCATCGTGGCTGCACACCTTGGTGCCACACTTGTATGTGACAACAATAACTTAAACATATAAACTTGTCACAGTGGGTGAAGAATGATGGAGGTAACTTGAAAAGCAATAGCTACTGTTGATACATGAAAATGCTCTTCTGAAATACAACCATTATCAGGCAGCTGGTAATGAAATTACTAAGATAATTTAATACTTATTTTGAAGTCCTGTTTCCAATGTTGGGGAAGAAATCTTCAATGTCCAGTAATCGTAAGCTTTATTGAATAGAAGAAATTGAGTATTGAGTCAGATGACAGGGAATTTTATGCTCTGGCAACTCTACCATTAAGTTGTTTAGATGGATTTTGAGGGGGCGGTGTGGAACGTGAGGGTGCACAGATTTCTCCAATAATCGTGCATATATTTTTGCTTTCAGTGGAAAAGAATGGGTGATATGGATGAATTCAGACCTAAGTGAAATCACATATTTCAGGATTTAAACAGTTTATAAAGTACTGACCCACCTTTTTTCTTCCTATTTCTTCCTTGACGAACCCTTTGAAGCTGCTGTAAGTAACCCAAAGCTTCCGTACACCTGTGTTTAAGAAGCTTTGTGATTTTATTTTCCTTAGATTTGGTTGTGTATATTAGAGGTTTAGAATAGTGCTGTCTCTTCACTTTGTCTTTTAAATTCTTAGTGTGAGAGAACTATAATTACTGATAATTAGGGGACAAAAGACATGAATGTACACACATTTACTAAAAGCAATCAGTGATGCAATGCTTCATGTTCAGGCTCAGTAAAAATCACACTGCTGAGAGTTGTTTCTGTCATTCTCCAAGATTCTGAAAGAAGTAAACTGCATGAGTGGGAGATGCTGCTTTGTGTCTGCAGCCAAGGCTTGAGGGATGAACATTAAGTGCAAGAAAGTGCTTGGGTAGGTTTCACTGCAGTGGATAATTCTAGAAAGCACACGCTATCTTTGTTCTTTGGAAATTGGCTTTTGTGAGGTTCCATTTGTGTGGGGAGTATGTGTGAGACAGAGAAGGGTGTGGGGAGAGAGAAAGAATAGTTATATGCAAGAATGTTTCACTTCTTTCAATCAGAAAAATAATTTTAAATAGAAATTGTTTGCCAGGGTAGTTATAAGATCCTTTCATCTTAAAAGCAGCAATTCTCCACCCCATTAATTCCTTATTCAAAGTTCTTCATTGTTTAAACACCACTGTTTGTCTCCTGCTCAGAGTTGCTGATTTGGAAAGAAACCTGCTGCATTCATTAGCTACTGAAACATCCACTTCTCTAGGTGCATTATCTCACTAAATGAGTGGTTGCTTTTATGATGCATTATAAAAGTCCGCAAGATCTACTTCCTGTCATGAAATAATCACACTGACTTAGAAACCATTCCAGCAACCTGGCCTCAACATTTGCTTTTGCCAATTTGGCCATGACTGTTAATACTTGAGGATTTCTGCAAAATAGCTTTAAGATGAAGCCACACCAATAACTATTGTTGCAAGATACAAACAGCACTAAAATAACCAGTGTGATGAAAAGGGTTTGTGATGAAGGGGGTTCGGCAAGACAGTGGGGTCTGTATCATACATTAAAACTGCTGTGAAACATTTAAGGTGAGTGTGAGTTAGAGAACTAAGCAATATGATATGAATAAATTGAACGTGTCTGCTACTCACTTGCCTTGGCCCATCACCCTTCCTCTAAAGTCCCCCTTCCAGCACAATCTCCACAGGGGGGCCAGCAGTTTCCCTGTAAGATTTTAGTTAATTAAAGGTCCAAGGTGTTTCCTTTCATTTTATAGATGAGGTCCAAACCTTTTTGGCACAGTATGCAGTGACCTGTATTCTGATTTCCCTCTGTCTTTCCCAGTGATGATCCTGTCCTAGCCTCACTGGTCCCCCAAGCCCTGGAAATCCTCTTCCCATCGCTGTTTTATGCTAAAGCACAGGCGGTCTTCCTACTTGTTACATTACTTCCTTCTTAAGCCTTCAAAACCATGTTCAACCCTGGCTGGTATGGCTCAGTGGATTGAATGCTGATCTGTGAACTAAACCATGGGTTCACAGGTTCAATTCTGGGGCAGGACAGATGCCTGGGTTGTGGGCAAGGTCCCCAGTAGGGGGTGTGTGAGAGGCAACCACACATTCATGTTTCTTTTCCTCTCTTTCTCCCTCCCTCCCCCATCTCTATACATACATACATACATACATACATACATACATACATCCTTATTTAAAAAAAACCAAACCATGTTCAGAGGTAATTTCCACTGAGATCCCCCCTCAGCCTCCTTTCCCTCTTGTAAATGTGTTGTTGTGCATACCAGCCTGTAGTGGAAGGGCATTTGGGAAGGCAAGCCACTGGAAGTAGTTTTTGGAACTGGGATACTTATAAATTGTAGTTGCTTAGGAAACAGACTGCCTTAACTTACATTGGACATTCATTTGCATGACTTGGGGATCCTGATGGAGTGGGGGAGCTAAAGTTCTCTAAACCAACCTTGATGTGCCACAATTAACAGTGTTCCTATCTGCCATCCATGTCTGAATTTGAGCCCCTCGGGAACAGGGTTTTCATTTCTGTGTCCTACGGACTAACAGGGTCACATACCCTGAAGTACTCAGCCATGCTTGCTGAACCGAATGCTGTTGTCAATCAGAATAGCCATAATTTGAATATTTAAATGTACAAGGACATAACTTTTCTGAGAAAATAATCATGATTAGTAACTGAACTAACCCTTAGGATTCATGAGGAACTGGATAAGTACTTTATTTCATCCTGACAAACGGCTCTGTGAACACAAACCACGGCATTGCAGAAGTCACCAATAAACCCACATGACAGAGTGTTAGCGTTTGCTTTGTGTACAACTCTCGAGTCTGACTTTACTTAATCTCTCTCATGCCTGCTTCACCAGGCAACAGTGTTGAAACCCAAACAGGTTGTATGACTGGCAGGTGTGAAATCTCCCCAACTGACATTTACTACAGTAAATTAGCCATGGTCAAAGGCTGAGACCTTAGTCCTGAAGGTTCAGAAATTCAGATACAAGTTCTCTGTCAGGATTTTAATATCTCCACTCAAGGAAGCTTTTTCTGAATTCAAAGGCATGGATTAGGTATTTTTTTTGAAACGCCCCACTGGTTTCTGCACTTACCTCTGATCAAACTTTTAACTCTCTCTGTGGCTAACATTCATGTCTGTCTCCTTTACCAGATTACTAGCTTCTAGAAAGCAGGGCTCATCCTCTTTATCTGTATCTGTATCTGTATCTGTATCTGTATCTGTATCTGTATCTGTGTCTGTATCTGTATCTGTGTCTGTGTCTGTATCTGTATCTGTATCTGTGTCTGTATCTGTATCTGTGTCTGTGTCTGTATCTGTATCTGTATCTGTATCTGTGTCTGTGTCTGTATCTGTATCTGTATCTGTATCTGTATCTGTATCTGTGTCTTCCTGTAGTAGGATGTCCACTCGGGTTTGATGATGAATGAATGCATGTGTTCAGTTCAGAGATGCTTGATGTTTTGGACAAATGTCACAAGACTCTAAACTCTGAAACTGGATTGTCAATTTAACAGTGGGACATTTAGAAATAGAGCTGCCGGGTTATAGCTTCTTCACCTCTTTGGTCACAAGACACATGGGGTCTGATCCGCCCATCTCCAAGACAACTGTCTGCCAGGACCACATAGAGCCCTATGACTCCCAGCTTTGTGCTTCCCCAGCCAAACAGCCTTGTTTTTCTGCACACACCCATTTCTAGACACAACTATACCTATAGTCAGATTCCTGTCCATTCTTGACAATTCAGGAGTCATCCAGCTTCTCATGATGGTTTTGCATATTTCTTTCTGATCCATTCATGCTGATGTATAATGTAACTCTCAACAGGGAAATCTAAAGGAACAGACTGGATTTAATTACTCAGTGTCACCATATACAGGGTGAGGCAAAAGTAGGTTTAGCATTGTTTCTGTGTTAATAATACAATAATTAATAAATAATAATACAAGAATAAACTCTGTTTCATGCATTCATGACTATAAACCTACTTCTGTCCCATCCTGTATAGTATTTTCTTCTATCTTACAGATAAATAAAATAAAGCCCAGAAAGGTCAAATTAATTTAACAAAATTACACTACTCTTAATGGGGCAAAATTTGGGCTAAAATCAATGTCTTTGGTTTCCTACTCCATGCTGCTTCTTTCATTAAAAAAAAAGACCCACAATATTTATTTGAGGCATAATGCATATAGAGAAAACTATACACCTTGATGAACTTCTGTAAAGTGGCAAAACCATATAACCGCCTAGCAGACTGAGCACCATCCCACCCCCACAGCCCAGCAGCCCTACTCTGGCTCCCTTCTGGTCACCATTCCACCCCCCACGGAGCATCCCTTTTCTCGGCTTCTAGGAGCATAGATTGATTTTCCCTAATTTTACACTTCATGTCAGTGGGATTATACACTATGTCTTTTGCATCTGTCTTCTTTAATTCAACCTTATGTTTAGGATATTTACCCATATAATCACATATGTTTGTAGTTTATTCATTCTCATGGCTGCATAATATTTCACTTGATGAAAATATTACTGTTTATGTACCTGTTCTTGATGGTTATTTGGATAGTTTCTAGGTTGGGACCATTTTGAATAGGGATGTTGGGTATTCCCTTCCCTCCTAATTCCGATTATACATATCAAATTGTTTTAGATACACAAACTCATGGCAGAATGAATCAAGCCACTTATTTTTTAAAATGTTGGTATTGTCTTATAATGTCAAGGGCGTTAAAGAGCTAAAGAAATTCTGCAGCAAACATCCCACTTTTCTGAAATGCATAAAAACATTTCCTTTAAGATCTGGAACAAATAGTAGTTGTCTCTAACTGCTATTCATTAGGGTTAAGGTACTAGCAGTCACAAGAAGAAATGAAAAACAAATAAATCACAAGAATAATGAAGGGAAAACAAGACCTACTAATCACAGATGGTACAATAAGAACACAGAAAACCAAAACCTATACACATAAAATATTAGAAACAATAAGAATTTGGCAAGTTTTCCAGGTGTAAAGTTAATTTTTAAATGGTCATTGCATTTTAATATATGAGCAAAACCAAATAAGATATGTAATCTAATTTAAAAGATAGAATTTAAATGTATTTAAAAATAAATTTTCTAAAAATAAATGTAAGAACAAAACTTTCAAATCACTAAGAAAAAGACATAAAATATTGACAAAAGACTTGAAGAATGTTTCACTGAGGAAACTTCTATAGTGTAGAAATAAGTATATGAAGAGGCACTTAATCTCATTAGTATGCAGATTAAGAATAGAAATTAATTAACCATAATTCATTTTCTTTCTACCAGATTTGCAAAAATTAAGTGTCATCAAGGATACAGAGTAACAAGTACAGTAACCCAGTACTGGTGATCTACAATCACTTCAGAAAACAATTTATCATTACCTGATAAAGTTGATTTGTGCAGTGGTTGCAAGTCAACTATTTCTCTTCTGGGTATACACCCTAGAAAAACATTTTGACATATGCAAATGTCTATTCACAGTAGACAGGGAAATTTTGAAATAATCATATGATAGATTACTATAAATCAGGAGAAATGAATGTATTTCAACTGCCTGTAAAAACATAGATCAATATCAAGGACATAATATGGAACAAAAAAACCCCAAAGTTGAAGATAAATATATACAATATGATTCCCAGCTTAAAAACAAGAAAAACAAAACACTATATCATGTAGGCATGGATGCATATTTGGTTAGTCTATAAAGTAAAGCAAGGAAATGATAAACATCCGAATAATCATTACCAATGAGGGAGGGAAGAGTGGGATGTGATTTGAGAAAGGTGTGCAAAGACTCGGAAGGTGACAGGAGGGTCTTTACTTTTTTAATGTGTGTGGTGTGCGCCTAGGCAGGGCTGGTATTGAGCTGGTACGAAGTGGCAGAGCTGGACTGATAAACACATCCTAGCTGGTGGTGCAGAGCTCCTTCCAGGAGACTTCTGGGTATTCCTTCCAGCACTTGCATTGTCCAACTTTGGAGTATTAATTCACATACATTCAATTTCGTTACCAATATTTGGGGTTTAGACCAAATATGTTACTATTTGTCTCACTCATTTCATGCTCCTTTGTTCCCCTTTTCCTGCCTTCTTTTGGTATTATGTATGATTCCATTTTATATATTCCCTTATCCTTTCGGTATACATTCTTGTGTTTTTTTATTAGAGGTTATTCTAAAGATCAAACACGCATTCTTAACTCCTTACAATCAACCTTATATTAATACTTTGCCATCCCTAAAACAATACTGGAAAAAAAACAATTTAATTCCGTTTACCTCACTCCTAACTTCGTACTATTGCTGTTACATATTTTGCTTCTACATAGGTCATAAACTTCATAAAACGTTGTTGTCACATTGTTTTAAAGTTAGTATTTTTTATTTCTGGTTGATTTTAGGAAGAGAAAGTAAAGAGACAGAGAGGAGAGAGACATCAATTTGTTGTTCCACTTGTTATGCATTCATTAGTCAGTTCTTGTAAGTGCCTGACAGGACATAGAACCCACAATCTTGGCAAATCAGGATGACACTCTGACCATAAAGTTAGTATTTATTAATTAGCCACATTTTTACCCATTCTGTTCTTCTTTGTTCCTCCTGTAGTTTTATGTGTCCATCTGGGATCCCTTTTCCTTCAGCCCGAAAAATTCCTCTAGTACTTCTTGTGGTGCAGGTCTCGTGGTATCTCAGTTTTTGTCTGATGGGAAGTATCTATTTTACCTTCATTTTGAGAGAAAAATTTTAAAATTTTATTTATTTATCTTTGGAGGGGAAGGGAAGGAGAGAGGGAGAGAAATATCAATACGTGGTTGCCTCTCGTGCGTGCCCTGCCAGAAACCGGGAACGGGCCTGTAACCCAGGCATGCGCCCTGACTGGGAATGGAACTGCAATCCTCTGATTTGCAGGCCCGCGCTCAATCCTCTGAGCTACACCAGACACCGCAAGAGATTTTTTAATTACTGTAGAGTTCTAAGTAGGAAGTTTTTCTTCCAGCATGTAGATGTGCCATTGCATTTTCTGCTTGTTTCTATAAAATCTGTTCAAAAGTCAGTTATAAAAATGACTGTTAATCTTTTGAACTGAATGTGTTCTTTTTGAAAATTGCTTTTAATATTTTATCACTTATTATAATTTTTAGTTATATAATTTCTGTTTGGTTATTCTTACACCTGTCAACTCTGGTGAAATTCTCCCAACTTCAATATTTGTTTCTCCCAACTTCAATTTCTTTCTTCAACAAATTACTTGCAGTTTATTTACTTTTGTATGCTCCATTTAACAAAAAATATTTAAGTATGTGGTTTCTGAGGAACTAGTCATCTTTGAAAAAACATGGAGGTAAAATTCTTCATGGCTTCTTTACCAGTTACTATGAATCTAACTTAAGGTTATTGTTCTCTAAGGATTTGTTAAGTATTGAGTTATCTGGGGATAGTGGGAGCCACAGGGGGTCCCTCACATGACGAAAACCAAAGTTATCCTTTAATTATTAGACTGATACTATTATTTCAATATCATATGTACCTGGTCGACAAACGCCTTCAGTTCCCTTTCCAACTCCATTCCTGCCTTCTTTAGCGTCAAAGGTATGTTTCTAATTTACTGCTGAGATTAAAATTGGATGGCAAACTCAAATGTTAAATGCATTATGATTGGATTTAGAGGAATGCAGTAAAGGCAACCTGAGACTTTGTGGAAGGTGCTAAATGTGAGCAGGTGCCGTCAGCTGGTTGTTCTGTATGGGCGGGTTTCATTGCCCCAGCAAGCTCAGGGCCTTAAATTCTCTTTAACTCTTTTGGCCCCACCAAATACAACTTATGTAGGTAAGTGTCCAATTGATGTCTGTTGTAATTACCCCAAATTTGATGGGACGTGAATAAATTTCTATATCACTTCAGAATTTAAGGTCAATAAACAACTCTAATAATCTACTATTGAAATTGATAACAAAATCCCACGAATGAGATCACACCACATGTCTGTTTATGAAACATGTATTTCCACTGGCATCAGATAGAGCTCTGGAGAGTAAGCAATCTCCTGCTTCAAAGCACTGGCTCGATTGTCCTGTAAGAAAACTGCAAGAAAACCTGGCTAAAGAAAAAAAACCTTACCGAATATAGCTGTGAGGGCAAAGAAAGATGTTTACAATTTATAAAGAAACATGGCATTGTCTGTAGTATTTGGTGGGTGAAAGAGCACATATAAAGGATTTTTGTCAATGAACCGAAACCTGACACAGGTCTGGTGGTGCACTCCATGGCAAGGCTGTGCCATCCAGAACACGTGGCCTAAAGGTCACCAGGGCACAGCAGCCACAGCCGGAGGAACTGGAAAATTGTGGGGGCGACTTTCCTCGCAAGTCTCCCCAGCCACCACGGATAAGAGTAATCATGACTGAGACATGATGTGATCTGCTTGGGGAGGAGAAGTGGCCATTTTCCAAGAGGAAAAAGGCCATGAGCAGTGGCCAGTTTCTCAGGGGAAAAAGGCGTTGAGCTCCCTCCTCCAGGGGCTTTTATTGGGTTCTAATACACAGGAATACAGGATGGCAAGGATCCAACAGTAGATAACAATTCAAAGAAATCTGAGGGCTTAGTTTGAGTCAGAGTCTGTCAGGAACAGAGTTTTAGAGTTTCCTGCTCGAACCCTTAACATATGAATGAAAGCACTCTTAGCAGAGCAGATTTCACAGGTTTTTCAGGAAGTCTTTGTGCTGCCAGATTTTTCCCCAGGACATGCTCTAACAAGGCAAGGAGCTGCACCCCTCCCCATCAGGTATTCAGGCTTAAGGGGATTAGAGCCAGGAAGTGCTTCTCCCAGAGGACATGGGGACTCTGGCTATGTCAAAGCCTGCAGATGAGAGTCCATTGCTCTTTGTTGCAGTCCCCTGAGTCTTTACATGAAGTCCTTCCAAGTGATCGAGTCTGGCTTAGGTTGCTCCCCACCCCCCCGACCCCCGCTGTGAGGGATCTTACCTGTCATTGACTTCTGACCAAGCTTTGGGGGCAGGGAGAGGAAACTGAGGCAGCATTTGCCACCAGAGACAAGCTTTTGTCCCCTGCAGCTTGCATTCCAAAGGTCGTCCCTCACCATTAGCCACAAAGGTTTGAGATATAATTCCTAGAACCAGGCAGAGCGGTCTACAACAGAACATATTTTAAAGAACAGGAACCACTTCGTGTGTTTTCCATTGGCCAGAATCCAGACATGAAGCCCAAGCAACTTCAAGCGAGGCCCAGAAATACAGGCAAGCAGATGGGTGTTTAGTGACTTAACAGCATCTGCTACAGGAAAGATAGAAGAGGATGTCGGCTCAATGTCATGTCAAATGTATTGTCTGGCCTGGATTTTTAGCTCTTCTGTTATTATGGTCTAACAGTGATGATAACAGAAGTTAGTGGGTTGTCATAGAGCAAACATTTTCCTTTATTCATTTAATAAGCATTTATTACTATAATACTTATAAACAATAATCCAGTGTAATAAAATGAAAGAAAATAAAGAGAAATCCCTCAAAACATTTTCCCGCCAGGACCATGGAGTGTGAGAGTGAAGATAAAGACATGTTGTAGACTACTTACTCAACTGTCATTTCTTTTATCTCTTTCCACAAAATGCTGGTTTTTGTTTTTTCTCTTTGTTTTTGCATTGGATAGCAAAAATAACCAGAAACAGTTTAACACTATTTCAAGAACTTCATTTCCTGTTTGAAATACAAATTGTATTCTTATCAGCTTCTGCAGGGCAGTTGTCAAATTAGTATAAAAACATGAATGTAGAAAGCTGTACTATTTTTGTTTTAATGTGGTGGGAAGAGCATTCTGCCAAAAGTCAAAACACCAGGCCTCTGATTTTCTTCCTGCCACTGACCTGTCCTGTGACCTTCAGGAAGCTGGTTTAACCCTAAGGCCTTACTTAGGTCTCCTCACATTCAGGAATGTTCCCTAAGTTCTCTTTCCAGTGTCGATTCCAATTTTTGCTTTTCTTTCAGGTTTGTCTTCATTTTTTTTCCTCCTACTTCTCTTCCTTCCCTATTAAAATACTTTCCTCCACTTCTGCCTCAAGACCCTATCATGGTGCCCCAAATGAGCCTGACACCCCCAGGCAAAGGCCCAGTCTCTGGGATCTGGACCTTCCCAAATTCCTTCTCCTTCCCTTAGAGGGCACTGCTAACAGGCAAACATGAGTTTCCTCCGCTAGTCGTATGACAAGAGAAATGCTGAATCTCTTGGCCAATCTACTGTCTATTCCTGTGACTCAGTAGACATGTCACTAAAGTATTTTTCTATAATTTTACAAAGGAATAATGCTTCCGACAATGCCCCTCTTCTTCAATAATGCTTATTCTACAGTGCCAAATTAACACCATCCCGACTGATCCCACTGGCTACTTAACAGCACAAAATCAAAGGGCATTGAAATACTATCAAATACTTTTTCACATGCAATGAGCTGATCATATGGTTCCCTCCTTTATCTCAGCTAAATTAAGTCAAGTGGTTTTTGAAAGTTAAGCCACAGTTGCATTCTGGGAATAAACCCAACTTTTTATGATATGTTACCAGTTTTACATATACTTAAATTTGATTTGCTAATATTTTGCTTAGGATTTTTGCATTTATAATTTTTCTTTCTTTTAATGTCTCTGTGAGGTTTGGTATCCAGCTTACACTGTGCTCATAAATAGAGATGAGAAATATTTCTTCCTTTTTTATTCTCTAGAAAACTTCATGTATATTTAGTGTTATTTCTTACTGAAGAATTTGTAGAAGTCATTACTAAAGCCATCTGAGCCAGGAGATTTATTTATTGAATGGTTTTTCATTACATATTTATTGTTATTAAAATATTAAAATATATTTTTGTGTGAGTGTGAAGTTGTATTTTTTCAAAAAAATTACTTCTTATTTAAATTTTCAATTGATTGGTATAAAGTTGGTTATAATATATTTTTATTATTCTTTTAATAAATAAATATAATATTACCTGTTTAATTCCTCGTGTTTTTAATTCATACCATATTTTTTTCTCTTGATTAATATCCCTGGTAGTTTTTCATTTTAATTAAACTTTTCAAATAAGTAATTTTTGGCTATGCTTATTTTCTCTGTTGTTTATTTTTAAATTATTATTTCAAGTTTAATTTGCTTTTTCTTTCCTGTTTTATCTTAATGAATATTTAGATTTATTGATTTTTAAGCCTTTCTTGTGCATTTAGAGATAAAAATTTACTTCTAAGCATGGTTTTACTGGCATCACAGGTTTTATGTCCTATTTTCACTGTCATTTAATAAAACATATCTTCTAATTCCTACTGTAACTTCTTCTTGGACTAATAAGATTCTCTGGTTGCTAATAATTTATACACATTGTCATAGCTTGTTTGGGGGAAATTGCGTGCATCCTGGTGACTCTGCTGGAGAAGATTATGGAAGTTTGCACCTGGTTTCTCCAGTTTCTACCCTATGTACATTCTCCTTTGCCAATTTTGCTTCATATCCTTCCACTGTAATAAACTATAGCTGTGAGTGGGACTATATGCTGAGGCCTGTGAGTCCTAGAAGCAAATTATTGAACATGAAAATGGCCCTAGGGACCTTTGACACACAGGCATTTGGGAATTTCTCCCCAGTTTTTTTTGTTGTTGTTCACCTGATTTGCTTTATTTCACTTGTCAGAAAATAAATGCTGAATGGTTCTTATCTTTTGAAATTTGCTTAAACTAGATTTGTTTAAACATCTAGTTTAAACAAAGTCATTTTGGGTAAATTTTTCATATGTAGTTGTAAAAATATGTATTTTGAAGTTTTGTGCAGTGTTTATGTTCATTAAGGCAAACTTGTTCATTGTAGTTTCAAATATTGTAAGTATTTACTGGTTTGTTTACTTGTTTCCTTAGTTACTGAGAGAAATGTAATAACATGACCTACTATGATTGTGAGTTAGTGCATTTTTCTTGCTAGGCATATCCATTTTTCTCTATATATTTAGGCTATATTATTACTTGAATCAGATTTAGAATTGATGTATCTTCCTGGTAGACTGAACATTTTATTATAATAAAATATCTCTTATCTCTAATAATATTTCTTGCCTTAAAATCTGCTTTGATGAAAGTAACATTGAAATATTACCTTCTTGCGTGTGTATGTGTTTTGCTTAAGTTTCATGATATGTGTATTTTCTATTCTGTGAATTTGTATTGTTCTGTGTCTTTTTATTTAGGATGTTTTTTTTTTAAGATTTTATTTATTTATTTATCTTTAGAGGGGAAGGAGAGAGGGAGAGAAACGTCAATGTATGGTTGCCTTTTATGCATCCCCTGCTGGGAGTTGGCCTGCAGGGAATTGGACTACAACCCAGGCATGTGCCCTGACTGGGAATTGAACCGCGATCCTCTGGTTCGCAGGCCCGCGCTCAATCCACTGAGCTACACCAGCCAGGGCTTTTTTAAATTATTTTTTTATTATTTATTTATTTATTTTTCTTTTTATTTAGGATGGTTTTTGTAAAGAACACATACTTAGGTTTTATTTTTGTCCAGCCTCAGAATTACATTCAATGTAATTAATATTATATTTTAATTTAAGTCTACTCCCTTAGTCTTTGTAGTTCACTTGCCCCACTTTTGGGGAAATAACTAAAAGCCACTATAAAAAACTATGGGTATTCAAAACCATGCTGAAGGAAAGTAGTTAGATCCTCAAGAGAGGATTGGCAAACTTTTTCTTAAAGAGCCAATATGTATTTTTAGCTTGCAGTACATGTGATCTCTGGCACAATTAATCAACTCTGCCAGTATAACCCCAAACATGTCATAGATGACATATAAATAAATAGGTATGGTTATGTTCAAAAGAACTATATTTCTTAAAACATGCAGCTAATCTATAGCTTTTAGGTTGTCAACACTTGCTCTGGAATCAATTACTTTTTTCTTTATTGGTGTCTCATATAGCTCTTGTATTCCTTCAAATATTTTTGTATCTTGTCATCTCTGTCCTTCAGTCTCAATAGGTATTCTCCTCCTTATTCATGCTTTCCATGGTTTGGGTCCAGAAAATTAAATGAAAAATTCCAGAAACAAACAATTTATAAGTTTAAATTATGTGCCATTCTGAGTAGTGTGATGAAACCTCATGCCATTAAACTGCATTCTGCTCATGATAGGAGTTGTCCCTTCATCCAGCGCATCCATCCTGTATGAGTTCTTTGTCCCTCAGCCACATAGTAGTCATCTCAGTTATCAGACTGAGGTCACAGCAGTGCTTATGTTCAAGTAACACTTACTTCACTTAATAATGGTCCCTGGGTGCAAGAGTAGTGATACTGACAATTAGGATATGTCAAAGAGAAGCCACAAAGTTCATGTTATGTACTGGCAGGAGACCAGTGGTAGCCTAACACTACATCAGGGTGCCTATGTCACTCATCACACCTTATCTGGTCACACAGGCACTGAATCTCCCTCACAGTATCATAAGAAGAAGGGTACTGCAGCACAATAAGACACTTGAGAGAGACAGAGATCACATTCACATAATTTTTATTATAATATGTTGTTATAGTTGTTCTATTTTGTAATTATTGATGTTAATCTATTACTGTGCCTAACTTATTAATTAAACTTTATTACAGATATGCATGTATAGAAAAAACATAATATATATACATACATATATATGTGTGTATATATATATGTGTGTGTGTGTGTGTGTGTGTACACACACACACACATTCCCTGCAGATAAGGGGAGACTACTGCAAGTTTTATTAACTTCTCCCACTCACTAATCTTCCCTTCTGTGTGTCTAGTCTGCAGTTAAAATACCTGTTGTGTACTCAATTTCAACTATTATATTTTCTCCCTTTGACATTTTTATAGATTCTAATTCTTTGCTAAAGTTATTCATCTCATCTATTTTCTTTGACATATTAATTGTAATTATGATAAAGTCGATGCCTTTTAAAATCAATATCTGAATGTACTGTGGTTCCAGTTTTATCTATTTTCTCTTGTTTTTAAATAATTTTTGTTTTTTTATCATATTCTAGCCTGCCTAGAAATGAATAATTGTGCATAAAAAGTTGTAGAGATAATACGAGGATCTAGCAAATGCTACCTGAAGACAGACTGTTAAAAGCTTAGCCCAGGATCCCAGCCCCTGATAGTTCATGCATTCTCAGCTTGTTAAACTTTCACTAAAACACCTCAAGGAGAAAAATTACACAGAACTTCAGGCCTATATCAAATCACTTCTCTTGTTTCTGGAGTCTTGGCTTCTTTCTTTCTTTCTTTTTAAAATTATTTTATTGTTGTTCAATTACCATTGTCTGCATTTACTCTCCTAAACTTCCCCCAACCCCAGCCAAACCCACCTTCCTCCCTTGCTTCCACCCCTCCCCTTTGGTTTTGTCAATGTGTCTTTATAGTGGTTCCTGAAAACCCTTCCCTTCATTTCCTCCTTCCACCTCTCCTCTGGTTACTGTCAGATTGTTCTTGATTTCAGTGTCTCTGGTTATATATTGCTTGCTTTTTTCTTTTGTTGATCTGGTTCCAGTTAAAGGTGAGATCGTATGGTATTTGTCCCTCACAGCCTGGCTTATTTCACTTAGCCTAATGCTCTCCAGTTCCATCTATGCTGTCACAAAGGGTAGGAGCTCCTTCTTTCTCTCTACTGAGTAGTATTCCATTGTGTAAATGTACCATTGTTTTTTGATCCATTCATGTACTGATGGGCACTTAGGTTGCTTCCAGCACTTGGCTATTGTAAATTGTGCTGCTATGAACATTGGGGTGCACAGGTTCTTATGGATTGGTCTTTCAGGGTTCTTAGGATTTAATCCCAGCAGTGAAATTGTTGGGTCAAAAGACCGTTCTGTTTCTAGTTTTCTGGGGAAATTTCATACTGTTTTCCACAGTGGCTGCACCAGTCTGCATTCCCACCAACAGTGCACTAGGGTTCTCTTTTTTCCACATCCTTTCCAATACTTGTTTGTTGCTTCATTTATGATGGCCATTTTCACAAGTATGAAGTGGTATCTCATTGTGGTTTTAATTTACATCTCTCTGATGACTACTGATGCTGAGCATGTTTTCATATGCCTCTGGGCCCTCTTTCGTCCTTCTTAAAGAAGTGTCTGTTCAGGTTTTTTGCCCATGTTTTGATTAGGTTGTTTTTCTTCCTGGAGTGGAGTCATGTGAATTCTTTATATATTTTGGAGATTAAACCCTTGTCCAAGATGTCATTGGAAATCCTGGTTTCTTAAATCAAGGCTACCTAGATAATCTTCTAATGCCTTCAAATAGATGTTTGAGTATTTGCACGTGCGTGTGTACATGCTATGTTGTTTGCTAATTACTCTCTTGGAGGGCAAGAGAGTCTTTAACACACCACACCACCTAAAATAGGTAACCCAGTATATTCATTTTTAAACCTAAGATTTTAAAAGTGAGCATTCAAACAGCAATGTGAGCTTCATTTGTAGTGACTGAAATTTTATCTTCCTATTAGCAAAGTCTAAGTTGATGTTATTGTGTAAGTCTTGTTACTCTGCATCCGTACATTGACTTTATAGTCATATAAAAGTGCTATGTATTTTTCCCATGAATAGCTAACAAGCAGTGTTTTTATTAGCATAGTAGATTTATTTGTCTTAAATATAGAATTATACATTGAAAGTATATCTTGTTAATTTAAGTCATTCTTCTCTATAGGAAAAAAAGAACCAAAATAAAAATAGAAAAGTATTATTTCTGTTTTATATTTAAATGTAATCATATGATAAGAACCATAAGCTCTCTACCTTTAATTTTTTTATTTATCTTTGAAAAAGATTTAAAACTACATTTTAACTTTCTTATAGTATAATTGCAAATTCATTGAGAACTAAGAGAATGACTGGGAAATGCTTTTTATGTAGTAAATCTACAAAATTTTTGGAAGGATCTCTTGACTCCAAGTATTTAGGTTTTTTTAATACCATACTATAGCTTCATGACAATTTTCTGTAATTGCTTCTGGTTATATGATTTTTTTTACATTATTATAAATTTCCTTTAAAAGTTTAAAGTTTTGAAACTTCTACAAAATTTTAGATGTCTCTTTTATTTTTTTCTTTGTGGATCATTTGTGACAGGGTCTCAAAAAATTTTTGTTTGAAAGCTTTTTCATAGTCTTGGGCTATTTACTTTCTCCAAACTGGTCTTTGGATTGTTTTATTTTTCTTGTGGAGATTTGCTTGTCTAAGCTTTAGTTCACATGTGTATCTTGGCTCAGCTTTCCCTTCCTTGGATATTAATGCCCTAAAGTGGCAGCAGTACTTTCTTTTGAGGTGTGCCTTGCCTATATAGCATCAGACATCCTTGTCAATCAGAATTAAGTACAAAATAGTGGTACTGTTTGCTTCCTCTTTCTTAGGAGAGAGAAAAATGTCAATAAAGTCAAGAATTTATCAAGTGTGCTGTTTTTTAACAGAAACAGATTTTTAACAGATGCTCAGCTTTCTGAATTATACACAGTCCTTACTTAATCTTGCTTCCAAGAGTTTCATGATTTGTATCAGATCACAAAATCTCAGTTCGGGAAATAAACATAAGGGGACAGTAGTACCAAAATAGAAAATCAGATCAGAAAAAAAAAAGAAAAACAATTTTGCATACCAATGAGTAATGGAGGAAAAACATTAACATATGTGTTCTAATTAGTTGTTAATTTCTTTCTAAATTGCGAATTGATGATCACTCATTTATAGAAAACTGAAAATAGTTAATATAAAACATATTTAAATAATATGGAGTGGGATTTCAAGTAAAAGTTGACTTTGACTTCTGCATCAAGGCTGCCAAATCTTAAGGGAAAGAGGGAGAAAGGCTATAAATTCAGCCAGCCAACTTATTCCAAAAGGTGTGCTAGATGCTTGTACATCAGTGCACCTTCTAGACCAGTGATGTCTGTATCTGCAGTGGCCAAGTCCAAGGCACCAAGGGACCAAATTGTGGTAGAGCTATTGCATCCATGAGTTGGCAAGCAACCTTCAAGACACACACAGATGGAACTTGGAATTGTTAATGGTATTGGCAGTTAGTATTGGATTTTCAAGCGGATATTTCAATTTTAATTTGCTCACCAAGGGCCAGGTTTCCTTCTATGGGTCTGTAAGCTGTGCTGCCTTCCTTTGCCTCAGGATACCATTGAATGAGACACACTGAGGCTGGCTAGATCCTCCTCTCTAGCTCCCTATAATAATTTTTCCCGAAAGCATGCTGGGAACCCAGGTGAAATTTAGTAACAGTGCAAGATGGGTAAGTTTTTCTGATTAAATCAAGCATCTTCTTTTACAGAAGGTCCTATTGGCAGTGATATCCAGCTGTTCTCCTAGAGATCTGTGCTCTCTTCCCTGATGCCATGGTAGCTGGGAAGGGGCTGCCCCATCAGTGACTCCATTTCCCATTTACTTCTAAGTGGTGCCATGGGACTAGTTCTCACCATTGGTGTATAAACAGAATGGTGAGTGTCACTTCTAGCCTGAGGTGGTGGGAAGTACATTCTACCCACTCTCTTCTCCCATCTTCTGGCTGAATTCAGTTGCTGAGGGAGACCACAGTAGCCACTTCTTGAGGACAGTAGAAACTCTTTAGGGTGGGTTTCTAAATGAGTGGAGAAAAAGAATACGTTCTCCCTCTACAAAGCAAGGATGCACAACTCTAGACTTTTCTAGAACAAGAAAAAATATCTGTTGTGTTAAATTGCTGAGTTTTGTTCATGGATATGTTAATTCCATTAGCTAGCTTTATTGTAACAAACAGTGCCTTTAGGTCAGTCATATTTATGTGCACTTACACACACGTGCAGAAAGATAAGCACTCTTAAGCAATTTATTCCTAAAGTCTCAAGATATGCTGTCTCAACCTGGGTTCAATCAGAGAAGCACAACCACTAGGAGGTATATATATACATATATGTGTGTGTATATATATATATGTATGTATATATATATATATATATATATACCTATTTGATCTTATGTATGTATGTATGAATTTGATCTTATACTGCAAATAAGAAACAATGTTTGTGAGCTACAAAACCCTTTGATGACCTCGCATCAACCTTGGACATTAAAAAACAAGACAGTTACTGCTTCCTTTCCACTCTCCAAATCTTATGCAAAAAGTTTCTGTCACAGATATCCCAGAAGAAAAGTTTTAGAAAAAAAAATCTTATAAACAAAGTTTAGCCTAGCCAAGTTGGCATACTACAAAGCCCCTACACCAGTCCAATGATTATATTGTCAGCCAATTGTTCTTCTCTAAAAGCTACTGTTCACCTATTCAATAAGGATGCATTGAGTGCCACCTATTTTCAAACCCTTGGGGAATAATGGAGAAAAAATAGGAGTAAGATGTATTCCAAACTTGAGGAACTCATTATCTAGTGAAAGAAGCAAAACTAAACAAAGTGATAATGCTATCATTGCAATGGTGTAGTAGCTCTTCATAGGGCACTGTACACACATGGAGGAGGAGCAGGAGGGTGTTGTTAACAATGACACTCGAACACTTTGCTCGCACCTACATGAACAAGTATCCCGGGGAGCATCACGCTGCCCGATCCCTGCACCTTCCAATCTTCTCTTTTTAGTCAACACTATCCCCACTGTCTTCCAAAGGTGTGAGATTGATAGGCATAAATGCAGAGGAAAAAACAGTCAGCTTCACCTTGACTTTAGAAGCCAGAGATGAGGCTAAAAGCAGTTACTAGAAGAAAGTGATGTCACCTGTTTTACTTTTAAAAAATACTGAGTTTGTTAGGGTGACATTGGTTAATGAAATAATATAAATTTCAGAGGTACAATTCTATAACACATCACCTGTATATTGCATTATGTGTTCACCACCCCAAGTCAAGTCTCTGTCCATCACCATTTATCCCCCCCTCTACCCTTTTACACCCCTCAAGCCCCTTTTCCTCTGATAATCACCATACTGTTGTCTGTGCCTATCAGGGTTTTTTTTTTCTTTGCTTAATCCCTCATCTTTTCACTCAGCCTCCTAAACCCCCTCCCTTCTGACAGCTGTCAGTTTGTTCTCTGTATCTATGAGTCTGTTTCTATGTTGTTTGTTAGTTTATTTTGTTCATTATATTCCACATGCAAGTGAAATCATATGGTACCTGACTTTCTCTGACTGGCTTGTTTCAACCACTTTATTTTATTTTAGTTTTTAAAAAAAGATTTTATTTATTTATTTATTGATCTTTAGAGGGGAAGGAAAGAGGGAGAAAAACATCTATGTATGGTTGCCTTTCATGCATCCCCTGCTGGGAACTGGCCTGCAACCCAGGCATGTGCCCTGACTGGGAATTGAACCGCGATCCTCTGGTTTGCAGGCCTATGCTCAATCCACTGAGCTACACCAGGCGGGGCTCAACTGCTTTATTTTAAATTAAACACAGTATAGCGGGGAGGCTAACAAAAAGTGAACACAGATTTGTAGGCATTGAGTAAGACCTTTTTCATATACCATTCACTTCATCAGTAATACGCTTAATAATAGAACTGACAAGAAATGGGAGTACATTTTGCATAGGTCCATCATCAAGTTAAGGAACATGCAAAATATTTTGCACATGTTGAAGGTATTTCACAAGCATCCAAAAAAAACAGTAAAGCCCTTACTTCTCAAGTGGGAAAACTGAGGGCAGAGGCGGACTTATACAAGGTCAGGAAGGCTTTAGACAGACAAAGCAAGGAACAGGGGTACACCCCTCACTCTTTCAGCATTTGCACTCCACCCCTTTGCAATAACTGAAGTGGGTTATAGTGTTCAGAATATTCCTCCTGCCACCCTTGAATTGACTTCCTATCCCTTCCCTCTTCTTCCTCTTTCCACAGACTTCCAGAGCTTGACTAGCTGTGTTTATTCCAGCTGGTTTGAGCAAGTTGGCACATTGCTTTCTAAGCAGATTGACGCCAGTAAGAGATGTAAATCTGTAGGTCCCCAGTGAATTAAGCCTAAAGTGACCCAGACCCTTGGAATTTTGAACCTTCAATTTACTGCAGTGTTGGTGGGATTTTGAACGTGACACTAGAGATAATTTTTAATGAAAAATACTAAACTGAGAGGTGAAATCTTGTTGTTTTTTTTTTTTTTGCGGTGTGATTAAATGTGTACCCATAGACAGAGTGCCCATCACTATCATCCAAACTGGGATAGAATATTTTTAAAGTGCAAAGGGGCCTGTTAATTATCACATCCTGAAAGAAAGTGAAAATGAGGGCAGCCTGAGGAACAGACACACCTGACCAACCCACATTGCAACATGCCCCTTCGTTAATAGACATTTGCACTCTCGGTGAAGACCCGCAGCGTGTGTCATTAATTTTTTTTTCTATGGAGAAAAAGGGATGTCATGGGCCACTCTCTGAGTGAGAGAGGGCCCCAACCCCTGCTTGGACAAACGTTTATTGCTTTTCTGGGCACATTACCTCGAGGGTGGTCCTCATTTACTATGCACAGGTTCACTTAAGGTGGTTACCTTTTACAGATAACAAAGGGGAGGAAGTTGCTAATTATGCATGCACTATTAATTTGTCTTGGTATGCTCCATAGCTCATTGCCCCTGGCTCTGGGGATCTAAATTTAGACAGTGTATTAGTTTTGTAGAACAGCTGTTCCAAAATACCACAATTGGAGGCTTGAAACAACAGAAATTATTGTTTCACAGTTACAGTGGCAAGAGGTCTGAAATCGTGGTGTGGGCAAGGCTGTTTTCCCTCAGAGGCTCTGTAGGAGAAGGTCTCATGCTTTTCTCCAAACGCCTGGTGTTTGCTGGTAATCTGGGGCATTCTTGGGCTTATAGAGCGTAACTCCCCTTTCGCCTCCACCATCGTGGAGCATCTTTCCTCCCTGAGTGTCTGGGTGTGGATTTCTTTTCCTCTTCCTATAAGGACACTAGTCATGTCGAATTAGGCCACCCAGATGACCTTAGGGTTACATCTGCAACTATTCTTTCTGAATACGGTCATATTCACAAGTACCTAGGGACTGCAACACATTTGGGGGATGCATAATTGAACCCCCAACAGAAAACAATGGCATCGAGAATGAAAAAGTAATGAAGGCCCAGTGGCCCCCGGAGCATACTTTTCAGTCCTTACTGTTATGGATTCTTGAACACATGGACCCGCAGAGAGGCCAGAAACAGGTTCCTGAAATAGGACACTGGGATGTGCCGAGCACAGAGGAAGCCATTTCACAGCAAGGGTCAGACCCACCGTAGAGTAAATAGTCTTCGGGGACACAAGACGTCCTCTTTACGGCATATCCCTTTATTGAAGAGCTTTCCCCTTTTCAACAAAGTCCCTATGAATTCTGGCAACACGACCTTTTAAATATTTCTTAGTTACAATGTTAGATGAAAAATTGGCAGTCTGTGTTAAAATAGCTCTTAAGAAGGCTAGTGACCCAATGCTGGTGGTTTTGCGCTCCGTTGATGCAGGAAGAGCACGTGGCCCATGAGCTCACCTTCACAGCACAGAGCTAAATATATACACTTGTGTGTTTGATAAATTATTCATGTTATTTCTCCCTAAAAGCAACACTGCCATTTAATGCTTATCAGATCTACTTCCTCCTTCCCATATTCTTATTTTCTCTTCAGAAAACGCCTAGGAGAAGTCATCATTGTGCCTTCCAGAGGTATCGTTAGCAGCTCCAGGCTGTTGTTTCGCAGGTTACATTACCCAGAAATAAGGTAATTATTGGCTGGAGTGATAAAATTCAGAGATGAATTGTTATTTAGAAAAGCAAAAATAAACAAGGGGGAAAATATCCATGCCTTCAGGCACTGCATTTATGTTTATAGAGTACCTTATTTCACATTTTATTGCTCAAGCTTCTTTTTTTTTTCTGAAGACACTTTGGGTTTTTATTCCTATAATTCATGAAAAATAATGCATTTCAAGACTATTTGTTTATTCACTAACAATGACATATGGACCTCTTTCTCTTGAATGACAGAACGAGGATATGAGGGTTTGAAATTATTGTAGATTCATCATACTTTATTAGGAGAAGCCAGTTATTATTATAAGCTCCATGGGATATTACTTTTATTCCCTAATCTTTTTAAACCTCATTAAAGTGGAATCCTCTTTCTTTTGTCCACAATGCCTTCGCTGCATTCCTACAGGATTTGTTTACTTAATGCAAATGCATGCTGCGTACTGTACAGTCATGGTTGAAATGTGCATGCCTCCAACAGCGGTGGTCGTTTTGTGTTCTGTGCTTTGGGGAGGTATTATATTTTGTCTTGCATTTCTGTGTGTCTCTGTGCAGACATCCAAGAGACGGATTAAAAATGTTTTGAATTAAGGAACAGGGGCACACTGTCATGATTTGAGGCTTGAAAGGGGGGAATTGAGGGGATCTGATCAATCACAGAGACAATGATGTGGTTTCTGGTGCCGCCATGACAAGTGAAGCTGCCAATACTGACCTTATTCTAGATTGCAAGGCTTAAAACGGCAAGAGACATCAGTCTTTAAATGCCATAAAATGTCACATACAGTACTTAACTCCTATCACAACTGCTTAACTCCTAAATATCCTGGCAATTGTGCTGAAATGTATCTTTTACGTTTATATCTATTTTGGCTCACTGCTCTCTCACATCCTTTTTGTTTGAATATAAACTAATGTGTGAAGGACCAGCTAGATTTCTTAGTGTCCAGTTAAGGTGTCAGTAGCATTGGGGCTTTTCCTTTCTATTAATTTGTAGTCACACACTTATTCTCCCTAACACCTCTAACTCTTAGAAATCTCTAAGTCAAATAAGGTCACCTTATTTGGGTTCTTCTAGAACCCCTGTGTTGTTTACTTGCTCGTGTGGCAATTTGCTAATGACCCCAGAAACTTCCAAATAGAGTCACTGAAGAGCAAAGCTCTGCACATTCTGTCAATTCTCTTTAAATAATGCCTTTTATTATGCCCCCTACTGAGGGCTTCATCTCTTGATATATTACCTTGAGATCTACTCATAGGGAGGATGAGGGAAAGAATGGGGGTGTCTCCATAGGTTCCACAGCTGTGGTGCTTGGTAAGGTGTTATGTTTGTTACAGACTATGTTTGTCCCTCCGTGGCCCCCGCTTCCCCAATTCATTTGTTGAAACTCAGCTCCACAGGGTGCTCGTATTAGAGGGCGGGGCTTTTGGAAAGTAACTAAAATTCAATGAGGTCATGAGGGTGGAGTTCTAATGAATGGGATTAGTGCCCTTAAAAGAGCTGTGGGAAAGCTTGCATTCTCTTTCTCTGTTCCCTGCCCGGTGAGGACACAGAAGTCTGACCATGATGGAAGCCAGTCTCAGAGTGTGAGTCTCAGGAACTATGAGAGATGAAGTTCTGTTGTGTACATGCCCAGCTTGTGGTGTTTCATTAGAGCAGCTGATCTGACTAAAGTAGGTGGCTGTCACCAGGCTTCTATTTATGTACCTGCCCTCTGTGACTCCAGGGAAGAGATTTCATTTGTGCATGCCTCAAAATGCTATGCTGGTAACTGAAGCTTTGTCATTTCTTTCTTTTGGTTAAAGCTCTCCTTACCAGGACCAAGGAGGATTGCTGCAAAGCTGAAGATCTCCATGGAACCCGATTAGGTTACTGGTCATGAGTTCAGGGGCTTGCACATAAATAATAATAATAAAGTATTAGTAGCCAACATTTATTGTTTCAGACATTGTCCCATGTGTGTAGTATATAAAATCTCACCTGATCCTTCTAACCCACTGAGATATGTATTATAATGACCGCTGTTTTTGAGATGAGTAAACTGAGCCATTAGAGGTTAAAACCTTGTAAGAATTTGATCCCAGGCAGTCTGAATTTTGAACATGTCATCTTAAAACTATTCTGAACTGGAGGAATAGCAACAGACAAGCAAAGAGGAGAATGGTGGTGAAATAGAGGCGCTAGTCTATTCAGTGGTGAGGGACTCAGAGTGTGGAGGCTGCACGGTCAAGATTGTGGGATAGGACAAGCTTTGAAGCTGATGTCTGTAGCTGACACATTTGCATGGCCCATTCCCAGCCACAGTATGTGTTACAAGTGTTTACCTCATGGTCACTAATATGTCTACCCTGATGCAACCCAAAATGCATATAACAAGAGCAATCACCAAGGATAGAGAATTTGGGAACTTAGGCAAGAAGCTAGGGAAGGGGGTAAAATGCATTAATACCGGTTTCAACTTAAATTTAAGAGATACAAAATGCTTCTACCATATAAAGTTTGGGATTTTCTTTAGTACAAAGCCCACAGAGAAGTGAGTCCATCCAAAGTGGTGGTAACATCTCCCAAGCTTGAGGGCTTCACAGGCTGGCCCTGGAAACTTAAAAAACACCTTGCAATGTGCAGAAACTCAAGTTATTCTCTGGAGACCGCATCTGGTCTAACTAGTCATAAGTCCATGCTTGACAGTGACCTGATCATTTAGAAGCCACTGAGAATCAGCACCTCCCAAACCCGTTGTCCACACATACAACTCCCCATCAGTAAAAACCGGGAGGACAAGAAACTACACGGGGTATGCCGGTGTGTGACTTTCAAAGCAAAAAGAATCAAGGCTGCCAGGGTCAAAACATGAAGTGCATTTAAGAGAAAAATAATAGATGATTCTTCTCTTGAACATCACTAGGGTAGAAAAAAATGACAAGAATGATGTTGAGGCCGCTCAGCATTTGTTGAATATTCAGTGGGCTCAGCAGTACAAAGGACATGGAAACCCTCCTATTAGGGACTCCCATCCCCACTTTTCAGATAAGGACGCTAAAGCTTAGAGAAGCCAAGCAATGTGCCTACGTGCCACAGCCAGTCTCTCCATGGGAAGATGCAAACTCAGTTTTCTGTTACTACAACAATTTTACGCTTCACTGCTAAGCTGCACTGTCTTTTGGAAGATAAAAGTCTAATTCTGTGTTTGAGATAATTGTAGATGGAATTCACAATGCTGCATCTCCGGCTTGACTAGTACGATTTAAGGTGGCACAGAAGGAGCTTTCATGGGGACAACGGTCCTTGTGTAGACTGTCCCATGTCTGATGGTCTCCCAACTACCGCCCATGAGGCTCCACAGAGGTCTTGTCACGCCGCACATTTGTGGCCACCTTAGTGAAAGGGATTCAGAAAGCTGTCACCCAAATCTACTGGAAATCCTTTTCGGCTGATCGTTCTTCAGGAATTAATTCAGCTCTTGCTGAGTTTAGAGTAAGGAATGAAGATAAAGACCGTAGCATCTGAGAAATGTCAATGTTTATTAAGATTGGGACCACCATTTTAAGTAAATTAGGTTTGATTTTTAGTTACTTAGGAAAATAAGCAGCAAAACAATGATTGGGTTTGTCTCTTAAAATTTCTTGCAGGTTATTGAAAGTAACCCTTTTCTAAATTCTGAAGTGGTGCCCTGAGTGATCTTGGAAAGTGGATTTTGGGAGCCCTGTGCACAGATGCTGTTGTAGCTGGCAGCCCATTAGCAGAATCTCTGGGTGGACCTCAGAAAATGGCCCGAGGATTGATGCACATTGAAAATGACTCCTGTGCCACTTTATTTTACTTCCTTTGCTCCTCTCTTCTTATTTGTGATTTTTTTTAAAAAAACCTAAACTTTAGTCCAGGAGTTGAATAACCTCAATTTACGCATGTCTTCAGTCTTCCAAAATGCCTTCTCTTCCACGCATTTGTTGATAAAGAATCCCAGAGAGCACAGTGTTTCTAAATATAGGCAATATGAGGAATAACCACCTGACCTTGGCCAGCTACACAGCAGACCTGTGTCATTTTCACCTGCCAATTAGAGGGGTGACAGAAGGACTGTGGCAGGCACAAAGGGGTGCTGCTAAGACACTCTGTCAGGAGGGAACTTGCCCTACAGCCAGGAGTGTGGTCACTAAACAGCCACCAGCTGTCAGCTTTTTCACAGCCACCTCCAGCTATGCAGAGCCACCTCACTCAAGGCCAGAAGTTTCCCCGAGGCAGCCGGTATCTGCTGATTGACAGACAGAAGTCACACAAAACAAGCATGGCAGGCAATATCTACCTGAAGCGAAAAGGTATCCACCTCCACTCAAGATGTACAGGCCATTGGTATTTTTTCAGGAGATCCTAGTGTACAAAGACAGTTCTGATCTAACCAGCTGGACCCATCACAGGTCAAGAAATCACCAGGATTCATACTTGGGCTGAAAGAAAATTGTCAGGAGAGGCCTATCCCAAACTGCCTAATCCAGGTGGAGTCTCAGCTTAATTTTGATTCTGTGAACCAGCCTGACAGCTTGCTTCATGGCACAGAGAATCAACAAGTAAAAAATGGAGGCCAAGGCAGCTCAGGGAGCAGTATAGTACTGCCCCTGATTCTTTTGTTGGTAATGAGGAAAGTGGCCATCCTTGAACATAGGTAGCAAGAATTTTGTCACAACCACTATACTCATATATTTCAAAAATGCTTTAAGATAGGCTATGTCAATTCATATAAGACAACTGATTTTTAATGAAAAATCAGAGATAATGAGCAAGCCAAAGTAATTCAGGATAAAGTAACCACATAAAGAAATGTACAATAAGTTCCTGTATAACAAGTAGAAGTAATTTTGGCTCCGAATGACTGCCCTTTGTCCATCCAACAATGTGCTTCTTCCTCAACACTGAAACGTGGGTTTGGTGGTGGGAAAAGGTCTTTGATCTCTGAAGAGTGAGATCCTCCTTCCCCAGTCACCCATACAGAAGGAGTAAGAGACAGTAGGCTGGGTTGCCTCCATTTTTTTTTTCAGCTGAGAAGACAGAGCTCGAGGAACAGAAGACTTAAGCTTATTTCTTTTGTCTGATCTTGAGCAGCAGTCATTGCTCTTGAACTTAGAGCAATGGGTCTTAGGTTTTGGTCAATATTACAATCATCTGAGAAACTTGTTGAACATAAAACAAGCCCTGGCTCTGTTCTTTAAGGAGCCTGAGCCTCTGTCTGCTTTATCAGCCTCCAGATAATTCTGATACACACCGAAGTCAACTACAGCGGGCGATGTAGCAGCCATTCTGTGCCCAAAGGAAAGGCAGAGACACGGGTACCCAGACAAGAAGCCAAACCAATTCCAGCAGTATTTATCATCAGGCTTCTTGCTCTGTAAAAGGAAAAGAAAAACCCACTGACTTATTGTAAGTAATTGTGGCTAACAGCAGTCTCAGTTAATGCACAGCCAAAGCAAAAAAGAAATCACAACTGATTTTAATATCCTCAATGCCAATAGAATCCTAAGGTTCTAGTAGCTCAGAAAAAACTTATGTGGTAAGGCCAAAAAAATTACTCCTCTAGGCACTGCTTTCTGCGGTGAGAACTACCTTCGGCAATATTCCCACAAATGATAAAAAGAGAGAATTTTAATAATCTCTCCATGGAGTCTTAATGCAAAATACAATCAGAGTCCAGTAAAAGTGGTTCTGGGATATATTATGTAGATTGGAGGGGACGTGACTTAATTCAAGAATGAAATTTAAACTTTCTACATGATTAGTCGTGGCATAGTGTGTAAAGGTAAACATCAAAAAGCAAATCCAAAAATTGGTTTGTTTATTAGTATAGGCTTCTCATAATTTGTTTTGATAATCTTTTGTGACTTCTGATACAAACACGAACTTGTCATTTATTCACACTTACCCTGTATTTACCAAATAGTACATATACTCTATCTTCCTCAACGTTATTATTGAAGTATAAGTCCATTTCAAACTCACCTTGTCTCAGTTGTATTTTATTTTTGCGTAGCCTCTCCAGGTATTTTCCCAGGCTGTACACTCACCTATCTCAACAACCTCTGAAAAGTATTCAAACATCACTGCCTTTTAAGAAGAGCAACAGTTGTCTTAGAAGGTCATGGCCAGAACTGTCCCTGGAGAAGTCCTGGACCAGTGGAGATCTGTCATGAACACACAAGTCCTGGGTCCTGCAATGCAGGTGCAGGTGGGTGCAAGCATCCCTTTGCTGACCCAGCAATACTTCCATGGCTCAGATCTGGACCTGGTCCGCAGACCCCAGTAACTAGCAGAACTATTGTGTTATGTAGACAATAGAAAATAATGCTCTATGCTGACTTGGCTTAATTATAACTCGTGACAAACCCACAGTTTGAGGCTAAACATAACCAAATACTGGGTGCATTTCCATGAGAATCATGAAACCAGCTCTTTAATTATCTTCTCCCTCACCTCAGATTTTTTTCTGCACCGACACCCATACATTTCTCCTTTAGTCTTATCTCAGAGGAAGAATTATTTGGGCTTTTTGTAAAATAACTATTCCATTTGTCTTGATGCCTTTCATCCTTCTGTTCTCTGAAACTTCGCTCCATCAATCACCCCTGTTCCTTCATCTTCAATCCTTCAGTTTCCTCTTGTTTCTTCCCTCCTAATTACAAACATGTTTCTATGTTCCCTATCCTGAAACAAAGCCCTCCCTTGATCCTGCCTCTGCATTTAAGCTACTGTCTAATCTCTTCCCTTTAATAAGGAACTTCTAAAAATAACGAGCTGTGCTGGTAGATCTCACTTAAAACCCCCTCCACCCTCCACTTTAGTTTACTACGTTCCAATGTTTTGAAAATGGGATCTTCACCTAACACGCTACACCATCTTGTTTTTTTAGCACGATTTCAGTACGCTAGTTATTCAGTAGCTTTTTCACATTTGTATCTTCTTTACACTGTCTGACACCGTGGTCTACTCTCTGCTTTGGAGTTTTCTTCACATCCAAGCTAAACCTGCCATCTTCACCCACAACACCCGGCACCTAGCATACCTTCTTAAATAGTAAAACAAATTGTTTAACTATTTATATATTTCTAGGAAGTGTAAACAACTATGTATCATTCCCACAAAATTAGTTTTTAAGTAGAGCTGTGCCTCAAACTTGTGACCAGTGACTAGTGCAGTTTTTGAGGCCAGGAGGAGGATTTACCACTGAGCCACATTGAATGACATGTCCGAAGGCGTTTCTGGTTCTTTCCAGTATTTCTCAAAACCACAATTTTCAGCCCCCTTAATAGCAGCATCTGTGTCCCTCTCTGGTCGAAGTCTGCCTTTTAATATTCATTTTAAACTATGACTCCTGGAATGGTCAAAAATGAATTCAGGACTATTGTAAGTTTTGTAGACATAGCTAAACGTAGTGATCACTTTAACCTGCATGTGGCTGCTTGCTTCCAATTCAAGCAATAACTAGAGCAGCCTGTGTGTGTAGGTGTGTGGGTATAATTCCTCATTTTATTGTGCATTTCTTTATTTGCAGAGACTGCAGTTATTTTTTACAAATTGAAAGTCTGTGGCAGCTAATGGACTTGCATCCGGCATGACTATTGCTGTCACTTTTGTAATTTGCTCCCTTGGGGTCTCTGTGTCACATTTCAAACTTTTCTCAAACTTTTTCATTATTATTATATTTGTTATGTGATCTGTAGTCAGTGATATGTGATGTTACTATTGTAATGGTTTTGGATACCATGGACTGTGACTGTATAAGACAGGAAACTTCATTGATCAATGCCATGTGTTCTGACTGCCCCACCAATCGTCCGTCCCCCCGCGATGGATCTTCTGTTTCCCTAAGACACAACAATAGTGAAATGGAGCCAGTGAATAACCCTACAATGGCCGTCAAGTGTTCAGATGAAAGGAAGAGTTCCATGTCTTTCGCCTTAAATCAAAAGCTAAAAATAATCAAGCTTGGTGAGGAAAGCATGTTAAGTAAGAGCTGAGATCGTCCAAAAGCCTGGCCACCTGTGCCAGTTAGCCCAGTTGCGAATGCAAAGGAAAAGCTCTTGAAGAAAATTTAAAGTGCTATTCTAGTGAACACACAAATTAAAGAAAGAGAAACATCTTTTTGGCTGATACGGAGAAAGTTTTAGTGGTTTAGATAAAAGCTCAAACCAACCACAGTATATCCTTAGACCAAAGCCTAATCCAGAGCAAGGTCCTAACTCTCTTCAATTCTATGAAGGCTGAGAGAGATGAGGAAGCTGCAGAGAAGCTGAAAGCTAGCAGAGATTTGCATATGAGGTTTAAGGAAAGAAGCCATCTCCGTAACACAAAAGTGCAAAATGAAGTAACAAGTGCTAATGTAGAGGCTAAGGCAAGCTGTCCAAAAGCTCTAGCTAAGACAATTAACAAAGGTGGCTGCACCAAACAACAGATCTTTCCATGTAAAGCAGACAGACTTACATGTAAGAAGATGCCATCTAGAACTTTCTTAACTGGAGAGGAGAACTCAGTGCCCGGTTTCAAAGCTTCCAAGAACAGGCTGACTTTCCTGTTAGGGGCTGATGCAGCTGGTGACTTTCAGCTGAAATTCGTGCTCATTTGCCATTTGAAAAATCCTAGGGCCCTTAGGAATGATGCTGCGTCTGCTCTGCCTGTGCTCTGTGAATGCTGCAACAAGGAGCAGATGACAGCATGTCTATTTATAACATAGTTTACCGGATATCTTAAGCCCATTGTTGAGACCTACTGCTCAGAAAAAGGAGATTCCTTTTGAAATTTTACTGCTGATTGACAATCCACCTGGTCACCTAAGAGCATGATGGAGAAGATGCACAACGAGATGAATGCTATCCTGCTGGCTCCCATAACATCCATTCTGAAGCCCAGGGATCAGGAGTGATTTTCACTTTCAAGTCTCAGTATTTAAGGAAAACCTTTTGTGAGGCTGTAACTGCCATAGAGAGCGATTTGTCTGGCAGATCTGGGCAAAGTAAATGGGAAAGGTTTGGAAATAATTCACTATTATACATGTAATTCACAACATTTGTTATCCATGGGAAAAATTCAAAATGTCAACATGAACAGGAGTTTGGAACAAGGTGACTCCAACCCTCATGGATGACTGGGGAGTTAAGACTTCAGTGGAGACGGTAGCTGCAGATGTGGTGAAAATAGCAAGAGAACTAGATTTGAAAGCAAAGTCTGAATATGTGAAATTGCTGCCATCCCATTATAATATTTTAATGAATATGAAGTTGCTTCTTTTGGGTGAGCAAAGAAAGTGGTTTCTCGAGATGGAATCTACTGCTGGTGAACATGCTATAAAATTGTTGAAGTGACAACAAGTAATTTAGAATATTAAACTTTTTTTTCTTAATTGCTTTGCCTTTTTCACCCCGTCCTACCACCCCCTCCCCTCTGACAGCTGTCAGAATACTAAGAATACATAGGTAACAAAGCAAGGGCAGGGTTTGAGACGACTGACTACAATTTTGCAAGTTCTACTGCAGATAAAATGCCATCAAACAGCATTTTGCAGAGAAATCGTTTGTGAAAGTAAGACTCAACAAATGTAGCAAACTTCATTGCTGCCCCATTTTTAGAAATTGCTGCCCCCACCGTGACCTTCATCAGCTGCCACCCTGATCAGTCAGCAGCCACGAACATTGAGTGAAGACCCTCCATCAGCAAAATAATTACTGAAGGTTCAGATGATGGTTAGCAATTTTTAGCAACAAACTATGCTTTAATTAGTGCTTTTTAAAAAGATATAATGCTATTGCATATTTAATAGACTATAGTAGAGTGTCAACATAATTTTATATGAATTGGAAAAGCAAAATTTTATGTGACTTGCTTTATTGCAATATTCACTCTATTGCAGTAGTCTGAAACCAAATCTGTGTTATCTCCAAATGCACGCTTGTACATGGATGAAAGAGAAAGCAGTGGTAAACAAGGGGAGGAATTAGTTCTGGTCTGTAACCTGTCCCACAGTGCCCTCTGTCATCAAATACATCATTTAAAAATGGATCCATGGTTTTGCGAACACAGATTTGGGAGTAGAAATAGGTCTTCCTTTTGACTACATGGTCGCTCTGCTATGATCCAAAGATTACACAGCAGATGGACAAACACATAAACACTATATAAAACATATGTGTTGCCCTGGCCAGGTAGCTCAGTTGGTTGGAGCATCATTCGTACACTAAATGGTTGCAGGTTCGATCCCCAATTAGGGCACATACAGGAGGCAACCTTCTGATGCTTCCTTCTTTCATCAGTGCTTTTCTCTCTTTCCATCTCTCCCTTCCTTTCTCTGTAAAATTAATAAAAACATATTCTTGCGTGAGGATAAAACTATGTGCTATTTCAAAAGAATATGTGCAGCCCTATGTTCATTGCAGCATTATTTACAATAGCCAAGATTTGGAAGCAGCCCAAGTGCCCATTAGTAAATGAGTGCATAAAAAAGCTGTGGTAACATTTACATGATGGAATACTACTCTTTAATTTTTACTTTTTTACTTGACTGTAAAAAAGAAAAAAATCTTATCTTTGCCACAGCATGGGTAGACCAGAAGAGTGTTATGCTAAGTGAAATAAGACAGTCAGAGAAAGACAAATACTGTATGATTTTAATTATCTGTGGAATCTAATGAACAATTAGATCTTATTAGTAACAAAGTAGAAACAGACTCATAAACACAGAGAACAGACTGACAGCTGTCAGAAGGGAGAGGGTTGTGGGCCAGGTGAAAAGGATGAAGGGATTAAGCAAAACAAAAATAATTCCACGAATACTCATAGGCACAGACAACAGTTTGGTGATTACCAGAGAAAAACGGGAGTTGGGAGGAGGCACTAATGGGTAAAGGGGGATAAACGACGGTGGAAGGAGACTTGATTTGGGTGTTAAACACACGATACAATATACACATGATGGATTATAGAATTGTACACCTGAAACCTATATAATTTTATTAACCAATGTCACCCGAATAAGTTTAATGACAATTATTTTAGAGAAAAGAAATATGTGCCAAATTTATGTCTCAGGATTTATTCACGAGCCCAAGAAAACTTGAAAACTTATGTGAGGATCTGTGTATTTATGAAGCTGAAAACAATGGGATATTATTTCCTAACTTACAGCCCTCTTGATTTTATGAGTACATAAAATTACTCATTTTGAGATACAACATTTTCCACCTGCATCTGTCTTCTTATATGACAGGTGAAACAGGTGGGCCCAAGTTTCACATAGATTCACCTAGTGTTATAAATTTAAAATTGAATCCCGTGCCTAATCTGGCTTTTGGACATTGCTCAGCTCTTTGCAATTTGGTTTATCAAAGAGTTTATGACTCTGAGTGGTCTGCTAAGTTCCTACCAAAGACAACTGATCTAATATTAGCTGCTTAAAGAACTGGGTCCAAGTTTATGAATAAAAATTGGGTCTTGTATCATTCCACGGTGAACACGGTGAGAAAAAGCGTGAAATTGATTTCTCATGCTGAAAATTTAAAAGGAAAACAGTAATAAAAATTAACATTTTTGAATGTTCCTATGTGCCAGGCCCTGTTAAAAAACACTTTACATGTGTATGAACTCATTTTAATCTCCTAGTAATCCATCAAGATGGACACTGTTGCTCACATTAGACAGATAAGGTACCTTGGGCACAGAGCAATTCAATTGGCAGTTAATAATGGAGTCAGATTTCAAATTTCTTTTTAGGCAAAAAAGAAATTGCCAAAGTCAACATTTAACTTTTCTGTCTGTTATGTTAGCTGCTTCCCAAATAAATTCTAGTAACATTTTAACTCAGTGGCAATGCTCTGCACATTTAATTCTCCTGTTGATTCATACAATTATCTTCATAACTGTTTAACGCTTCAGCGACTTAGCATTCACTATCTGAAAAGTTCAAAGTACAAGATGCCAATACTTGGAGTTTACCCAAATAAATCACTGGCATGATTCAGGCACCACAGTTTACTTCTCAGTGGGTGATGACTTCGTCTGGGACAAAAGACACCTACCTTGGGAATTCGGGACTGGGACCATCCCTGGGTGCCTCAGTTGGGATGTAAAATAACTGACACTTTTTGAAAGTTATGCTCCACTGTGGACTTGGGAGTAAGCACAAGGAAAGAAAAATGTACATGCATGAGGAAAAGCCAAGCTAAGAGACCCAGAAGAAAGGGTTCCCCAGTTTCCCACAAGAGCTCCGATCCTGTGGCCCACTTCTGAAGCCCAGTGCACTTACCAGCTTCTGGTTCTATTATATACTTTGGCATCTGATCCACTTGGGGACATGTGTCTGGTATCCTTTCTCTTTTTGCTTCAGTTGGTTCCAATTGTGTCTCTATTGCCTGCAACCAAAAATCAAACTAGTTTATCAAGACACCATTACATTTGGAAAAAGTATGTCTATTTTAAGTATTCATTTTTTAAATTAAATACATTTGGAAAGCACTGTTTAAATTTTTGCTGAAACTTTTGTCAAGTATTTGTACCAGCTACATCAATCTTTGAAGGTTAACTCTTCCAAGGGAAAGATGAGAAAAAATAGTTGAATTTTACTAGGACACATTCATCAATAAAATTGAGTTATTTGTAGTTTTATTTCCAGAAAGCGTATCACGTTTTTCATGTTTATTACCAACCATCCTGAAATAAGCCTAGGCATGCCAAAACAATGCTGAATGCACCGTTTCTAGCTCCTGAGTCAAAATGGTATCTGATTTTGGCATATTCGCAGCCAGGATGTTGGTCTCTCCACAGCCTGGGGCTCTGGGGTCCTGGTGTGAGACAGGCCTATGTGTGGCCAGAAGATTAAACTTGAAGACAAATGAAAGGCCCTGCCACCCCCCAAATTCTTCTCAAATACTTTTCCAGGTGAGAGCATTTTAGGGAGGAAAAGGAAAAAACAGGCCTCAAAATCATCCCACCACTGTCCAGTTATTTTGGTCACATGCCAAGTCTAGGAAAAATAGTCATAGCATAAAAAATACTATCGCTGTAATGAACAGAGACTAACATGGTACATTGGGTATGAAAGATTAAATCAGAGCCAACTCTGTGGCATTTAACACAGCTTGTATTTTATTTAACTAGACTAGTCTCAAGTTAAGTGGTGCCTTATTACCCGCAGTCAGGTGGCTGGGATGTAACAATGGTGTTTCATTTAATGAAAGTATTTATTCTGTGATAGCTAATGAGTGCTCAGTGTTTGAGAGGAAAAAAGAATGGGAAAAAAAATATCACGGGTAATTTGAGTTAATGTTCAAAAAAACCATTTCTATTATAGTTTGACTGAACAGTAAATGGTTCTCTCAAACATTTGAGAAAAATAATTTGCCACCTTATTTTACAGGCCCTCCTTGTTTGCCTCAGGGCTCCTTGTTGTCACTTCCGTACCAGGCTGTCGATGCAGATTTGACACACTTGTCTGGGGCAATGACGATGCATTTACAGGAAAAATCTGAAGGAAAGGCCTTTGGAATTAGTTGAGCTTTGTTGGAAATCCAAGCTGAGCCCCTTACTTGCTTGGGCCTTAAAGGTTAATTTACTCACTATTGTGATAACATTGACTTCCTTCATCCTTTTTAAAAAAATTATTATTGTTCAAGTACAGTTGTTTGCACTTTTCCCCTACCACTCCTCTCACCAGCCATTCCTACCTACCTCCCTCCCCTGATTCCACCTCCCTTTGGTTTTGTCCATGTGTTCTTTATAGTTGTTGGAAAACCCTTCCCCCACTCCCCTCTGGGGAAAACCCTTCCCCCACTCCCCTCCCACCCTTCCCCACCTCCCCATTATTCTTTCCTACCTCCCCTCTGGTCACTGTCAGTTTGTTCTTAATTTCAAAGTCTCTGGTTATCTGTTGCTTGCTTTTTGTTGTTGTTGATTAGGTTCCACTTACAGGTGAGATCATATGGTATTTGTCTTTCACCACATGGCTTATTTCACTCAGCATAATGCTTTCCAGTTCCATCTATGCTGTTGCAAAGGGTAGGAGCTCCTTTTCCTTTCTGCTGCATAGAATTCCATTGTGTACATGTACCATAGTTTTTTGATATGTTCATTCACTGGTGGGCACTTAGGTTGCTTCCAGCACTTGGCTATTGTAAATTGTGCTACTATGAACATTGGGGTGCATAAGTTCTTATGGACTGCTGTTTCAGGGTTCTTAGGATTTAATCCCAGCAGTGGAATTGCCAGCGAAAAGGCAGTTCCATCTTTAGTTTTCTGAGGAAATTGTGTATTGTCTTCCACAGTGGCCGCACCAGTCTGCATTCCCACCAACAGTGCACTAGGGTTCCCTTTTCTCCACATCTTCTCCGTCTATTTGTTGATTTGTTTATGATGGCCATTCTGAGTGGGGTGAAGTTGTATGTATCTCACTGTGGCTTTAATTTGCATCTCTCTAATGGCTGGTGATGCTGAGCATGTTTTCGTGTGTCTCTGGGACCTCTGTATGTCCTCCTCAGAGAAGTGTCTGTTCTGGTCTTTTGCCCATATTTTAATTTTGTTGTCTTCCTGGAGTGGAGTCATATCAATTCTTTCAATATTTTGGGGACCCAACCCTCGTCTGAAGTATCATTGGCAAATATGTTTTCCCATAAGTTGATTCTCTTCTCATTTTAATGCTGTTTTCTTTAGCTGTGCAAAATCTTTTTATTTTGATGAGATCCATTTGTTTATTCTTTCCTTTATGTTCCTTGCTCTAGGGGACATATTGGTGAAAATATTGCTGTGCAAAATATCTGAGATTTTTCTGCTGATGTTTTCCTCTAGGCCTCTTATGGTGTCATGACTTATATTTATATACGTCTTTTATCTACCTTGAATTTATTTTTGTATATGGTGTAAGTTTGTGATTGAGTTTCATTTTTTTTGCATGTAGCTGTCCAGATCTCCCAATACCATTTGTTGAAGAGGCTATTTTTACTCCATCTTATGCTTCTGCCCCTTTGTCAAACGTAATTGACCATAGAGACCTAGGTTTATTTCTGAGCTCTCTATTCTGTTCCATTGGTCTATGTGTTAGAGATCAGGCAAAAAATCCTATTTGATATAGCAACAAGAAAAATAAAGCACCTAGGAATAAACTTAACCAAGGAGGTGAAAGACCTGTACTCAGAAAACCTGTACTACACAACACTGAAGAAAAAAAGGAAGACACAAACAAATGGAAGCATATACCATATTCATGGATTAGAAGAATTAACGTCATCAGAATGTCCATACTACCCAGAGTGATTTATAGATTCAGTGCAATCCCTGTTAAAGTACAAATGACATATTTCACAGATACAGATCAAACATTTCAAAAATTTATATGGAACCATAACTGACCCCAAATAGGTGCAGCAATTTTGAAAAAGAAGAACAAAGTAGGAGGGATCACAATACCTGATATTGAACTGTAGTACAAGGCCACTAATTTCATTCATTTTTAACAACTTTTGGTCATTGAGTGAGAGGTGCTCCTCCACAGGGATGGCCAGCAATGCTGGTGGGTGCTGGGGCGGCAGGTTCTCCAGGCTTCCCACTGAAGCAGGAACAGGACAAGGACCACAGGGACACACTAAAACAGCACCAAGATATCATTTCCTTCCCCAGAGCTTCAAGAATCACTGGAGCAATGCCAATTTAAACCTGCATTCAAACTTCCCATCACCACACTTAACAGCTGAAAATAGCTCCAGAAGTTCAAACATAGAAGCTGAGAGTCAGGAAAGAAGGACCCTATCCCGGATTTTACATCATGAGAATGTGACTTGCCTGGCATCTGCTGAGCCCAAACCCTTCCAGCAATCTCTCTCTCAGATTGCTTGGTAATCAGATCAGGCAAAACCCATCAGAGGGACACATTTATGCAATCCACATGCTACTCCACAAGAATCTTCCAATATTTTCTATCTATAGCCTGGAAAGAGTAGACAAGTAGAATAATCAGCACGTGGAAAGCTCTGTCCCCAGTACTCCACTCCCTCCCACATTGCACACTACCCACCCCCAGCACTTGCTGAACTAGGGAGCCGCCCCTGCCTTCGATGTAGCAACCACCTCTTTCGCCACCAAGTGGAGAAGCGAGAGGGTGTGTACGTGGAGCGGGAACTCGGTTTTACTCAACCGCTCCACAACTGGCATTACCTTCAATTACTCCACGGAAGGGCGGTCTTCTGTTCTCTCTGATGGTTCCTCCACTGAAGCGGATACATTCTGGGAATTGTTTCTGAACCCTCTCTGTGCTTAACATCGCAGGACTGAAGCCCAGCCCAGTAGTTTGGAGTGGGGCAGTTGTCTCGTCATCCGTGGGTATTCTGCACAGAGCAGCGGCTGGCAGGAACAGGCTCTTTCTCTGCCTTCCCTCTTTGTCTGGAAATAGTCATGCATTTCGGGAATAAATGTAAAGCTGCCAGCTCAGCCAGCACGAAGTTTGCAGTTTCTATCCATGTCTTCTGTTCTAAGGGAAATGCCAAACTGATATTTAAAAGACAACCGTTCGCAGGGCAAGCAGGAAAATGAAGGGGGGGATTATTGATGATCAATTCCCTTTCAATTATGTCATTCATCTTTAACTACGTTATCTCATTAACCTAAAAGCCATCGTGCGAATGAGGTATCAATATTCCCATTTTTATATTTGAGTAAATTTAAGCTGAAAGGTTAAGGAAACTACCTAAATTTAACTCAAAACTAAGTGATTTGTAGAATTTACTCACAAATACTCACGATTTCTGAGCAAACATATGATCTGTTAAAAACTAAATAAAGCAAAGAAGGATGGGACATATACAGGAGAAGGGGAAATTAACAGAGCCATTTTATTAGGGAGGAAGGCAAGTCTCTAAGGGATTTCATTGGCTCTGGGGGTGGGGGTGGGACCCAACGGACAAAATCCCTCCATTGGGAGATCATCTCTAAAGCCTGAAAGTGATTACTGTTAAAGACACCTCAGAGAACAGAGTACATCTTGACTCTTCTTTATCCATTCTACTTCTAGTGAAGGAGCCCTCAATCCTGTTGGGAAGAAGACTTGTCACTTCCGTGACCGCGCTGAAAACTGCGGGAACTCCTCTGTGGGTCTTGGGTTCAAGGCCAATCGCTCAACCAGTATCATTTGTGGCACATATCTACATGTTTTTAAACCCAGCTTGTTTGATTTTTAGTTGGGATCTGTATAACTTCTAACTAGTCCAAAAATAAAATTCAGTGCTAAAGGATAAAGATTGGCTACTGCAGCAGACGGTCCAAAAATGTACATAGACTCTGAAAAGAATTCCAAAAATACTCCGAGGAAAGACAGAAAAATAGGGTTGAGTCTGTGACTTCTAAGAAGTTTATTTTGAAGAAGCTTAGATTCCTCTCAATGCAAAAATTAGAGTATGTTTGCTGTCATTTTTATTACCTTAAGAGTAACATTTCCTCCCCATAGTATAAAAAACAAACAAACTTTTCCCCCCAGATTTATTAACTAAGAATGAACACAGGACATGAACTTGTATAAGTTACACAGGTACTTGGAGCCTCGTTTTCCTGAGGTATGACCTTTTGTCAGTGTGAACCTGATATGAGATAAAAAGGTTGATATATGAGTACACTCAGAGGGATCTTGAAAAAGTAAGGAAAAGCACTGCATAATGTAAGAAAGTTCAGGGGCAACTACTGTTAAAATCATCACCTACCGCAATCTACTAAAACACAGACAATTGGCTCATCAATTTCAGCAGACAGGGACTGCAAATAAAAATTAGAGCTGTGATGTTCAGCCAAGCAGCACAGGACTGCAGCCGGAAAGGATGGAAAGAGACCGTCCAAATGTGGTACACGTTTGAAAAACTGATCAGGATGTTAAGGACAAAATACAGAGCAAGAGATAGATGCTTCTGTACTGGGACTACTTAAAAAAAAACTGCAAAGAAAAATACAGCTTCTGTATGATAAGAGAACTTTGTGGAAACTGATAGGGAAACTGAGTATTTATCTCTTGGACTGTTAATAATATGAACACATGTGTTCAGAACTATAGCAGCGAGTCTGTAACAGAAGACAATCCCCATTAGGTTTTTATTGTTTCTGCTGAAAGTCACTAACATTTTCTTTTTCTGGACTATCTTTTCAAGGGCCTTTGTTAAGCAAAGATCTTTGGAAAATACAAAGAGTGTCTACTTCTGAGGCGAGGGCAGACTTTTTCTTCTGTCTAGGATAATGAAGAAAGTGTGAAGGCAAGAGTTGAGGGCATTTACTGACAGCCCCTTTAAAATAATGCATTTTTATTGGATCAAGTTCATCGCCCAGGACAGAAAACCACTAGCTTCCTTGCATTGTCCCCTTGGGACTACTGGGGAAAGAACCAATTCAAACACAAAACCTATAAAGTCTGTTGTACCATAAGTAATAAAGGCATTTGTTTCTGACGCAAGAGTCTCGTGTCTTCTGCTAGCATCCACAGAACTGTTGCAGGCTCTGTTTTCAGGATAAGATTTAAACTGTTCATGGTTCTTGACAGTTTGAAACTTCCAAAGAGAGAATCACATAGGATCTTTTTATAATCTCTCTTAAAGTAAGAACTTTTAGTGTTTTAGGACACAATTAAGGCAGACATATATGTTAACAAGAAAAAGACAGATACAAGCATGAGGAGAAAAACTATCAGGCACAGATCAATAGGTGATAGATAGATAGATAAAAATAGATGGTGGATGACAAGAAGACAAATAACAGTGCATATTTGGGAGTATGAGTATATATTGTATGTATGTAATTTCATATGTTGTATGGATACTGAGCAAGTGAAGAATATATTCACACGGGAGTAGAATTTGTGTTTCAGATTTTGTAGTTTAGAAATTGTATTTTAAAAGGACTGTTCCTTAGGTAAAATTTTGAGCCCTCCCTCAACAAGATCAGTCAAGGATGCAGTAAGTTGGTTTTCTTCTTTATTTTCTCTTCAATTTCTATCTTTGGTGAACCTTCAGGAGAAATGATGCTGTATGAAAAATAGGTATGAATTGACTCATTCATTTCAATTTATTGCTTGTTCTCTAAAAGAAAAAAATGAAAAAGCAATAAAAGATCTCTTGCCTCAGTATTATCAATTTGCATTCACTGTGCTTTATATCTTCCATTCAGACATGACTATGTCCCAACCCTCCTTTTCATTTAGGTCCAATGTAGTTTTAGCATTTTGTGCCATGGTCAGTCTCAGAAACTTCTGGAGCATTTCACAGCTGTCCAAGGTTACATTTCATGAAGAATCTCAACCACTTAGGTTATTTTTTCAGAGACCTGAGATCACCTTAGCATATTTTACTTGGACTCTGTTCCTTCAGGGAATTTGGTATCTCAGTGCTAATCTGAGCAAGAAAAACGCATTGAGGACAAATACAGGTTTTATCGAACCCCTAGCAGACACTTTAGCAGCGTGCACTAAGAAAACCTTTAACCTCCTCTAAACCACTCAAGGCATGAAAAAAGAAACTTCGCTTCATTGGAGAGGCCCACATGAGGTCAGAACATCAGAGGTGAGCTTCTCAACATACAGCACTCCCCAAACCTCCAAAAATCTTAGGTTTCTGGATTTCTGACATAACTCCTTCCACTTTATTCATGTTTTCTTATTAACACTGAGTCTAGAAACTAGTAAGAGGATGGAAATTTGTGTATTCTCAAGGTAGTCCAGATTTACCAAGAGCGGGGTCCGAACAGTTGCCACCATTTCCTGGTTCACTCTTCATGTTTTAGGATCACCGAACTGTTCACACTGGTTGTTGTCTCCCCACCTTCCTTACTGCAATGTGTCTGCGTAATATGTGATAGCTCTAATTTCGAAATTTAAAAAAATTGCCTTGCATTCATTTTAAATGGATACTTAATCTCATTCCTGACATGAGAGCCCTTTGAAAAAGGTCTCTCTCACTTTTGACCTCATTGCTTTTCATGTAACTTTGAGTCTGGTTTCATTTTCCAGAAGAACACATATTTCGGTAAAAGTGATTGACAGAACTATTTTGCTGACTTGCTCAATAAGAAATGAATTTAAAATAAAAATCGTGCACATCAAAGGCCCTGTAGTGGAAGGTTTTTGGGTTTTTTTTTACCCCTGCTTGCCCTGACTCTCTCCCAAGAACTTGTTATTTCTGCTCCTCATACTTGTCAGCTTTGAAAGCCAAACAAAAACAGACTGTCTTTTCTAGACTTCATTAAAGTCTAGCCAAGGGTCTCAAACTTCCTGTCTCTACTCAGGAAGCTACCAGTCTTCCTTCCCTACCCTTCCTTTGCTTTAACCATTTTCTCTTTTACTTCAGGATCTCTTTTCCTAAATCCTCTGGGTTTATTTCTGTTCTCAGCACATTTGTGGAGCAGTTACAAAGTTTTTTGTTTTCCTAAAAGATAAACCACATTTATGCAGTTGCCAACTCTGTCACCTCCCTGAGCTTGTCTTTGATGACGTGTCCTTAAGGTGTTTGAACTTCTTGGGATCTGTCATTGCAGTTTTTAGTAGCAGAACTATTTTAAACAGACATTAAGAACATGCTTTTGATACTTTTTAACTCTTCATCACCAAAATGTTTTCTTTAGTCATTCAGCAAATATATCGACTGCCTATCATCTGGTCTCTGCCAGATAAGTTCTAGGAACCAGGGATATGAGGAGTCATTAGACAGGGTTCCTGCTTTGAGTTTACAAATTTTCTGAAATATTAACAGGTGTTTTCTTTGTTGCACGTAGTCAGTTACTGATACTCAAGCTCTGAAATATCAAATGCATCTACCTATTTGAATTCTTTTTCTAATTTGTAACTTTCACTGGGTAATTTACATAAATAAAATATAAAGCTCAGCAAATGAAAACTTTTTAAAAAGACTATGTCAAATGACACAGTCTTTTAACAGATTTTGTAATATAAGCTATTTAAGGAAGATTTATCTTAAAGTGGAAATGAAAGAGCTCAGAACCAACATTCATAATATCTTGGTTCTATCACAAAAACGCTGCATGCATTCAGAGAAGCCACTTAACCTTTTGAATTTTCAGTTCTCATCTGTTAAATGAAGGGTAGGAATGAGTGTTCCCCCAGCTAGGACCTTAAATTCAGTGACTTTAAACTCAAAAGTATTTCAGATGCGAAATACTGTTCTAAACACCCTTCTTGTGGAAATTCAGTGAAATGTAAAAACTCAGCCAGCAGACGTACTGGAATTCACTAGACAGTAAAGGCCAGAAGCTGTGCTGCGATTCCCTGCCAAAAGCAGTCCAAGGGGTAGCCAGGCCTGCCCGTGGGGAAGGGAAACTGCTAGCTCTCAATCAATCTGCTTCACGTCTCGATCTTCGCTCTTGGTAATGGCAGGCTCAGTGCCAGCAAACTATCATGGGTCCACTATGGCTATTCTTATCTGTTGGTGGTCTTTCCAACCTCATTAGTGAAATTAGGTTGAAAAAACTATTGCGATTGGAGATGCATGAATATCAGGACTGGTAGTCAGAAAAAAGCGGAGAGGAATCCATGTAATAATCACGTGCCTGTCATGAAAATAGATTTATCCTGTACCCTGTAGGGATCTGACGTTCCCAATGCTACAGTCTGCAAAGAACCAGAAAATTAAATGTGGGTTAGAAAATCATGACTGCGATGTTGATTAATGTAATACTGCCTTCTGAAGTACAAAATAGGGAAAACTGCAGACATTTTCTTCATGCAATTTTAAGTACCTATGAACTTAAAGACAAAATATTAGTACCCAATATTGGTTATCAAGCAAAGTAGTCTTGGAGATGAATTCCTACTAGTCACTTATGGATTAACTGAAACACATTTTAGATGATGGTTCTAATTGAAATTTTTGGGTTTTTTCCCTTTAAATAATCATTTTTCTTTCTGCTGTGGTTTTTGTTAGAGATGTACTTTTTAGACAAACTCTGCTTAGTTTTTAGTACTGTGTTTGCCTGCTGTGAAGCTGGTGTTCTTTTCTATTTTATAATGAATAATCTCATAACTTTGATATGAATCAGTCTCTGACTTAAAGGACATAAGGTCAATGACAGATCTCTAGTCCTGTATTTTTGTTGACAACATGATGGTTCTTAAATAAATAGATTTACCTTCATTAGATTTTGGCCAAACATAACATTGTATAGCAAATTATCCACAGACATATATAAATGTTATTATAAAACAATGCCGCAGAAAAATTACACTCATTCTCTGCATTTCCCAAGCATGCAGTATTTTGAAACATACACTATACATTACTTGAGAAATGAGACTTAACCCATAGTATCTCAAAACCTGAACCACCAGAAGGAAATTTCCAATGGCTTTATTATCAATGTATATGACAGGTCCTTGAATAATGCAGTTTCATTCAAGTTTGTTTCATTATAATGTTGATGAGTTGCCTAGGAACCTAACTCTTATTTATATCAACTAGCCTATGGTAAGATTGTTTTTTTTTTCAGGGTGGGGCAAAAGTAGGTCTACAGTTGTTCATGTGGGAAATGATACAACAATTAATAGAAAACAGTACAAGAATAAGGATGTTTCGTGTCCTTACAACAGCGAACCTACTTTTGCTTAACCCTGTACATCGTTTTGCTTCAAGTTGCAGAGCCTACCGACATTCAAGACATGCTGTACAGACACACTCCTTGCATTTAGTATATATATTATCACACTCTCATTGCTTCTGCCCATCAGGGGCAGCTCACAATTTAATGACTAGTGAGATAGAGACTCTATCTATACTTATCGAACAATACCCATTCTCCTTGATGCCATACAAACCAAGCTAAAGAGTATACTGAATATAAAATGTTTTTCTTTTCAGCGTTCTAATTTAAAAAGTAGTATCAGACCATGGTTATGACATGTCTAGAAATGTACTGTGCCACAGCAAAGTGGTCTAAAAAGGCAATAAATATTCATGAGCATGTCAGTTAAACAGATGTGTTTGCAGGTTTCCAAATTTTGTGTGTTATGAAAAATAACCACAATTTTACTTTAGAGTCACTAAAAGTTATCTTCAAGTTTTAGTATCTCTGATTTTTTTTTCAAAGCTATCTTTTCCTATCCCAAATCTCACCTTCTTGTAAATGTTCTACTGGAACTTGCTGTGTGCTCACATCATTCATCTTATGGATGGAGGGCATAAGTATTAACAAGTTAGCTGTAACAGAGTTTGGCACCTTAAATTTTATTTATTCTCTTCAGAGCTTGCTGAGTCAGAGCCTGTCAAGCGATACAGATCAGTTCAGGAGATATAAACTAAATTATAAATTTTCAGGTTAAAAAAAGGAATGCTTGTGAATATGCAATGTGTACCACAAGTGTCTGAGATGCACAGTTTTTATTCCCGTCCATCTCCTCCATCACAGTGGAGGTGTAACAACTGGCATGTATCTCTCCTCTGTAAGTCAACCGAAATGGGAACTCGCCGGGCACTTCCTGACTGACTCTCTGACAGTGATGGTGGGGTGGATGTCCAAGCAGAGAGCATGTCTCGTGGTAGCAAATGTATTATTGAATTATCTTGTCACAGGGACACAGGACCTGCCTGGGGGAAGAATACATCTATATTTCTCCATCTGGAAGGAAGGTCTCTGGGGTAATTTGTGAGGTCTTTGGCCAAGACTGGGCTAGATGGTCCTAAACTTTCTCTCACTCTCACTAACCTCTGGCCTTGAAACTGCGCTTCTTTCCCCTCACAGCAAGTTTGGTGAATCTAAGACTTTTTAATTTGGTTATAAGTGCCAAACAAGACAATCAGTTCATTAAAAAACAAACAAAAAAGATATCAGTTTACATTTGTTGAATCATTCCATTAAAAGAAGAATTTTATTGAAATAAAGAAATTCCTGCGTTGATATAAACTACATATAGTCGCCAGGTGGAGAAATTAAATAAATAATAAGTGTTTTATCATTAAACTCAAAAAGAAATAATAAGGAATGTAATAAAGCATTAAAGAGAAACCACAAATGGCATTTTGCATATGTAAACCAAAAGCAGATATGTAAGAATTACAATAATCCATATTCCTCAGTGATTTTAACCAAGGCTTTTTGGGAGCTTGTGCTGAATTTTATACTTATAAAATGTTAGTACCATTACATAAATTAATCTTTATAATTTAATTCCCACTATCCATAAGATTTTAGTGACTTTCCCTGTGTACCTAACTTCAAATAATTTGGCCTATGCAGTAATGTACCAAAATTAAGTTTTCTCCTGAAAGTAATCAATCATACCAAATACAGATGTTTACTGGGGATTTCTCTATATAAAGTATATATAGAGGTGAACAATATAAATTGAAGCATAATAATGAAATAATATGTTTTTAAACAAATGTAATCATTTTATCCATTCTGTGTGCTGAAAACTTTGATGTATGTGGGCATTATATGTGTATTCATATTTCTCAGGAACTATACTTTGATTTCTTCATAAACATAGAGTAATGAAAAAAAGGGAAATGGAAAGTCAAGTGGGAATTGACTTCCACTTCCCTCTCAATGAGATATCTTCCTATAAGATATGATATACAATTTTGTCTTTGCTGAAGCAAAGCATGATTCAGACTCATCTTTGGAATCAATCATTGCCCTTACTATCAAGATGTAAATGACAGAGAATTCTTAGTTCTGAAAAAAATTAACTTTGTTATCATGCCCCCCCCCCTTTTTTTAGGACTTGGGTTTGTTGCTATTGCATTGGTAGAATATCCTTGCAAAGAAATAAGATTCTTCAAACCACTACCAACTGGGAAAATTAAACTATGAATTTCTAATTTGTATACTAAAGGATCCTGTGCTTGAATGAAGTCTTCCACTTAAGGGAGTTTCAATCCTACAGATATGATTTTCTTTTAAATGAGAATATGTGCAAAATGATGGGAGGCGGAAATTTAGAATAAGTGGGTTTCTAGGCAAGAAATTTCTTTGACTGAGAGCTATTGGGGTATCCAGAACCAAGAGAAAGAATTGAAAAGCACTGGAAAGAAAGAACTTCTTGGATTTTCAGCCGAACATCCAACAAGTGTGGTCAGTTGGCTACACAGACGCTCATTCCTCTATGGGCTTGGTCAGAATCTAAAGCCCTCAATGGCTGAAGTTTTCTTTCCTCTTTAATAGAGTGATTTCCCTCATGGATACCTCCCCAATTGGTCAATGAAAGTCGGGGGAAAATAAATTTTCTTCTTTTAAAGTCACTTCTTGTGTCCATTTGGCAATTCAAGTGACTCAGAAAAATACCCGTATCAAGGTTTCCCATCAGGCTTCGGCTCATGCAGGACAGAGTGTCTTCCCACAGTGCTGTTTGGCCAGAAACGGCATCTTTCAGATAAATTTGGAATGTGGTATCTGCTTTGTCGTGTTTATGCCTGGTCTGTAGAACAACACGTGGGCTGTGGAGCTGGAAGCTGGCAGGCCTTGGGGCTACGGACTAGAACAGCATAAACAGTATGGGAGCAACTTGGCAGCTGCCTGTGCCACAAGCTGGGGGAGGAAATGAAGGGAGGCATGTGCTTGAGAAGCTGCTGGGTCCCCAGGTGATGGTGCTGCCCTTGCTGAAGTGCACGTCTCTGCAAAGCCAACAAAATGTAGTCTTAAAGCCTATTTGCACTTTGTGAGTCTAACTGCCAATTTGGACCTCTACTTATGACTATCTTGGGGTAAAATCATACCAGACTTTCCTGCTCATTTTCATCATCCCTTCATTATGCTCCTTAATCTTACAGATGTGGGGAATACCAATATATAACACAAAATGGAATACAACTCCATGCATATTTATTGAGCGCCTGCTATTTGGAAGGAGGAATGAGATTTTCAGCAGAAACTCTGGAGAAAGCTATTTCTTTATGTTAAAAAAAACTGCACACACAACTGCATTCTCACAGACATACACCCTGCCTATGTGTCACCCCTCCGCACTCAGGCTTGGCAACGTATGGGAGAAAAAAGTCATTTATTACTACAGGCTATGACAATCACTGAGAAAATTTACTGCAGAAAATTAGCCAACAGCACTTCAGCAGGAGGTCCAGAAATTATCTATCAAAGATTCAGAGACTTGAGGCAACATTTCACCTCATTTATTCAAATGCTCAGGGCAAATAGAATTACCATAAACCACCTAACAACCTGTGCCCTGTGCTTGTTGACAAGCTAAATGCTAATTGATTGGATCTAGCTCATACTCCAAAAAGAAATACATTACTATTGATTTTAGCTGCCATTTCATATCAGAACATGCATTTTTATGAAAATTCAGATCCAGTTCTTTAGATCCGCAGGAAGAAATGGGGGTATCACAATTTGGCTCCTCCTTCTGGCCTTGAAAACAAGCAACACATTAGCCATCCAATTATCAGCACTAAATAAATAATTGGCCAAACATTTGTATAGCACGGCTGTCAAGGCCACATCACTTAAGCAAGCCTGTCAAACTCGGCATGGGGAAGGTGCTTTACAAGTAAAAACACAAATTCCCAAGTGTGTTCGAGCTCAGTCACTTTCAATTCACACCCCATTCGTCTCTTAACCCTTCACGGTGGGACTGAAATACATTTTAAGAGACATGAGGGTCAGTTAGTAAAGGGTTTCCAAAGTCTTCTGGCTTTGGGATCTACTTTTAATGCAACGGTATGGCTATCATCTGGATGACATAAGTACATTAATTAACTACTGAGATCATGAAAAATTTACTGAAGGTCCATTGTTACCTGCTGGGCTAGGCCACAGGCAAACAACTCTAAATAAGAAACAGACTCATCCTTGAGGAGTTCGGGTCTACTGGAGGAAGACAGATAGCTGCAGAGCTCACATCAGTTAAATGTGGTGAGGGAAACAACAAAGGTGACCATGAGCTATTTGGTAAGTCAGTTTGGTCAGACCAGGTTTCTGAATGAGGTGACTGAACAATTTATCATGGAACTGAAGTGTGTTGGAACCGAAAGTCAATTTGGAGGTCATCTAGTTCTGTCCCATGAGTTTCAACAGGAATGAACAAGAACTGTGTGATGAAGTATGTGCAGTTTTCAAAAGTATATCATTGGCTTTCTGAAGCTAGAGAACAAGAGTGGGATTACATGTGAACTAGAAAGACAAAGTCTTCCTAACCAGAAGGAATTCTGTCTATGGAGCCACTTGTGAACTGAGGACAAAAAGCTACAGAACACTGATATATTGGCTTTATGATAATAGTGGAGTCGAAGGAGAATAAACATCTTATCAGAAGGTATTTCAAGTGAAAGCTTATTGAGATCCTACCACATGCAAGGTGGAGTATTATGACTGGAATTAAAATACGTGGTAAAATCAGTTCTATCCAAGGAGAGAGAGAAGAAAAGATTGCGTTCCTTTTTAAAAGAAAGTTGGTGTGGGTGACAACATGGGAATCAGACAAAGGGAAAGATGTCAGGACAGAAGAAGTGAACCAGGTCCTTTATGCGCAAAGGAGGAAGTTGAGAGTAGAGAATGTGAAGCAGCCTCTGAACTGCAGAAGAGCGCACGTGTCCGCCAGCCACGTGTTACCGTGGGGGGCAGGCCTAGGGACAGCCACTGCAAACGCCATAGGTGTCAATGTTTGAGACCCAAAGGGTTCACATCCTCTACCCATTCAAGGCCTATGGTCCACCAATTGATTTTCTTTTTTGTCATCAGTTACCTTTGCTTATCTTAAACTCACTTTTTATTGAAGAGTTCCCATCTTGTTTAGTATTTATTCTAATAACTTTTTACTTAGCCTCTTGATAAAAAGCAAACACATTAACATCATGAAACATATGACATTTCTCTTATAAATTTTTTGTAATAAATGAAAAACTGTACAGTAGTTAGTTCAATACTACCCACACAGGATGAATCCTCTGAGCAATTACCGTGTTTCCATGGCAACAGCACATGCACCCATCCTTTGATGTGCTCTGGGAAGCTACCAAATTGGGGTCTGCTCAGTAAAGCTAAAGAAAACTCAGTGAATCAGGAGAGGAAGTATAGGGGGGATTGTGAATTTGATACTAACTGAATTAACAAACATATTGCTATTTATATTATTTATTAAGTGATTCATTTGAGCAGCTCCAAACAATCCACATGGTGAGAACTAAAATGTTGGAAAACAGAAACTGAAAGCAAAAATCTGCAAAAGAAAGAAGGTAGAAAATGACAACTAGACTTTCCAGTACCCGTGCCCACACCCAGCCCCTTAGGAGGAGGCCTCTGCGAAACTCCAGGACCTTGAGTGCAGAATGATTGGAAACTAATCTGTAGGAGATATTTGCCTCTGGATGTCTGCCTGGACCTCACCCTCTACCCAGAGTCTCCCAGGACTGGACCCAAACCTTTAATTTTTAAGCAAATCCTGAAAAAAAAAAAGAGGCCAGCAAGTTGTGCCTTTGACATCCACAAGAAAGCATACTGTTATTTCAGCTGTTTCCACTGCAAGAAACTGTAAGAAAAAATGAATCAGAAAAATTGTACTGATGACATGGAGCTGTAAAGCAAATACAAAAGTAGAGGAAGCTCCTTCAAGAGCAAGACTGCCAGGTGTACTGCAGCCACCTTTTGAGGGGTGGCTTTAAACAGAGATTTAAAGTTGGAAATTAGAAATCTCCTCCCCAGGGGGAAATGGCCATCATAACGATGTTGTGTTGTTGTCACAACTGATGACAGAGTCTCACCGGAGCTAGGTCGCAGACAGCTTTAGAAGTGGGATGTGGGTCAGAGACACTACCTTACTGGTAATCATGAAAACGACTGAAAAACGGGAGGTGGAAAGAGAATGCGGAAAAGGTGTGGGGAGGATCCAGCAGAATGGTAACCTGATACGCCACGATTTGATTAATATGACATGTAATTACATCTAATCACAGGCATCTTTGGAACCTGGACCACCAGGTTGAAGATAAATTTAAATACCTTAGAGAAACACTTTGGCTAAGATAATAAAGGACTTTGTTCTATTCACAAGGATAAGTCTATTTATACAGAATCTAAACCGAGTGGTTATACAATTGCTAAATTTGCTCATTGAAAGAGAAATTTAGGCAACTAAAAGGATAAAGAATAAAATGTAAAAATATTCAAGGAACTGCCTGGCAGGTGTGGCTCAGTGGATCGAGTGCTGGCCTGTAAACCGAAGGGTCACTGGTTTGATCCCCAGTCAGGGTACATGCCTAAGTTGTGGGCCAGGTTCCCAGTTAGGGGCATGCAAAAGGCAACTGTGCGTTGATGTGTCCCTCCCTTTCCCTTTCTCTAAAAATAAATAAATAAAACCTTTACATAATATTTGAGGAATTATTCTATTTTATAGGTTATTCTGATTTTATTTGTAATATTTTGTTTTATTTTAAATTCATTTTTATTGAATTTATTATGGTGACATTGGTTAATAAAATTATATAGGTTTCAGGTATAAAATTCTACAACACATCATCTGTGTATTGTGTTGTGTGTTTACCACCAATTACTCTGCTTTTAAACTGCTTGCCCTTAAAACATTTTAAAGGAAACTTAAACACGAAGAGAGAAAAAACTATTAGAAAAGTGAAAATATAGACATGCTTCAAAAATTATCTTAAAGTAAGATTTAGAAATAACAATCATAGTCCAACCCACAAATTCTGCTGGTCTCTTTTCCTCATAAGGACATGAGATAATTATGAGATAAGAGAAATAGGTGTTACAGACCTAATCCCCAGTGGCTTAAAAGAGGCAATGAAATGGAATGGATGGAAACTCAATAGGTGGAGAAACAGGGAAATTAACATTTGTTGAGCATCTATTTTTCAACAGGCCCCAACGCTAGGGGGTTTTACATATAGTATTTCATTTATTTCTCACATCAAATTATTGAGAGATAATTTCTCATAATTTTACAGGATATGAGGCCCAGCAGGGTTTCCAGGCTTGCGTAGGGTTCTGTTGCTTTCAGGTCTCTGAGCAGATGTTCTAATGTGAGTTGATACTGTTTCCATCCCAAGCAGGAAGAACATGAGTGTGCCCCTAAGGCACCAAGGTACCATCAGGCACAGGCGTGTTGGATGGAGAGTGATGGCGGCCCTCTAGGGCAGCATTCCTAGGAGTAGACGCCACAAGCTTGGAAATAGCAGGTCTGGATACACTCAGACTCTTACCTCTAACATTTCTTTTTGGTTCTTTCTTAGGATATCCCTACATTGCCCATCTGTCTTTGCATGCTATCTAAATTGCATATTAGATACTTAGCATATTAATCATAGCTGTTTTATATACCCAGCCTGATGATTTCAACATCCTTCCCACACCTGGTTTTATGTCTATGAACTTTGCCTATGAACTGGCACTATGCACCTCTGAGCCTGTGACTCTGGACTGTGGATTTCCCAAGTGTCTCTCAGTTTTTTTCTCCCCCGTAGGTGAGACAGGAAGACTAGAGTGGGCTGGAGATGGGCATTTGTGTTCCCCAGGCCAGTTAGGTTTTCATGATACCCCAGCAGGGTAGGCTGTGCTTATACAGAAACTCTTCCCTATAGCGTGCATAGCCTTGCATGATCAGACCTGACTTGTCTAGCCTCATCTGGGCCTCTCACGCCTTTGCTCCTCACCACACTCCAGCCACACTGGTCTGTTTTAGTCTCTAGGAAGCAAGCTCCACCAAGCCACCAGGGCAGAATGCTCCCTTATGTCCCTTATGTTCCATTAGATCTCAGTTGAAATATTGACTCCTCAGAGAGGTCTTTCCAACTATTGGAAGGTGGTCTCCTACTCTGTTGTCTTCATTCCTGTTACTCTGTTTCAGCGATGCATGCTCTTCCTTTAAGTGCCCTGAACGTAATTCTAAGTTTTACATTGATTGGGTGGTATCCTTATTTACTATCAGTTTCCTGGCTATACTGGAGCACCATGAAGGCATTAACCATGTAACCACATTTTAACCATGAAGACTACGCCTGTCTCATAAAACTCAGACAATAGACAACCATCGATTTAAAGAAAGAAAGAATGCATGAATACATTTTTTTCTTTCCAATTTTACTCTTAGCATGACTCCATGACTATAAGAATGTTTACTGCTCCTGCTTAATATCTATTGCTAAGTAAGTGGTGGATTGGTTATGAGTCTATTTAAGAGGGACAGGTATTCACTCCCAGGGCAGAACAACATATAGCTGTTGATAAAATGATAACTGTAACCTGCTGAGAAATCGTAATACAGCAAAGCCAAGTACTTGAAAGTTAGAGGTTACTGAAGTCTTTACTAACTGAACAAGCAGCTATCATTGCTCTTTAGAGACAGCCCCAGCCCTGAGTCTTGGGATTCAGACAAACAATAAATATTTCCTGTGTGCCCTGCAGAACTGGACACTAACACACAGCCTCACTTTGGTGTTCATCTGGGGCTGTGGTTCAGCTCCAGACTCAGGTTGAACCTGTCTTCTTTCCTTCCAGATACTTTTAAATCTGCACTTTTTCAGGGCCTATGACTCTCACCCTAGGTAGCCGATTTAACATCAGGGTCACACCATCGCTAACAACAGCTCCCTGACCACGTGTGCATATAAAAAGGGCTCTCAGGAGAGAAATATGTGCAGCAACAGTGGTTGCATTTGAATGATGGGGCTACAAGCAATTTTTTGATGTTCTTTCCATTCCCTGTTTTCTTTTCTTTTTAATTTTAATTTTATTTTATTTATTTATCTTTAGAGAGGAAGGGAAGGAGAGAAGGAAAGAATTATCAATGTATGGTTGCTTCTCATGAGTTCCCGCTGGGAACTGGCCTGCAACCCAGGCATGTGCCTTGACTGGGAATTGAACCGTGATCGTGTGCTTTGCAGGGCCGAGCTCAACCCACTGAGCTACACCAGCCAGGGCCCATTCCCTATTTTCCAAAAGGGAAAATGAAGTAAAACAGCTTCGTAATTAAAAGCATAATAAATCAGAATGATCTTTGAGTTGATTTATTGAGAAAAGGAGCCACCTTAAGACTAATTTTCTTACTATTAAATCTAATAATAGTGGTGAGTGAAAAGACCAGACTTCACATATTGCTCTCCTGGTGGTGCTTAACCAGCAGTAACACTAGAAGTAATAGAGCTGATTGTCAGTATTACATTGTAATGTTTAATGAGCAGTTACTATGTCAGGCACTGTGCCAAGGGCTTTACATAATATTCCCTCATGTAATCCTCACAAAAATCAGGTTAGGTGATTATCACTGTTATCCAGATTTTACAATAAGAGATTAACTAAGAGAAGCGAATAGATTGCCGTGGCCTGGTGTTCAGCTTAACTTTGAGATTCCCACTCACCAATTTTAATCAAACCATTTCCTCATACACTTATTGAACACACTATTAAGCATATATTATGCATTGAGCCCTGTCTCTGTCATTAGAAATACATAGGTGTGGAAAAAATTTTCTGTCCTCAAATGCTCAAATTTAGTGGGAAATACAGTTGTGTTATCAGACAACCTTAATAAAGTGTGTTAAGATAAGGAGAGGTGAAGTTTGGAGATGTGGGAAAACAAAGGCGTGGAGCCCGTAAATGAGACATGAATAGAAAGGGTACATCAGAGCAAGTGTCTTGAAGATGGTGACACTTGATCTTAAACTGAAAAGATTAACAACATTTGACTTGAGATGATGAGTGAGAATGTTTAATGTAAGTCTAAGTATGGACCTGGGACAGGAAAGGGATGTGGACCTGTAAGAGGAGTGAGTGTTCGATATCATGAGAAAAGGAGTGATAAGATGAGATGAAGAGATAGCAAGGATTAAAAGATAGATAAAATGTCATGTTTACATTACAGAAATACATCTTGAGCACATACTGGGTAATGTGAGAAAGACCAGGCTGGATGGGCTGGAATGCTTGGTGGGAGGCTGCTGAACAGGATAAGCAGGAGAGACAACGGGCCCCCCTGGGGTAGTGGTAGCAGAGATGGAGCAAAAAAGGAGAGATTTGTGAAATATTTAGGAAACAGAACTTGCAAATTGATGTTCAATGAGATAAGATATGTAAAAAAGTTAAAGAGAGCCCTGGCTGGTGTAGCTCAGTGGATTGAGTGCGGGCTTGCGAACCAGAGGATCGCGGTTCGATTCCCAGTCAGGGCACATGCCTGGGTTGCAGGCCGGTTCCCTGCAGGCCAACTCCCAGCAGGGGATGCACGAAAGGCAACCATACATTGATGTTTCTCTCCCTCTCTCCTTCCCCTCTAAAGATAAATAAATAAATAAAATCTTTAAAAAAAAAGTTAAAGAGAAATCCCAGGCTATGAGCTTGAAATATTGGAAGCATGAATCCTGGTGTCCCCGCCCCCAGGGGACATAGAGAAAGCCAGGCGAGAGCGGACCTGGGAAGAGATGGGCTCAGGTTGGACAGGCCAAATGAAAGTGGCTGTGAGACATTGGAGTGAAACGGTCAATGTATTGCTGTTCTTAAAATTTGGGAGTTTGTCGAGAGGTTTGAGCTGGATGAAGATTTGAGGATCTTCAGCGTGTGAGGATGGGAGGGACCCAGGGGTTTGGCGAGAGATCTCAAGGAGAATGACAAGAAGAGAAAGGTACACACTAAATACAGGACTGAGATTCTGAAAGACAGAAGCAGCAGCAGGATCACGTGGATGGTGGGAAATGACAGAACCTGGGGAAAAGAGACACGGGGGCACACAAAACCCATATGAATAAAGATTAATATTGGAAATTCACAGAGAACCAAAGAGGTGATCCTACGAAAGGCGAGACTTTTAAAGAGGTTTGTCAAGAATTAGGGAGGGATTGACAGCAGCAGGTGCAGATGGGTGGTCCAATTAGGTGAAATTAAAATACTCTACTTCATTTGGGAACTGCATCATCATGGATGAATCAATGAAATCAGTAGATTGGTAGAGACAGAAGTCAAATTGCACTTGTTAGCTGAGTAAATGAATGGAAGGGAAAGGAGTTAAAATATCAGGTGAGGCACTTTTTAAAATTCTAATATGTGCTGGAGTAGAAAGACTGGTGAACTGCTAGATCAGATTCAAGGTCAAGACTTTTAGGGAAGGATTTGTGTTTTGGAGAGGGGATATAGGAGATTACCCATATTTGAATAGGTTCATGGTATAAAATATAGACATAAGTAGAAAGGAATAACTGAAGGAGTACAGTGCCAGAATGAACTTGACATGGTTGCAGTTAAGGGTACAGAGGAATGGGTTGACCTTGAGGAGGAAGGGTGGCACTTCACCCACTATGACTGTTGAAAATAAGGGAAGAATGAATTGGTGCAGATAAACTTGTTAATAGAGACCATCAGTTGAATAATAAATATGCCTAATGACTTTGGTTTTCTCAAAAAGGTAAAAAGAAAGATCCCCTATAATAAATGGCAGATAACATACCAGGGAATAACAGTCCAGTGGGAAGTCCAATAGATGTTAAAATATAAAATAACATAATTTAAAAGTGTTGAGAATGCCAGGACTTCTGTTTTGAAGGACATGGACTTTTAAAAATGTTTAGTAGAATATGAAGGTGGGTTTGCCATACACTGATGGCAGGGGCCCATGGCACCATCAGAATGTGGGCACGAGTCCCCATAATGGCCATTCCAAACACATTTAGATAAGAGAAAAGCACTTTCTTCGTTCTTATCACAGAGACCTTTGTACTTGACTCAAGATATTTTTCTTCAGAGGAGACCTGCAAATTCTTTATCACGAGCTCTTAGCATTGTGTGGCATCTAACTCAATATCATAGCACTTAAGTCCATCCTGTAAGCCCAGATGAGGTACCTATCCAAATTACAGAGATTCCCAGATAGACATTGAAAACATCTTTGTTCACAGGATTCCTCCTAGTAGAAGTACTAAATGGTTCAAAAGAAATAATTAGATGTACCATTTTCTATGGAGGGTGACATCACAGAATTCATAAAATATGTTCACCAAAAAGCTATTATCTATCTATCTATCTATCTATCCACCACATAAAGCTATAGGAGGTAGAGCCAGTGAGCCCTATGAGAGTGTAGGATTCCTCCCACTTCCAGACACCATGAGAATTGGGGGGTGGAGGGCAGTGCTAGGACTTTCCTAGATTATAAAACTGAGATTGGAGCTCAATTTGACCCGCTGTCCTGAAACAACACCACAGCTCCAACCCGGTTCCTCACAGCTCACATCTATGGTGCGTGCATAGTCACTAAGGGAAAGTTTCAGCAAAATATTTTGGCAGAGTCATTTGATAGATAAGCAGCACAATGACACAAGTTATAACATTGTTTAATTCAGGAACATACTGGGGAAAATGATGGGCTAGAGCAGTTCTGACTTTAAACATCTGACAGTCAAACAGAGTCCAAAAGTAACTACAATATGAACAGATTGCTCCTGGAAAAAGCAATACAAGTGGCTCATACACATATGAGAAGATGGTCAACCTTTCTCCCAATGAGGAAAATGCAAAGAAAAACTCCAATGAGATGACATTTTCATTTAGTCATCCTCATATTGCTGTAATTGCTGGCAGGACTGTAAACTGGTACAGACTTTGTGGAGGACATTTTCATAATATTTATCTAAATTTAAGATGATTTTCAAAATGTAAAATGCCTGTGCACTTTTAATCAGCAATTCTACTTCTAGGAACATCATATGGCTATTGCAACTATTAGCTTTGTGAGAATGACACAAATAGGAAGATTTTCATGGCAGAACAGTTTGTGAGTACAGAAGGTGAAAACAACCTAACTGCCCATCAGCTTGGCACTGATCCAGTAAAGGACGATGAAAGTGTGCAATGGAATATTATACAGCCATTGAAAACCATGAGACACATCTTTACACAGTGATAGTAAAAAAATCTCCAAATTATAATACTAAGTGAAAAAAAACAAGGTAGTGTGTATAATGTCCTACTAAATAAACACACATACATTTCCAAGTTGCGTTTATGGACACACACAACAATTTTTACCTGTATTTTACAGACACAAGAAATTTTGGTCCCGGCTGATGTAGCTCAGTGGACTGAGTGCAGGCTGGGAATGAAAGGGTTGTCAGTGCGATTCCCAGTCAGGGCACATGCCTGGGTCGTGGGCCAGGTCCCCAGTGGGGGCCACATGAGAAGCAACCACACACTGAGGTTTCTCTTCCTCTCTTTCTCCCTCCATTCTCCTCTCCCTAAAAATATTTTTTTAAATATTAAAAAAAAGAAATTTGAGGAAATGATTGTCTAAAATGGGAACTGGGTATTGCAGGGACAGGCCCATAAAAGACTTACTTTTTATTTTATACACTTTGTTTTAACCTTTCAAATTTTGATGTTGTACACATGCTGGTGTGACAATGAGTTAACTTTTAAAAAATGAAAACAATTATGAAAAGCAGAATAGCCTCCCTGTTTTGGTTGAAAGTCATCCTCAACTATTTGAGGGGAAGGAAAACACGATGTTTAAAAAGGAGAAATGAAAGATCAGTAGGCAGGTTTAACAGTCCACCCAAGTTGGGTAACACAAATTTGAAGTGGTATCACTAGGCATGGTGAGGTAGGCGTGTTTATTTTCCAGCAACATTGGGGCATCTTGCCATTAAGAATGAAGAAGATGGCCCTGGCTGGTGTAGCTCAGTGGGTTAGGCGTGGGCCTGTGAACCACATGATCTCAGTTCAATTCCCAGTCAGGGCACATGTCTGGGTTTGTGGGCCAGTTCCCGGCAGGGGATGCATGAGAGGCAACCACACATTGATATTTCTCTCCCTCTCTCCTTCCCTTCCCCTCTGAAGATAAATAAATAAAATCTTTAAAAAGAGAATGAAGAAGATGGATTTTTTCCATGTTACGAATATACTGTCTTTCATCTATTCCAAACAAACAAACAAAAAAAAATGAAGAAGATGTATTTTCAGCATTTCACAGAGGAATGTAATTTTGAGGCAAGGAGACAAATTGTGCTGTTAAATGATAGAATGTTTTGTCCACATGACTGTTGATAACATCTAGAACTAATGTTTAAAAGGTAGAGAGGAAGGCCGACTATGAACGGGGTCCTAAGGATTTTTCTGCTGGAAACGTAGACATTCGTATTAAGGCAGACTATGATAGGGTAAGGATAGGGGAGAGTCATCGGTCAGCATGAATCCCGGAGGTTCCGTGAGATCCAGCTCTGATCGTATCTGACCTCACTTCTACCAGTCCCTCACGGGGTCGCCCCATTGCAGACACACAGGTCTGCATGGCTGGTCCTTGAACTCTCTGGGGAAGCTCCACCTCTTAGCCTTGGCATTCACCATTCCCTCTGCTTTGAAGACTCTCCCTCAGTGCTGCAGGTTTTCCTAGGGCCTTGCTCAAATGCCCAACTCTCAATGCAGTCTACCTGGACCACCTAAACACAAACTAACACCATTTTATCTACTCTTCTTCCTGCTTTCATATTACCCATGGCACTTACCAGCTTCTTAATGTTGTTCATTAACTGTTTCCGTCTGCTAGAACACAAGTTCTTTGAGGGTAGAAAATCTAACTGGCTTTTGAAATTGCTCTATCCTCAGCACCAAGAACAATGGCTGGCAATAGCAGACATTCAATAAATAAATGTTGAATGAGTGAATTAGAATTAGCTATTATATAAGGTGAATGAGTAGTAGTCTCTAATCAGATTGTTTTCCTGGGTGTGCCCATTTAAACATAAGTTTTTTTCTGTCTCACCAAATATTTGGTGAACATTTCCCAGGAGCGAGGCCCTGGCTGGCCCCGCAGATGGAAAATGATCACAGTGTCCTGTTTTCCGGGACTCCGTCATGTGGAAGAGCACATGAAGACAGCACAGTGCTCATTACAACTCGAGGCACAGCCGGAGTGCCAGAATCCAGAGGAATAATCGGTTCCCTTGCTGGTTTCCAAAGCGGGAAGTGAACAGTTTGCTGCAGGGTGAGTGTGATCCCTGTGGGCACCAAGAAGGGGTTATGAGCAACAGCGTGAAAGATGACAGTGGTGACTCATGTGCTCTGTTCTAAGCATATTACAAATGTCATCTCTTGTTAAACTCTTGATACCCCCTCAAAGGGAGGTTCTACCATTCATGTTTCACAGATGAGAAAGTTGAGGCTCGGGGAAGTGATATAACTTACTCACTCAAGGTCATCCAATTCGTGACAGAACTGGCTTTTGGATGCAGGCGACAGGCCTCCAGAGCTCCTGATCTCCGCAGCTGCACGGCACCGTCTTTCTCGTTTATAATCTGAAGGACCAGAAACAGTTAAGTGTGGCTGGAAGAGAGTTTGCGTCGAGGGAGGTGGTGAAAGATGGGTCTGGAAAGGATGGTTGGAGCAAAGCTGTTGGGGGCCCTGAGCACTTTGCCGTGGGGTTTGGACTTCACTGTGCATCGGAGAGCTATTTTAGGGTGTTAGGAAGTGATGTAATTTGTCTTATGTTTCAAAGTGATAGCCAACAGCAGGGTGGAGGAGAAGAAGGGAGGGATGATGCACGTGTAAATTTGGCCAAAGGAAATGGAAGAAAGGAATGGGGTTGGGAGATATTTCAGAGGCATTATTGGAAGAACTAGAGAATGCCACCAAAGCCCAAGGCCTGGGTGGTCTGCTACATGAGATACAGCACAGAGAGGATGAACAGAGAATTATGAGAACTACACAAGCTTTTATAGTCACCACTGTCAAATTATCCTGTTATACAGCCATAAGGACGAGCATTCTAAGTTTAAATAGTTTCCTGAGCAGATAAGGAAATTAAATATTCCTCCTTCCAGCCTTAAAATATTTTGCCACCTCCTGGTGGACTCAATTTATCGAGTCAATTAAAATATCTGGATTAAAAAGTATACATATGTTCCCTTAAAACAACTTTAATAGGATTTGGAGTTTTTATGGAAATCTTTACCTGAGTCTAGGATTACCAATGCCATTTTTTTATCAAATTTTCCTCTTACATTCGTCCCCTGGAGGGAAAAGGATTACCTGCCCAATAAATTCTTTTTCATTTCAACGTATATTAAAATATGGGTTATTCTGGATACAGCTCCCTTTTTCCTGGACTTTTCAGATCTCCTCCTTCGTACCTGAGATAAGCATCTACACGTGACAGTGAGGTCAGCAGGGTTCTGGCAGAGGCAGTAGGGTGAGTGGGGGGAGGCAAAAACAGCTTCTCACCTGCTTCTGACGCAGGAAGGTCTCAAGACATCACCTCACTCCACTGAGCCCGTTTCCTTGATGCGCCCTAAGTGCCTTCATCTTCTCACTCTTTCGTGTGTTCACTAAATATATGCTGAGCGTCCACCATATGCAAACATTGGAGAGATACAGAGCTGAATGAGCCAGTTTCCGTTCTCAAGGAGTTTTCAGTGTAAGAATTCTTAGCTAAACAGTTGCGATTTAAAAAATAAATACATTATTAGAAACCCCAAATGCGATCTCAGGGAAATAATCTCTATTTTTGAAGCCAAAGTAGCTGATCCATTTACCATCTTTAAAAGTTTCCATATTTGTTCCCTGGATAATAACGTACTTTTTAGGCTTTGAAAAAATGGATAGACTCGGGAAACTGAGAAAGGAAGAGAAAGGAAAAAGCCAAACTGGGTCAGAGCCCATCTTCGTCTTTTCTATCAGCGCACCATGTCTGTGAAAAGAGGTCTGAACCCAAGAGAGCAGTGGGACACCACCAGGAGACCCCCAGGTCTGCTCCAACCCTGCTCTTATGTTAAAAAATGATCATTTTTACACCCCATTCACCCAGTTCATCAATGGGTGTGATATGGAGGGGTCTCTATGACTTCAGAGATATTTGNTTGCGATTTAAAAAATAAATACATTATTAGAAACCCCAAATGCGATCTCAGGGAAATAATCTCTATTTTTGAAGCCAAAGTAACTGATCCATTTACCATATTTAAAAGTTTCCATATTTGTTCCCTGGATAATAACGTACTTTTTAGGCTTTGTAGAAATGGATAGACTCGGGAAACTGAGAAAGGATGAGAAAGGAAAAAGCCAAACTGGGTCAGTTTGACCCTTTTTGTCAAAAATATGACCCTAAAATATGACCCTTTTCATCTTTTCTATCAGTGCACCACATCTGTGAAAAGAGGTCTGAACCCAAGAGAGCAGTAGGGCACCACCAGGAGACCCCCAGGTCTGCTCCAACCCTGCTCTTATGTTAAAAAATGATCATTTTTACACCCCATTCACCCAGTTCATCAATGGGTGTGATATGGAGGGGTCTCTATGACTTCAGAGATATTTGTGCTTCTGACTGCCGTGCCCTCTTTCCCACAGTGCGCACACAGAGAAAGGGCAGGTCTCCCGTGGAGCATGGGACATGTTTGCTAGGAAACAATGCAGGATTGCTGCATGGGAGCAGGATTGCTGCATGGAAGCAGGCTTTGACAGCCTGTCTCACAGATATTTGTCTTCAATGGCAAGGCACGCTTTCTAGAAAAAGTGTATCTGAGGTCCTTCTACCAAATATGAGGTGACAGTGGGAAGCTTAGTTCCTTGTAACAACAAAATGCTTTGCATCGTCTCAGGGCTCAAAGCTGTCAGTGCGGTTCAGACATCAGTATCTCTCGCTCCGAACTCTAGGGATCTGTGCGAGACATCACTCCCACCGGATAACACAACAAACCAGCTCTATTGTGCTCTGTTTACCCAGAAAGGGCCAATATTTTCTTCAAGCCATCTCTGATGTGAACTACAGCAGAGAAGCCAAAAGTTGCTGGCCCTAGAAACTGAGTCCTGTCTCTTAATGGTAGAAGCTCAATGGATATTTGTTGTATTAATGAGTGATTTCGTAAGAGCTAAATACTTCGTAGACCTGTGCCTATCGTGGTATCTGGTACATGGCAAGGAAGGAAGGAAGGAAGGAAGGGAAAGAAAGAGAGAGAAGGAAAGAAAGAAAGAAAGAAAGAAAGAAAGAAAGAAAGAAAGAAAGAAAGAAAGAAAGAAAGAAAGAAAGAAAGAAAGAAAGAAGCGAGCCAGCTGCAAAGTCTTCACTGCAGTTAAGTTCAGCCTCTAGCACCTGATCCAAGGCAACGTTATGAAGCAGATGAAGTTGTTTCAGCCTGTCCTGTCCTCACTTTCAACTCTTGTGAACTCTTCCCAGGGCCGCTATGGTCCACCCACACAACCTGCCTGCATTTGGTGTAGTGTCTGGAGCAGCAGCACCAGCATTACATGGGGAGCAGGCGAGAAATGCAAATTCTGGGGCCCCACCCCAGAAACACTGACTCAGAACTCTGGGGATGAGGACTGGCAGTCTGTCTTATAACAAGCCCTCTGGGGGATCTCATGCACACTGAAGTTTGAGAATCATTGCACAGATTTTTGGTTTTATTTATTTCTGAAAAACAACCTACTTGAGAATCACCCAGGAAAGCTCTTTGAACTTTCAACTTGGCCTCTTCTCTAGATTCTAAAAATCTGAATGTCTGCACTGTACCCAGGGGGGGTCTACAACTTAAACAAGTATTTTTTTTATGCAATAGAACTATTTTTCTGAAGCTTTGCTTCTTCTCATCATCCATTAGTTAATCAGTTACAGTAGAAGTTTTTAGTGGACTAGATTTACTCACCTCCATGAGGTATAATCTGAGACTTTCCAGTATCTAGCAGAGAACTAAAGGCCCCTCTGTGCTAAAAGAACAATGAGGCACTAACAATGTAAATACACATCCCACTATCACTAGTCAAGGATGCTTTAGGCTAGGGTGGGAGTTGCTTCCCTAAATTAAAAGGTATTCGTGGTCTTCTAGCTGGCATAATGAGAGGAACAAGGAACAAAGTGGGTATTAGATTGGCTATTATGTCTTTAGAATTTAACTATTGAAAAAAAATGAGGCCCAAAGGCAAAGTTCAACCTGTAGATGTGTGGGATTTTCTTGACCATTAAAAATATGCTTTATAAGTAAGAAACTACTATTCAAAAATTTTATTTGCCAGAATTTCTGGAACCATTGAACCCTCTGGCACATCTTACACATGTTCCTACAAGGTGACCATCAAGTAGATCTGAGTCTGGCTGCTCCTGCTCCCCAGTCACCGCCATTCTTTAGCACTCCCCATAATCTGACCTGGGCCCACTTCACTGTCCTACGGAGTTCCTGTTCTCTGTGGGCCTGTGATTCTGGTCTGTGTGGGTTCACTGCCATCATCTCAGAAGGAAGCATTTGGGGGGAGAGGAAGGGTCCCATAAGGGCCAAGAAGAAAGAGCCGCAGCACCCATATCCTAGGCAGTCCAGTTCTCCTTAAACCACTTAAAATGAATGATCACACTGTTGCTACGTTCTGACTCCTGTGGGCTGGGCACGGGTTCCTGCACCAGGAGTGCTGTGATGTGTTTTCCTTATCTCCTTAGCAGGTGACGAGAGTTTGCTAGCCTTTCATTCCTTGGAGGGGCCTCCACAGACTGACTTTCTTTTTAGAATTCTGCTTAGCATTTTAATGCATTTTGCCATGTTGCAATATTTTTCTTCCAAAAATTAAATAAGTATTTCATTAGAACCATTTTTTATGTTTTAAAATTGAATCACAGTATCCCCTTCATCTGTTATTCATTTGATTATGAGAATGACCATTTTTAACCAAGCACATAATAAAGCAAAACAGATTATAGCTGGTCCGCTTAATAGCATTTCCCCACATACCTATCAGAAATATTATATTGCCTGTTGTATTATACTATGCATAATGCATTAAGAGCTAACCTGATAAATTTATGTTACCTGTTCCCACTACGAATTAGTTCGCCCACCAAATATTTCTGGAAGTCCCTAAGTGCATGAATTAAACAAGTAGCATCTGCTCAGCCTTTTCTCTCTTTTTCTGTTTTAGTGGTTGTTAATTGCTTTGTGGTTGTTTCATCAGAAATTTTAGAATGAGGGGATTTAAATTCGTGAGCACTAATAATCACCCTGAAGAACAGGACAAGCAGTAAGTCTTGCTCACGATGGAGTCGGTAGGTTAAGGGGTATCACACCCCTTTTCCACTGCTGACTTTTACAGTTTTGTGCTAATGAACCGTCATTTCCCCAAGCTTCTCCAGGGGGTCTTCTTTGCTCAAACAGAAGAACACTGTGGAACAAGACGAGCGCAGAGACCTGGAAACGTTGACACCTGTGCAGGTCACTGTCCACTTTTAACAGGAACTAACCCTCCCACTGTCGTCATCGACAGGACTTGACTATCCCAGGGCACTCTGGCCATGCAGATGATTTCCTTGTTCATTTTAGAAGCTTCTCCAAAATTCCATTTTACCTAATATCACACTGTCCAGCTTTTCAAAAGGTAGTATCAAATGACTGTTTGCTCTTCAAGACTCTTGAAAAAGGTACCATAAAAGCCCTGCCTTGCTGTACCCACCAGTTTTGCTTCTTCCAGCTTTATAGAGAAATAGTGAAAAATAATGTAATATTTAAAGAACACAAAAAGATGATTTGATATATATATGTATACATTGTGAAGGGATTTCCCTATAAAGCTAAATAACACATCCATCACCTCACACATTTATCCTCCCTTTTAAATGAGAATATTTAAGTTCTCTTTTAGCAAATTTCAATTATACAATATAGTGTTATCAACTATAGTTACCACGTTATACAGTAGATCCTCAGACATTATTTATCTGAAATGTATACCCTTTACTAACCCGTCCCAATTTCTCCCACCTTCACAGACCCCAGTAACTATTTTGTACTCTCTGTTTCTATGAGTTCAGTTTTTTTAAAAGATTCCACATATAAGGTGTACCGTGCAGTATTTGGCTTTCTCTGTCTGGCTTATCTCATTTAATGTAATGCCATCAAGGTCTATCCATGTTGTCACAATTGGCAAGAGTTTCCTTCTTTTTAAAAACTGATTAATATTTTATTTATTGATCACACTTTTTGATCCATTCATCCACTGACAATTATTTCCATACCTTGGATTTCAGTACTCCCATGTTGATTATAACATTATTTTTTAATTATATCATGATTCTTACTCAATCTTAACCCTTAAACCAGACTCCAAAGCCTCAAAAAATATCTTGATTTTGCCCTCCCTCCTCCTTGACTCTGTGAATAATAATCTCAGATTTGTCTGATCATCAGGCTTCTTAGAGTGGTATTTTAAGAGAGCCAGGATTCAACCTCCAAAAGATGAGTCTCAGCAGCCACTTTGGTATTTTTACCAACAGGCTGTTTTCCAAGCTCACTCTCCAAAAGGTTTCCTACCCTATTTCAGTTTGCTTGGTTCCACCCGGAAGACACAGGAAATTGTTCAGCGTCAGATTTCAATCTGGAAGGTTCCTGCGAGTGCTCCGATGCTGGTCAATGACTGCTCTCAGTTCCATTGTCAGAAAGTGTGTCTGTTTCCTTCCGTTTTTACCGTCTGGTGAAAGAAGAATGAGCTTAATCTCACCGTAATCTAACTGTTGCCTCATTACACAAACACTTTAGTTACACTTTACTCACCATTTTAAATTCCAGGTTATAATTGCAAATACAAAGGAAGCTCACCCCTGGGCCCTTAACAAAATGCAACGCTGTGATGGCCCAGCTTCGTAGGTTCACCCCAAAGCCAAGTCCCTTCAGAGGAAGCCATCCCCCTGTTCTTATGGAAACTTTAAATGTATTAAAGGTGACTGTTAAAATCACAACTTGTTAATCAGCATATCTTTTGAGCAAGTACAGGACGTGTATGAGGGAGGTCTGGTGGTCAGCCCTGGGGGCTCAGTGGGGATCGGACCACAGGCATCTTCACCATGGAGCTCGGTCTGATAGGAGAGATTTGCCCACACGGCGCTTGGGCAAGGTATATGAAGGGGAAGGGCAGAGGGCATCAAAAGAATATGTCAGGGGATCCCAGCCAAAGCTAGGAACTTGGGGAAGCTTGCTCTAAGAAAGGGATGTTTAAATTATTTGATCCCATTGGGTTTCACAGGGAGATACTGAATATTATGGCATTAATTAAAAGAATGAAACCTTAAATAGATGAATGTGTTTTTTTTGGCTTACTCGAGATATGTGATACATTAAAAATGTATAGGATATCTAAAAAAAGAAAGATTCGATATGTTGTATGTTTATAGGTGAGACTTCTGCAGGTTTCTTTAGCTGAATGTGCCTAGTTATTATAGGTAAGTGTCTGGGTTTTTTTCTCTTTGTCAATACAAATATTCATTGGCACATAAGACATGTATTGTGAGAATCCTCAAATTTCAGACCAATGTCTTCTGTTCCATTTACTGATGTATGTAGAAACTGAATATCACTTAGTAATTTCTTCTAATTTTCATTTTTCTAAAAAATATTCTATTTAATTTATTTGTAATAGTTTCACCTTTTATATACTATTTTTCTTCTACTTATGTTGGAAAGAAAATGTCACAAAATGGCAGGTCTCAGGAATGTCCTGGAGAGGTTCGACAGATTGTATTGTACCTGTTTAGAAAGCACAAAGAGGAACTTCATGAATATAAATTAGTGTTTTATTTTTTTCCAGTGCCACATATGATAAATCAGTTCCCTGGCAAGTGACAGTGATCTGAACAGTAAAACATCTCCTCATCTCTATGCAAAAGAAAGGGCTTAAGAAAGCAAATAAAAACGTAGGAAGTAAAAGAAAAGCATTTTCATCCTGGAGAGAGTAAAGGAGAAATGGGCAATGGAGGAGGAAGGTCTCATAAACAGGTGATTCTCACCTCACCATGCAAATCAGGCAATGCTCCTGTTCCAGTATGGCTTCCGGATGGAGGATTTCACAAATATTCTGAAAGTGACATATTTAAACACTGCATTTTCTTAACAATCTTTTTATACTTTCTACCCAATGGCAGAAAGCTATAGGACAGGGGGAAAGGAAGGGAGGGAGGAAGGCAGTGAGGGAGGAAGGAAAGGAAGGAGAAAGAAAGGGAGGGAGGAGGATCGGGAGGGGAGGGAGGGATTGAGAGAGGGAGGGGAGAGGAGAGAGAGAGAGGCCTTGTTTCTTTTGCTACGTAGCACAGACACACAGGGTTAGTATTCTGTTTTAATAAAGCAAATTGCCCCAAATTTACATCTTAGTGGAGTTGATTCCTGTCTAAAGAAAGTCAGGATTTTATTTATAAACATAGCATAAACTGTTTGGAACTCAAAGGAAAATATGAAAATGTATGGCTGTTCAAAACTGCACAGTCTAGAGATTGTTTGGTCACTGAGGGGGAATTCAGAAGTGAAAAACACCAAAGGTTTTGTTGTGATATTACTTTATTTTCAATTGGATTTAAATATTGGTTCTTCATGCTTTAAATTACTTCTCAACTTACCTATTTCCTTTTCTCTGTCTACAACTGCATCTTCTGTAGAGCCATCCCATCAGATAGGAGGGTAAATTATGCTAATTCCAGACTCAACTACTTTAATTAATAGATTTCCATGCAAGGATTTCTTTTAATCTTTTTATTTTATTTTTTAAAGATTTTATTTAGTTATCTTTAGAAGGGAAGGGAAGGAGAGAGAAGGAGAGAAATATCAGTGTACGGTTGCCTCTCTTGAGTCCCCTGCTGGAAACTGGCCTGCAACCCAGGCATATGCCCTGAATGGGAATCGAACTGTGATCGTGTGGTTCGCAGGCCCGCGCTCAATCCACTGAGCTACATCAGCCAGGGCCTGTGCAAGGATTTCTTGATGACCACAGAACCATATGCAACTCAGAAGACCTAACATCTGAAACTTGAATCAAACTGATTAAGGTTCTCCATAAAGTCTCTCATTTTGTGTGGCACAAGAAAATATTTCCCCCGGGAATAATGATGGAGACACTTCCTGGAGTCAAATAATATGCCTCTCTCTGCGTAACTACTCGCTGTTTCTTTGCTATCCTTGGATCTGCAGTTCAGGAGCAAGGTGATCTCCCAATCAGATAGATTACCTCAACCCTGACATCTTCTATTTTTAAAGTCCGAACAACATTTTGCCCATGGATGCTAATGAAGCAATTTATCTGAAGAAAACTTTAAATTGGACTCAGAGAAATTAAAAGAGACAATTCCAAAATGCCAACGTAATTCTTTAATCTACCTCTTATTGCTGCAATAGCTTCAAATAAGAGCCAAGCCATTTTATCAAGAGGCTGAGCTACTCATCTGGAAGGACTAGGCCTTCAGGTTCACCAGGATCTCAACCAGCTCCTGGGGAATTTCACTGAAGAAGCTTAAGCAACTTGACCTTCCTCAACTTTTCCATACCTCCTGAGTGTGCTTGGAGGCAGAAGTGGAGATATTAACGTCCAACCACACATGAATGATGGGAAGCCTCACTCATATTGCCCAGGAGCTACTCAGTTAGACACCCATATCCAAGTTTATCACCTTTTTTCTTCTTCCTTTAAGATCCTATAACGTTCTTATTATAAAACATGATTTACTTTGATGAATTCATGTTTTAATTTATTCCTGACAGTTTGACTCTTGCTCTGCCACAGAATATAAAGGTATAGAGTAATTCGGTGCCTATCCAAGAAAGTAGCCACCACGCACAAGTTGCTATTTAAATTTAAATGCAAATTAATTAAGATTAAATAAAATTAGAAATTTAGTTCTTCTGCCACCCTAGCTGCATTTCAAGTACTCAGTAGTCATATGTGGCTAGTGGTTATTGAATTGGCCAGTAAAGAAACAGCACATTTTTATCTTCACAGAAAGGTACATGGGACAGTGTTGGACTATATGATTAAGGAAATAAACTACTTCCTTAATTCACATGGGCTAAGATTTTTTTTCAGTACGTTGTTTAAATTTGCCCATCTTTTAGAATATAGGCACGACTCTTACAAGAATACAGTTAGGCTAGTGTCCAACTTGAGAGGTTGATCCTCTGCCCACGGAAGAGTCTATCGTGCTGCACGAACAGATGTGGAGCGATGCCACGCTGAAAGGAACCATTTGAACTTGGCTGTCCTTTGGACGATGCAGGAAATCGGGAGGCCAGTGAAGTTCTTTGCTGTGAAGCTGAAATAAATCATGGAACAAATCAAATGATCAACGTTAGAGCTGGATACAGATCAGAAGGAAAGTTGAAGCAGAAATGCCATTGTTGGCAAAAGGAAGAGGGACGGGCTAGGGACTTGCAAGTGGGAGTCAGAGCTCAGGGTCAGGGAGGGTGGGTGGTGTTCACAGCATGTCAGAGGACCCACTTCCCTTGAAATAGCTGCCAAGATTTCCAGGGTTGTGCCCCTGCAAAGCTGAGAACAGCCTGGACTATGTAAGAAAACTTTTTTTTAAATCCCAGTATCCATGAAAAGAAGGTCTTTATGGGCCCTCTCACTTTATCTCTCTACCAATTTGTTCCCACTCACTCTTCACTGACTATGCTTCTAATCACTAGTCATAATGTTTAGTATCTCAACTTGTACTTGGGAAAAATATCTGGGAAAATATTTTTATTTCTTTGTATGTGTTTGCATGTAGATTCAAAGACCCAGGTGACCAAAGAGTGAGTCTGGAGCCCAGGCCACTAGCAAGTGAAGTATTCCACATAGACGGGGAAAAATCAACAATTCCCCAGTGCTGGAAGGGTTAAGACCCTTGGAGATGTTGAAATGGGATGAATACATTTTGCTCATGGGAAGAACATAAGTTTGGGGGGTAGCACAGGGCTTCAAATATTACAGGTTAAATTGTGTCCGAAAAACATATGTTGAAGGCCTAACCCCTCAGACCTGTAAATGTGACCTTATTCAGAAATGGGGGTTTTGTGGATGAACCAAGTTAAGAAGAGTTTGTACTAGATTAGAATAGGCCCTAATCTAAAACCTAATGTTCTTATAAGGGAAATTTGAACACAGAAGCACATACACGCAAGAACAACATTTGGTGATGGAGGCAGAGATTGGAGTCGTGCATCTGCAAATTAACCAGTCAACAAATGCCAAGGATTGTCAGCAACACCAGAAGCTCGGAAGAGACAAGGAACAACCCTCCCCCAGAGCCTTAGATAGTGTGGCCATGCCAATACCTTACTTCTTGCCTCTGGAACCATTGCTCTAAGCTACCTGGTTTGTCTTCATTTGTTATAGCAGCCCTAGGAAACGAATACACCAGTGACTATGTTATGCCTCATTCCTCCTGTTGAAAGTGCTTTGGCAAAGAATGCACCTCAAGAGATACCAAAGATTATTTCATTTTACTGGGTTACAAGGTCAATGTTGAGATACCTGCTCTGTTTGAGGCAGATTGTTCATCAGTAGACAAGGCAGATATTAAGATGGCAGGACCAGGTGAGTTTTAGGATCCTACGTGGCAGCTATATAGTGAAAAATAGAACAATGACCAGCCTGACCCTTGGAACAACTTGGGACTAAAAACTCACCCCTGAGGTTGTTGCAGTTATTGTAAGAGAGAGATCCCAAACAAAGAAAAAAATAGTCTTGTAACAGGTGGTAGAGGGGCTCAGCGTCATTTAGTTTGAATATGAAAAATAATGTAATTTTATTTGGTATCCTAGGTGGTAATGTAGGACGATTTGGTTGCAATAACATATTCCTTCCTACTTTACAAGCTGTTCACCTGGCTCTTAAGGAATCCAACCCAGGGACAAGAGGGAAGTATGTCTTTTACTTTTCTTTAGGATCAAAAAGGAAAAGAACAAAAAGCCCATATAAACATGATATTGCAACCTAGGCTAACTCTAATAATTCACCTTTTCACTATTTAATTTTAGAAGTACATAATTTAATTTGCAATCCATTCAAATAATCTAGGTGAGCTGTATCAAAACTGTTGTAGTTCTCTGGTATCTACAGCCTGGTTCTAGATGCCTGCACTGCTACTTCCCACTCAAGCTCTGAGCCACTGGAATGCAGACCCTTGGTATATTAAGAGGCCCTCCAAATGAATGAGGTGGGTCTGGAAATATTCCTGGGGATCAAACAGAAATGCTACTGCATGGGCAACAAGCTGGAGCTCCCTATCTACCCAATTTCACGCACGAACCAGTCTCAATGGTCCATCTACTGAGATCCTTGATTTTCTGTGACTATCTAACTCTCTGCAGGGTTAGAGACCAGCTCTGAGGGTTCAGCTAGCTAGCTTGTGTTCAGCTGAGGCTTTGGGTCCTTCTTCTTTCTGCTCATCTCAACAAGAACTCTTCTCACAATTCTTGGTATCAGCTCCTACCATCCTTCCTCCATGAAAACCTGGCAGGCACCAGCCGACCCCAAGAAGAACTCTTTCCAGAAGGACAGCTGCATAACACTTATCTCCTAGGATCATAACAGTGGGGGCGGAATTCCAGGTTCCCACGTACCCAATGACTTGGTCTCATGGTTCCTTCCAAAGAGGCAAGAAGGAAGCAAACAGCCTTGTTATCTTAGTTAGATTTCCCCATCCCACCCCCGCCCACAACCTGCTCCTGCTCACGCTCATTTCTCCCCTAAAAAATAGCTCATAATGCAGCACAGCCTTGGGCCCATTATTAGAAGAAATAGCAGGAATTTGTTTTATATATGGAAATTATTGTTTAAGTCAAGCTCTGTATGTTCAAGTTATTCTATTACTGCTGATATTTCTTTATTGTTTTAGGAATTGTAGAGGGAAAGTTATCCATGACTCAGCATGTGAATCCACCAGTGAGGTAATCTACCACTAAATAATTAACAATTTCTTCTATTTAATGTGCTGAGACATCCCTCCCCACCCCAAAATATAGACCAACCAGGCTTTGGCCCGTGATTGTACCATTCAGACTACAGTGATGACAGGAAAGGGTTGTTTTCACCCTGGTTCACTGTCAGCAGCAAATTATTGGGACCTGTGGGACCAGTTTTTCATGCTACACTCATACTTCCCTTTGTGATGTTACATCAGCTTCTTCCCAAGCCAGGGAGTACCAAGGGGAAAAATACATGCAAATCATTTGAGCTATTTGAAATCACCAAAAAGATCTCCAGGTATATATGAGAAGAAAACTACAAAAAGCCTTAATTTTTGCTTAAACTTTATGTTTATGTTTAAATTTTAATGTATGAGAAATATACTTCACTTTTGTTCTAACCCACAGGCTACTTTATTTATTCATTCCTTACTTTCCTTTTCCTGGCTTCAATGCTTGGACACCAATTCAGTTGTAAAATATGTTTGTTTTCAATGTGGTCAAATAAGGTAATTTTTATTCTAAAAAAATTCACTTGGCCAGCATCATGATGGGACATATCACATAGCTTTATTGTTACATAGAGATGGCCTGTTTTTGGCAGAGTCACATCAGAAATTTTGGTTACACTAATCACTGTTTTTGCACCACGAAATCAAAAGTGACATTTCCGAATCACTGTCCACTGACCTTCCATTGTGACTGACAGAAACAATTAACTTGACCAAAAGTTATTGTCAAAATACTTCCTGGAAGCAATGTCCAGGGCACAGGGAACCATCGGTTTTGCAGAGGGCCATGCTCCCTCAAGAGAGAAGGTTGAAAACTCATTCTTAGAAACCCAATCAGACACAGAGCAAGATCAAAGAAATGCTGGCCTCCTGGAATTCATTATAGAAAGGATCTCATTCTAATTGATATAGTAAAAGCATTGCTGGTGAGAATGGTGTATCTTCTGAAATCTGCATGTTAAGACTCCCATCTGAAATACAATGAATGCAAGGAAAGCTAACCTTGACTATTTGAAACTTGGCTGTCATTAGGCAACATCAGACTAGCAAAGCCTCTTTTTTTTCCCCGCTGGAATGAAGAAAAGAATAGAATTGGCTTTTCAAAAAAAAAAACCTAGAAAGTATTTACTTAGCATCATTCAAGAGAGATTCCGAATCATTAAGTGCCAGTATCCTGGTCACTAGTACACAAAGTCAAGTTTGTTTTACTCTCTTCACTAGTCACATAAGAATTTCCTTTAGGAACAAAATGGTGCTCAAAAAACTACTTTGTTCCCTTAAGATGAGAAGTTAGCAGAGGTTGTGAATATCAGCAAATGACCTTATAACTGATGTGGGAGAGAACTATTTTGCCTGAGAAAGGAGTGATTTGTGAAGCTCATACCCCTGTTCCAAATAAAGAGGAAAGAGAAGGGTGGAGGGAGAGAGAGTAATGAAACCTCCAGAAATGAGATGAGTATCCACTATGCTTTTTGTTTTCCCCAAAGCAATTACGTGAACCTCTCTTCTCACTTATTTCCAAAAATCACTAGTAAAGTCTACCAAGGTCATGATCTCTCTGTTTGAGAGTGTTTGTGTGGGTAAGTGTTTGTTAAACTTGACCATCATGATAAAATAAAAAAGGAAAGGGAAGGAAGGGAAAAGGAAGGAGGGAGGAAAAGGATCCCATTGAAAGCAGAGAAAGGAGTTCAGGGAAATCTTGGTGTGTGACTTCCACAGGCTGAGAGACTGGGAGGGGGTGCAGGGCCAACACTATTTAAATTTAAATACACAGCTGATACCTTAGTTGACACTCATAAGAGATGCTCTTTGTGAAGTTGAGGTACTTTGCAAAACTCACCTAGCCCTCTCATTACTATTTTTACCCTGATGCTGATAGACCCTGCCTGGCATCCCTGACTTTGTCCTGGACAGTTGGCCCAAACATCAGGAAGAATTATAACTTTGTTTTTTCACACAGCAGGAATTAGGGCCAAATGTCAGGGCTCGGATGAGATGTGCCAGGGGCTCTCCTCCAGTGATGATGGTGACGGTGATGATAACAATAACAGTAACAGTGCACAGCATTCCATCTGAAATTGCCCTGGCTATTCTGCCTCATGTTGCCACTCTTCTGTCCTTGGGGCCACACCTTAAACTCAATGACACTTAATCAGAGCCCTTATTTAATGTTGTGGCAATTCTGTAGTTTGGGGTGAAGAATACTATAGTCTAAGGTTTTCTCCAATGGAGAGGTCCTTCTGAAACTGCAATGGTTCAGCCACCACATTGAGACTCCTGGAAATGCCCCTAGCTTAACTCATACCTGGACAGCTACTTCTCCTGGGGCCCTGTGTTTCAGATCACCCAGCCTAGGCAGCCTCTGATGTTTATCCCAACCCAGTGCCTCTTGTCCTTGGGCTGAGTACTACAGAATCAAGCTTACTTTAGAATGCAACATCATCTCCATTTCTCAGAGGAAACAGTGACTCAGAGCTGTTAAGATGTTGTTCAAAGTCATCGACCTACATTAGGTTCCGAGAAATAGGTTTGTCTAGTTTTAAACCATCTGTTCTCTCCACACTGCTGACCAACTTCCCATTATTGATATTCTAAATTATTGAAAAAAAGGATTTGATGTTTTAAAATTAATGGCTGAACTCTGACTTACAAGTCAGCCTCCAGAAACTGGACCAATGGTGAATTCACCAAAAGGCTGATGCCTCATAAGTCCACCTGAACGAAACACAATGTTTTCCAGTTATGGGAAGTATAACGGGAACACTGTGGCCTCCACAACTGTGCGTGGAGCCACAGACGCTGTGGATAATGCCACTTAAGAGGCTATTTAACACTAAGACTTGAGGTCCTATTGCAATTATCCTCTATTCTCAACAGTCACCTTAACAGCAAATTGAGTGTAACGATTAAACCTTATCTTGAAGCTCAGAATAGCTACACCAGGGAGCAGGATGAGTCAGTTTCGCCAACACATTCTCACCTTATCTTGCCACATTGCTGTACCCGCAAGCCGCTGGCACTGAGATCCCTCCATAATTCTCCTCAGCAGTTTCAGCTGGATCTCGATTTTTGGAAGCACAGTGGGTATTTGATGTGCTTTGCTGATACATTTGGCCGCACTTCCTCTTTTCAAAGTGATTCTCCCTGGACCTCCTTTAAATAGAGCTTTGAAATTTTGTTCTTTCTTCGTGGGGCCATTTTATTGGCTCTTTACCTAAAGAGTTATCTCCAGCAGTCTGACTGATATCGGGGATGCTCTTAATATTATGTTAGTTCATTTACTAGCCAGGTCTCAAAAGCCAACTTTTCAACTTCACTAAAAAGGAGTAAAGGTTTTCTCAAAATGGCAAGGGCATATCTTTAGTTGGCCTGCTCCTTTGAACCACTGCGGTTAGGAACGAAATCCCTGGATTCACAGCTGAGTACAAATGCCAGCATCAGCACTTACCAACCGTGCCGTCTTGGGCACCTGCCTTATCCTGTCTGAACCTCAGTTTCTATTTCCATCAAGTAGGACCCCTGCCTACGTTTACCTACAATGAGAAGGCACTCAGAATAGGCCCTAGTACATAAATATTGAATAATCCCTCAGAAAATGTTGGTTAGTATTATTATTCATTCAAATTATTGTCATAAATTAAAAGTAAATAAATAGCTTTCAAAATGAAAAAATACAAACTTTTGCTTGGGAAGTGCAATAGAGGAAAGCACTCGTATATCCAAAATGTGGATATGCATCCATGGATTAGGGCTCCGTTTAGCTTTAACAGGACTTTCGACTTTTCCCTCTATGATTAATAGATTTGTCTCAGGACTGACAGAATAATCTCTCTAAAACCTGGCACTAATCTGGTTACATTCTGCTCAAAAGATTTAAGTGGTCTTCATCGTCAAATAATTCAAATATACAACCTTTGTCTTGACAGGCCCTACCCTACTCAAGGATCTTGAAATGTTAACTGTGAGAATCTAGCAGAGGGCTTGGGACTGAGCTGGCACAGGCTTAGTCTGGCTCTGCCATCCTTTCCTTGAGTATTTGTTGCCCAGCGCAGCTACAGCTCCCTCTGCACCTGCGTGGGTAACCGCATCTCCATGTCTCCCGAACATGGCCAGTGTTCCCATCTGCCTCTGCTTCTTGTCCTGTCTGTTAAGCCTATTTTTCCCTACAGGCCCAGGTAAATGTTAACTCATCCATAGCCCACTGCCTATATTTCATTTGAGGAAGCAATTTGGTTTTTCTAAACAAGTTTATACTTGTGTTTTCATCATATTCTTTCAGGAGTCTCCGAAAGTTTTATGCCACTGGGGAAAACCTACAGAATTCCAATTTTGCCAGAGGCCTTGCTGCCTGGGAAATGACCAAGCAGCAACCCGACACCCCACCAAGGTTGCAAAGGCTTGAACCTGTGAAAGAAAGAGCTCGGGATTTGAAGTTCAGCAGACCTGGATTCAAATCTCATCTCTGACATTTAACAATCCCTTGGCCATGGACAATTGCTTAACTTCTTTGAGAATTGTTTCCTCTAGTAGAACTAGTAATGCCCACTTTTGAGGTTTTGTTCTGCAAATTCAAGATAATATGTGAAAATTCCAGTGCCTAGCAGAAAGGTATATGCTAAGTAAATGGCATGTGCAATTACTAGTTACTCTACTGGTAAAGCTATTGACTCTAGGGGGTCAGTTATTCGAGCCTGGTTCGCACTGGAGCTGAGTACAACTTTGTGCTTTTCTCTGGGATTCAGGTGTGATGTCTCAGTCCAACAGTTCAGATCCACTACGGCTGAGTGCAAATCCAACTGGCGGCCTTGCTTTGAGAGGCTCAGTCAGATCACCCCTGAAAAGTGTGGATCATTTTCACAAACAGAAACGTGAGGCCCAGGCATCCATATGTGTCCCTCTAGTGTCTCAAACCTCGTGAATGACAGAACTCGGTCCTGAAAACAGATTTGCTGGCTCTGAGATCAGCATTCCCCACAGGAAAGTCGTGAAAGGGCCTGGTGTGTCGTGAGCATAACTCAGTAAGCACTAATTCTACTTCCCTTCATCTTTTCTTTTCACCGATTCCTAGTTAAGCCTCTATTATTACAATTACTCCAAACTTGCTTCAGTTGGAAAGCTGTTTTTGTTTTTGAACAGGGAGTTAAAAGGGATCTAAAACGGTGGCAAGAAAACCCTTTTTCCCATGGTGAAGTTGTCTAGTGTTTGTGCCATGGAATCAATTTGGCTAAAGAATTCAAACTAATGGAAAATCTCTTCAGAGTGGGTAAGAAACAGACATTTCTTAGTGCAGATAAAATTGACGTATAGGTAGGTGAAAGCTGTGCCTAAAAGACATCAAAAGGTTTTTCATTTAGCATCTGGGTGTTTTTGATGTTATGCAGTGTCCAAGTAAATTTCTTAGAAAATCAGAGTAGAGAGATAAAGAACAAAACCCTGATTTTCTAGGCCTCTCTTTTAGCATGACTTTATTCATTGTACAGCAATGCTTCCATATTCCATTGTTTCTAATTGCATTTAAATTATTTCTCAAGAGCCACAGTTGTTTTTGAAAATGTTTATCATCTTTAAAGTAAAGGAATTACTTCACCAGCCATTGATTGGCAAGTTAAATTAATTATTTTTTTGAGATAAAGTAAGAAATTTTAGATTAAAATTTCTCATTGATGAATATCCTAGGATGCTATTTACCCTGTGCTTGTGAAAAAAAAAGTAATGTAAAGTAATATTAGGTAATTAGTGTTTGTGAAGTGTTTTGATTAATTATCAATTTGAGTAGGTGCATTCAGACACATACTTAAAAGCCTTAGGGGAGGTGAAATCTAATGTATTGTTTCTCGGAAACAAAGGAAATGCTCTTCTTTAGTATTTTGTGGGTCGAGATTAGGAGAATCTAAAGAAATATAACTTTTACATTAGGTGAGGAAAGGCTTCAACCATTCCGCACCTGGAAAAAATATTCTTTCACTTTTTCTTCAAAATTTACACCAAAGAAAAGCAGAGCTTGCTGTAGGCATGGTTGGATTAATCTTTAGGTCTAGAAAGATTAAACAAAGCTAATTGGATTAAAATTTTGTTAAAATTTTACACACAGATATAATGTCTTCAGTATAAGACAGCCAGTCAACCAAAGCCCTCCACTGATCGCAGGGAAGAAACCTTGTAGCAGACACTTTGTTGCCCATTAATTACCCAATTCCTTTATCCCTTACCATCCAACTGTTGCTGTGATAGCAAGTGTTTCCTGACCTAAAGGAAATTCCCAGCCTCCCTTGCAGGCGAGTGACATCTTTCTGACTAATGAGATATAAGTGGAAGTCATTATGTGTGACTTTTCTGAAAGCTCTTGGAAGTATGTTGACAAACACCTTTGGCTCTTTGCCCTCTTCCTTCTTTCTGCATGGAGCCCTGATGTGATGGCAGAGGTGGAGCAGCCATTTTTCAGCCCTGAGGGGACATGCTTGAAGAATCTAATCACAGGCAGAGTGGAAAGAGAAAGAGCATCTGTTGGCATCACGGCACCGCTTTACCTGTCCCGGATTTCCTACTCCATGAACTCCTTCATCTAAGAGACAAATAAAAGCAAAAGTAATTTAAAGAGTTTTAGTTGTATAATTCATAATAAATTGAGTTCTCTGTTACACATTGAACTTATTTTTTTTTTCCTGAATGGTGGGTTTGTTTATCTTTTGAGGAGGAAAACTGAAAATTAACATTGCCTCTTTCTTGTGGAATCATTTTGTAGAAGGACAGACATTTTAATTTATGAGCAACAAAAAGATTCCTGCATTGATCACGCTCACCTTGGAAATGCCCACAACCTAAGTTATAACAAGAACATTTCCCTTGTGTCAGTTCCAGCAACAGAACTGACTGCACCCTCAGGAAAGATAAGACATGTTCTGTATGGACCCAAAGCACTCTCCCTTTACTGTCTGTACTATAACTACTATTACCACTGTTTCTGTTAATGATGCAGAGAAATGCTGTGATACACTAAATGGTAAGGGTGAAAGTTTTCATTTCAGACATGAATGAAAAAAGCAGCTTTTCCCAACTTATCTTACTATTATAAAATTTTTTAAAGCCATTTTTAAATTCTGATACAATTTATATGTGATACAGTGTGCAAGCCAGATTTTCAACTCAATGACTTTTGTCAATTTTATTCACCCATTTATTGTCAGTATTTTTATTTATTTTTAAATTTAATTTAATTTAAATTGTTGTTCAAGTATAGTTTTCTGCCTTTTATCCCCATCCCAGCCCACCCCCACAGCCCTCCCCACCTCCCTCCTGTTTCTACCCCTTCTTGTTATTGTCCATGTGTCCTTTATACTTGTTCCTGCAAACCCTCCCCTTTTCCCCTGAAATTCCCTCCCTTCTCCCCTCTGGTCACTGTCAGCCTATTCACAATTTCAATGTCTTTGGTTATATTTTGCTTGTTTGTTTGTTTTGTTGATTAGGTTCCTGTTAAAGGTGAGATCATATGGTATTTGTCTTTCACCACCTGGCTTATTTTGCTTAGCATAATGCTTTCCTGTTCCATCTATGCTGTTGCAAAGGGTAAGAGCTCCTTCTTTCTTTCTGCTGCATAGAATTCCATTGTGTAAATGCACCACAGTTTTTTGATCCAGTCATTTACTGATGGGCAAAAGACTTGCACAGACAATTCTCCAAGGAGGACATACAGAGGACCCAGAGACACATGAAAAGATGCTCGATATCGCTAGCTATCAGAGAGATGCAAATTAAAACCACAATGAGTTACGACTTTACACCAGTCAGAATGGCTATCATAAAAAAGACACAAACAACAAGTGTTGGAGAGGTTGTAGGGAAAAGGGGACCCTAGTTCACTGTTGGTGGGATTGCAGACTGGTACAACCACTATGGAAAACAGTATGGAATTTTCTAAGAAAACTAAAAATGAACGTGCCTTTTGACCCAGCAATTCCACTATTAGGAGTATATCCTAAGAACCCTGAAACACCAATCCAAAAGAACCTATGCACCCCAATGTTCATAGCAGCACAATTTACAATAGCCAAGTGCTAGAAGCAACCAAGGTGCCTGCCAGTATTGTCAGTATTTTTAATTTTAGCAGTATTGGTATTATCTCATTATTGTTGGAAATTGCCTAATAACTAATGATGATGAAAATCTTTTTATTTTTTCATCTTTGGATTTGAAATTTTTACAAATTTTACAACCCTTATTTTTCTTGAGTGGGTTATTTGCCTTTTTTCCTCTAATTTTTTGTCTTATTTTTCTTCTAAGTGCTATTTTAGCTATTTCCCACTAGTTTCAACATGTAGCATTTTTATTAGAGTTCAGTTTTGTTATTCCTGATCTTTCTTATGATTTTTTGAACTATGAATTATTTAAATTCCTAGGTTTTATATTTCCTGACATATGCAGTTATATATAAGTTAATGATTTTCTGAATGAATTATATTGTGATCAGAACACTTTGTCCAAATTAGATGAATTCTTTGAAGTGTATTGACCGTTGCTTTACTTCTAAATATGTGGTTAATTTTCTCCCCAAATTGTACCTTTCAGAAATACTGAGCTACTTGCTATCCCCTTCAAGGGCCAAGCTCTCCCATCTGGAATTTTCATTGCTTTGTTTGGAATTTTAAACCTCTTCCTGGATTCATTCTCCTCTTGCTTTTCTCCTAATTAGCTTTCCTGAATTCCTCCAGTGGAGTTAAACACTCATTCTCTTTTTCTTTATCATTTCCACTTACCTTTTTCATAGCATTCATCCTCTACTTCAACTTTTCTTCGAATGCTCCCTGCACCTTGCTTCAGGACCACCTGGGATGCTTCTGAAACACACCCGTTTCTGGTTTTACCCCAGGGCGACTGAATTACAATGTTTGGGAGAAGAGTCCAAGAATCCTCAGTTTTGTCAAGTATCCCAGATGGTTACAGACATTAAATGAATGAATCACTGAAGTATAGAGTAGTCATATGTTTACTTGTCTATCTCCAGTGGTGCTTGCTTATTAAGACTGTGTCCCCCAAACCTAACACACACTCATTATATTGATACATAAAAGAAATAATAAATGAGGAATAAATTTAAGTAATGAACCAGGCAATTGCCCATGTGGTATGACCTCAGGGAAGGCTACTTGCTCAGCCTGCGTTTCTATCCCCTGTCACTGTTGTGAGTAAGATAATGGCACTTCTGTTGGGTTTAACTGGCCACACAAACTTAAATTAATTTGTTCATAATTTCACAGAGTCTCAGAATTACAAAACACCACTTGATATACACAAGTCAATCCCTACCATTATCCAGATGCATACTCTGAGAATAAAAGGTACAATTGCTTTCTTGGGATGGTTAGCAGGAAGATGGCAAAATTGGGACCAGATTCTTCACTATTTACTCATGAACAATACAGAAGAATAAAAAAAAATACTTGGAAAGAAAGGGAAACTCGAGTAAGGAAACAGCAAGATAAAATTTACCTGATTTTTACTTGTCCTGATGCTAAATAGACCAACCTGTAAAATTCATATAAGAGTTATTAGAAAAAAAGTCCAATCAAAGATAATTCACTAAATATAAACATTAATACATAACATGAAAAAATTAAATCTAAGCCAGAAACTTTTTAGTTTAGGTTTTCATGACTTTCACTTCCATGTCTAAGCAAAAAACAAAACAAACAGACAAACAAAAAAAACCCTCATAAATATTGCCATGTATGTCAGGACAATAAATTAATACCTAAAAGAAGAGAATGTGGTTAAATACTACTTATTTCTTTGGTTCAGATTAATTAAGTTTCAGGCGGGCCTGGTTCCATTTTACACAGCTCCAGCTAAATGATCGCATCGACTCAGTGAGGGGATTTTACCTTCTTAGGTATTTTTAATGTTTTAACTAATCTCGTTGCAATTTCTCTTTCCTTTAAAATCCTCCACCAGATGGCAGTAAGCGAACCACCTATTTTTTCAAAAATGGAAAACAACCTGCTGGATTAACCAAATTTATCTCCAAGGTTTTTTTTAAGAGTTAAATTTTCACTGGTGGGAGAAAAATTACAGGAAAAAAGTAGGTTGAACATTTCGTATGTCAAACTAAAGATAGAGTCACAGACCAATGATAAAGAAAAAAATTAAAACGAAGAACCGAAATGGAAAATACAAAATAGAAAAACACTGACCTTTGTAAAAAAAAATCTATAAACTAAGTCAATAAAAGTGAAAAGGCCAGATCGGCCAGATTTTGAATACATTTCAGTCAAGTTTGGCCTTTTTGTACTTGATAACTTGTGGTATCTTTGAATTAATTTCATTTGTGACTATTTTTGTTTTTTCCTAGTCCAACCAAAACACTTCAAAGAGAACAGAAATCACTGAGTCCTACAAAAATCAATGCAAGTAACATATACCTTCAACCTCTTAAAAATGACTGAATCCCACCAACAGAATTGCACTTGAGTTCTACCCAGTATTACAGAGAAGAGCTTTCCTTGACTGAGAAAACTCTACCCACTGATGCAATGGGGAAAGGAACTCTCCCAGGGCCCAGGCTTCTCACCATAAGAGACTTTCTTCTCAGGTGACTTTCTTCTCTGATGTTTCCAGAAACGGGGTTTACTGCTCAGGAGCTGGTTGGCTCCTGGCCATTCGCACCAGCGAAATAACCGAGTCAACACCGACTTAGGCAGAGTCCTCAAACTCTCGTCAGCAGGGCCTCTTCGGGTGGGATCTTTTAAACACACTCATGAATAGAGGTTTTAACTTCTGTGACACATCCCCTAATGAATGTATTGAACTTGTGCCATGGCTGGGGTCAAAGCCTGACTTCTTATTTTAAAAAAAGAGAAACAAACATAGCCTTCAGACAACTGTCTGGAATATTTGATTGTTTCCTGTTTTGAGCTACAGGTGTTGCCCTTTGTGGGAGGGAAGAGACACCTGGCTTGCAGGAGGCCCATTTTTTAACAAAAATCACTTCCAAGTTATGTTAAACAGTGTATTCTCTTTGTCTTTACTGAATTAATTTTAACATATTTAAGAAAATAATAACCACATTAGTTTCCAGGTATTATGTAAGAACTTAGTCTAAGTCAAGAAACAAATTAAGTACCTTTTTTTCACTTTTATCCTCTTAAAAGTGCTATGACGGAGGTTTTGCTAGGTAGATGAGGAAGTTAACATCTAGTACAGTTAAAAAGTTCACCCAAAACCACATCGCAGGTAACAGGCAACGTGAGACTTGTCTTAGCAGAAGCCGCAGCTCCCAGCCCTGCTCCATGGCTCACTGCACACTTAAAGACAGATGGGATGACCCGAGGGGTCTTGTAGACCTGACTGATGTTGGTGATAGAATGGCTAAATAAAAGACACCTGGACACATGTCACACTTGTAGATTCCTGATGTCCATACTGGAGACTCCGATTCTGAGACAGGGCCCAGGTAGCTCATGTCATAGACCAGCTCCCTTGGTGGTTCTGATGTACAGCCAGTTTTGACAACTATTGTATTTAACGAACATGAATTCGTACTTCCCACAGTGTGTTGGTGTACACTTAGTCTGTATCCTCTGAACCTGAGGTTATTTCAATCATTTGAGAAATTATTAAGGACCCCTAAGCCCATGGAAGCTGGCCATCCAAAATGAGAATGAGCAGGTAGACCTAAGCTGCTCACGAAAGGGAAGGATTTCAGGTTGAAAGATGTTTCCAAAAACGCTGTTTTATGCCCACCTCTGGAGAATGGCAGTCTAGCACATTGTATTGAAGACTAAAAACTCCTACAATGAAGAAAGCTGCTTAATTTGAGTTATTCCAGGGTTTCCCCTACATAGTGTACTACTTATTTTGCCTCATAGAACCTATCAATTTCACAACACTGCTTCTTCCAAGTTCAAGTACAAACATTCAGGGAATTGTATATAGGGTCAACTACTGTCATGACATCCTAGTTTCCGGGTGTGTAAATGTTTTGCTTCCCAGAACCCTTCTTCTGCTAGGCTTGTGCCTCTCTTCCCTGGCCCAGCTTCCTGAGATCACAGTGACCAGCCAGGTCTGCCAAAATGTGCCACATACTTGCCTTCCACTTTTCCCTCAACTCACTGTAACCTGGATTGGAAACCTCCAAATGTGTAAACTTTCTCAATCAGCATTTCTGAATAGCTAGTCCAAATATTGAAAAAGTCTAAATGGAGATAACAGTAGGCCAGGAGTTGACTCCACCCCTTCTATTGCCTTCAAATATTTAAGAAGCAGTTCTGTCTTTAAATGTTTAAGAAGCAGGCCTGAGAAAAAGGAAGATTTGTGTTCTTCTTTTGCAGGGGTCATAACTAGCACACCTGTGAAGGGACTCTGCACTGCAGTCAGCCATTTCTTAACACACTCAAGTGGTAGCTGGATGGCCATGCTTCAAAGTTGTCTTCAAAAGGATTCTTACCCTGGCTGGTGTGGATGAATGCATTGAGTGCCAACCTTTGAGCCAAAAGGTCACTGGTTCTATTTCCAGTTAGGGTGCATGCTTGGGTTTTGGGCCAGGTCTACGGGGGTCAACATGAGAGGCAACCACATGTTGACGTTTCTCTCCCTCTCTTATTTCCTCCCACCCCTTGTCCTAAAAATAAATAAATAAACAAATAGATAAACAGATAAATAAATAAATAAATAAATAAAAGTTTCTTGCAGAAGTTTGGGCTGGATAATCTAATTCTAGAAGTCTAGTCTTTTTAAAGAGATTGCACATTTGCTGTGGGTGAGCTGATTAAATCCTGTCTCCAGTGGCTTTGATATCATTAGTGCAGCCTAGCAAGTAGCTGAAGGCATGGCAGAACCAGTGTGGCTGCTGAAATATTCAGAGCCAGAGTCAGTGAGGAGCCCTGAAGATGGGCAACTTCGAGCTCCACTTACACGTGTGCCTTGGGCTACAATGAGTTTGCTCATTTCAATGGGTTAGCCTTTTGACTAACTTATTGGAAAGGCCTTTGGGAAGACTCATATTGAGAAATGTAAAATACTGAAACTGTCTATTATAAAAACAAGTCAAATCAAATGCCTGTTAATAGAATATATGTAGTGTATATTGGGGAGGTGCAACCTTGTTATTTTTCATCTTTTCTTATGACACTGAGGATAGCTAATTTGCTGCAAGAAACATATTTTCTTGAATAAGATTCAGACATATCCCTGATGTGAAAAATGAGGATATCCTCTGTTGAGATTTTTCTTGCACATTATTTGCTAATGAATTAGTGATGGATTTGATTTATGCATCAGGCAGTTTGAAAGCCACCCCACTCCAGTAACGCTAGATGTGCTCCTCAGTGCAAAAGCTGAAAATTTTATGGCTGATCTTAGTTCTGGCAAATCATCAAACGGCTCTCAGAAGACTCTTTAGTAGAATTTCGCAGTGGAAGAAATTAAGAAGTTGTCTAAAGAATTAGTGGCAGAATGAGAAATTTTTTAGAAGTCCAGAGACTTACTTCTGGAGGGAAATCTGCCTACCATATCCTTGGAAAGTGGCATCTCCCGTTCATTAAAATAAATAAATATATTAATATATAAATAGATCTGGTGACTTCAGCACTTAATTTCCAGTCTAGGAAATAGAAAAAAAAGGCACCAAAATGTTACCCCCAAGCGCATAGTGATGAGGAGAAAGAAAACCAACAATTAGAGCTTGAATCTGTGATCACGCAAACACTCTGAGGGTGCTGGTAAGTGTGCCTGGAAGGACGTGGACAAGGACGGCTGATGAAGGGAAATGAGCTCCTTGAGTACAGAGGTAGGTCTTACTCAAGTTTATATCTCCATAACCTAGGAAACCAGTAAGCACTAGATAAATGCTTGTTGAATGAATAGATGGATAACTTACTAGTCTTTAAAATAAACCTTAAATAAAGAAATACAATTTTGGACAAGGTGATTAGCCAACAGCATCATGCAAGGGTTTGTTAATAGAGAAGAAACTGGAGGGAAGTATTTTAAAACCTCAATGAACATGTTTTCGAATGACGAGATCTGGTAAGAAAGAATATCCAAGGCATGGGAGGAGAGAGAAGATGGAAACTCATTTCTGTATTTTTTTAGACTATTTTAAAACTTAGCTCAAAGTGATCACTGCTTATCTTACAAAGATAAATAAATACAAAGATAAATTAAAATAAATTACAAATTAAAAAATAATCTTACAAGAACCCAGTTATCCTTTGAGGTATTACAAGTCTATAACTCTTATAATATTAATATTTGCTTAATTAAAGTACATTTCCATTTTCATATTATTTTCTGAAAACTATAAATTTAAATAAAGAAGTCTGTTTTTCAAAAAATAATGATGATTTTCAATTTAAAATGTCAGGTCAAACAGATGTAAATAAGTAATAAACTTAGGCAGTTTATTGAAATTCTATAACAAAAGTTTGTATCATAGCTAGTTTTTTTTCCCTAAATGTTCATTCTGTATAATCAGTTATGTTTACATATAGTACTGCCTCTCATCTGTGGGCCATACTGATAATAAGTAAAATGGACTCTTTCCATAGACTTCACATGCTTTTCCCTTTTGCCTTTTTCTAATGCCGATGCCACACTGGACCAGACCATTTTAGAAATCAGTTAAGGATAATTCAGAAATAAGAACCTCAGCTCCTCTAGGGACTGAGGTTAGAGACATTTGGAATCAGCAGTGTTAATTGTATTTAAATACCAATTCAGGAAGTCCTGAATCTAATCTAACTGAAAATTTAATAAGTCAAAAACATTTAAAATATTCATCTATAAAACACGCTCCAGATGAGCAGTTTGCTTTGCACTTGGAACGGCTCAGACCCCTTGACCTGACTGACACCCGGCAGAGTTAGACATGGCCCAGGGAGCTGACCTGGAGCCTGGCTCAGTGTGTCTTGGATCAGAGGAGCTAACTGCGCCGACTCTCTCCCGACCCTATTCAGGATACCTGGCAAATATCGCCTCTCTTATTTGTGTTACAAAACAAGATTCTTTTCTTCAAACTCCACTTGTTTTGAATATACAGGGTCTGGAAGAAGTAGCACCTGCTTGGGTGTGGTTGGTAGGGTAATAATATGGGTGTGATAATTTATAGTTTTAATTTGAACATTTCACTTAAAATGTCTCATGGTGAGCTTGAGTGGGATAGTGTTATGTTACAGACTTACATGTTTATAATTTTGTAGTAAAACAGCAGCATTATTTGTGCCAGACTCTGTGTGTGTTTTTTCTTTTTCAGTACTTAACAATGTGCCAAGCACTGTGCTAAGTGCATTAAGTTTATTATTCACTGGCTCCTCCCCTTAGCACAGCTAATATGTTATTATCCCTGTCTTACAGAGGAAATTGTGGCCTCGTAAGACTGTTACTTGTCAATTAATTTGCCAACAGCTGTTTTCCCCTAAAAGAAGTTTCTGGGGCTGGTTTGGACCTCGGGTTACCACAGGATGGCCTCAATTCTTACTACTAAATACATCAACTGTTTGACTTTAATTGAGAAATCTATTTGACTTTAATCTAGAAAGTTCTACTTTCTGCCCTGGTTTAACAAGTCCAATGTAGGTATATTGTAAAAGCCTGGGTTCAGGATCTTTAGAATGAATACCAGAAGTCCGATTCTGGGTGTAACAGGACATTCCCGCCAGGAGGGAAAGAAAAGAGATTCCAGTATTCCGTGAGATCTCACAGGATTACGAATGTGTCAGAGAAGCTCACGGAAACAGAGGTCGAGGTCAAAGGAGCAGATGCACGACACCGGCCCCTCTTGTTGGACAGAGGTAGAGGCAGAATAGGAATGACAAGCACATACAATTGCACTGTAATAGTTTGCTATGTGGCAAAAATACATGAGGTTCTAGGTCATTCCTCTCTTCTAATTGGTGACATTGCATAGTTGCCCGATTAACTTGCACGTGGAATCTAAGAAGACCATGTTATAATGGCAATGTGTGGGATGGGGGTGGTGTCTGGGAGACAGGGAGCTAAGACCGAGACTATGACGAATTAGCTGGGGGGGGGGGGTCTTGGACAGGGTCCATAATGTCTATGGACATTCCTTTCCCATAAGAAGTCTGTACACATTGCATCATCTTAGAGTGCTTCCCAGCTTTATGATTGTAGAACTCTATGGGTGCGTTTTTTATTTAGACTTCTTTATCTCAGTTATGAGTTTATATACTCCATGCTTACATGTCGTTTATAACATTTCTATCTGCACCCGTCACTCTGTATTAGAAATGGTAGCATGTATAGTACTCACTGAGCCTGGACACATGCCAGTCTAAAATACCAAGTTCTGTCACTTATAAATATGGAAAATTAGACAATACAGATGCATAAATTGGTAGTAGGCTAACAAATATTAACTTTGGAATATTTGTTGGCTTATAAACCATATCTGATAATTTCCCTTAATCCTGTGGAATACATATTATCCCATTGCCTAAATAAAGGAACAAGAAGATTAAATAAACATGATAAGATTATTCAATTAACGGATGACTACTGCATTAGTTGATTCACATTCTGCTAACTGAACAAATTAATGTCCTCTCACCCTATCGTATTATCTTTAGTGGCACAAACACATTGTATGTGTTAAAATGTGGATTGCAAATGGAAGAGAAAAAGGCATGAAAGCTGTATTTGCAGGTTACATGAAACCAGAAATTTTTGTCTGTGGCCTGTGGTGAGTGAAGGAAGGTAATAGATTTATGTTGGTTATCAAAAGGGTTTAAAAAATACATTTTTGAAGCAACCTACAAGCACTGTTGGGGAAACTTGGACTCAATTCCAGCAGAGTCTAAATAATAGCCATTATTTTTCCTGCTAAGCTCCCTAGACAGGGGTGAAAACTAAAAGATCTAAAGCCTGTGATGCTGACGACACATTTATTAGACCCTCCTGGACTTCATCACCAGAGTGAGGGCAGATGCAGAGAAAGCAGAGACTCAGTGAAGAGTCAACTAGATGAGGCAGATGCCACATTGTTAAGTACTGAGGCAGTGCTTGGCACATTGTTAAGCTCAGCAATAGAAAAACAACCGAGCGTAGGGAAGGGGCATCATAGGAGGTAAGAAATTCTAATGGCCGCACCAAGCATCCTCCCTCCCATTGAGGACAAATAAGCCCAGCAGACTGAACCCATTTAGTACAGTCAATTCACTTTCTCCTGTTAATGGCTATACAGGAAAGTGCATTACCAACCAATCTTTCCCCAGAACATTTTTTAAGGGCTGGAAAATGAGAAGAGAAAGAGTATCTCTGAAATCTCTTCTCCAATCGTGGAGGGTGGTTTGATGTTGTCCTGGAATGTCTTGTAAAGGGATCCTGAAGAGGACACCCAAAATGCAGGTGGCTTCAGTGAAGGTGGCACCCTAAAGTTGCAGCTGACATGTCTACTGGTATCAGCTCAGAGCAACATCCTCTTCTTCTGTTCAATGTTTGAGAGAGAGTCATGACCAAATAGTTTACTGTCCCCAACAAGAGGCAGAAAGACAACAAACCAAGTTAAGGTGATGCAAGCGAAGCCCCTAAAGAGCTTCAGTTATACCACATTGGTCCTAAGAAAGGAAACGTTGCTTTAAAATCCTTGCATACAGCCTCTTACCCTCAGCAAGCTTGTGGATGGAGATAATCACCTCCAGCTGACCTATAATTACTTAGTTTGAACTGAATCCACTCCAATTATGCACCGCCAAGTGGTTTTAACTAAAATTCAGGTTTTCTAAAAATAAACGGCTAATGACCCAGAGCAAGTAACAGTCTCTAGATGACTCATCATAAAGATTAAACTTAGCTGGATTCCCAAGTCTGCTTGCCAGAACAGTTGCTGTCTTATTTTCACGAATATGAAATTTCATCTTCTTCTAAAATGTTTCAAAGTCAGCAATTATGCTCAAAGCCTCATGTATCTGGGAGACTGGAAGATGGCTTTCTGAACAAAAACTGGCCCTCCAGCCCGAGGCCAGTGCCATGATCACGGCAAGCTGTGTTGAAGCGGATGTGGTCACTCAGCCACACTGGCGGGGAAGGAAAAACCCCGTTGTACTAACACAAAATTCTATTAGCCTTCAGACAGGTGACAGTGCTCCCTCACTCACCGCCGTGTTCAAAGACTCCAGCACACTGGGAGGGAAGGTCACACTATTGAAAAACACAGCCCTTGCCCTGATGGAGCTCCCACGGTAATTAAAGGGACACAGGAGCGTGGAGGACATGTGGCTCTGAAAACGGAACAACTTGGAGTCTCTCCTCTTACTGGTTAGTTACCTGCTGGATGAGTTAGGGTAATCAGTAAACAGGGAAAAATATTAGAATAATAATACTATTCTTAAACGAGATGTTCTTCTGTGAGGGAAAAGCACTATACACATATTAGTTTCCACTTGTTAGAAAAGATGACAAATGGTTACTGAGGGCCTGAAGTCTCATCAGCTTGAATTCCTTTTTACCTCCTTTCTACCCAGTTCCCACTGCTGGCTCTTTTTCCTCAGCCCACACAGAATAGAGGCATCTATCAGGGTGGTCAGCAGAACGCCCTTACTGAAATCACATCCTCCCTAGAGCTAGGTGATAGAAACTTTACGGCAAGCAACCTTTTAAAACACTGTCACTAACAAACACTTCTGAACAGTGTTCTTCAGAAATGTATACTGTTGTTCTTTTGTTACTAATCCCTCCTGTTAATTTCCAAAAGTAGAGGGAAATGAACAGATTTGATGAACAAGTGCTTGCATTCGAGACAAGAGAGAAGAATCTCAAGTTCGGTTACGCTGTCATTCCGTTCCTTAAACACAGTACCCCTGCCTGCATCTCTGATACAGACCCTCCTTTCCAAGGATGGCCATCCTCCATAAGAAGTTTGGCTCTGTTGTTGAACCCAAGTTGAGATTAGCCGATCACACCCCTAATTGTCACAGTAATGAGCTGATATCTACAAAGCTCGGGTTGGAGGGTGGGAAATCTCTAAGATATAGGAGATCATGGATTGGAATAATAGGAAGAGCAAAGTGAATCTTTCCTGAGGTGTTTATAAATAGCCAGGAATATTTATATAATATCATTTCATTGTCAATTTCCATATGTGAAAACATGTCATTTCAGATATTTATTGAAATAGGTTTTCAGAGGAAGGGGCTGCCTCCTGTTTAGCTTAGGCTGCTGGTGTCTAGAAGGTAAGTTCTGAATCAGGAACAATTGTCTTCTATTTTATACATTTTTAGATTTGAGATCCTATACCATCAAGTTTTCACAGATTAACATTTTCAATCTGGTATTTTAAAGATAGTGGAAACCTAATTTAGTGGGAAAACACGGAGCTGGAAAAATCAAATTTTGTTTTCAGCTCTGCCAATCACCCTGTGACTAACAGAATTATTATTATTGAGCCAACAAATAAATCCACAAATGACTTTTGGAAAGACTTTTTATTTTTCTCAGCCTCAGCTGCCATATCTAGGTGAAGGAGACAGTACTATTTACTGCTTTTAAAAAAAAATAAACAAACAAAAACCTCTCTGGGCTGTTGTAAAGACAAATAGGAGGATATTTGATAACATAATAAATAAATGTTTGAACTGAGTTTTTCCATGTTTTTTAGGATTGAGAAATGTGCTGCCTATCACAGGTAAAGGAAGCAGCTTTGCCCACCCTTGCCTGGTGCTCCCAATCCGACATGCTTCTCATGTGGTGGGAGCGGGAGTGGGGGGTGCGGGGAGTGCTGTTGAAAACACTAAACCTTTCTCTGAGAGCTCTGAGTAATGAACCCAAGATGATATGGCCTTTCAGCCCTTATAGCAGCGCGAGGAAAGTCCACTTCATAAGGCAGGGGACGCACAGTGTCACAGGTGTGTGAGTAATGAGGGAATCCAAAGATGTTTTATTTTCAGTGGCACTCCCTGCATTAGCAAAGGCATCCACCTGTCACTCTGATAGAGTAAGTGAATTATTCCCCCAAACAGAGCTTCACACCAACATTCCACGAGTCTACAAAATGCTCACGGCAAAAGAATAAGTAAGAAAGATTCACCGTCTGAGGTGCTATGTCAACGGATACACCATAGGAATTACTCTCCCACTATCGCCTTGGCAACAAGCAGGAGACAGAGCTATGTGCCAGCCCTCTGCAGCTCCCCTGTTCCCTGTCCCGTTTGAAAATGCCCAGCAAGCACGTTGCTGGGACATAATAGGTGTTCAGTGAAGCCTCATTGATACCGAATCTCATGGTTTATACCTCCCTCCCTCACCAACACTCTTCTTACTTTGTCCATCAAATTCTATTGTTTATATAAAGACATTTTTACACATTGGCAATCTTCTGAGAATTTAATATGTACAGTGGGCATGCTGTTGGTAGACCTGACCATAAACATGTGCTCTGGAGAGGAAAGCTGCAAAGTGGATCGCTCGCTCACTCCCACGCTTCAGCCTCACGCTGTAGAGCTCCTCCCTTGGATTTTAAAGCATGGCCAGGAAACCATGTGGCTCCCATCCTGTCTCAGAGCCCAGAGGTCACAGTCCCTGACCACCTATAACCTACCCCACCATTCTTTTAACTTAGTTTCTGTAAATTACCAGCAAACAGCACTCTCGCTAAAGGATTCTAGGAGCTAACCTCAAAGGAAGCAGACTCCAGCCTTCGTGCATTTCTGCTCCCAGAGGTTTGGCTGAAAACCAGACCACTGACTGGCTTCAACGGAGTTCTCTGAGCAGACTGTGCTGACTCTCGCGGAGCACCCAGCGCCCTCAAACGAGATCCCACACCCCCCTCCAGTGTCCTTTGTTCTGCCTTCCTCTTCCCCGCCCAGAAAAACCTCTGCCTGCACTGAGATTTTAAAATGGGCTTCGTGAAGAGAGCCCCTCACCTCAAGTTGCCGGCTCTTAAATAAATTGTATTTTCCTGCCATCAGCTCTCGTCTGTCGATTGATTATTGGCTTCCAAGCAGCAGGCAGCTGAACCTGTGGTGTCACACACAGGGCTCATGACCCGCTGTGATGGCGAATCCCGGCAGAGGAGGCAAAGTGCTTCTGGGCAGCACGGAAAGGTTCGATGTTGCATTGAACTGCCCCTTCCCAATCGCTACTCCGCTCTTTCATTTAGTTTAAAACAATGGGTTTTAAAAGCGTATAACTTGGTTTTACTTTTAGGTGTTTGTTGTTTTGTTTAGTTGTATTTTAATTAGATGCTTCCTCTTACATTGGTGATTAATGAAATATTCACACTGATTTATACTACTGTCTTATTTTTATTGCCATGCTAAGATTTTATATTTTTGAGTTTTGAGACACTAGTATGAATCAAAAGTAAATTTTCATTGAAAATTTTATTATAGTATCAAGCTTTTGATTTCGATGTAAACAGAGGTGAGTGAATCCCCCAAATCCATCAAGACACGATCCATTTTGTAGGGTAAAGTATAAAGAAATTACTTAAAACTCTTGACAATGCCCCCAAATGCCACCGCACCACAGTCAGGGTGCATTTGCAATGCACTGCTGGCTGAGCTGACATTGGATGACCTTTTCGAACTGGCCACCTACGGCCCATAAACATTTCTCCACGGTGCAAATGCAGATCCACAGAAACCACTCGGAAAAGAAGAAAAAACTCAGCATGGGTTCTCAGTGTGTTTTAGCCCACACAAGCAACCACACAGTGGGCAGTTCGAGTGGTGGCATCACGTGGGTCTGTGAGTAGTGACGCTGAGCTTGTCATTCTCCTGAATCTGCAGGTTGAGAGGGGAATTTTGAACACACCACCCTCGAGTGTTTGACAGTTGACAAAGTGGGGTCTCACTGACAAACTGGTTAAAAATAAGAGTTTAACCCCTGGTGTACTAAACAATGTACTTTGATCCTGTGTTTGCAATTTAGACTTTGACAGACTTTTGGAAAAGAAAAGCCCTTGCAGAAGAGACAAGAAGGGAGAGCTGTGGTTCCAGGGTCCTTCCCAGTTTTAACCTGGCGGTCCTGACCAGCTCTCCCTATTCACTTCTCCTTTTATCTTCACTTTTCCTCCTTCGTTTTCCTGCTTCTCTTTCTGGCCTACTTTAAAATCTGCTCTCCTGTCCTTGTCTCCCTTTTGACTTAGATGTTCACTCTGCACCTACCCCATTCCTGGCATCGCATTAGAGGCATAGGAGGGGGCAAAAGAGCAGATCCCTGCCCTCCCGGACCCCCAGTCCAGGGTAAATGTTAGCTCCTTCAATCGTCCCAAAACCCTGGGAGGTACACAGCATTTTCTCTTTCAGAAATAATGAAACTGCAAGTCAGAAAGGTCAGGGAATGTGCCCAAAGTAACAGTGAAGAGGAGGCACAGACGAGACTGAAGCAAGGCTCCGCCCCTTAACTCCCCAACCAGGACTCAGCCTCCCGGATCCTCTCCTGACCTTGCCCTCATTCTTGCTCAGTACTTCGCCAATCATCCTGTTATAACTCCTAACCATTTCCCTTCAGTTTTCTCTTTGGAGAAGGTAGACAATTATTTTAAATGACAAAAGTCTGTTAGTTTTTAACCCAATTTTGAAAAGCCTTGTGAAGAGGACAAGACTTGGTGTTGGTCCAGCCTTCCACAGGTAATCATGAAAACCACATGTCAAAGGGACTTAGAGAAAATTAGACCTATTTTTTGAAGGACTGCTGCCTAATTTTCCATTGACCTATCTTATCTTTTTTAGGTTTATTGGTATGAGGATTGGATTCTATTTGTTAACTCAATGACTTCCTGTTCCTTCTGTGGTCCTATTATTAATTAAAACATGAAGTGTGTTTTCCCCAAGCAGATCTGGCATATAGTAGGCCAAGATAAAAGGAAATGAGGGAAGGAAAGAGAAGGGAAGGAAACAGGAGGAAAGGGAAGGGAAAGGGAGGGGAAAATGGGGGAGGGAAGAGGAAGGAGAGACTATCACTTTCCCCATAGAAAGAAGAATGGAGCGCCTTCATTGCTGCTAACCAATCATTGTGTCATCATTGAAATAACTTTCTACAAGAAAGCAAGGGGCAAAAAGAAAGATTACGAATTCTTTGCCATCAAATTAATGAAGCACATAAATAAATACAAATAATAAAGTAAAATAAGATCAAGTAACCATTGCAGGAGGAAAAAAGGGAAAATAAATCAATCTTTTTGAATCAACTGTAAAGACAATCTCGTTGGAAACAAATAGGCCTAGAACAGATATTGATCACTTGGGAAACTGGACAAGAGAAAAGAGCAGAAAATAGCAACACTTAACAAGGTAACAAAACCAAAGTGCAAGGTGAACAATCTACCTAATCCATACCTAACACCTCAGATTAATGAGGCCCTGGCAAGAGATTCTAACTTTGTGACCTCTCCCTGAAAGATGTGAATATCAATCAAAGTAAGACAACAAAGGAAAGGAATCAAACTCCACTTGCTTCTCAGTTTTAAATAAGGGTAATTTACGGAAAGGGCTGAGGCCTGAGCCCGCCCCCTTCCTCAGTAGGAAAGCAGAAAAGGCACTAATAGAAAACCTTGTGTCAGCAATCACAAACCACCCAGTAAAAAAGAACTTCCATGAAGATGGGCATCTAGAGATGGATTATTAACAAATAACAGCCACAAAGCCTTATCCCTGATTCAATCTGCAACTAAATAAATGCTGTAAGTAGAATGCTTTCAACAGAGATTGTAAAGTTTTTCCCATAATGCACAGTTTTCAAAATATCATTACTTTTCTGGCAAGAACTCTAATCTGATTATATATCTTTTATGTTAATTCTATCTGGATTTATCCTAATTACATATATAAACAAACAAAAACCCATCCATTTCACATTCATAAATAATTAAACTATTTGAGACTTACGCAGAATTTTGAATAATTTTGGTTCTGAAATATATATTTGGCTAATAGAATTTACAGCAAATTGTATGTAGAGAGGGGAAAAGGTAGTTTATCTCCATCAAATAATAGAAGCACATCCATTTGTTATTTTTTAAGTGGTGACAGCAAAATCAATTCTAAGGGAGAAAAGGAAAATGAGATTCTGAATTTCTCACCATACCTTCTAGTTCCCCTTGACACCCTAATTAGTCTCCCACCCTCCTTTCTTATGCCTTACAGCACATTGGCCTGGAGGAAAAATGAACCTGGCAAAACAGAAGAGGAGCCACGACTAATGAAAAGGACAAGATGCAAGCGACAATCCCTTTGAATGGAGCCAATAGCTACATGCTGTCTTCAGGGCTCCAGGCCTCAAAATTCTAGCGTTTTCAATGATTTACAGAAATTCCCTTGGGGAGCCATACAACGCATACAGCTGCCTCCTTGGTAGTTTGGCATTTTGCACGACGGAGGATGGCGGGTCCTTTCTGTCCTGCTTCTCAAGACTATTCTTCTCTGAGACTGAAGAGAAGAGATATAAAGAACCTGCCACCATCACCTCATGGAGCTTAGAATAAAATCTTTGAGAAGTTATGACTATCAAATGTGAAATGACAGCAAAAGTCCCTGCTTGTTTCGAAAAATAGTTATCGGCACAGTCTGTGGCCAGAAGTTGATGACTGGAAACAATATAAGCATGATTTTAAAATAAGGAGAACTATTTGAACTCTTAGAATTTTAGGGGGTCCCCGACGCAACACAGAATTAGATTTGGGCTTGACATAGAAATTAATCAAGGTAGGAAAGCATGTGACTGATCCCCAAGTCATTAAGAGCTGATAGTTTGGGGAGGAAATATAATTTTTCTTTTCTCTTCATGATTTCTGCTGGCTGGCCTAATAATCCGGTTAACATGAGACAGATTAACAGGAGAGAATGACCAAAGGTGTTATCTATGAACATATCGGGCTTGCATTGAAACATGAGGCCAGGGTTACCCTGAGCAGTTAAGGCTTCTATTGCCATCGTGAGCTAAAAAGAAGGGGTGGTGGTCTGTGGGCTGGGACTTCAAAGAGCAGGAAGACAATTGGCATGGAGATGTTTTGGTAAATAAATGTTGGCTGGGTCGTCTTTGACAGCAGCACAGAGGCTCAAAAATGGGCCTTGCTAGGTTCCTCCTTGCCTATCACACACTACTTTGTGTTCAGCTATGTTTATCTAAATGATAGCTCCTTCCCTGAAGCACGTCTTCTATCTAAATTCTGTTAGGCAGTTAGAGGGGAAGTTCAAGTTTCTTCCTGAGTCTTCTTGTTTCTTAAAAATAACCAGCTTAAGACAATCAATATCTTTTAAATGGCCATCTCTGTGTCTCCTCAGTATTGACACAGAAGAAATGTCTCTCTTGTTATATTGTTTCGGGCACATTTATATTCTACCATATTTTTTAATTCAAATGCCTTATTATACTCCTGAGGAAAAATAAAGTAGATTCAAAAGGGGAAAAGAATAAAAAAAGGAAATCTTCCAGTTCTTCATTTTTATCTTTAGCTATTCTTAAAAATTTGACTTAAAAGCTAATCATTTTTTTCACTAGAGTGAAGTCTAGGATGATGTATGCCTGCTAGAATGTTGACAAGTTATGAATGGAATTAGTATTAACTAAGATAAAATTTTAAATTTTAGGGTAAAAGGCCTGGCTGGTGTAGCTCAGTGGATTGAGTGCGGGCCTGCGAACCAGACGATCGCGGTTCGATTCCCAGTCAGGGCACATGCTTGGGTTGCAGGCTAGTTTCCAGCAGGGGCCAGTTCTCTGCAGGGGATGCACAAGAAGCAACCATACATTGATGTTTCCTTCCTCTCTCCTTCCCTTCTCCTCTAAAGATAAATAAATAAAATATTTAAAAAAAACTTAGGGTGAAAGCATAGAGTTAACATTTAGACTTTAAACTCAGGGGAAAAAGTCCTGTTGCCATAGAAACTAGTGCAGATGCACACCTTAAACTTCTCTGTATCCAAGGGCTAATACTGGCTTGAAGTTAATCTACACACACACACACACCATTGAACTTGAAGACAGAAAGCACCAAGCTTTACCAGGTGAAAGTAATTTCTTGACAGCAGTCCCTTACCTACTGTGTATTTAGAAATGGCTCCTAATAGTTGATTAGGTGGGATGGACCATGGATCCCAATCATTTTCTCAGGAAACTTCTGCCTGAGGATAGTTCTGTCCACTTAAGTGGCTTCCCCTGCCCCAACCCCCTTCTTGGCTTTTGACCATCTAATATGAGGGTGAATTCAGTGCTTCCAGGCAGAAGAAACCAAGAATTGACCTGAACTCCTACAAAGACTCCAAGAGCTGCCAGCTCATTGCACAGCTCGCCTTGCCAGCTTCTGGTACTAATGGGCGCTTCATCTCCCCACATTGCTGTTGTCTGTCTACGTACAGTGTTTGAGGGGCGTTCTTTCCTTGCCAGGTTTACTATGAAAAATGATGAATACTTATAAAATAAAATTCTCTGATATATTAGAAATGATGTATTAAAATTAACACCAGTAAGAGATATCATTTCAGCAGTTTGGTGAAGGCAGCTGAGGCATTGGACATTTCTTCTTCTTCAGAGAAAGGGCCCGTAATAATGTCCTTCAAAATGCCCACACGGACTAGTTTCTATGAATGCACGGGTTTTACCCGGACATGCAGAGCAGCACAGCTCTCTGTGGTAGACAGGGACTCTGATGTTCAGTTTACATCAAACGGGGGCTCTCATGTCTAGTTTACATCAAATGTTTAGTTTCTTCTTATCAGCAAAATCAGTCCTCAAGCACTGCCTTCTTGACTTCTGTAACAGTCTGGTTTTTCAAAATGGTGGAAGTAAAAAATCCACTATCACAATGCTGTGATCTAGTATTATTGTTTTTAATCACTTATTTTCTCTTTTGAGCCTTAGGTAACTTTAATTCCTGTTCTACCTTTCTCTATTAGGAAAAGAGATGAATAAATAAGAATAAAACTTGCTTGTAAGCAATATACATATTTTCTTTCTCCAGTTACTGACCAAGACTGTCAAAGAAAAATATTGGCTAAGTTCTGTGTTTTGTGATGTTTTTCATATGGACAAGGTACACCAGACTTTTTCCTCATTGTCCTTAAAACTTGGAGAGCAGGGTAGTGAGCAAGAAACACAGGTTTCAAAGGCAACCATCACTAAATAGCCAATTTCTTACTTGGTAATATTAGTTCCGAATATTTCAGATCAAAATAAATCAAAAGAATTCATCTGAGGTACTTTAAAAATAGATTTGTTTCCAAGCCAGGTTACCCAGAGGTTCACCAGGTCATCAGGACATCTGCGTTATTTTTCTTCAGTTTCTCATGTTGGCTCCCCTTGGGTAGGACTTGTGGCTACAGCAGTTGTTAAAAAATATTCTGACAGTTGTTAAAGTGGTAAAATCAGTGTATTCCTTACACCAAAGGGGTTTTGCGGCAGGGAAGAGAGATTGGATGCAACTCCAAATACAACAAGGAGAAGTAGGGATTTATATATGTAGGAGCAGGAGGAAGAGTCAGCGGGTAGTAAATTAATGAGAGGAAGCACCAGAGGTCAGGGGGCTTCTGGCTAAACCTGCTTGACTGGATTCATGTTGAAGGCAGACCAGGGTGATCCAATATTACCTGGGAGACAGTGGGGATGAAAAACTTGATTAGATATTGAGGATGATCAGGTATCAGATTCTTGATAAACTGACTTAGCAGGATTCTAGCTAAAACCAGAATCTTTTTAAAAACAGAACTTTTAATTAATTAATTAATTAATTAATTTAATTAAGTACAGTTTTCTGTCTTTTACTCCCATCCCAGCCCACCCCCCCCCCCCAGTGCTCCCCACCTCCCTCCCATCTCCACTCCCCTTAGTTTTTGTCCATGTGTCCTTTATACTTGCTCCTGAACAGGCTGACAGGGACCAGAGGGGAGAGGGGAGGGAATTTCAGGGGAAATAGGGGAAGGATTTAAAACCAGAATCTTATAGACATGCCCAAGGCTGGAGCCTAGTCAGGCTCAGAAGAGCCTGTCTACAGTTCAGAGAGAGTCTACTGTCCTTGGGGAAAGTAGGAACCAAGTTCCAGCCTTTCCCAGCCACCCAGAAAATACCTTGACTGGATCATCCCATGGCAAATGCCAGAATATGGGGACACTTGGGTTAACTGAAACCCACAAGGGCTCACCTCAAGAAGCAGCATGGGGCCATTGGCACTCAAGTTGCATGGGAGATAGGAGCTTTTCTGAAGATATTCAAGTACTATTACAAGAAAAAAAAAGAGGAAAGGATGCTGGCCAGCGGGCAGCAGAAGTGTTTGGCACCTCTCTGAGCGCCGGTGGTCTCTGGCTGTCCGCCAGATTCCCATCAGTGTTAAACACCTCTGCGTAGGAAGTCCCTAACATAACACAGACATCTGAAAATGTCAAATTCCTTTCTTTGCTCTTTCCATAATCCTTACAAATAATCGTGAATTTTTTAAAAACTGGGTCAAACTTAAAAGTTCGGCCTCCTCTAATTTGTGGAGCACCAAGTGTTCTCCATTCCCTAACATCCTTGAATGAGGAACACGATCATGGTAACTGAGGGCACTGAGGCACCAGGAAGGCAGAGCACGTTCACTCTTTAGGCGTTCCCAACTACGAAATGCCGTTTCTCTGGATCAGTCACAAAGGTCTTGACTGATCCTGGGGGGTGGGGTGGGGGAGTAACATGCCCCCAGGCTGGCCCTCTGCTATGGAATCCTGCCATTTCTGCTTTTCTGAGTCACCCTTCACAAGTCTTTGATCATTTTCCTGAAGCACCCAGCATTGCCTCCGGCACCGGAAACTTTGTTCTGAGAAGTTGCCCTAAGACTCATTAGCTTTAGGGGAATATTGAAAGCATAATTGGGATTATTAACATATTTTCAGCTGCTGCTTGTGACAGTATGAGAAACCCAATACCTGTATTTTGGACATGGACCAGAATGCAACGAAGTACCCTGACCTAGGGATGGAGGAAAATATATGCAACAGAATACTGCAACAAATTTGGAATGTGAGCCAGGAGTGAGCTCTTTAGGCTACCATTTCTTCAGTATCTTACCCACTTTATTTTTAGCTTTCAGTTAAGCATAATCAATATATTCATGTAGTCTTTTATAAATATGATCTCTTGGATATCTAAAAGATTATAAATGTTTTAATCAAATAGTAATCTAAATAAAATAACTACAGCACTTGATAGACAGGCATCAATAAGTACACATTGAAAGGATGAATGAATGAACGAATATTTTAATTTTTTTGTAAAGATTGGTACCTTTCTAAATTGCAAATTAAGAAACATTAAATACATTTATCCAAACTTTTAAAACATGAATATTTTGATGTTTCAACCTAAAAACAATTTTTCTTACTTTATTAGTCATTGAAATAAACTTAAAAAAATGTTATACTGTGAGACATATGTGAATAAAAGTCTATGAAACATAAATGTGTAGTTTAAAGAAAAATAATAAAATAAACACACATGAACTCAGCACCAAGATGAATAAATAGACTATTACCATTATCTTTAAAGCCCCTGTGTGTTTCTGACCAATGTAACACTTCCTCCTCAGGGACTCACTAATCTCTATCCCAAATAGTGTTGATCATTCCATTATTTTTGTTCATGATTCCACTATTGCAAACAATAGATTGTTTTATTTTTTTATATTTGAACTCTATGTAAATTGAACCACATTATATGCAATCCTCTCTACCAAGCCTCATTTACTCACAATATGTTTCTGAGATTCATCCATATCAATATATATTTTTTATTTAATTTTATTGCTATACAGCATGCCATTTTACAGAGAGAAAACCAATTCTAACCATTCTCTCATTAAAGAACATTTAAATTATTTTCATACTTTCGATATTACACACAATACTGCCATGAAGATTTTTATACATGTTGTAGGCACTCATAGGCAAAATTTCTTCAAGACACATACCTGAAATAGAGCGATTAGATCGTAGGGTATGTGTGTACTCACACTTACTAGGTAATACATAATTGTTTGCATAAACTTACATTACCTGCACTGGGTAAGAATTCTAAGTGCTCCTTACCTCTTCACAGACCTGGATTATCAATTTTTCATTTTTGTCTAATCTTAGGGTATTGAAATGTTATCTCATTATGATTTTAGCTTAAATTCTGCTATTAGTGAAGTTGAGCATCACATTGTATATTTATGGGCTATTGATATATCCTCTTAAAGGAAATACCTTTTTAAAAAAATTCCTATGGTTGCTATAACAAGCTGGACAAATGTAATAGCTTCAAACACCACAAATTTATTATCTTAGCGTTCTTGAAGTCAGAGGTTTGAAATAATTCTCTTGGTGCTGAAGTCAGGGTGTCAGTAAAATCTGTATTTTTTTTTCTGTGTTTCATTTGAAGGCCCTAGGGGAGAATTCATTTCCCTGTCTTTTTTTGCAGCTTCTAGATTATTCATATAAAATATAGAGTTCTCATATCTCCCCATAAAAATTTTATCTTTATGTATTATACTGAATCTTTCATTTTATGTATTACTAGCCCTAATAATACATTTGATTTGAAGTTTATTTTGTCTGACATTAATATCGTTCTACTACCTTACTATGGTTCATATTTGCATAGTATGTTTTTTCTAATATTTTACTCCAAACTTGCTGTGATTATTGTTTTAGGTATATATTTTAAAAATACATTGTTACTGGGTATTTTATACAGCTACTTGACAATCTTTGCCATTGTAAGTGGAAAACGTAGGCCATTTATATTTGTTGTGATTATTGTATGTTTGACTTTATTCTTGCACTTCATTTAATGGTATTAATTATTCTTTTTATTTTTCTGTGTGTGTGTATACATGCATGCATACATCTCTGTGTGTACATGTTTATGTTCCTTTTATGCCTTCTTCTGAATAGTTTTCTCTCTCTTTTAATTCATTTTTCCCTCCTTTTGTTTGAATATGCTGTGCTCTTTGTCATTTACTTAGTAGTTACTCTATTTATTTTTAAAGTTTTTATTTTGAAATATTTTTAGAGTCAGAAATATTTAGACTGCAGTGATATTACAGTAAATTTGGATATCACCCTCACCCAATTTTTCCCAGTATGAACATTTTGTATTACCACAGTATATTTATCAAACTGGAAACCAACATTGGTACACTATTATTAAATAAACTCCATGTTTTACTTAGATTTTACTAATACTCTTCATATAATTGTTCCAGGATCAAATTGAGGTTCCACACTGCATTTAGACCTGGTTCTTTGAACAAGCATACATAACGAAGTTTAAATTTTGTCAATATTCATATCCACCTCTCAAATTATCTAAACAAATTTAAATATTTGAACAGTCATCACCTCCACTTCAACTTACATGTAATTATGGTCCAGGATGGTAAATACTAGAGCCAATGAACAATAATTAATCATTATTATCGTTACTACTATATACATTTCATGTTTGTTTAGACTTTCCCACGTATTTGCCAACATGTTTATTCACCTTTCATATACTCATGTTAAACACTCTACCTAGAAACATTTACTTTCTTCTTGAAGGCATCCTTCAAATTTCCTCAAGTGAGAATCTTTTGGTGATAGATTCATCAGTCTTTGGCTCTGAAATGTTTTTAGTTTGTCCTCATTAATGAAAAACAGATTTTTTTTAGAGATAAATACTAAGTGGTCAGGGTTTTTAAAAATATATACATATAGCATATCAATGATACTATTCTGCTGACTTCTGGTTTTCACTGCTGATTTTGAAAAATTAGTACAATTTCCGTTTCTGTAGGTGATCTGTTTTTTCTGTCTCTTTTAAAAATATATTTCCTTTGATATTCAGCTACATATTGATAATATCTCTATGTGTAGATTTTTTGTGGTTTGTAATTCATTGGGTTTTGTACATCTTAGAATTGGCAACAACCCAAAACTTGTGGGACACAGCAAAGGCAGTCCTGAAAGGGAAGTTCATAGCAATACAGGCCTACCTAAAAAGGATAGAAGTATTTCAAACAAACAACCTAACCCTACGCCTACAAGAACTCGGAGAACAACAATAAAGACAGCCCAGAGCAAGTAGAAGGAAGGAAACAACCAAGATCAGAGAATTAAATGGCATAGAGACTGAAAGCACAATTCTAAGGATCAATGAGTCCAGGAGCTGGTTTTTTGAAAAGATAAACAAAATTGACAAGCCTTTAAGTAGGCTCATTGAGAAAAAAAGGGAGAAGACCCAAATAAACACAATCGGAAATGAAAGAGGAGAGATTATAATTGACAGCACAGAAATACAAAAGACTGTAAGAAATTACTATGAAGAACGGTATGCCAAAAAATTTGAAAATCTAGATGAAATGGACAAATTTCTAGAAAAATATCATCTTCCAAAACTCAATGAAGAACAAGCAGAAAGTCTGAACAGACCAAGAACAGCAGATGAAATTGAAGCAGTAATCAAAAAACCCCCATCACACAAAAGCCCTGGACCAGATGGTTTCACAGGAGAATTCTACAAAACATTTAAGGAAGAGCTAACCCCTATTCTTCAAAGACTATTCCAAAAAATCCAAAATGATGAAAGACTCCCATACTCTTTTTATGAAGCCAGCATCATCTTAATCCCCAAACCAGATAAAGACACAACAAAGAAAGAAAACTTCAGGCCAATATTGCTGATGAACATAGACACTAAAATCCTCAATAAAATATTGGCAAACTGCATCCAACAATACATTAAAAAGATCATAGAATGGTACCTTTCAAGAATTCTGATATATTTTTATTCATTATCTCTTAGATTTTTTCCATTTCATTTCTATTACTTACCTTGAAATAGTATAATATATAATATATATTATATAATATTACATGTATATGTAATATTATATGTATATTACATATATACACACATATTGTATTACATATATGTATATGTATAGATATATGGAATTCCCATATATGTATACATATATTCTGTCATTCTGAGGCCTTGTATCATCCTCTTTGCTTATACAGCGTTCAGAAGGAAACCTCAGTTTTCACTGCAAATAATTTCAGAGCAAAAGCCAGGATCAACATTTGCTTGCCCTGAAGCATTCCTGTTTGACTTTGGTTTTGCCTCTGCTTACTCTTGATTTTTGTCAGTATGTTTAAAAAGATTTCCAAAATACACTTTATCCAGAATTTTACTTATTTCAATCAGAAAAGTTATTCATGTTATTTAAATTACTATATTGATGAAAACAGCAATCCCTTGGACCAGAAAATCTTTAGATCTATGTTTGGACCATTTTTGCCTCACAGGAAAGTTACACAAGCTTTGTTACACAATTTGAAATAACATGATTCATGACTGACTTTACGTCAGTTTTGTTTGTGTTGGATAACGTGTGTGAAATGATGCTTGAGAATCTATAGCAACACCAAGTGCAACATAGCCGACTTACATTAAACTTATCTAACACGTCAGTGGTCTAGTTTGGACAAGGAGGGGACACCGTGTCACTGATTCTTCNGTTTCACAGGAGAATTCTATAAAACATTTAAGGGAGAGCTAACCCCTATTCTTCACAGACTATTCCAAAAAATCCAAAATGATGAAAGAGTCCCATACTCTTTTTATGAAGCCAGCATCATCCTAATCCCAAAACCAGATAGAGACAACAAAGAAAGAAAACTTCAGGCCAATATTGCTGATGAACATAGACACTAAAATCCTCAACAAAATATTGGCAAACCGCATCCAACAATACATTAAAAAGATCATAGAATGGTACCTTTCAAGAATTCTGATATATTTGTATTCATTATCTCTTAATTTTTCCCATTTCATTTCTATTACTTACCTTGAAATAGTATAATATATAATATATATTATATATAATATTACATGTATATGTAATATTATATGTATATTACATATATACACATATTGTATTACATATATATATGTATAGATATATGGAATTCCCATATATGTATACATATATTCTGTCATTCTGAGGCCTTGTATCATCCTCTTTGCTTATACAGCGTTCAGAAGGAAACCTCAGTTTTCACTGCAAATAATTTCAGAGCAAAAGCCAGGATCAACATTTGCTTGCCCTGAAGCATTCCTGTTTGACTTTGGTTTTGCCTCTGCTTACTCTTGATTTTTGTCAGTATGTTTAAAAAGATTTCCAAAATACACTTTATCCAGAATTTTACTTATTTCAATCAGAAAAGTTATTCATGTTATTTAAATTACTATATTGATGAAAACAGCAATCCCTTGGACCAGAAAATCTTTAGATCTATGTTTGGACCATTTTTGCCTCACAGGAAAGTTACACAAGCTTTGTTACACAATTTGAAATAACATGATTCATGACTGACTTTACGTCAGTTTTGTTTGTGTTGGATAACGTGTGTGAAATGATGCTTGAGAATCTATAGCAACACCAAGTGCAACATAGCCGACTTACATTAAACTTATCTAACACGTCAGTGGTCTAGTTTGGACAAGGAGGGGACACCGTGTCACTGATTCTTCCTCAGTCACAGTGTACAACCAGGACTAAAAGGGATTCTACACATGTAACTTGTTTATCAACAACAAATCACATGCAGATGGCTGCCCGCCTGATTGGCACAGGTGAGCTGGAGCAGAACAATGGACAGAGACTGGCAGCCACGCAACATGGACCAGAAAGCTATCGATAGTGTGCTATTTACTTTGGTTTACATGATTTGGGCATTTATTTTGGATTAGGATTGTGAAATCACAAAAAGAAATCAATTTTGAGTTTTACAGTTTTTCTTAATCAATGGTCCATTTGAATTAGAAATTCTGAGCTTTAATTTTTTAAACTCTTTCTAAAATTCACCAGTTAAGAAGTTTGCTGTTTCTTGTCAGGGCTATTCTTCTTTTCTTATTACTGGTCTTTAAAGCTAACCTCATTTTGGTCAATCGCAAAGTTGTGAGCTTTCTTTCAAGAGTACAGATGATAAACTAAAAATGGGAACGCTGTTGCTCTTTTAACACAGAAGAATATTTACACTCTCTTGATAGACTATTTCTAAATCTGCTCATGTTTTTTTCTGTTTGCATCAGTGACCCATAGTTAGTGTGTACACTAACTATCTTGAATAGTCATGAAAGTAAAATTCTGGTCTTGTTAACCACAGATTTCATTATCTACACAGACCACTAACAACATAACAACATTCAAAGCTCTCTACAAATTTTATTTTTGCCTTTAAAATCAGTTAGCAAATAACATTGGACATGTGGATTTCTTTAAGAAATTAAACAATAGCAAATGTAGATTAACCAAAGGATTCCCACACTGAACTTCAAAACATCAAACAATTTAATAAGAAAATAAGCCTATTTTTAGGTTACATAGGCCAAAGCAAAACAAAACCAACACAAAAAAACACAGAAATGACACCAATCAACCAAATCTCTATTTTCATACTTTTGATACAAGACTGTTTGGTGTTCTACAAACTGGATATAACTACAAACAGTTTTGATGGTGATAACTCCCACTGAACCATGATTTGATAATTGTTGGACAATTTTTCTCAGGGATTTTTTTTTAAGATAAAAAAGATATGCCATTCGGTTGCCCCATTCCTGAGTTACCTGTTCATTAGAAGCAGGCATGGTCGTGAACTGTCCATCTTACTTAAGCTATTACAAAATAATTTTTTCACAGATTTATTTTTGTAAAACCTGTTCAGAGAATTGGGGAGCTATCAATTATTAGTTTGATTTATTATACTTAATAAAATTCAGTTGATTGTTCTTCTAGTTGAGTATCGCTAACCAATACATACTATATTTGATTTATTATAGTTTTAAGCCAAAGCAGACCAAATACCTAGTTGTGAGTCTGAATTTTATTCATTGTTTTCTATGATCTTACCAATGTTCTATGGCATTCTGCTTTACCTGGTGAGAAAAATCACAAAAGAAGTTTAAGAAATCTACTCACAGGTAAAAAAGGCAGGCAAGAAATAAAAAATGACCTGAGTTTGGGGCTCAAATGACAAGCAGATTATGGGGAACAATGAACAGAAACAAGAAAGTCAAGGAAAAAAAGTTTAGAGAGAAGGGGGAAAGGAGAAATCAATTTTTTGTTATATTGACTTTTAATGAAAAATCTGATTTCCTTTGAGTGAAAGGAACCAGAGACCTAAATGTAACAATGAAACAAGTACTGGTAAATAAAACAGGTAATTCAAAATTTAAGAGTAATTGAAAGTAATAATAATCAAATAATATAACTGTGAAAATTTTTGAATGAAAAGAAAATTGTAAGTAAAATCTAAAGACAAAGAGCAAGTTTGATATGGTATTTTGGCAGCTTATAACAAAAGGCCAATATTTTTAATACATGAAGGACTCCCCAAAAATAAATAATTAAAAAAGAAAAATAGCAACACAAAAAATAAGCAAAACTTATGAATGGACATTTACAGAAAAACTAATTTAACTGACCTTTAAACACAGAAAATTATGATTCCTGCTCACCATAAGAGAAACAACTTTTTTTTTTTTACAAAATCACTTTCCACCCACCAGATTGGTAAAATCCAATAATCTGTTTCGATAAGACTGTGAGGAAACAAATCATGTAGTGCATTGTTGGTGGGAATACAAAACTATATAACCCACCTGGAGGAAAATTTGACAAAATGAAACCAAACTACAAGCATATTCACTGTCCATTGACCTAACAATCCCACTTGTAAGAATCTATTTGAAAAATATAGTGGAAAAATTATATGAGTAATATATCATATATATTTAATTGAGGGTCCAGTACAAGTAATGTTCCTTTTTTATTACAAACTCTCACTACAAAATTATAAGCATGTAATTTGTAACACAACAGTAGCACACTCAAAGCACACCATATGAAATTTTACATGAAATGTTCAAATTAAAACTATAAATTATTACATCCATACTATTACCCGACCAACCACACCCAAGGAGGTGTTTCTTCTGCTGACCCTTGTATGTATATATATAAGAATATATTATATATATAAAATATATGCTAGATAGCGATATAGGATGTTTAATGATATGATATACCAAAAACTTAAATGTGTAGCAATAAAGGTCTGATTGAATAAGTACATTGATTTACACCCACTTGAGGGACTACTATGCAACTACATAAAGGGATCAAGAAGATTTATACAAACTGGTAATCTCCAGGATATTGTGAAATAAAAATTTGCAACCACTGAAAAGTATTAATAATTTGCTAATTTTTGCATGAGGAAAAGGAGACACAAATTTGTATAAATAATTTGTTATTTTTATAATTATTTAATGGAAGAATAAATAAAAAACTAATAAAAAGGCTACCAATGAAGGCAGATAAGACAAGGATAAAAGAAAGTCTTTCTAAATTTGTAGTATTATATAATTTTGACATTGAAACCGTATTAACTTTTTTACTTAACTAAAAATTAATTAATTAGCTGAATTAGAGAGGAAAAATGTCTTCAAAGCTGACATCAGACTGGAACAAGTAAATAACTGTACTGTATATCAATTTGGTATCATAATTAAAAGCAGGAAAATAAATTACTTCTTGACCTTTTAAGACATACATAGTACTTTAACTGTAGATTTCTAGTGGGATATATTCTAAGACCCAAGAAAACTGCAACAAAATTTAAAGCAATTTTGTAGACTTGTTAAAAAAACTAGAGTTGCTATTTTCAAATCATCGTGCTTTCTATGGTGAAGCCGGTAAGTAATTCTGTTGGTATCATTCGTATTCGAGAGAAAAGAGATACAAACATATAATCAAAGAATTTTGTTAAAAGTTGTGTAATCGTATATTTAAATTGGAACTATAAATGTGATTTATTCTTATATAATCTTCCAAAGAAAGTGGCGGGAGGCACATCCTAGTGCTTTCCATTGAAAAGGTCTAGAAGGGATGACCCAGTGCAAAGGAGTGTTCTTAATGCTTCTACTGTGGTCCCTAAACACCACCTCTCTCTGAAAGGAACGAGGAGGGCTGCTTGATAAAATGCCGCTTCCAGTTCTGGAGCAGAAATGTACAAGGTCTACTTGGCATGACCTATCGTGCTAGACAGCAAGCACGCTAGCAGAACAAGACGTGCGTCAAAGGCACACAGGACCCCTATTTGAGGGACCCTCACAGCATAATCTGCACCAATACAAGCAGCAAAAAAGAACAACGAGTGTAACAAAATGAAGCACATTACATATACATATATGTATATATCCATATGGACATATGTATTCATGGAATCATAATGAAATAGACCCCTTCAGAAAACAAAAAATTTAAAAAAATTTGCTTATCACCATTGACAGTTGCTAAGGCACCAAATTTATAAAAAGAGAATATATAATATATGCAAAAATAATTATTATCTCTTTGTGTGAATTTTATTTCAGGGTAACTAGATCATTCATCAAGGAATGGTCTTATAGAAGAATCACAAGTAAATAAGCAGAAACAATATGATTTTTAAAAGTCACAATTTTTCAATCCCTTCATAAAACGGTGTATCTAAACAAAGATAATTAAAAGATGCTAAAATCATTAAGTTGCTAGGGAACTTTACAATGAATCGGCCAGGCTGGCCTAAACAGAACCCAATGAACAATATTAGCATGAATAATATAAGACAAGTTATTACATACCTAATTAAATGATTCATTAGAAAATACACAGCACCATTTGTGCATGGTGTATTCTTCCCTAAAAATCTGATCTGTATCTAATCGAGCTTATCTATATAAGTATTAATTTAAGAAATTATTGGGTATATAAGAAAGAATATTGGCAAAATATTGATAATTTTAAGTGATGAACACATAGGAATTCATTGTATTATTCTCTATACTTTGTGTACATATGAAATTTTCTATTAAACAGTTCTTTTTTTTTTTTAAATCTCAGTGGTCTTTTTTTTTAATTTTATTTATTTATTTATCTTTAGAGGGGAAGGAGAGAGGGAGAGAAACATCAATGTATGGTTGCCTTTTGTGTGTCCCCTGCTGGGAGTTGGCCTGCAGGGAACTGGACTACAACCCAGGCATGTGCCCTGACTGGGAATCGAAACGCGATCCTCTGGTTCGCAGGCCCGCGCTCAATCCACTGAGCTACACCAGCCAGGGCTAAACAGTTCTTAAAAAGAGAAATACAGAGGAATATATAGAATGAATGCTTAAGGCAGGAAATTAATATGGAAGCCAACTGTGAAAAGCAAGAGATTAAGTAAATGAAATGACGTAACAAGGGTAAGGAAAGAGAGCCAAGGAAAGAGCCGCAGGCAGACACAATATTAATATGTAAAGAGAAAGGGTCCTAAGAAAAGAGCAGAGAGACATTTGCAAGAGAAAGAGAGAGAGAGACCCCACCGGGAGGAAGCCACTTGGGACACTCACATGCCAACACGCAGGGCTGGGGGTGAGCCTGGGAAAGGAGAGAAGGACATGTAACTTGAGGAAGAAAAAAAGGAAGAACAGTTTTTGATATTCAAAGTGGGTGACATGAAGGAGATATGAGGGGAAATAAAGGAACTCAAGTCAGAGAAACACACTTCTGGTCAATAAAAATTAGGACCATCTCCTAAGATTGGTGGTCCCTAGAAGGACTCATTCTAATTCATCAAAAAAGTATCCCACTTTTCCTCTGCCTACCAAAAACAGGCAGCTGCATGGACACGTATGCCTGGGCTTCAAAAATGAGATGATGAAACTAGTTTTCACAGGACAAGAAAAACTGTATCATTGGCATAGAAATCCCCTTAACAGAATTTTTATCTTTGATAAGCAGATCCAGGAACAACAAAATCTACCAAAGATTAAAGTTGATATTTAACCATATCTAGATGAGAATATAATATCCTGCCCTGAGAAAACACCCTTCCACATTATTCCCTATTATGAAGTCTATCATTAGATCCCACTGTGCTCCCTAATTCTGAGTCCTACCACATACTGAATTCAATGCCTTTTTTCTCAATTCTTGGAGGGCTTTGGCTTTGGGTATCTCCTGGGTATTGGTACTAGACACATGGGATCATGGATAAAATTTCATTTTTTTCTCTTCCTTGCTTCATCTAGCATTGTTCAGAGGCAGGCAGCATTGCCCCAACGCACTCTAGTTACCCAGCCTCCTTTATGCAACTCCCCAAGAATAAAACCCAGGCTTCTTATTGCTGCAACCCCCAAGAAAAATTAACTTCCAACATTTTGTCCTGGATAGTGCATCTGGAAAGCAAGTTGCTCATGGCCTCAGTGAAATTTTGACAGGGTTTTTACTACCACATCATTAGTGCTGCAAATGGGCAGAACATGTGTATTAACAATTAGAGAACTCTCATATGGGATGACATCACCTACGTATGAGCTAAACTATATACCCCTATAAAATAAATCCAAACATTTTCCTGGCAGCAATAGAACTCATTAAGAATCTTAAATTATATTGCCTGAAAACTAATTCCAAAAAGTTGGCCTGCAAGTCAGCTTCATTAGGTCCCAACTTTGCTCACACCCCTGTGACACTGCACAGTGTGATAACGCTTCAATGCTCTGTGGGAACCTAGGTGCCCATGTGATTTTTCTGTGTTTTGGGGTTTCTTAATTTGATTAAGTTTGAGGGTGTTTGCTCATCCAGAAAAGGCGGAGAAATTCCAACAGATAAAATACATCTCAGTGAGTGATAATGATAAACTCAGTCATATAAGCTGTTCCACAGATACTAAGCAAAACCAAGTTGTTAAAAGAGAGTGAAATTTTTAACGTTACCGGTTTTCCCAAGTGTTGATCATACATGAAACTTTGGGGTGCCACCACTTTCAAGACAGGTACAAAAAGAACACTCTCAGCACCTGCCAGTTCCCCAACAAAAACTCAAATAATTGATCTAGTCCATCACTCCACCAGCAAGTAATCTAAGATGTCTGTGTTCTGTGAAGAGGCTGCTAAAGCATGAGAGAACACTGGGTTTAGTCAAGACTGGAGAGCACATCCTGACCCTGTCATGTACTCACTAAATGACCTTGAACAAGTTAGTGAACTTCTCAAGACACCTTTTTTTCCTCCTGTAAGGTGGGAAAAAATAGTAACTACCTCACAGGATGAAATTAGTGAATGTATGCAAGCATTTCCCTCTACTTCAAACTGGCTCTTGACCAGAAAGTCAGGACTTCAGAGCACTTGTTTTTCCTCCAAGAAGCTGACAGTTTAGGGGGTTCCATTTGCTTTCCATAAAGCAGCTAATTAACTCTTCTTGCTTCTGTCGGATGCTTAGAAGTTGGTACTAACTCTAAAAAGCAAAAGTTTTTTTTCTCTACCTTTTACAAATTAAAAGTTCATTTTTAAAGCTCCTTGATAATAGTTTCCTCAGGTCTCTTTTAGTTTATTTGGGATTCGATCGGATCTTTATGGGACTTAATTAAGCCCATGCAATGGAAACTAACGGTAAAAATTTAGTAGGCTAATGAGTGAATGATTTGAGAACAGATGAGATTTTGTAATGACAGTAAAATAATTTTATCAAAGTTATAGCTGAAAATGCTTCTGAGTATGAAAAGCATGGATGCTCAGCTAACATCTCAAAAAAAAATTGTCAACGGTGCCCTTTAGCTCTGTCCAGTAGAACTCTGTGATGGAGGACTTCCCATACGGGCATCTTTCAGTGTTACAGTCAGTAGCCGCATGATGACTAATGAGCTAAAATGTGGCTAGTGTTATTGAGAAACTGAGCTTTTATTTAATTTTAATTTAAATATCCACATTTTGCTAGCGGTTACCCTATTAGAGGATACACTTGTACATACTTCCTTAAACGCAGAACCTCTCCTATCTTCGCTAGTTATCTCCCTTTATCTTCTCTATATATTCAGTCAACAAGTCCTACTGATAATTTTTTCTGACACATATCTTGCAGTCATCTTTCTTTTTCTATTTTCACTGTCACCAGGTTGTTTTAGGCCCTGTTCAATCTATGCCAGAGAACTCTAACAACCTATAAATCATTTTCCTGCTTCTAGACTCTCCCCTCTCCAACTAAACCACCAGATTATCTTTATAAATTAGCCAAGTTATTGCTGCTTAAAGAGATTTCAATATGAAAATTCATGTTCTTAGCTTGGCCCTCAAAACTATGCTATGATCCAACCTTAAGGTCTAACTGCATCTTGGCTTAAGAGTTTACTTCCAACCAGGTGAGTTTTATTAGTCTGCCAGGAAAATGTTGCGTTTGGAATTCTTTCATCTCCTCTTCATTCTGTTCCTATATCACCCTCCCTTTGCCTTTCCACCTATTCAAATATTACTTTATTCCAGGGTCCTCTGTGATTGATTCTACTATAGGCTATAAATTGATTACACGATGATGTCTGTTATGGGCTGAATTGTGCCCCCTTAAAGTAATATTTTGCAGTCCAAACCCCAAGTACCTCAGAATGTGATTGTATTTGAAGACAAGATTTTAAATGAATTAATTAAAGTTAAATGAGGTCATTGGGGGTAGATATAATTTAAGCAGCTGGTGTCCTTGTGGGCAATTTAGAACATGCACGCGACGCGTGCACTAGCTCACAGTGTCCGCGGCATCATGGATGAGACATGAGACAAATTCACATGGACTACCAAGTCCTGTGGAGGAAAAGGGATGGCAAGGCTATTCCCTCAAGGTGGGGGTGCCTCAGAATGGCCTGGCAACTCTCTCAAGGGGAGAGCGCGCTGACCCTTGCCTCGACAGACTTTTATTGTTTTGTTTTGTTTTTTTTTTTTGCACAGGAGTTCAGATACAACTTATTAGTCATTGCCAGGCAGTAAACAGTAGATAGTATACAAAGAACCATTAGGGCTTCTCCTAAGTCAGGGTCTCTTAGCTAAAGGTCTACGAGACTTTGGAAAAACAAACTCATTTTCTGCTAGGGCCTTTATCATTTAACTAAAAGCATTCTTAGCAAAGTAAGCTTCACAGGATTATTAGGAATTCTGTCTTATGCCAGATCACCTCAGATCCCACCCTATCTGGCAAAGGGCTGCACCACCTTCCCCATCACAGGTTTTCAGGCTTAAGTGGATTAGAGCCAGGAAGCGCTTCTCCCAGAGGACATGAAGACTGGGCTATGTCAGAATAGCCGGGGAGTGAGGGTCCATCACTCCTTCTTTGTTGCAGCCCCCTGAGTCTTTCCATGATGGTCTCCCAAGTGATCATGTCTAGCTTAGGTTGCCCCTTTCTGAGGGGTTGTACCCATCATAGACTATCTGACCATGCATCGGGGACAGGGGAATGAAGCAGAGGCAGTGTTTGCTACCAGAGACAAGTTTTGTCTCCTTAGTGGCTCGAATTCTAGAGGTCGCTCACTCATCCTTAGCCATGGGGGGCAGTTACAACTCCTGAAACCAGGCAGAGCAGTTCCCAACATGTGCATGTATAAAGGGAAGACCATGTAAAGACACCAAAGGAAGATGACCACATATAAGCCAAAGAGAGAGGTATCAAAATAAAGCGACCCTGTCAGCGCTTTGATCTTGGACTTCCAGTCTCCAGGATTGTGTGAAAGTAAATTTCTGTTGCTCAAGCCAGCCAACCCACAGTTCTTTGTTATGGTAGCCCTGTTAAACTAATACATCGCCTTAATGTGTTGAGATTCACAGCTCTAAAAGCACTACCCTATAAGTTTTTCCTAACAGCAACAGCACATTTTAATCATCCTATTTTGTAGCATTTACTTTCTCTATAACTTAGGCATGAAATTACACACTTTTATTTAGTTTTGTGTACATGCCTTGCCTCTCTGCCCTTATTATAAGTTCCTGGATGGTACAATATCATCTGCTTTTTGTTTCTGTGAATCTGTTACATCGTACATTCTGAACACATAGTTATTCAACATACTTTTGTTGATCTGGGTTTTCTTAAGGCACCTGAGCAAAACATAACCACTAAACACCATCGGCCTTCTTTAGAATGATTTTCATTTACCTGTCTTTCAACATCTTAATCTAAGTCAAGAATAGCAATGTGCCGCTGAACACTCCTCAGAGTCCTCTCAGGCTTTGGTCTTAGACAGGAAGCCAACATCTGAGCTAGAATTAATGGAGTAGAGATGTAAATATATTCTACATTCTCTCATCTCTAAAAATAATTTTATTTATATTATTATTTTATTTTCAAAAAGCACCTTGCACCATCCCATCCCCTTCGATTTTAGCTCCACCCCAGTCGAATCTCCTGAAGAATCAGGTAAACATGTTGTCTCCACGCCTCTCCTCCCATTTACTCATCAGTCCACATCCATCTGGCTGCTCTCCCACTACCCACTCATCAGACCTGTGCCAAGCCATCCATGGTCTCCAGGGAACCAAATTCAATAGAGTTTGGTTCCTGGAGGACAGCCTTTCTCTCTCTCACCTCCCCGTTGCCAGTTCTCTGCCACTGGAAACATTCTCTCTCAAATCCTATGACTCTTCCATTTCCAATTTTTCTTATACCAACACCAGCTACTCCATCTCCAAATCACCTTCCAGTTCCTCATTTGCAAATGTTGTTGTCACTCAGGACCTAGTTCTTGGCCTTCTCTTCATCTTTTTATTACCTTTTCCTTAATGGTATGAATGCCAGATATATATTTGCATGTATTTGTATGTATATGTGTATGTATATATAATTTATAATTTATATAATACAGATATTGGAATTAATAGTTTCACAAAATAATAGCATATCAGAGTCTATCTGATTCTTTCTAATATATTCTATTCGACACTATCTCCTATTCTATTTCATATTTTTTAAATGTTCATCTTCACCCATTAAATGAATGTAATAACACTAATGGATTACAACTCGGTTCTAAAAACATTTTCTTGTGACTTTAATAGCATGTATATGCTGAAGATTTCTAAATGTATCTCTTTCCACTCCCTTGCAGGCTTGTAAATTCAGCTGATACTTGCCGTATCGATCTGGCCATTTTGTAAGAAAATCAAATGTAACCTCATGGAAACTGTGGTCATTATTTTCCCTGCAAATCTTTATTTTTCCCTATTAGCAAATGACACTATTTGAACGCAGCTGATCAAACTTCAAAACTCTGGGTTGTCCTTGTTTTCTCTCCTTGGTTTCCTCTCACTGACACACCAAACGTGATCTATGATCAAGTCTTGTCTGCTCAATGCAGGGTCTGAGACAGTAATCAGGATCATTGTGACAACTGGCTCCGATGTCAGATTGTGACTTTTTATCTGGACTCACTCAAGTCATCATTAAATCACTATTTAGAGCAGGCTGGTTAGGACCAGGCCCGTCAGGGCAGCCTAGACTTCCTAATGGGTCAGGAGTTGGTAGGTTTCTCTCTCCTCGAACCCCCTGAGTTTGTTCCTGCTCTCATGATCTCCGGGTGGATGAAGTTCAGCTGAGAGTCATACTGCTCCACCCATTCCTTCCTTACTGGTTGCAAAGCCAGACTTTTTTCTGTGTAGTACCTTGTCTGTCATAAGAAAAAGAGGCTACAGTGGATTCAGAGCGTCTCACCCCATGAATAATTCACGGAGAGACCACACACTAAAAGACATGTTCATCAAATGATCAATTTTACACATTTACTTGTTCATCCAAAACAGATCATCGTGTTTATGATACCTCTGATATTGGCTGGATTGGCAGGGTCTAAGAGACTTGTGGGAAGTCTCAACGCCTGGATTCTGGAGCCTTCACACTCTCTCCCTCCCTCAGTCTTTCCTCTGCTACCCTCAGTCTCCCTTTTCTGCGACGTGCAGTCTCTGTTTTTCTTCCACCAGCATGAAGTTCCTTCACTTCACCCAGCTCCTGACAGCGGAGGCAGCAAGGAGCAGAGACAGAGGCAGACTGAGCATTGTTTTAGGGGCTGTCCTAAAGGATGAAACTAATGTGCGCTGACAGAGGTCTCAAGAGTTACAGACTAGAAAGGGGTACAGGGAGGGGGCTTTCTTGGAGTTACAAGTGTTCTATATCTGGACCTGTTACACAGACATATACATATATTAAAATTCACTGAGCTACATAACTGTAGTATTTTTGCATGTTTCTGTATTCATGATATACCTCAGTGTAGAATAAAAATACCAAAATCCATAAAAAATGTTACAAATATTCCATGCCATACTAACTATTACAAACCTTCTACATAGTCAAATAATTATTTTGAATTACTGTGAACACTATGGTCATTTTTCCCACAACAAAACCTAAACCCTAAACACTCCAAAATGTTCATAAGATGGAAAATGACTTCAACAGAATTTGCAAAAAAAGAGAGAGAGAGAAAAAGAATAATTTGAAACTTTAAAATTCAAAATGAAATTCTGAAATCTGGGATGGATTCATAAGCATAATGTATAAAATATATTCAAATATATATTGTAAAACAGAAAGGAAGTTCCTCAATAAAATTAAAAATAAAACTACCATATGACCCAGCAATCTCGCTTCTGAGTATATATGCAACAAAATGAAAACAGAATATTGAAGAAATATCTACACTCCCACGTTCGTTGCATCCTTATTCACAATAGCCAAGATGTGGAAACTGCCTAAGTGCCCATCAATAAATGGAGGGATGAAGATGGTGTGGTATCTACATGCAATGGACTATTACTCAGCCATGAGAAAGAAGGAAATTCTGCTATTTGTGACAACATGGGTCAACACTGATGGCATTGTGTTAAGTGGAATAAGCCAGACAACGAAAGACTGATGGTATCACTTATATATGTAATCTAAAAAAAGGAAGAAGAAGAAAGAAAAAAAGTCCAACTCATCGAAACAGGGAGCACAAAAGTAATTGCCAGAGGTTTGGTTGGCTAGGGTGGAGTGGACGTAGGGGAGAGATAGGAAATGATTGGTAAAACGGTATAAACTTTCAGCTAAAAGATGAGTAAGTTCTGAGGGTTTAATTTAAATCATAGTGCCTATAGTATTGTATAATTGAAATGTGTTAATAAGTAGAACAAAAAGGCTCTCACCACCAAAATAGGGGGTAAATACATCATGTGTTAATTAACAGGGGAGGGACACCTTTCACAGTGCCTATGTCTAATGAATCACCGCAAAGCACAATTTAACGGTCTTACACATTTATTTCTTAATTATAGCTCTATAAAGCTGAAACAAATTAAAAAGTACATCTATAAATATATTTAAAATACATACTTATGAATATATTTAAAAGACTATATTCATAAGAAGGCTAAACTGGCCTTAACTTTTAATCAATTAAAATTTGGGTAAATGGAGTGTATTTATCTAAAATTTTCAATGAGTATATTCAAGAAGAATATATTTATTAACATATTTATAAGAAATATAAATCTATTCTAATCCAGTGTGATACTTAAGAAATTCCCTTTAACTCTTTTGATATAAACTTTTAGTATTTTTATATTTTTTTGTATTCAAAGAAATGTCATTCAACAAACTGATTCTTCAAATTGGTTTTCTGTGGATTGTCTTTGTAGAATGGATTGGTTTTTGGTTGAGATTCAAGACAGATTTTTAATGCCAGAAGCTTTTATAGCTGAGCAAAAATTAAAAGTCAAATGAGATGAAGGTAAGCAGCAAATGGAAATAGAGGAACCAATGGGTGGCCTGAAAAGAACTGAACATTTTTTGGAAGAGGAGAGGCTGGAGAGAAAGACAAAAGGAAGAAATAAAAATGAACTATGGGACACATTTTGGGCATGGGGAACCAGCAGAAGATTCATGTAGCAGAGTGATCTGGACCAAGTGGCAGCCGTGCGGAGCTCCTCCAGACTTTGGAACTCTTAGTGTGAAGCCTCTCCTCTCCTTAGGGCCTCAGCTTCTAGTAAACACCTTTTGTCTGCAACCTGGCGATGTTGCAAGCCCGGGACTTGGTCGGCGCTCTCTTGTTCTCCCCTCAGAGAGGTTGAAGGAGCAGAGCTTTCTGAGGTTGGAATCCTCTGGTTGTCTGTCTCCCTGAACACCCCCTGTCCGGTTTCCGATTGTTTTGGCAGTGCCCTAACTTATGATGTGGTTTTACATTTCATCAGGACTGCATTCCTGTTTCGTGGTCTCCTTGTGATGTTTGTGCAACCTCCAGGAAAAGAAGGGTAAATGACAACTCCCACACTCATTTTTGAAACAGACCAGGCTGACTTGGGTGAACTTTCATGAAAGCGTAAGGATCAAGGGACTTATTTTTATCTAAAAAACTCTTTCATTACAATAAAATGGACTTCTGTGAGGGAAAGGCTTTCCATTTTAAAGTAGTTGAACAAAGAAAAAACTTTGTGCAGCTAGAGTAGAGAGGAGCTACAAGAGGTAAATCTCTGATGGGAAGTCAGTCCCACTGAATCTGCTAGCAGTCTCTCACTGGTATTTCCCTGCCCACCATCAAACCAGGCCCCTGGAGAGCAGTGGCCCACCCTTTAAAGCACTGTTTCTAACTCTTCTTTCCTGTTTCTGAGGTGAAAGATTGAAAAAGAAGGGATCCAAGGAGGGCAGGTTGTCTCACAGAGGATGAAACCCAGAAGGGGCACCCTAAGAAAGGGACCAGTGAGTGACAATGGAAGGAACGGGAGGCCGGGGAACTGGAGTCTCTGGGTTGCACCAGTGGTTCATCAGAACGTAACCACTCCCACTCAGCCAGTTGTCAGGACAAATAGGTTGGAGAGCAATTGGCGGATGGGTACAAGCACCCTGGGGATGTGCACTGATCCATGACCCTGAAAGATTTTTAGAGACCTTTTTTGAATCCAGACCAGAAGGACACTCCTGAAGCTGACATACCAACCTTACAAGGGGACTGGTCTATGTTCAGTGGAAGGCGGGGGATTTCAAGACCGGCCGAACTGAAAGGAAATCACAATTGGGAGGATAGTCAGTCCTGTGCAATCCTACACTCCCATAGCTGCAAAGTGACATCTTTTTTTATTTTTAACTAGATTTTTGTGTCCCTTTTTAAAGTTGTGGGACCCAGCAACATATCAAATAATCAATCAATCAATGACACAGGTTTGAAAGTCAACACATCAAAATTCTATATCCTTATTTCTCTTGACCAAATCAAGATAAGAATTTTTCCCATAGGGATTTTATTTTGAAAATTAAGGGGTCCCTAAATAATGTACAGAAAAAAGGACACAAAGCACAAAACACCATGCTTTTCAGAGTGTAAATGTCTAGTTCTACTGTAGTTAATGTCTATTAAACATGATTAAAGAAGACATTTAGTTGATATAAACAAACTTTATTAAACACTTCATAAAGTGGGCTGTCATTGTTCCCAATGGTTGGAAAGCAGGAGGTTTTAATAGAATAAAGAATAGAAAACAAAGAAGATTAAAAACAGAAAACGAATGAAGAACAAGGCAACAACTGTAGAGTGCAGAGTTGGCTTGTCATTTGGGGACTGGCTGACTGAATATGCTGTGGTCAAGTGGAACATTTACCGAGACAGCAAAGTTGCCTAAGTTCGAGTTTGCAGATGTGGTCCCCCAGGCAGGCGCAGCTTCACCTTGGTCCTAGAAGTTTATTTCAGCAGGAGGCCAAGTTGAAATAAACAGGAGAAGGGATTTCCAAAAAGGAAACAGCATGTGCAAAGGACAAAAGCACGAAAGAGTGTGATATGGTTGGAAACTTTATATGGTGTTTTTGTAACTTTCCCGTTGGCTGAGGTTAAAGTGCAAGATTTCAAAAAAAGGCCAGCTGAGTGATGGAGGCAAGATCAGGAGAAGATGGCTCAGATGTTAAGAGGTGAGTTAGAAATAGGATCCAATAGAATTGTAGGGGAGAAGTGTGGTTGATTACATCAGAATCTCCTTTGGGGTCAAAGGAGATCAAGACTAAAATGAATGCAGTGGATTTAGTAATACAGAAGTTATCAGTATCCTTAGCAAGGTAAATGGAGAAGGGTTAGCGTAGTACATGTGCCTGAACTGTAGCTTTTTATTGTAATGCAAGTACCTGACATTAAGCTTTTGAGGCATCCATTTCAAAGACATCCATCTGGAATACACATGTGCCAGCCAAACAGCTAGCTAGTTAGGCACCAGCTTCCTCCTCCAAATTCCCCTTTTAGGGAAGTCCCTGGGTGACTTCAATAATTAAACACTTCATTAATCCCATTTTTTTTTTGCTTTCCATACTTCAATCCCCACTCTTATGTTTTAAATTCACAGATAAAGAATGAACCCACAAAAGTCTTGGCTCCTTATCTCCTCTCAATAAATGCAGAACTCTATGTTCTATTCATTCTCTCTCTCTCTTCCCTCCTGATCTTACTATATGGTTCTGGGTGTGCCATGTGTCTCCAGGACTTGTGAGTAATAAACCTCATTTTCTCCCAAGTTCCTGTATGATCGTTGATAAGGTGCGTCTTGCAGTCAGGAAAAGACTACAAGGGTTGGTGTGGCCACAGTACTGGTTTCAGCTGGGGGATATATCTGTGGGTGTGCCACAAACTGTGGTATCCCCTCCCCAGCACAGGTCATGAGCATCCCCTCCCCAGCATTTCTGGCTGATCAGATGGGCTGAGACACACACAAAACAGTTTCATTGCAAAAATAAAATCTAAAGCCACATAGCAACTGGCTGAAGCACTGAGTGGGAGAAGAGGAGATATTGGGTTAGCCAAAGAGTTTGTTTAGTTTTTTTCTTACAATTTTGTTAGATTGTATTGTGACAGCTATCCTATCAGCATGCATTTTAAAAACTTATCAAAATTGGTGAATTTTTGTGTAGTCATTTTGATATTGAAGATGGAAGAAAATACACATTTTTGTCATATTATGCTTTATTATTTCAAGAAAGGTGAAGATGCAACTGAAACACAAAAATAAAAGGATCTGTACAGTGTATGGAGAAGCTGCTGTGACTGATCGAATGTGTCAAAGGTGGTTTGAGAAGTTTTGGCCAAATCACTCTTTGCTGTGGGGCTGTCTTGTGCTTTGGAAGATGTTTAGCAGCACCCCTGACCTCTACCCACTAGAAGCCAATAGCAGGAGATAGCTGACATAATCAAAATATCCAAATCAGTAAAGTTATTGGTGAAAATAAAAAATGTGCCTTTTATTTTACAGAAAAAAAACCACAGATTTTTAACCAACCCAAATATTGATATACAATATAGTTCTTTTTACTTGGCTGTGAAGAAAAGTAATTGAAATAAAAATATCACTATGAATGCAAATGTAAAATTAATTTAAATATCAAAAATAACAAAATGATTTTCTACCTTGGAAGCTCAAATTTCAATACATTGAGTGAAAATTAATGTAGGCCTATTTTAGATCCTTGAAATATCTGATTGATGGGTATCTCTCACACATCAATGCTTCTCTCCCTTTCTCCCTCTCTCCCCCTCTCTGTAAAAATAAAGAAATAAAATCTTTAAAAAAATGAAAATAAAGAAGTCAAGAATATTAGAAATGCTGGTTCTATTGGTCCCTTGAAACGCTGAAAAACAGAAAAATGAGCATCAAGGACACACTGTAACTAGTAACTTTGCCGAAATCTGTTTCCGTCCGTTCATGCCATAAGATGACCATCACCAACTTAGCGCAGTGGCTTGACTATCTAGCTGGAAGGCGATTCCACAAGGCTACATCTGCAGGCCCTTGGCTGGGATTAATTAGAATTCCTAAAGCGGCATGTCATCCCTTAAGAACGACCCTCTAGGCTCTTTCTCCTCAGTAAAATTCTTAGCCATAAGCAGCCAGAGAAGTTTTTCATGTGTTATGGGTAGCATGCTAGGTGTTGTTGCTTGCAGCTGAATTAGAGCAATGAATCTAACTGGCCAAGATTATCAAGGAAGATTGCTTTTACCCCTATTCCTGACTGTGCATACTTATTCTTTAAGACTGTGTCTATGGGCCAAGTTGTGAACTTGTCTCTCTTTCCATAGGTATACATTCCAAACAAATGGTCTGCTTTAACTTGACTTTGTTAGATACTGTAGAGGAAACTGTTCACTTGTTGGCATGCTGTGTTCATTCTTTTAGGCTAGTATAGCACCAGTTAGCACTTGAGAGTAGTTATTTGGTCAATTCAGTTCTATTCAATCAACATTTATTGACCATCAGGCACTAATGTATCAGGCACTGAGATGTGCACTGAGGATAGAAAGACCTGTAAGACATAAACATTGCTCTTGAGGAATTTATAGTGTAATGACAAAAGAAGCATAAATAATTAATTTAACTCAAGTAGCTTTCTTAAACAGAAGGCCTGCTAATGTGCCCATTGCTATCATTACTACATTGGTACCCAATAAACCACCAAATCATGACCTTAAGCACATGACAATGTACATCTCCCTCTAGAATATTTGGAAAAGGTACAGATGAGAGAACTGAGATGATACCAGGCCACTTTCTAATCAGGCTTATGATGATGAAATACACAATAATGCCATTTGGGCTCATACCTAAACCTGCCCTCCATCTTTGCTACCCATCTTTTGCATTAAAAGTTTGTTCTACCCTATTTAAATCTAACAATAGTAAAAATATCTACTACCTCATTCTTTGACTTGTAAGATGGAAAAGAATGTCTTCAGACTTACCAGGTGAAGCCATAAACAGGGGCACATGGCTGAGAGATCACTCCATCTCTGCTTTTCCAATGACACACATGAAGAATGAGTCCTGTTGATAAGCTTTGGTACTTATGCGCTTTAGTTCCCACAATGGGACTAAACATCAAGGGGCATTTGGCCAGGCCAGGGTTCAATACAGCACAGCTTAACTCAACCTGCCTGACATTTGCTGCTGTTTCCATCCTCAAACACTCACTCTGCTCATGGAGTCACTTTTAGCAATTGGTGTTTCCTGGGAGGTGTCCCAGTGCAGTGATTCTACATTAACACGATGCCTTCTATGTAAAAAGTGTAGCTGACCATATAGCTCTCTTGTTTTTAAACTTCTGTGGGTTCTATGGGGATAAATTCCAAAACCATTTAGCCCTTAATTATGTGGATCTTGGTAACCTTATTATCTTCTGCAACTTCCCTACACAAATTCTGGGTTCTTCCAAGACCCTGAACATTGAATCTGTGAGCATGTTGGGTCATGTCACATCTCTATACCTTCATACGGATTCTTACGACAGCCAAGAATGCCTTCTCTCCGTCATTATTCTAGACCTACTTCAAATATACAGTCCTTTTGGAAGGGTGTTCTGCCACTCAGCCATATTTCTGGTTCTTTTCTCTTTCCAGACCCATACAAAACTGTACTTTCCAACCCCTTGAACTAAGGTGTAACCATGTGACTTGGTTCAGCCAATGCGTTGTGAGGAGGAGTTCATTTGTCACTTCTGCATGGAAGCATGTAAGAGTGTCTGCAGAACTCTCTGTATTTTCTCTTTGCTTGTTGAGCCAACTGAGGGCAAGTGTTCAAGATTATAGAGTTACAGACTGGTGAGTGTTTCTGTAGACCTCAGCGTTTGAGTCACCATATAGAGAACAGTGGTCCCAGTGAGTGACCAGACCACAGGAGAAATTCTATATGTGAGAAATAAATCTCTCTGGTGCTAAGGTCCTAAGAGTTTTGAGCTGTTTCTATCCATACTACAACCTACCCACCTTCATCAATACAGTCTAATTAGCTCCTTCAGGGGAATTTACCTGCTAACTCTTCTGTATTCCTACAGTATTTTCTTAATATCTATTTTAGTAAATACTGCAATGTATTATGATAGCCCCCTTTATACATCTGCTTCTTCCCACAGCCTGCGACATCGTCAAGGATGAAGGTGATGCCTTAATCTTCATATCCCCCAAACTGAGCATAGTTTCTGGAATATAGATGCTCAATAAATATTTATTGAGACCTAGATTCTATCCCTAGCTCTATTCATGAATAATTTATTTAGTAGTTATGTGCTTTTAGCTTCTTATAAAAACATAGATGAGAATGTCCTACCTGTCCCCTCAAGGTCAAGTGAGTTAATAAGAGTCGGAACACTTTGAACATTAAAAGGATAGAAAACAATAAATAATGATTGTTATGAGCTGGGGCCAGACCTGTTTGGAAGAGCAGCAGAATGAGAAATCATCTGCAGAATATATGGGGAGAATGTTTTTGCTTTTTTCTTATTAACATGCAATTCTCAATAGATTTTTTTCTTTGTAGAAAACTCTTTGAAAAATCACTGGGGAGACAGAGGACAAGAGGAGCAATTTTCCAAACCCCAGAATCCTTTGACCAAATTATCATGCTTTATTTCCTGGACTATGTACATTTATTTCCTTCGGTTAGTTTCTTAAAACTGATTTTCTTCGCACAGGAGTTGAACACAGAGCATTGTAGACAATGCTATCGACACCTTGTACATCTCTCCCTAGAGTGAACTGCTCCTAGGTCCACCCATAGCTTCTTACTGCTAACACCTCCAACTTTCTGCTTGGAAGCTTTCTCTGGTTCCAGGAATGTGCTCATTCTGTATGAAACTCAAGCCCACAGTTCTCTGGTATCCCTGGAAGCAGCACTCAACCAGTGATGGAATAAATGTTGGTGGATAAATACATTTTTGATGGGAGAACTCAGAACCTGGTTTTACAAAGTAGATTAGAGTCCTCTTGAGATACTGAGCCCTAGGTTCCAGGAACAGTGCTGCTCATCACACATCTGTACGGCTTCCTCTCTATCCCATCTGCCTCTCCCCACTCTGTCTGATCTCCCTAGGATCCCTCTGCAAATAAACTGTTTGAAATCAAATCCCTGACTCTAGCTTGGCCTCTGAAGAAGCCAGTGTAAAATAACTCTCCCTCCCTAAGGTATTTCTTATGTTTTAATATAAAATATATTGGGAAGTATATATCAAATAATAACTATAAATAAATAAAATGTAAAATATTTAATAAAAGTAAACAGATCAATAAAAAGATATAAAATAAATAAAAGAACATGAAATTAAAAGCTACTATTGACATTGCACAAATAGACATTCTTTGGATTCCTAAAGATTCTTCAGGGCACTGTTGAGCCAAATGTTTATCCAAAGAGCCTGTGTGCAAAACACCTGGCCCATCATAGGAAATTATTTCAGGAACATCCTTTCTCCTCCTGCAGGGGGGTCATTGAAGAGTAGGTCAACCTGCTGCTCTCTGGGAAGACATGGATGGCAGGTGCCACGGTCAGATCTTCAAAAGTATTTGCATCCTTCAGACACAAGCATGAGATTTACAACAAATGACAGAGAGATCTCACTCTTAGCTCTGGTGCCTCTAGCTGTCTCTTGGATTTTCCTTTCAGTAACTAGGGAGTCAAAGTACGGTATGGAGTCCCTGGTCTTTTCCTTCCCTCGCAGTTTGAAATGGCTGATTAAAATAAAAGAGGCTGTCTTTTATCAGCATGCAGACAGCTGTGGCAGAATTGTTCCTCCAACCTTATTACCTTTTGATTTCTAGCTTTTTCTCCAATATTGTTTTCTACATTTCAAAAAATAAATTAGACATAATTTTCACTGTGAATATACACTGTGGATGTCAGAGCTAAAGCTCGCCTCCTTCCCAGTAAAGCAGGCCCCAGAGGAAAAAACAGAAAACAAAACAAAATACTGCAGGAATAATTTAGCCCCAGAACCGTGGCAAGGGAAGGAAAAATGCCACCGAGAATATATTAGAAATTCAAAAAATCATGCTCATTTTAGCAAGTGGAATTCATTCTTTCACTCTCATGAAATTTCTCAGGTCATAATAAAGGCTAATTATTAATAACAAAGCAGCTTTGAGACACTGGTTAAGAGGGAAAATGTATGCAAACTCGGGCTGACCATATGTGTGTGTCTTGGACACTTCAGCCACTTTCCCACTCAGCACTGATGGCAGAGAGTAACTCACACTGATTGTGAAACCGTGAAGTCATTGCAGCCCCTGCTGTGGAACGGCTCTGGCTGCGGGGGTGAGAGGGCATTTGCTGTGTAAAAGGACCGTGGGCAGCCTTTCAGACATACTGGCTAAATTGAAAATGGGGACAATAACAATTTATGCCAAACCAGTTTCATAACTGACCCCAGGTGAGGAAACTAGAAGGGTGCCTGCTTTGGACACAGAGCATTTTCAAATCTGTGGGTTGACTTTCTCATATCATCCTCACGCTGGGATTCTTTTTCCATTTGTGATTTGTTTCTTTTACTGCATGTTTCTGCACCGTGAATACAGACTCAGTAAGTTGTTCACCAAATCTTTCATATTTATGTGTTCATTCCTATTCTATAAATACTTATTGAGGGCTTAGTGTGCTTAAGGCACTGTCTATACATAAACAGAAAATAATATTGAGGACCTGGACTATTGTCATATGTAAGGTCATGGTAAACAATGGGTTAACCAAACTGAAGATACTAGCAGGATCTGGTAAGCTAGGCATGTACTTCATATGCTTGTTTCTCTCTCTCTCTCTCTCTCACACACACACACACACACACACACACATGCATGCACACACACACTTTCAGAATCTTGAGCATTCAATGTCAACATGTAACAAAACTCTAACTGTAGAAAAGTATCTCCATGATTTTTGAGAGTGAGGAGACCTGGGTGGGGCTAAGGCCAATTCTGTCCATGACTTTCAATCTGACCTTCAGCAAATGAATTCACCTCTTTCCACCTTAATTTCCTATGAAGGTGAAGACTCTCTGCTGGTTTTACTACTTCATCCTCAGTTCCTAGATAGAGCCCAGCACTGGTAAAGCTCAGTAAATATCTTTTAAAGAATGAGTAAAATGGTTTGGTTTCAAATGGCTAGGCTCTGGGCTAGGCCACGGATGAAGTGGAAGAACGATCGACTATCTCTGGCCTACAGCCTTCACCAAAAGTACCCTTGGCCCTTTGCTTTAGGGTCAGAATTAATTGGAAAGTTAGTATCTAGTCACTGAGATGATGAGGACTGAAGAGCCCAAACGCTGAAATAAAAACGTCAGGAAAGAAATTTACTCAGTGCCTTGCACAGAACAGGTCCACATGCTGGGTGCACAGAGGGTTAGTGAAGTGGGTGTGGGAAGGCAGTTTGGGCAGTAGCTGAAAAAATATGCACCTGGGTCAGTCTAAGCTGTTTGTTAAGATGTCATTTTAAAAAAGTACTGGGTTAAAAAAATTCAATAACATCTTTTCCAATTACTTGGACAAACATAAGTGTTAATTTCTCTCTGATTCCATCCTATCTTATGTACCTCCTTTATTGCCAACACTAGTTCATTGCCAATGTTTGTTCACATATTCTTGCAAGGTTATATATTCATGAAGACTGAAATGCTTAGCACACAGCAGATGCTTAATAAATATTTGTTGGAAGAATACACTGTCCTTCCTGGCACGAACATTTACAAATGTCATGTTACTACCTTCCCATGTGAGCATTTAAAAGTTTAGTTTTACGTTTAACCTGCCTTGCCTGTCAGAAGACAAAGATTTTAATGCAACTCACTTTATAAAGTGCAAGAGGAAAATATTTCTTCACAGTCCTCCTCGGAGACACTTCTCACTTTTCCTCCTTTTTCCATTGAAATGATTAATCACTTCTCTATGTTGGCTCTTCAGGTCACCTAGCAAATGTACATCATGACCTTTTGAAATCCCAAATAGAGACTCACCACAGGAGTAAAATGGTGTGGCAACTTTTTTCTGTTGTGACAGGATTGTGTTTGTAATAAATAAAATCAGGAGAAGAACAGAAGACATTGTCTTCATAATGGAGAATGATTGTCACACAGTCAGAAAGTAGCTCTTAAACTGGTTCATCAGGGCTTGTCATTGAATCAGAATTATTGTAGGCAGGGAAACAAATCTGCAAAGCATTGTTACAATTAGCAACCTGCCAGTTATCACAGAAATAGCCTCTTTGTAGAGCATAGTTGAAACTTTTTCTTGAAAAAATTTTATTACTTAATCACAGTTTACCTTCAATATTATTTTGTATTGGTTTCAGGGGTACAACATCATGGTTAGAAAATCATATACTTCTCAAAGTGTTTCTCTTATAATTACAAAATAGTCATGGAACATGAAAACAGCGTACGAAATATGGTCGATAATACTGTAATAACTATGTATGGTGCAAAGTAGATAACTGAGATGTTAGGGGACGCTCTTTGCATAGTTTTTAAATTCATTCTAAAATAAATTCTATTTAATTACTTTTTAATGTGTTACATGTCATAGTAAGTAGGAAAGAACACCCCCCAAAACCTGTTTGTTAATTTATTTGGCAGTGGGCACCGCTGTAAATTAAAAATTGGCTCCTATGTTACAAAATTTTGATTTCCTAGACAAAAAGATTTCCTCTCGTTGAGAGCCATGTAAGAAGACCAAGGCTCTCCTTGCTTGACAGAGGAAGAGGTCTCCTAACTCTGCCCAGTTGACTTCAGGTCACTAAGGATTCTCTGACCTTAACTTTCTTTCTAAGTTCTCTTGACTAATTCAAGTGGAAGCTGCTGACTTCTACATCTTCACTTCCTGGCGTCACCAAGAGTAACTTGTTGGATAATGCTCTTCTCCATGGGCAGTGATCTGCAGGAGTACAAACAGTCCTTGGTCCCAGGACTTTGAACTTGACTGAAACAACAATAAATGAGCTTTCTTTCAGGCTGGACATTGTCAGAGGACTACTCCTCTGCTTTGTTTATGTGAATCATTTTGGACCTAGAATGAATGTCTCGTTTTACTTTTTTAAAAAATAAGTTTTAGCTCTTTTAAGAAAAGATTATATTTATCTTTAGAGGGGAAGGGAAGGAGAGAGGGAGAAAATATCAGTGTGTGGCTGCCTCTCATGTGTCCCCTGCTGGGAACTGGCCTGCAACCCAGGCATGTGCCCTGACTGGGAATCGAACTACAATCCTTTGTTTTGCAGGCCCGTGCTCAATCCACTGAGCTACACCAGCCAGGGCTCATTTTACCTTTTTTATATGAGTACGATTTATCAGTTTCATTTAAATAGCCCAGTGTTCCAACTTTTAGATTTTTTAAAAAATATATTTTATTGATTATGCTATTACAATTGTCCCATTCCCTCCTTCACTCCCCTGTACCCTGCACACCCCCTCCAACAACCCCCTTAATTCATGTCCATGTATCACATTTATAAGTTCTTCAGCTTTCCCATACTATTCTTACCCTCCCCCTGTCTATTTTCTACCTTTTTGCTACTTATTCTCTGTACCTTTCCCCTCCTCTGTCCTCCTCCCGCTCCCCTGTTGCTAACCCTCCATGTGATCTCATTTTCTGGGATTCTGTTCCTGTTCTAGTTGTTTGCTTAGTTCGTTTTTGTTTTTGTTTTAGGTGTAGTTGTTAATAACTGTGTTTGCTGTCATTTTAGTGTACATGTTTTTTTATCTTCTTTTTCTTAGATAAGTCCCTTTAAACATTCCATATAATAAGAGCTTGGTGATGATGAACTCCTTTAACTTGACCTTATCTGGGAAGCACTTTATCTGCCCTTCCATTCTAAATGAAAGCTTTCCTGGATAGAGCAATCTTGAATGTAGGTCCTTGCCTTTTATAACTTGGAATACTTCTTTCCCATCCCCTCTTGCCCATAGAGTCTCTTTTGAGAAACCAGCTGACAGTCTTAGGGATAGCCTTTGTAGGTAATTCTCTCCTTTTGTTTTGCTGCTTTTAAGATTCTCTTCTTATCTTTAATCTTGGCTAAGGTAATTATGATGTGCCTTGGTGTGTTCCTCCTTGGGTCCAACTTCTTTAGGACTCTCTGAGCTTCCTGGGCTTCCTGGAGGTCTATTTCTTTGGCCAGAGTGAGGAAGTTCTTCTTTATTATTTGTTCAAATAAGTTTTCAATTTCTTGCTCTTTCCCTTCTGGTACCCCTATAATTCAGATGTTGGAACGTTTAAAGATTCCTGGAGGTTCCTAAGCCTCTCCTCATATTTTTGAATTCTTGTTTATACATTCTTTTCTGGTTGGATGTTTCTTTCTTCTTTCTGGTCCACTCCTTGATTTGAGTCCCAGTTTCCTTCCCATCACTATTGGTTCCCTGCACATTTTTCTTTATGTCACTTAGCATAGCCTTTATTTTTTCATCTAATTTGCGACCAAATTCAACCAATTCTGTAAGCATCCTGATTACCAGTATTTTGAACTGCACATCTGATAGGTTGGCTATCTCTTCATCAATTACTTTTATTTTTTCTGGAGCTTTGATTGGTTCTTTTGTTTGGGACATTTTTTTTTTGTCTTGATGCCCCTATTACGGAATAAGGGGTGGAGCCTTAAGTACCCACAGGAACGGTAACCCACGTCACTGGGTTGTGATGCTGTGTGTGGGAGCGGGGTCCAAGAGGGAACAATGGTGCTTGCTCCACTCTCTGCCAGATTTTAGTCAATTCTCCCACTGCCCACAAGAAAACTAGGCCCTTCTGGTGCTAGTCCCAGGTTGGTGGGCATGTGTACATTCTAGGACCCTGTGGGTTTTTCCAAAGAACTCTCCTGTGAGGCTGGGAGTCTCTCCTGGCACCTCAACCCCCACAGGTGTTTTCAATCATGGTTTTGAGGCTTTGTTTCCCAACGCTGGAACCCTGGGTTGCTCGGTCTGTCTCACTCCCCAGTTTTGTCTGGTTTATCTGTGCAAGAATGTGGCACCGCCCCATCTGGCAGCCGCCTTGCACTCTGCACCCCGCTGCACAATTGCTGCCTCACTGGGTTTGTTTGCTCCTGTCCCACACACCCAGGGTCCACCAGCCACCACTTTGCCGAGACCCCTCTCCACCTGACTCCACCCTGCCCACTGATCTGGATGAATGTGTCTACTCTAACTCCTTGGTTGTCAGATTTCCTTGTAGTTCAATTTTCTGTCAGTTCTGGTTGTTCTTTTATTTCTAAATTGTTGTTGTTCTTCTTTTGGTTGTGTGAGGAGGCACAGTATGTCTACCTACACCTCCATCTTGGCTGGAAGTCTCCCAACTTTTAGATTTTTAAAAACCTGGTAAAAGGTAAAACTGACTTTGTTTATTGTAAAATTCAATAATATTTGTTGTAAAATTTTTATTAGTAAAATCAGTGAACAGCTATTCATTTAAATGGTATTGACAAACCATTCTATCCATTCAACAAATCTGTATTGACAGCTTTATGAGCTAGGCTGTGTGGCGGGTATTTAAAATGCAAACACTGCAAGAACTTACCATCTGTTGGAGGAAGTATAAGCTAAATAAATATATTAAAGAGTAATAACTACTAAATTAAAGGTGGGAACATTGAGAAGGGGCCCTAACTCATTTTAAGGTTTTATTTTGTATTATGCTCTCCTGGGTATTTTACATATGTTATCAAAATAAATAAATAAATTTTTTACTATCCCTCTAAACTCTTCTAGCTAGATTCATAATCACGTTAACATGACTCAGATTAACAGGATGAAATGGCCAAATCACTGCCTCTATGTGGGGATTCCATAATAATATGAGACTGAGGGTGGACCCGCCAGTTGGAGTTTATACGCTATCTTGAGCTAAGGAGAAGGGGAGAGTGGTTGGGGACCACGTAGAGACAGAAAAGCAAATGTTAGTAAATAAATGTCTGTTGGGCCAGCTTTAATGATAAGACACAGAGAGGACTTTGATCCAACGGGCCTTGCTAAGTATTTCTATCACACTTAATTCATAATAAGTTAGTTATTTATGATGATATCTCATTTCAGGGATGACACTGTCTAAATTCTTTTAGGCAGTTCTTTTAGGGAAGGTCAGTGCTTCTTACTGAGTCTTTGGTTTCTCAAAAATAACCAACTTAATCAATATCAAAGTCACATTCTGGATAGCAAGCTGTGTTTCCAATCAGTCACACCTTTGAAACTCTGATAGGAAGTTTCACAGTCTAAAAGCTGAGTTGATAGATTGCCCCATGCCTCACTCATGGCCCCTAGTGTGCTACGTAATTCTCAGGACTTGTGAGTAATAAATGTTTATGTTTTCAGAGTTTCCTGATGGCTATTGCTGAAGGGCATTTTGCAGTCAAAATAAGAACCATAAGGGCAGGTCTGACCATGGCATCGATTATTGATAGGCTGAGACCCACACAGAACATACTAGTATGTGAAAAATGAATATAAAAAGTGGCAGGTTTATTAAAACTAGGTTTCTGAAATAATCAAAAATATGTTTCATGTTCTACTGGTAGCAGCATATGTGCCCTTTATGAATAATCATGTAAATTTCAACATGTTTTTTCCTTACCTTACAATCTCTTACATAGCCTGTATAATATCTTTCTAATTGTTAGTTTTCTGTAATTGGCTAGTGAAATAATTAGTAAACACAGCATGCAGTAAAATTCTTCAAAACTAAGAATCTTCTTCCTTTGGCAATGATAGTATGACAAGTCATACTTCTGAATTTTTCAGAATTATTGGCACAATAAAAGTGTTTACTTTGTTTTCTTTGTCAATACAGTTCTTAACTTTCAATTAAAAAAATACTTGACATCCTTCAAAGCATCTCCAGAGACCAATTATTAGCTCTGTGTGTTATTCCTAAAATCCCTACATGGTATACAATTTTCATTTTATGTTGTATATTTTCCTGTTTTTCTATTTGAAATGTAATTTCCTTATAGACAGTCAAAAGCCTCGATCTTCAGTACTGTAATAGGTTGAAGCTATGAGTTGACTAACTGTAACAATTCAGTATCTGAAAAGGAAAAAAAAAGGAAATAGGAATTTGACCTCCTGTCTCCCAGACCAGGAATCTCCATACTTTCAAAAAAGTCCCTTTACTTTTTTGCTGGATAGGTGACCAGACTTACTGTATCAAATATTCATTCCTTTAGAGAATCTGAATCACTCAATAGACTTCTAGGATAGGGCCTTGCAGCCTAAATCCAATCTTTCCATCCCTCTTGGTTGAATTGATTTCAAGAGGTCTTCCTTCCCCCATGTTCACTCTTGGAAATATTGACTTTGGGGGTTGCCTGGTGTGTCCCTCAAGAGATTCCTTAGCCTTCAGCTTAAATTAGGACAGGCTTTCTGTGGTTACTGCTTTCCCTAACCAATGGCCTTTTAGTGCCTGATATGGAAAGCCTGGGGGACAGCATGACCTCACGTCAACCTCCAAACCAGGAGGGCAAAGATCTCTGGGGATAAAACACCCGACTTCGTAGCTCCTGAGAAGAAAAGACACTAGCTGTGGGCGGCAGTTCAGAAACAGTGGATGACAGAACTCGCCTACCACCCAGAGAAGCCCTATAGCTCCAAATCTGATGTGATATGAGTGATGTGGGCAAAAAGTTGGCACACCCCGAGGTAAACTTCAGGCTACATAGAAATAGTTGAATAGTGAGTATTTAACCCATCCTTCTGATGTGAACATTTCTTGACCCAGTACCTTCTTGCCAGAGCACCAGATGTTCCTCTTGTGTTCAGGTAGGCCCCATGTCTTTGAGAAGAGCTTTGTGGGGATAAGCTACAGAAGATGCACAATGAGACCAACTCTTGAAGACTCTACTGGTGGCCATCATGATGGCCATAAACACACCTGTGAGTACAACACCCAGGATAGAGGGGACCTCTATTCAGATGTGGAAAGATGATTCTTCAAGGACTTTGCAATGGCTGTGGGACTTCGAGGCCTTTGTATGTATCAGGAATTAATTGGGTTAGTATTAATTGAGATACTGGACTCTTTAAAAAATCTCTAACCACATACTTTTATAACATAAAGGATATACACTAAGAAAAGAAGAGTGAAAATTACTTGATCCAAAAACATAGTCTAAGGTCAGTATTGAGGATAGCAGTTACTGTTAATAATGATAACCCTTGGATCTTATTCTCCTGGGAATTAGTAGAAAAAAAGATATGCAGTGAGTGTCATAACCTTTATGTTAACCACAAGGTACAATAACAAAGGAAGCATAACTGTTTATTAAACATGCATGTTCTTCTAGTACTTGTTTCTAAGTGTTAAAATGCATGGCAATTTAAATAAGGAACATCGACTTTTGTAAGCAGCCCTTTAAGATATGAAAGAAACAACTAATTTTTGAAAGGTTTCGCTTAGTTAGAACAGAGGGATTAAGAGTAATCTAGCTGGAAATTGGTGGGGGGCAGGGGCAGACAGACGATATGTCCTTTATATAATTTCCAGACACTTAACTTTGCAATTCTGATAATGAAATACAATCATTACATGGTTAACGGCATAACTATAAAATGAAATTTATTCTGAATAATCAAATTGTCTATCAATGAGAGATCTAAATTTTAGTAATTCAGGACTCATGATTTCTAGATGAGTATTTGCCAATAAATTATATGGAATGTTACTAATCCAAACTCTATTTCATATATTTTGATGCTGTGTGTGTACACATGTACTTATATTGGCATAAAACTGGAGAGGTGGGTAAATGAGTTTTTCAAAAGTCAGGTAGGAATAGATTAAAAAGAGAAGAGATGGGATGAAATAGCACTGCAAAACAGGCCTACTTTAACTTCTGATGCTAGTTAATAAAATATATTGGAAATATCTGGGAAACCTGCCAGATGAAAAATACTGAATATATTTCAAGCTTTTTCCTTGTTTAAAAAGGTTAGATCGAAGCATCTAACAAACATCCTGATAAATGGGAAAATCAATCAACCATTTGGATATTGTATCATGGTTGCATGTTGAATTTTTACAATTCCTGCCTTCCCACACATTTTCTTAATAGTTAGAATCTTGTAGATAGAGATGAACTGATAAATTATATAGGACTGAAACATAATCAAATGAAAGAAGAGATAATGTCTGAAAACGTTTTGTAAGTTGCAAACAACCACATAAACATAAGGTATTGTTTTTAATTAATGATCCTCTTAAAACATGAACTGTCGGTGGTAAGAAAGCTGGCACTTACATTGGGACATTTCTAATAAGTTTTATCCCTGTGTTCTGTCCTTTCCCCATGAAGACAGGGAAGAGGAAGGAGGATGAAGACAAGATCATGAGGTTTCTGTGCCTTGTAGGAGCCCTGAATTTTCATAACAGCAACTTTGAGAACTTATTTTCTTTGTGCCACATTCCCTGAACAATTTTTGAGCCTAGTGATTCAAAGCCTGAGATTTAGACATGAGCAGAACACAATTTGTCTTTTATCAAAGTGAGACCAAGGGCCAGTTATTTAACCTCTAAGGCTTATCTCTTCACCTGTTAAACGTGGGGCATTAGTAGTTCTGTTCTCTGCGGGGTGCTGGCTAGTGCTATCTTATGCCGTTGCTAACTTCAATATTTACATGGCACTCTAAAACACCCTTGGCACCTTTGCAGCACAGAGAGTCCCTTTATCCACACAACAGTGATGGCGTTGTTTTCAAAAATAGAGCAAATCAAACACGTATAACCCATATTCAAGGACAATATTCTTGTCCTGCTCTCAGGTCCATCTCTCCAAGCTGGCACAGCAAATCACAGCAGAGTCAAAGGAGCAAGGCATCCAGTGAGCCAATCCAGAGGCCTTGTCCCTTGAACGTGCTCACTCACAGGACAAAAAGACCTCAGTGTTCTGCATGTACCCTACATCGGTCACCGTGGCCACATGTCCTCTCTACCAGCCGGCTTTTCCATTTCCCAATGCTCAGGCTCTTGACCTCTCATACCGACCTCACACAGAGTAACTGCCGTTTTAAAACCACACCTCCCACAACCATGGTTACTCTTGGGACACCCTCGATGTGCTCATGGTCCCTGACTCACTCTTGAAGGCTTCCAGAGGGGAAAAAAAAGGACCACCTCTATCACTACTCTGGCCTCCCGTGCCCCGCTCCTCACTCTGACAGCTCTTCTTATGGCATAAGACTGACTCATTTGCATTTGGATTAGTTCACTCCCATCCCCGCTTCCCAACACCCCTGGGTACTCTCTCCATAATCACGTGACCATGGGTGATTCCTGGTTCCTTCTAAAGAAAGAAGGCCTGCTCTGAGATAGCATGCAGTGTTGGATCCGCAGCTGAGTTTTGCCATCAGTTTTAATGCAAATGTTTCTGGAAAGATGATAGGTACCTAGCTGGGCAGACAAAGAGAATAGATACTTAGACCAGGCATGTCCAAACTTTTGCTGTCTCTGGGCCACACTAGAAGAAGAAGACTTGTCTTGGGCCACATATTAAGTACACGGTGACACACACTCACACAAAAAAATCTCACAATGTTTTAAGTAAATTTATGATTTCGTGTTGGGCTGCATTCATAGCCATCCTGGGCTGTATGCGGCCAGCTGGCCACAGGCTGGACTCCCCTGCTGGCTAGACCTAGATCTAGAGCCGCACAGATGTGGAAATATGACTGGATGGTCTAAATAGGGTTATGGCTCAAGAAAGAGATTAGGGGCTGGGTCAGGGTGAAGAATGCTGCTGTGTGGATCAAATGTGGGCCATGGGGGCCTCTTCACCATGGTGCTAGGACAGTCCTCTAAATGTAGGCTCAGGAGCTTAATTTTTGCAGCCCAAGCATTTCACTGTACTCACAAGAAACTGGGTTTACTATTCATATTGTTATCATATTACTCTGATTGTAGATAAAACCAGGAATGAGGATGGATCAGCCACATGCAGAAAGCAACGAGTGATTGTGTATCATATATAAAAATGCATAGTGAAGACTCTGCCCAAACCACCCAGCCAGTATAGCCCGGTGTAACTCCCTTTGTACTCTACGGATATTTATATGTCGAATATGTTTTGTCCCAACATGGGACAACTCTGATGGGTCATTTTTACTCTGGAGCACCCTATGTGGTCAGATAAGGCTGCCATTGGGACTGCAAGAGGACTCCACATTTTCCTCCACTCCACCTGGCTGTATGTAAACCAGAGCTGGCCCTTACACGAAGTGGGTAAAAGTGGTTTTACACTTTAAGTCTGAGAAACACAGAGTTTAGTCTTGTATTAATATTTATTATATTATTTTCCATATAAACAACTGTAAACCTACTTTTAATCCACCCTGTATTCCGTTTCATTTCCACATATACCCATCTTTGTTGCTAGGTATTACATACCTACCCATCACTTTTCCCTTTTCCCTAATGTTTTGCTCTTTTGAAGACTGTGTCTATTAAAATAAGAAACTTCCAAATTCATCATTTAAAAACGTGGATCTTTCCAAAGATTTCATCATGGATCTCTGGAATCGATCCTGATTGCACTACTCATCCTGATTAGTGGAACTATTTTCATTTTACAGCCTTGGACTTGGAACCTATTAAATTTTTATGCAAATCTGAGGAAAAACATTTGTGTATTTTTCATTTCTCATTTGAAAATGAGAGTGCATCGAAGGTAGTCCGTGGCAATGGCTACCCATAAAGAAGAAAATAATTGAAATGTCGATGGAACAGAGAGATTCTGAAAACAAAAGAAAGTTAAGAAACACAAGGTCAGGAAACATATTTCTTGTAGAGCTGAGAACAGAATGCCACCTGACTCCTCGGCCAGTGTCCTCTACAATAGATCTCTCAGGTCAATATTTCCCATCTTGCCACGAAAGATACTAGATGAACCTCTTTCAAATAACAAATGTGAGTCTCAGTGCCTTGGCTGGTTACTTGAATTACTTCTATCCTTACAGTCTCCTTTTCAATCTACTCTCAGAATTAATTCAATCTTAAAGATTTTGCTTTTAAAAAAAGATGATATAAATTATAGGGGCTTATGAAAGAGGCAGACCTCATTTTACAAATTAGTTACATATTTGAAATTTTATGCAATTTCTATCATACCTCTAAGACATGGTTCTAATACTAAAGAATTCTTCTTATTCCTTCTTCAAGATACCCCAATTAACTATTCTGTCCTCCATTATTTCATACTTTTTATTATATTTATTTTAATTATTCATGTATTTATCTGATTTATTTGAATGCAGGTGATTTTCTTAATTCATATTTGAATCTTTAATTCTTAGTAGTTTGGGGGCATACATGTAACAAATGCTAAGAGAAAAAATGTTGACATAAGCTTTTAATATTTTTGCTCTAGTTTGTACTATATTTCCAAGAAGTGTGTATCATAGCACAAAGAAATGGAAACCCAATGATGCAACCCACAGTAAACACCACACTTAGGGCTTTTCCAGTGTTTAGTTTACATGGCATTTTACTCTTGTAAGTGTGTGGTAGGGAAAAAATCTGTTGGCTCTGCCCATGGTGGCGGGGAGGGTGGTGGGGAGAGAAGTGGGGAAAAGAGGAAGGAAGAAGCTCTGTGTCTTGCTTATTTCTTTATAACAAATGATGTAGGGTAGAATCCAAAGTTCACTTGCTAACCATTGTTTCCCTTAGAATACAAACAATGACCTAGAGTTCAGAGGAGAGGGTGAAGAAAGGGGGGAGTGGGAAGGACTTCGGACGGTTACTAAGATTTGAGGATTGAGACTCACCAGTAGGGGCTGAATGTGTTTAACTTGCTTCTAAGCTTTGCAGGGCAAATCCAGAGCCATCTCAGCACCACTGGACGGTCACTGGTGCTTCTGCAGATCTGTGGGAGCCATTAAATGGAGATAAATTGTGGTTCATGTCTGATGAGGGAGCTGGAATAGATAGTTAATATCTAGCAGCAGATAGAGGGTGAATGTGGAGCTGAGCCAGGGGAATACCAAGAGGTCAGGGCCGATGGCCAGCCGGTGTTGTATAAAAGAGAATAATTTGGAACAAAGGGACATAAAAGAGTACAAAGTTGGATGCAAAGTTATTAAAAATGTATGTTGGTCTGTTTATCTGTGTAGGGGTGGGTTATAGTTTATCAGGATATGTGTATATATGTAGACATATGTATATGTGAGTACAAACATGTATGTATTTTTAAAAAAAGTTTTTATTTATTTTTAGAGAGAGAGGAATGGAGGAAGAAAGGGAGGGAGAAAGAGAGGGAGAGAAATATCAATGTGTGGTTGTCTCTCCCATGCCCCTCAGTAGGGACCTGGCCCACAACCCAGGCATGTGCCCTGACTGGGAATTGAACTGGTGGCCCTTTGGGGAATTGAACTGGTGGCCCTTTGGTCCACAGCCCCGGCTCAATCCACTGAGCTACACCAGCCAGGGCCACACATGTATATGTTGATATTAGCATATACATTAGAATGTGTTAAATAATTAAAGAAGACAGTTTGAGTGATACAAACGAACTTTATTTAACACTTCATAAAGCAGGTGATCTCTGTTCCCAATCTCTGTTCAGAGCAATGCAAAATGGGATGGAAGGTCAGACATTTTTATAGGATAAGTAGGATGAAGAATAAGGAAAAACAGAGAGAAAAGTAGAAAATAAATGAGGAAAAAGGAACTAAGTATAAAACCAAGAGGTGGCTTGGTGTTTGGGGATTGGCTGATAGCTACACTGTTTCGCATCAAGCGGAACATTCACTGGGACGTGAAATCAGTCTAAATCTGGGTTTGCTGACATGGCATCATGAGCAGAAGCAGCTCCATTTTGGGCTTAAAACTTTATCTCAACACTCCTTGGTGGCGCTTTTCCCGACTCCCCAGGCAATGCTCTGATCCTTCGGCAGTTTTCCCATGGCATGTTGTCTATATCCCATGAAAGCAATATTTTGTCTGTGTGTTCTCTTTTCCCCATACTTGACTGTGAACTTTTTAACAAAAAACTTGTACTTTTTACCTGTGCATCCACAGTCTTGGTACAATTCCTAGTGGATGGTAAATGCAGGTCCAACGCTTGATAAAGTATCAACTGTCAACAGACACTGACAACAGACCCTTGGAGGGTGTGTGTGTGTGTGTGTGTGTGTGTGTGTGTGTTCAGAATCACAGTGTACGTAGCTGGGACATTTGAACAATCCTGCAGGATTAGGAAATGGTTGCCCCTGCATCTGAGCCCGTGGAGAGGAATGAGTAGCCCCAGCTACCATCTGTACATGTCTGTGGCCTCAAAGCCATGTCCCCATGCTCTTGGTTCTCTACAAGGAGTCCAGAATTATAGATTCTGGCGATGGCTCTGCCATTAAGGAGTTTGTAGCATTTGACCATCATGAAAACTTCATTTCTCAGGTTTTCCCCAGCTTCATCATTATTTGCTAAGGCTACCTGTGCTTCAGACCAGCTCTCCCACTGAAAAGATCTATCAACAATGAATAAAATAATTTAAAATAGTTCTTTGAAAAAAAATGGGAAAGCAACTAAAGCAGCCAGGAATTGAGGGCAAGAAATCCTGGGAAGAAGGGAGGCACATCGAGTTGCCGGGAATTCTTCACCATGCTCCTTCCAGGTACTTGCTGATCCAGGAGAAGTACTACTCTCAGGCTGGGCAGGAGCTGGCACGTCAAGCTTTTGGTAGTCAGAGTTCAGGGGTGAAAGCATTGAGGACCTGAGAGGTCAAGATACCTGAGAAAGGATAGCCTCTGTACCACCTTTTTTCTCAAGATATTTGCTTTTATTTAAGCTGTAGGGGGAAAGAGTGGTTATTAGACAATATTTTAATGAAAAATATGATATAGCATGTTTTATATGATGCAGCAACAGATGTATTAAGAGGAAATTTTATATCTTTAAATACATGCATTAGAAAAGGAGAACATTTTAAAATTCAATAAATATCCATGTCAAGAATTTAGGAAATGAATGGCAAATTAGACCTAGAGAAAGTAAAAGAAAATAGCAAAGACAAGAATAGAATTAGCTGAAATAGAAACAAGTGTATAAGAAAAAAATTAGCCAAAGCTAGAGTTGTTCGTTGAAAAGAAAAAGAAAATGAAAAAACCCTAGTAAAACAAGTTAAAGAGAAAATGAGAAAGTAGGAACAATTTATAAATACTAGTAATAAAAGTAGCACATTACCATAAAAATCTATGTGCATTAAAAATATGCAATTATACTGTTAATATTATGGTGATACATTTGAAAATTTAGATAAAACTCATTGAAAAACATAGATACAAAAACTCATACACTCTCTCTCTGTGTATGTGTGTGTGTCTGTATATCTTATATACATAAATCCTTAATTTAAACATTTTCAACAGAAAATTCCAGGCTCAGATGGTATCAGTAGTAAATTATCATGTAGACAAATAAACCAATTTAACAGAACAGAGTACCATATATGGTGACTTATTTATGATAAAGGTGATAGTACAGTGCTACAGGAATGGAATAATTTTTTGAGAAACATTACAGGGTCATTTGGATATCCATATTGTAAAATTGGAATTTTGATCTCTACTTGAATCACACAAAAATATCATCTCCAGGTGGCTTGAAGAATAAAATATGAAAGGTAAATCAACAAACTTTCTAGAAAATAGAAGAATATTGTGTTTGAAATAAGCAAAGTTTTCTTAAGCAGACCACAAAAGCACTAACCACAAAGAAAAAAAACTGATAAATTGAATGTTATTGAAATCAAGGTCATCTATTCATCAAAAGATACAATTAAGAGGGTGAAATGGCAAGTCATAGATAGGAGACAGTATGGCAATACATCTACCCTGAAAAGGCTTTGTGTCTGAAATATATAAGAACTCCCGTAAGTCGATAAAAAAATATAGACAACTTAATTTCAAAAGGGCTACTAAAACTCTCATAGAGCTGGTGAGGGTTTAAATCAGAGTAATTGCCTTGGATAACTGCCAGGACCTATTAAAGCTGAATATATATAAATAAAACCTATAGCTCATCAATCCCACTTCTTTGTACTATGTTCTCCAGAAGACCAAAGTCACATGAAGGAGCAGGTTCAGAGCAGAATTAGTTGTATTAGCCAACAGCTAGAACTAACTCCATTTCCATTCGAAGCGGAACAGACAAATAAAATGGGAAACATTCATATAATGGACTATTCTATGGCAATGATAATGAATACATTACTGCTCTACAAATGATGTTTGAATCTCACCAATATAGCATCAAGCATGAGAAGTCAGACACTGAAAAGTCCACGTTGTATACCAATTATAAAACATTAAAAACAGGCAAAATGCATCTACGCATCAAAGTCAAAGCAGTGGGTTTTTTGGTGGGCAGGGGATTATATAGAGGGGTGATGGGGGGCGCTTTCTTTACTGATCCAAATTGTGGTTACAGATATTGACTTCATAAACATGCACCGAGGCAGGGCACATGACTTGTCCATTTCCCCTATATAAATCTTAAATTTTTATATTCAAAAATTGTATTTTAAACTGGTTTTGTATTGTTCCTCTATTCAGTAGCAGACACAACCAAACTCAGAAGTGTGGGACGAAGGATGAAGACAGCAAATTGTCGTTCAGCTTCGGAGAGCACCAGAGGCTCTGTGCATCATCACCTGGCAGGCCGGTCTGCACAGCTGATGCCAGTGCGTGTGAGGGCAGGTGGCGCGAGAGCAGCCTGGGAGGCCAGCCAGACCACTCTCTGGTGCAGCAGAGTGTGAGGAATGTTTGGGGGTCATTACAGTTTGACTAACCGCCCACCGCCCCAACTTCCCAGTAAAGCTTCCTTCCCGGTAAGTAACCAGCTACAGTCCCTAAAGTTCATACCAGCAGGCCAAGACGGCAGTTACGAAATGCGTGGCAGGGGATTCCAACAGAATTTTCTACTTGTGTCTGTTCTTTTATTTACATGACAATCTTTGAAGGCTATCCTCAAAAGGCTAAATTTCTCTGCGGCAGTGATTAGCCACATAGGAAAATATGTTCAGAAACTAAGACTTCATGCCTTCTTAAACTGGTATCTGTTGATGTCTTGTGTTCAGGATACGTATTCTCCACGTTCCAGAAGATTTTTTTTTTTACTTATAAAAGGACTGTCCCCAGAATGCTGCAGGTAAAACTCAGTTGCTCAGGAAGCTTCATTTGTTAACTACTGCTGCCCGTTATCACATTAACCTAGATGAAGGGAAAGCAAATTATTGTCCATAGACCGAATCCTGCCCCATGCTCCTGTTTGTAAACACAGCTTAATTGGAAAACAACCACGCCCATTCATTTGCTTTTCATCTGTGGCTACTTTCACACCCCAGTGGCAGAGCTGAGTAGCTGCAACAAGACCACATTAAGCCCACAAAACTTAAACATTCACTATCTGATCCTATACAGAATGTATTTGCCAGCCACTGGCTCAGATTTATGCATTGTCTTCCTTGTCTCAGGAGAAAGAAGAGACCTATGAGAATAAGACTTACAATAGGTCCTTTATTAAAAGGCCACAATCAATTAAGCTGAGATGGAGAGCTCTCAGGAAGACCTCGACAGAGCAAAGCAAACAGCGCAGCGAGGGACACTGCACACATGGCAGTGAGCAATCCCAGCAGCCTTTTCTGTGTGGGAAGACAATATGTTTCTTTTGAACATAAGAAACCTGTCCATAGACGGCAGTGTTCCTGAAGGCTATGGTATCCTCATGACTTCAGTGGTGAATTGAATATGAATGATCCTTCACTGGATCTTGGATTCCAAAAATATAGGACATTATTGAGTTTAATATGGAAATGTTAATACGCACCATAAATGAGATAATAATATTAAGTCAACATTAAATTTATCAAGCTGATAACTAAATTATAGTTTTGCAGGAGAAAGCCTTTGCTACTCGAGGACACTTGCTGAAATATCGGCAACTAAAGGTTCATATTATCTGCAACCGACATTGAAACTCATTATCCAATAATGAGGGAGGAAGCAAATGCACTAAAATGTTAACAATGGATGAATCTAAGTAAGTGACATATGGGTGTTGATTATGCTATTTTTGCAAATTTTCTGTAGGTTTAACATTTTTCAAAATAGGCTGTCAGATAAAAACCTTTTAGAAATAGATATTGGAAGATTTTTTTCTGTGATACCTGGGAAGAAATGAAAGGAAAAAGACCAAAAAAACCTCTTTTTTCTTTTTTACTGACAAGCTAAATTTGTCCTTAGCAAATGTATTTAGGTAACTATACAAAATTGTATTTTCCCCTCTTTTTACCAAGTTTTATCTCAGGCTTTACTGCATTTCTGAACTCTTTATTTGATTTCCTGCACACAAGAAAAAAATTGTGTTAAATATTTTCCCCAGGAATACATCATCCATATTACACACTGGGGCACCTAAAACACACATTAGAACGCTATTCCTCAAATGAACATTTCCTCTAGTTAAACAAACCTCTATTTTAAAAAGTTTTGAGGAATTTGTCACATTATGCAACACAAAATAGAAGATAAACCAGATCCAAAGGGATCTCCAACACACGTCCTTCATTGCTTCTCGGAAATATGCTGTCCTGTGACCGTGATTGACATATTCACAAACAGCAGTAGAGAATTTCCAAGGGGACCGCCGCTATGTCTGGCATCACGGTACATTTTGTTGCCAACTGCTGACGGATATTCTATGGAGGTTTAGATACTGTGGCTTCAATATGAAACTTGAAATATATGTGAGAGCATACAGCTCTGAGAAGAAAAAATGTTTTTCCCAGTGTCCTTCAAAGCCCCCCCTAAATGTTAGTGTGCCCACCTGCAGAAGAAAATTGCATTCAACTGCCTCTTGGATGCCAGTCCTCCCAGTAGAGGAAGGAGCCACTGGCCAGGTAACTCAGACTCACTCGTGCTGTTGAAGATAAAACAGTACAGGTCTCTGGTTCCCCGAGGACCGTCGGATACAGAAAGTCAGGCACCTCTGACTAGGTTCTGCATCTGAATTCAGTTCTCCTGTGCAGAAGGCATTTCACCGGAGAGACTTGGAGAAAGCCTATATTCTAGGTCCAACTTTGACTTAAAAAAATTCCAGGGCTTTTCAGTAGACACCACTTTTTCTTACAGGTTACAGGTGGAGCAGGGCTACAAAACGTTATATAGGAAGTTGAGATAAACTGTTATCGCAGAGAGTAAAGGGACAATGACAGAAGGGCTGTAAATGGCAATGCGTGTGCAGTAGCAGCTCTGTGCCTATGTAATAAGGCTAAATTGATAGGATGCTTAAATATGTCAACTGAGCCAGTCTATCAGAAAGACAAATTCTGACCTGTCCTGCAGTGCGATCGCAAGATGGGCAGACGGGGCCAAAGAGCCATCGCATTAAAGTATCCCAACGATAAATAATGTCAAGGATGTTGTGTTACTTTTCAGTGCCCTGTTTGTATTCCAAACATGAAATGAGCAATAATAGTGATGATAAAACACCATTTTGGTGAAGTGTTCAGCAACGTACATCCTCCCTGGTTAAGTAATGAGAGCATTTCAAGGTACTGTATTTCCTTAAAAGAAAGAATTCTTTATCTTAAATCCTGAGTTTGGGGATTTTTGTAACCCTTGACATTATCTGGGTGGATCTATGTGCTTATTGTATGGATCTAGCTAGATAGTGGGGATAATGACCAAAGACGCCATATGAACTCCTCCTCATTCTCCAGTCACACTGTGGGAGGAATAAAACGCGATGTTGTTTTGGGGGGCACAGAGGTAATTCAAATAAACCAAAAATTAACTGGTTTCTTAGAGTCAACACGGATGTTAGAGGAGTAGGATACAGCTCTTTTAAAACAAAAAAGAAAAAGTTTCAACAAGTCAGGTCATAGACCTAATTGGGAGAAAACCATAAAAATATCATCATTTAAATTGTTTTTCCTACTTACTTAGCCAAAATATCCAACACCAAAGTAATCCCTGCTTCCCCATGCCTTCTTTTTAAAAAAATCTTCCAAAGAACAGATACTTTTTTTGACTTGCAAGGACCAAAAATGAGATTACGAAACAATCCTGAAAGCTTCAGCAGAGTAAAAGAGGCAAGGTATAAGTGAAGTCATTATTTGTTGTTATAAAATAAATTTTGGAAACAATTATCACTTTCTTTAAAGAAATAAACGTGAAATTGTAAAACCTGTATCAGAAGCCATCTACACGTGAATGTCAGACTGTGTCAGCAGCCAATGAAAACCAAAGACTATTTAAAATGGTCTATAATGAATAAACTTCTACACCAAGGTAATTGTTCTAACAGTTATTTTATGAGGAAATGAGAACTACTGAAAAAAAAAGAAGAAGACTTCCCAAAGGAGAGACCAAGACTCCCGTGGTGGGCTTAATAAGCAAAATAGTCCATATTTTGTTTAAAAGTTGAGCTCCTGTCAAAGGTTCTGTTTGGATGGTTTACCAGGTCAACAGCGTTGACCCCAGAAGTCACCCCATCCATAGTATTCACACCTGTTAGACTATGAACTTCACCAGACCCTGTCTTACCTAGCCTGGAGCTTTGCACATAGTAGGCACTCATGAAATGTTTAGTGAAATTAAGGAAGGTAAGAAAGAGGGAGTGAACACGTAAGCGAATAGGGAAGCAGATGCTGAACTAATATGAAATCAATTGCTAGTGAAAAATTATTTATATTACCAAGCATCAGAACTTTATTCTGAGAATCTGTGGACTGTACAGCCACTTGTAACAGGGACATGCACGGCATGTGGTATATAGAAAATACAAACATTGTGTCTTGACAGGGAAAACAAAGATCAGAAATCTGTGTTTACCATTTCTGTCAGTGCAGAAACTGCCTGGAGCTAAACTGAATGAGACTTCACAAACTCTTATGAAAAATTTGGTTTGCATGACTAACTTGTCTCACTAGGTCAGATCACTGCTCTTGACACATATCTGAAGGAGAAGCCACAGGCACCAAGCTCTGTAGGGGCGCTGCCCGGGTAAGACAATAATCAGCTACCCTTCCCATACACCCCTGTTCATTTTGAGGTTTTTGTTAGAAGGTGGTTTTTGTTTGTTTGTTTTACAAAGCCTTTTACTTTTGGGGTAGACCGGTTTCTCATAAGATGCTGATGTTGTTCAAAATAATGTATAATAGCCTCCCATGGTATTTTTGTGCAGCAATTTGCATTTCTCAGCCTGAGAGCTGTCTGATTTATTGTTGTTTTGTTTTGTTTTGTTTTTGCTTGGTGTTTTGGCTTTCTTTGGTTTTATTGTGAAAGAAGCAACTATACCATCTGGGAAGCCTCTTTAAAAAAAGCCACAGAGGCATTAGCATTCTGCTCTAGATAGCACATCAATGATCAAAAATAGTTCTCTATAGAATGGGGGGCAGTACTGAGAGGATTGAGGAATCCAGACCTGAAGCTGCCACATAATGGCTTTCAGCCTTGAATGATGACTTAAATTTGCCTTCATGGTCCAACCTGCGGCCCATGGGCTGCATGCGGCTTAGGGCGGCTGTGAATGCAGCCCAGCACAAAATCATAAATTTGCTTGAAACATTATCAGTTCTTTTATCATTGTGTGTCACAGTGTATTTCATGTGTGACCCAAGAGAAGAGTTTCCCACTTGTTCTTCCAGTGTGGCTCAGAGACGGCAACAGTGTGGACACTCCTGTATCTAGACCTTTGAAGAATGGGAGGGGACAGGAGGGCTGGACGAGAAGTTAGCAGCTAGTCTCCCACCTGACTCGGTGTCAGGGATGATTATGGAGAGCTAATGAACTGGGAAAAGATCTTGCAAATGAGAATAGGCTTTGCCAATATCAGTGAAGTGGCTCTAAGTTGCAGGCTTTACTCATTGTCTGCCATGTCCCCCCCAATGGCGGTGCCTCGAGCTGCCTGTCCTTGTGTCTCTCGGGCTGTACAATGCACATGTGTGAGGGAGCAAGCGCCTGTCCTCACTCCGAAGGAAAAGCGGACTAAAGAAAGGTAAGTAGGAAAGCAAGCCAGTACAATCGGACGTGCTTATCGATAGGCATCAGTTGTTGCCTGTCGGTCCCTGGGAGGAGCACTGAGCAACCCAGCCACTGTGTGGGCAGGATGAGTCAGGCTGGTTTCAGGACCCTCTCTCTCCATTTCTCCCATGTGGCCAGTGGGCGGGATGACCGCCAGCCTCTCCAAGTGACAGTAATAATAGCAATCATAAAAGCCAATATCACTAATTGAGCACTTACATTTTGCCAGACACTGTTGTAAGTGCTTTGCTTTTAACTCATTTTAATAACTACAGCAACCTAGTGAGAAAGGCTCTGTTGTTTGAGATTAGGAAATTAAGTCGCAAGTAGGACAAATAGTTTACCCAAAGTCATGAAACTACTTAGTTGCCTAGCTGGGGAGGCGAACCATTACACGCTGGTTTCCAAATCCAGATTATTGACCACACTGCCACTGGACTTCAAGTGTTGTTCTCCATGACCTACAATGTGAAATATAGATCTCACTGCCACTCAGAACACACGCAGTGTATAACTAAATTAAAGGCTTCACAAAACAACTCTTGCTCCCTGATGGTTTAGGGGCAGCAATACAAAACATATTGCAGTGAACCCCGTTTTGAAGGTCACTCCCCTTCATACCCACCTCCGCCCTAAATCCTGCTTTTAAATAGGTCCCAGGGGTGAATTACACTTAAATCTGTGTCGCGGAGACAGTTCTCTCCATGAATGAAAAGGCCACCTGGGAGGACCCATCTAGAGAGTAAGGGGACATACAAAAAAAGAAGGTAAAGGGCCCTTTTTGTCAGCTTCTCCTACTACACAATTTTGCCTAAGGCTAGCCCCACCGTGCCAGTGGGATAATTTCTGCCACTCTCTGCAGAGCCAGAGGTGAGTCACTGTCTCAAATGGAAAGCTTGCCTCTGCGGAGGTTTACCCGTGCTCTGCTAGTTCTAATTTAGCCCACATCCCTTCCTGCTCTTCGCAGGGCAATGTCATTAGAGGCCGAGGTACCCTGCTGGGAGAGGGAGTCCCTGCTATTCTTTCAACTTCAGTTTCCTAATTGTGCTTTTATCCTGCTGCTATTAGCATTTCTCTTAGATCTTTTAAATAGTTTAACTGATGGTCTTTTTTACCTCTCGTATTTGTGCCTTAAAATAGTTTATAGATGGACACTTTAAAAATAGCTAAGTAGATGATGAACCCCTAAGTAGATAACTGTATAATTTTATAAAGTAGCTCCAGGTTTTCATCTGTACAACACTGTGTTCCTGAAGGTAGTTTAGTTTTTTCCTAACTGTTCTAGCAAAGAGTGTTCTAGGTAGTACGACAACAACACAACGCATCTTATTGGAATGCCAACTGCAAATGAAAATATTGAGACACACCGGTAGATTTTATAACGTATCATCATAACGCCTCATCCCCCAAACCAAATACAGTTGAAACTACTTGGAATGTTTTTTATCTAGTTGTATTTATGGCTTTTAACCTATTTTCAGCTAATTTCCTAAAAGTGGCACAGGATGCCCCGTGACCCCAAGTCTTGATCCTAGGTACCATACAGAAGTATCTTTTTCTATTCCTAACACTTCACCTCCCACTTTCACATTCCCAGAGGCTTCCTTAGAAAACCAGTCCTTTCCTCCAGTGCAGGCTTGCCTGTGTTACAGTCCCCAGGCACCAGCACCCTGGAAACCAAGTCCTCAATCTTGTTTGTAATTTCCTCTGTGAATATGCCGTGTACCTTGGAAAGTTTCTTTGGCAACTCTAGAATTAAGTTTTAAATTATTTCTCCTTCCAAAGTATTTAGTCTTGGAAAGAATAAAGCTTATGATACCAAAAGATCAAAGTTCATATCCAAGATCTCTTATTTATGAACCACGTGAGCTCTGGCAATTTCTTCGGTCCTGGTGAAGCTCTTGTTTCTTATCTAGAAAACTGAAGGCAATAATACTAACTTCACTGCTTTGGGAGGTTGTAGCAATACTGCTTGTGAGGCATCTGGCACGTGGTACTGGATACATGTTAAGGTGCAATGTAGCCTGGAGGGTAATAGGACAGGTTCTAGAGCAAGTCCAAGTTTGAATGTTAACCTTGAGCAAATTATTCAACCTCTCTGAACCTCCTTTTCTTCATCTATAACATGGGGGAAATAACAACAAAACCATCTAGATCACAGCGCCTTTGTTAGGAGGATTCGAAATATTTTTGTACATTCAACATATATTTTTTAAAACCTCGTCATGTAGTAAACGTTAAATAAGTTAAATAATACATAGCCCTTAATGGGCTCGAGTGATAACTTGAGATATTTGAATATTTTCTCCAAGAGATAGAAATCATATTTGTTTTTAGACCCAAATAGGTATTCAAAAGAAAATCAGCAAAAGAAATTTTTCTCTGAATCTTGCTTCTATGTTTGTTTCCTGAACACAAGGCCACTAACAATCATTCAAATTTGTAGAACCTTAAAACATATATTAGACCAAGAGAAATGCTGATGCTGAAAACGTTTTCTTCCATTCTGTTGAGGGTCAAATAAATAGTGGCCAGTGACACACTCCTTCCCCTGAGAACCTGGGGAAGATTTATTAGCCAAACGCCCCAGAATGTTGCTTCTGTGTAAATAAAATGTATCCTATGGGCACAACGGGCAGCAGGAAAAAAATCAACATTTTACCAAAAGTTGAGCTCCATGTGTACTCTACCTGGTGCTGAATAGTTAAACTAGCCTCCCAATTTTTGAGAACCACAACAGGAAATGCTTTATTGTGGGTATGACGAGTTTAGTAGGAGTGAAAACCAAAAATACATTCCCTTTTGGCAATGAAAGCAATGTACTAGTTAACTGATGAGGGACAGGCAGGAGAAAGCTTCTGTGTATGTGCACTGGTCCAGATTTACTTCCATTGCCATGGTATACATTGAGGACTTTAAAAAAGTGTTGTCCACTAGTATGTTTCTGAGTAGCAATACATATTAAAGGAAGTCAAGCTAAGAAGAAAAACTACTGTCATTTAAAGTATAATTTAAACTATAATTTTTCTTGGTTTTCAATGACCTGTTTAGTGCTCTCAGAGTGTTATTACCATAAGTTGAAAATGACTAAATGCATTGTCACAGACCAATATGTTGTTTCGCCTCTGGGTGGGTGTGACTCACAATTGTTTGATTTCTAGATAGAGCCCACAGGATAGACTATGATTTTGGAAGGTCCCCACCCAGCCTAAGCAGTCACGGTTCTTTTCATAATGAATCAAGTTTAGAACATGAAGAAGAATCCCCACCTGGTTGGATGGTGGTCACTGGGCTATGGAGTCCCGCGTGTACCTTAAGCTCCACGTGCCCTTGAGAAGCTCTCATGTTTTCCCATCGCTGCCCCCACACTGTTCCTGCCGAACGACCGCTCCTTCAAAGAGCTAGCAGAAGCCTCGCTCCAGACCTGATCTTGTGCACCCAGTGGTGTAGCTGGTGCGAGGCCGAAACATTTGGGTGAGACTTTCTCAAAGTCTCAGCCACAATACAAGAACAAATATACATTCCTAGACTAACATGAATGTAGATACTTCTACTTAACTGGTATCACTTGCTTTCTGGGGCTCACACTATTCAATTCATTTTATTCTTCTGGTTTCATTTTCACAAAGTGGGTACCACCATCTCCTCCAAGTCTTCCAGGAATGTTAGAGCTAGACATTTATACTCTTCTTGACCCAAGGTGGCGATGAATATGACCCAACACAAAATCATAAACTTACTTAGAACCTTTTTTTTGGTCCTCAGTTCTCATTAGTGCTTGTGTATTTAATGTGTGGCCCAAGACAACTCTTCTTCCAGTGTGGCCCGGAGACACCAAAAGGCTGGACACACCTGGTTTAAACCAAAGAGACTAAGTTTCAGAGAGAGAAACATAATGTACTTCCCCCTCTACCCAAGACGTACCTTCATAGTCTTCATTTCTTATCTGAAAATTTCCTTTGTCCTCGTATTTGACATCAGGAACAACTATTTCCATAAGAGAAGCCCCAAACACCCACAAAGGGAAGTAGCCTTAATACCATGGCCATAAACTGAATAATCATATCTCAATGAACTATAACCCCTGCACAAGAACATGCATACATATTTCGTTTCATCCTTAAGCTGCCCTCTTTGAATAATTGGCCTCTTCTAACTAGTAGATTTTACCTTCTAGATGTTAAAGATTTGAAACACTTTGGAAGAATTAAAACAGCTCAGTGATGTCAGTCTGGAAAATTAATTCAGAAGTAATTTGCTATCATGGAAAACTTTCTACACTAGTATATCTTGTTTGATATTAAGTCGTAGCAGTGTTGAATAGAACATTTAGTATAAACTAAAAAAAATCAATAGAAAATAGAAACTTATTTTTTCTAATCTCATTACAGTGTTGCAGGCTAGTAGGTCCATGGTTTGGGAGAGACATACGAAATTTTTGCTTTATCTTTCCCTTCAATGACTCTAAGAAGGCCACGTACGGCAATATTGAAAGGCTGAAAGATTGAGAGTGTCAGCTCCCTACGATATTAGGGATATTAAGGGCAAATTGAAATGATGTATATGGAAGTAAGTTTTTTACAACTTGAAAATTATGATATGATTATAGGAGTATTATTCTAAATTCTGACATTTTCTGCATTCTATTTCTTAGATTTTGCTATATGTTACCCATAGCTAAAAATACATGGGGATTAATCCCTAGGGCTCAGAGAAATACGACTCAGAGTTATAACTTGAGATTAGCTCACAAAAATTTTACATGCCTTTAAACTTTGTCTTGGAGCTTTATTCTGGGTCTGGGCTGTGGTGAATTAAAATTACACTGAAAATACCATTATTTTATTATTATACTACAGGGACAAACTGGAAATAATTCGTATGGAAGAATGTCAGAGAGAGAAGAAATTTATTCATAAAGTTTCTAGATGTACTTTATAATTGAGGTATGTTTTTAACTAAATTGTACTTTGAAGTTGTTTCTTGTTATGGTTTCTGATCCATTTACTTCTGGCTCATTAGCTTTTCATAAATTCTAGCGTCCCACAGGTACTGCAAAGGCTTTGCTGAATTGGTGTTTTTTGTCACAGTAACCTCTTATCTCCCTGCTTAATGCATCTAGTTTTACAGTGCTGTTTTGTCTGGGATAACACCAAGTAATTCAGACATAATGCAGTCTCAATGGCAGCCAATGAACTAACTCTATGGAAGTTGGACACGTTCCTACTGCCTTTAGTCCCAGTTTTCCCTTAAACGCAGCATCTATGCATTTCCTTTACCACCCTTTCTCGCCTCCTTCTATTGGCAATATTCATCCTCACCCCCATGCCCAAACTATTTGAGGACAGTGAAATTTTACTTAAAAGGTTCAACTAAAAACAGTTCCTCTTTTGTTTCTTCTTTCCCTTTCCCCTTCCTTCCCTCTCTTCTTTCTTTTCTTCCCTGCTTCTTCCTTTCATCATTCCTTCCTTCTTTTCTTCCCCTTTCTCCCTTCCTCATTTCCTTCCTTCTTTCTTTTCTTTCTTCCTTTCTTCCATCTTTACATCTATCCTTTCCTCCTTCTTCATGCGGTAAACACAGAGAACCAACGGTGCGACAGACAATGAGCTATTTCCAATGGACGCAGACAGAACTGTGACACAGTCTCCACTATATAGGATGTTACAGTCTGGTGGGGAAGACAGACCTTCGAACGTGTTGTTATATCAAAATGGGAAGTTGTGTGAACAGGATGCTCTGGGGCCACATAACTGCTTGGAGACAAGGGGGACAGCTTCACAGGATGTGGGACATTTGAGCCGGGAGAAGAGATGGAGCTGAAGAGGCCAGCAGGGGCAGGGCCAGGGGAGCCCAGCAGCAGCAAGGCCAGTGACTTCATCCTGTGGACTAGAGATGGGCAAACGTGGTCCCCAGGCCACAGCCCCAACCCACCCGCTACATTTTTATGGTTTTGTTGGTACACGGCTCCACTCATTTGTTCAGTGTTGTCTGTGGCTGCTTTCACTCTACTTGGCAGTGAGTTTAGGTGGGGCAGAGACTATATGGCACCTAGAGCCTGGTTTTTTACTGAATTTACTTAAATTTTTATTAAGTTAAAGGCTGCCCTTTAAAAAAAGTTTGCTGACCCCACAATAGCAGTGCTTTCCAACTTTCCCCCACTACGTAATGACGTACAAGGAAGACAATAACATTTAAACAGCAAGTAACATTAAACAGAGATGCTGTCCCTGTCCAGAGGCAACCACGCCGGGCCTTGAGCTACTCAGAGGCCTGTGAGAACAGTCTTGGCCTGGCGTCAGTATCGGCCTTTCTGCATGCCAACCCCTGCCCTCAGCATATGGGCTGTGAGAAAAACACTGCCCTTTGGAGCGAGAAGTTACTAGAGAATATTTTAAGCAAGAATTTACCTAAGCAATGTCTGACCAGAAAAATATGACATTGGGAAATTCAAATGTAACTTTCTTAGGAAACCAGAGCTCCAAGGAGTTATACTTCTTATCAGAAATTTGAAATCAGTGATGCAAAAAGGTATTTATTCATCAATGTTAACATGTTTTTCCTTGTTGTTCAATCACAGTTGTCCCACTTTTTTCCCGTTGCTCTCCCCCTGCTGTGCAACTGCCCCTCAACCACCTGCTCCCAGGACAGTCCCCACCCCATTGTCCATGTCCACGGGTCCTTTATACATGTTCCTTTACTTGTCCCTTCCCCTCCTTTCCCCTCCTGTCCCCCTCTCTCCTCCCCTCTGGTCACTGTCAGTCTGTTCTTTACTTACAAGTCCCTGGTTCTATTTTGCTCATTCCATTTGTTTTGTTGATTAGGTTCTACTTGTATGTGAGATCATGTAGTGTTTGTCTTTCACTACCTGGCTTACTTATCAATTTTATTACAAAACATGCTCGCTAGGTTATAAGGGGGAAACAAAGGTGTATGCCTGGCACTACAGAGCTTGAGTTAATCTGGCAGAACAGATTATTCTGGAAAGAAAGTTGACTGGATACCTGGTTGATATCTGCAAAAGGCCAGACTGCCTCTGGACCACCTTAACCCGGGCTTTCCTCAGAGCACTGGAAAGAGACATACCTCCATTTGGTGGTTTCTTTGGAGGGGTGGGGGGAGTGGAGAAGAGACAGGTGCCCACTCTGGCAGCCTTCTGTGACGTGGTGGTCCTGATTGCGTTACAACCCTGAACTCTGGGAAATGCCAAACGGCCTTCTGCTTACAAACCACCAGAACAGGGCACGGCTTCCTCCAGCCAGGCAAGGCTAGCTGCTCACATTTGCGACCCGTTTATCATATGGCCAGCAATTCTGTTGTTAGAGATCCCAGCTTTAAGAATCTCACATTAAATTGTCAACACTCCTAGCCCAGAAATGGCTGAGCCAGTTTTATCTAACATCGTATTGAAGCCTCAGTCACTCACGAAAGATTTATTGAGCACCTTCGTTGTTCCAGGCGCTGTGCTGAGCCCCGAGAACACAGAGTGAAATCCAATGGCTTCGGCTCGTTAAGAGATAGATAAATCAAGCTCTGTAGGAGTCAGATCCAGGATAGTTGCAGGAAGCTTGTGTGCGTGTGCGTAGGTGGTATGTAAGGAGGTGGCTAGGACTTCAGATGAGGGACAGCAGGTGTGGAAAGAGAGTGGTCCCTCGACAACTTCCAGCCACTGCACACTGAGTCTCAGTCTGTCCCTGCAGGACAATTTCTTTCTACAACATGTCACAGAAATCAGCACCCCTGCCTCACAGGCCTGAACGAGATCTTTACACATTCCCTTTATATTTGTTCTTTGATGCTCAATTACTAATTTTTCATTTAAAAGACTTGCCCGATCTGACAGCAAGCCAGAAAAGCGATAGAAACAAGACAAAGATTCTTATCGGAACCAACTGACAGGCAAAGTTAAACTGGTGTTTTGATTGATTGCTGCGACACAGCTTGATGACGCAATGGCCTTGGAGGTGCCGTTCTGGATCCCCATGACCTTCATCATTCTTTTCTGTCACTGTAGCCGCCCTGCTCCTGGTTTTAGAGTGAAGAAAATGAACTGGGCAAAAAATTGATTTCTCAAAGGGTAATATCTCAGTAGCTTTTGAGTAATCATTTCAGTGACTTCGAAAATAATGTGTCGTATCAGCCAGAGTGCATTTACTTACAGATCTTTTCAACTTTATCCATTTGCATTCTGTCCTCTCTGTCCCGTGACACATAAGATGCCTTTTGATTCCCAGCCCAGCCCTTTGTTGGGAGCAAATCTGGTATCACATTCCTCACAGGTGCATACCATTGCGGCTAGATTGTTTTCGAGATTATCTACCTGATAAATGACTTCCATCGTACCCTAGCAATATGCCCAATCCTTTATAAAATTGCAAGGCTACAAAAGGAGCAGTTTAAAGCCTTTGCCAGCTCAGGTGATCATCCAGTTCAATGAATAGATTTATTCTATTAATAAGGGACGACTGAAGCTTGGAAATGTCATCTGGTGTTAAACCTTACACGATGTGATCACGTCTGATTAATTCGATGTGGTGCTTTGTCCTACATGCAAAAGATGACCAAAAGATTGTAGTGATAGTTACCTTTTGCTTGAAAATTGCTCTTGAGATATGGCTGCTGCCGAGGCTACCTCACTAAAGTCACTTATTTATATAACATTCAAGTCAATTCAACCAAGATTCTTGGGGAATCTACTATAGCATGTGCCAGGTATTGGGTTGGGCATTAGGGACCCAGCAGTTTACACCATGTTCCTATGCTCTATGTACCCTTAGGAAGCCTGGCAAGAAAGAATGGGATGTCGGATGGAACTGCCGTATACATGGGTTGTCATGTATTCTGTGTCTCCCTCCCCCCAAATTCTCTCTCCACCTTTCCTAATTCTCCAAACCCCTGAAGCCTAACCCACATGGACACTGTAAGTCAGCAGTCCCCAACATCGTTGGCAGCAGGGACCGGTTTCGTGGAAGACAGTTTTTCCATGGACCAGGGTGGGGGGAGTATGGTTCAAGCGCATTACATTCAAGCTCACCTCCTGCTGTGTGGCTCAGTTCCTAACAGGCCCAGAGTGGTACTGGTCTACAGCCAGGAGTTTGGGGACCCCTGTTGTCATTATTTCCTTTTCTCTGGAGAATGCTGACTCTTATAGCCACAAGCTCCCTCTTTGATTCTCTCACTTTGATTCTGATTCGGTCAATAGAGGGCACAGACAGGAGATCAAAGTGGGGGTCCCCTGGTTCCCTTTCTTGAGGTTAGAGGTTAGAAATGCCTGTGTCTCTCCTACTTAAGACCACAGCAGCTGTCCAGTGGCCTTTTCTATCCCAACATTCTGGGTGTCTCTCTCTCTCTGTCCGGGTTCTGGTAAGCAGTCTGTCCTCTTACTCCTTCAGTCTAAGGGAAACTATAGTGCCCACTGTCATTTATTTGGGGTATTCACCATACCTTGTTGGGGTCCTTCAGTCCCGCCTATACCTATGTGAATAGTTACTTACTAACTTCTCCCAAATGTGTCCATCCAGGTGTGCAGCAACGTCCTAGTGAGGCCATGACTCTGATTCACAAACATTCAACAAAGCATCCTCTTTTCTCCTCCTTAAAAAAAATGGGAATACATAGTGTGCTGGGATTCAGTAAGTGGGTCATTATTCACTGGTGTGTATGAATTGTTCGGGGGTAACTGATCTTCAGTTTGAATCTGTTTACTAAGAAGTTTTGGAGATGGAAAGAAAGGATTAATTATCCAGTATAACCCTGATTCAATCTAAATTTTACACTGAGGAAAGTAAATGTAGAGAGGTCAAAAGAAAATCACACAGGGTTAAAATTAGCATAAGAACTGATTCTAAAACCTAGATTAAACTTTAAAGTGTTAAGGTTAATTTTATGTTTTAAAATCCATGATTTCAAGTGTGTCTTACTTGAAGTTATTCTGCAGATTAACTACTCAAAGAGAAGTTCCTTCTCCTTGGATGAACCAACATTGTATTTTCTTTTATTTTCTCTAGTTACAAGCATTTAATCCCCCAAAGTATTGGCAGCACAGCCTCTTAGCAGATGCACACAGTCATCTGCACAAAGATCTGTGACTGTCCCCAAACACAGAGCCTCCTCCTACTGTAATTAGAACAGTCCACAGACAACAGCAACCACGTCCTGTGAGGCAGGTGAAGCTTGGTGAAAACGTAAAACCACACAACTATTTCAATCTGAGCAAAGGTCTGTGCCTTTGCCAATATTTTCTTCTTTAAAAAATTTATTAAACTGCAGTTGAAATACAATATTACATTAGTTATAAGGGTATGACATGGTGATTCAACATCCATGGGCTCTACAATGTGACCACCACTGTAAGTCTTGTCACCACCTGTCACCTGGCAAGATTATTACAACATTATTGTCTGTAGTCTCCTTCTCTTTTTTCATCCATCCTCCCACCCCCTTCCCTCTAGCACACATTAGTTTTTTTCTCTGTTTCTTTGAGTCTTTCTTTGTTTTGTTTTGTTTGTTCATTTGTTTAATCCTATTTATCCGTATCAGAGGCCATCTTCACATTTTAATAGCCCCATTTTTACTAAATTGGATAAAGCTATCTGTTACCTACTGAAGGTTTGCATCTCCCCAAATTCATAGTTTGGAAACCTAAAGCCCCAATGCGATGGTGTTAGGAGGTGGGACCTTTGGGAAGTGATTAGTTCACGAGGGTGGAGGCCGCTTGGACGGGATTAGTGCCCTTATTAGGGGCTGAGGAGATCAGAGTGTTCCTCTCCACCACGTGAGGATATAGCAGAGAACCAGGAAATGGGCTCTCACCAGACATCAAACCTTCACCTTGAACTTTCCGGGCTCCAAAGCTGTGAGAAACAAATGTTTATTATTTAAACCACCTCATCTATGGTATTTTTGTTATAGGAACTTGACTAGATTAAAACACGTATCTAAAAATACCAAATGTTTTTTTAAATATAAGTGTTAATATAGCTGGAATAGTTTACATTTGAGCAATTCTCCTTTGTTTTCAGGAATTTCGAGTCAACACCTACAATGCTGCATCATAATCTAAAACAGAAGATAGGCTTTCTTTTAAGCCTATGAACGTTTTGTCAAAGAGACTACAGCAGCTACCCACACTCAGATCTCACAGGCTGCTGGACAGCTGACAGCCTGAGCCACTCCGAACAGTCGTACCGGGATCAAAACCTTGGACGCTGAAGCTGCAACTGTTGTACTACCTTTGCTAATCCCGAAACCAGGCTACCCCGCCCCTTACTGTAGAAGAGCAGTCTTTTTCTGGCTTCCCGAAGGCTCGAGGGGGAAAATGTCCATTTAGATTTAGATAAGACTAAGAGTCCACCTGAGCCCCAGTGCCCCGGGAGGCTGTCCCTGGTTAGGGCTCAGCCGCCTGTGTCCCAGTGCCCATCGGAAAAGAGACCGAAGCTCCTCTCCTACCCTCCCTCTCCAAGCACCGTACTATTCCTGTATCATACTTTTTCAATATAGATTAAAAACTTGTAATTCCAAGTTAAACTGTATTTTGTCAGCTCCAGTGTGTTTCCTCCCAGATGCCAGTGTGGAGGTGAGCTTGCGATTTGTCATCAGTCACAGGAGAGCAGGACCAAGCGTCTCTGATGCTGACCTTCCTCAGCACAGTGCTCTAAGGTGTTTTCTGGGAAGAAATGGGTGATCATCTGATGAAGGTGAAACAGTCATTAGCTTTTGTTTCAAATGCTCTAATCAGCTAGGAAGGAAGGGGGGGATGGGAGAAAGGAAGGAAAGGAAGGAGAGAGGAAGGGAGGAAGGACAGGAGGAAGGAATTAGCATTTCAAACTGGGCCACGCCAACTCTATGATACCAGTCAATCTACTGAAGGAGAGGGAGATAACATGATGAATGCTTGCTATATGCTGATGCTTCATAAAATTTCTAATAAAAATTTCATTTATATTTATTAAGCTCTTATGTCAAGTATTATGGGAATCATTTTATATGTTATCTCTCAGGTTATAACTCAGGTTTTCTCCCCATTTAAGGAGAAAACTGGGGCTGCTTTAGGACTTCCTGAAATTAGAACAAAGTTGATCACCCTTAATGTTTAAAACCCCTCATTGCCTTAAGAATATTTAGTCTTGTTTGAAAACAGAACTTACCAAGAAAACTGAGATGGGTTGTAGTTGTATGCTCCAAAATCAGGCTTTCATCGCGTGGAGGGAACAGGGTGTGAACCCAGTTCCATACGTGCCCAGTGGCCAAGTTCCATCCACTGCACGATCTTATCTCTCAAATGAGCACTGAAGTCTACATGCTTGTAATTGTCTAAACAGTACTGAGCGAACGGAGACTTTGAGTCGCCGTGTTTTCTGGCTGGTCCTGTTTCTCCCCACCCGCTCTTGCCATCACCCAAATGAAACAGTCTTGCAAGGGGTTGAATTTTACCCTTGCCCACTCAGTCCCCTCATGGCCACCAAACCCTGCCTGTTTTCTGGTTATCAGCCTCAAGATTATTATGTCCAGGATCCAAGAAAGGAAGGTTCGCCCTGTTGGTCAGCATTTTGTCATGAGGCAGAACTCTAGACACGTAGCAATCCTGGCATTTCTCATGCATTCATTCCACAAATGTTTATTGATATTCAAGCATGAACTTTGAAAGGTCCTGTGGCTACAGAAATGTGTAGAGTGTGGTAAGAGCTCTTGCCCACAAAATGTCAGTGTCCAGTGTGAAAATAGGTATGTCCACCAAATACTAACAAATAAATACCTTAGGGGCTTTAAGTGAAGTCTGTATGTTATAAGGTAGACCTAGATAAAAGTAGACCATAACAAAGAGCCTATGTTTTCTCAGGGAAGCCCCAGAGGGGTTAGCAAATGACCTGTCTTGAAGGACAAAGAGTTTGCCAGGCCTACAAGCAGGAATACGGAGCAGAGGCTCTAGCACAGGCAAAGGCAAACAGGCAAAAAAGAACACAGCAGATTCTGGAAACTACCGTAGTTCCATGATGAGGGTGGAGTATAGGGGCAGTGGCAGAACCTTGTTTTGTAAATACAAGTTTTGACTGTTTTGCAGGCCACAGTCCTTAGGTAGTCTAAACCCCTGGTCACAGGTGCGGCGGATTGCAGCCATCGGTGGCTCTACAAAACAGGTGCTTCACTGTCACATGTGCTTCCTGTCCCTCAGCTCTGAGCCTCATGAAATGGAACCAGATTCCCCACAGCCTCTAATCCTTCAAATTTGCCTGCCGTCCCCACCCAGAGGGCTCACTGGGCAGCACAGCCTCCCTGGCTTGCTCTCTTTCCTTTCTCTTCCTCCCAGCAACCCTCTGAAACTAAAATAAAATCACCTCTGCTCAGAGTGACTAATTATCATAATAATAGCTCTTCTAAGAGCTTTGGTCTCCCTCCCCAGTTCTGTCCTGTGGAGGTCCCAGGGGATCAATAAGCTCAGCAAACGTTACATGATGTGAAACCAAATCATATGTCCCAAAGCAACCTAATTGGGTTACTTTGGAAAGGGACACCACAGAAAACAGAAATCAAAACGCCAAGGAGCGAAGAAAGGAATGTTTCAGTAGTTGCATTTCTGACACCTAAAGGCAAAGGAACTCCAGAAGGACAAGGGATACTTAAAGTCATTTGAAAGACTGTGGTTATTTAAGGCCGATCACCTGGCAGGTAACAATATGGATGAGAACCCTTCACATGTGCAGAGTAGCTCAGCACTGAACTTTTCCCAAACTGTTTTCACAAATGTCCTCTCAGCGGAGATTCACTGAGTCTTGCAGAGAACACACACTCAGAGAAACCAGGGGTCAGGTGGTTGAATAGTTCCTCATTGTCATGTGACCCACAGAAGGGAAAGCCTGGACAATCACAGAGCCTGGACAAATTCCACATGATGAGTGGAATTTTATTTTATCCCCTGGAAAAAGCTCATAGGAACACGAGCTTTTGCACGCTTATGGGACATATGTTAGTGCTGATTATGTACCAGTCAATATGCTAAGTGTTTAGAGTTATTGACTCATTTAACCATGATAATAACCCTCATAGCCCAGAGAGGGTTATTAACTGGCCACAGCTAAAAAACAGCAGAGCCAGGACCTGAACCCCTGAAGTCTGACTTCAAAGGCAAAGTGCTTAAACATTGTGTTATACCGCTTCTCTGTGCTCATTGATACGCCCTGTCCATATCCACAATTTGGGGGGGAGGAGTGAATATACTTCATTTTAAAAAAATTTTATTGTACTTTTACACTTTAGTCCCCTTATGCTCGCCGCCCCCCACAATCCCCACACTGTTGTACATGCATGTCCATCAGTCCTTCTTCCCTTCTACTCAACCCCTCTGCTGCCTAGCCTCCCCGCACTTAGCTGCCCTCCTGTTCTCTATGAGTCTGTCTCTATTTGGCATGTCCATCATTTATAAACAAAGAACAATTGTTCATCATCTATTATCTAACTTTCTAAAGACTGATTGACATTTTAGAAGTTCAGTTTTTAAAGTTCTTCCAAGTCAATGCATTGGAATATCTTAGGCCAGAGTTGGTTAAATCCTCTTCATGGGATCCGTCAGTTTGAAATTATTTGTACAATAACACCAAAGCATGATTTGCCTTTTTCACTACTATTTTGTAGATAAGTGTGCAGTAGAGTTTTCCAGAGGTGGAATGTGTGATAGTGCAAGACTGAATGTAGAAGCACATACGATAATATGACTCTAATCTGTTAAGTCAGACACTAATTTACAAAAATGCAAAATGATTCTGCTCTTCTCATTAATTTTTTTACTTAGGAAAACAATAATTTTCATAAAAATATGTTAATAAGCAATGGGGTATTGTCATTTTCAAGTAAGTTTATTTTAAACTTTTTGTTTTTACTTCCTAATAAGGTAAATGTCAAAAGTATAACTCAACATAAGTTAGTTATTCAGGGTCCGCAGTGACATAAAATGTGTAAAGGTTGGTGAGAACTTGTGTCCTAGACCATGTTGACTCTGTCATCATAACACCAAGGGATGATGAGCTTAAAGACAGATTTCAAGAGATGCTAAATATTGTATCGTTTTAGAAGTGACATCTTCAATGTCATAGCCACTCCTATTCACTTTGTTATTAATAAGTAAAAAAAAAAAAACAGGCTCAAATTGGTTAAGAACTTGTATACTTAATACAAAACTGGCACCAGAACCCATATTTTCTAAATACATTAAATTGAATTCCTTTCAAAGTTTTGCTGAATAGTAAGCCCAAAGGTAGAAAGGAAAATTAGAAAACAGGAATAGGTTAAATGAAGCATATGAACAGTATTATAGAGTTTTCAAGTTGCTCTCATGTTCATATACTTCAGTAAATCTTGCATTCTTAATGGAATTTTTAAGCAGTTATTAGGAATAATAAGAGAGAATTTTTCCTTGGTGTTTAATGTCACAATCTTCTAGCATATAATATATTGTTGAGAAGTCCAATGTCATTGTGATTCACGATCCATTGTGTGAGACCCGTGTGCCTCCATTTCCTCAGAGATTGCCTGATGGCGGAAATGCTTCCTTATTCATTGTTCTGAGCACAAAGCGGGCTTTGTGGAAGCATATTCTAATTATTTCTTTGACAACCACCTCCCCAGCTAACACTATCATTTTATTTATGATTGATTTTTGACATTCTTACTAATCAGATATTGTGCTGACTGGATTGCTCCTTTAGTTTTTTTTTTTTTTCTCCTACTTTACATCCGTTCTTATTTTAGCTCTGCTTTCTGGGAGATTTGATCAATTTTGGCATCTCATTCTGTTGCTCTCTTTGAAATTATTATCACAATGTTTTTAAAGTACAGCATGGGAAATATAGTCAATAATATTTAATAATTACACATGTCGCCAGATGGGTACTGATAATATTGGGAGGAATATTTATAAAAATTTAAAAAATTACTACCATCATGTTTGTATTTTCTAAGAGCTGTTTCCTGTTTCCATTACTTTTTTTTAATATAGCATCCTCTTCTCAATGAATGGGAATGATATTTTCTCTGAAGAATATTATTTATAGGTTTTCTAATGACATGATTCCTGTTTTTTAATTTTTGTTCTCTTTTTATTCATTTTCATTTCTTTCATGTTGGAAGCTTTCTTCAAATGTCCAGCATGCTTAGTTTTTTATTCATATTTAAGAATAGAGTTACTACAAGTTTAACAGTTGCTTCATTGTATGGTGAATGAGAAGGAATCAGGATTTTTCAAGGGGTGGGAGTGATACTTAAATGACCATATCTGTTAGTCTTTTTTCCTTGGCTGGTCATACAAAACTGAAGGTCACAAGCTAAAGGTCACTTTAATAACAAAATGGAGAGAAAGGGATTGGGTAGAGAAATGAAGATCTGTTTTGTAGACTTTTATTGAATTTATTATATCAATTTATGCTTGCCCTTTAGTTTTTCAGGTGCTACATATAACTGTTTCTTTTGTTTAGAGTCTTTTTCCTCTTTTGTGTTTATATGTTCGTTTTTTTAAATTTTATTTATTTTTTAGATTAAATGCAACTAGAAAAAGTTTTCAGTTATACAAATTCAATACACGGAAGTTCTATATGGAGACAAGAATATAGTTGAATGGACAAAGCCACTGAACTTGCACTTGAGTGACGCTCTCATGAAGCCATGATGATAGCCAGTCAAAATAATGAGAAAAACACCTCTTTTGGAAAACAGTTGCTGTTGTTTTTGACTGTGATAAATGTCACTCAGGAGAAGCCGGATGACATAATGTAAAAGGCTTTTGATGCCATTATTTTTAACAAATGGGAGATATAGTGGTTACAAGGGATTGTCTCAAAAATGACTAATAACAGTCCAGCAGCTGAGCTGCGGTTTGAGAGCCTTTGGATGGATTTAATAGTGTGTGATAATATAATTATTTTTCACTTAGCTGAAAGGATCTAGTTAAAAAGTGGAGGGAAAGAAATATGCAATCAAGCATTATTCTCCTCTGAATACTGATTTTGTCATGGTTTAAAACATCATTTTACTCAGGTATAACCTGCAATAAAGCACACTAATCATAAATGCAGACTGCTCAATGACCCTCCATGTGTGTGTAGAGTCCCGCCACCACCATTTTGTCGACAGAGAACATTCCAAGAACCGCCCCCCCAAGTTTGGCAGGGACTCCTTCCCAGTCAGTACTTCACTCGGACGTAGTCACTATTCTGACATTTAAATCTACAGCTTAGCTTTGCCTGTTCTTGAACTTCATGAAAATAATTCATGCAGTTTTGTACCCTTTCGTTTATGGCATCTTTCACTCCTCTATTACATCCATGAAACTTATCTTTGTTACTATGTGCACTTGAAGTTTATCTTTCTTGTTTTTTTCCTTCCTGGTTTAATGTTCGATTACATGAATATTCCACCATTTATTTGTCAATTTTTACCAGTGAAAATTTGGGGGGTTGTTTCCAGTTGGGCTATCGTGAATAAAACTGCTATGAGCATTGTTGCACATGTATTTTTTGGGTGCACTCATTCATTCTTGTGGGCACAGACCTAGGAGTGGAATTGCTGGGTCATATGTTGACTTAGTAGGTACTACCAAATCATTTTCCAAACACGATTGCCGTGTTCTTCACTCTCACCAGCAATGTAAGATAGTCTCAGTTACTCCACTTCTTTGCCAGTCTATTCATATGTTCTGAAATTAGTCCACCAATTGATTTCACTCCATCACATTTACATGAAGACCGATGGATTGAAATATCCTGGTTTTAATGTTTACTCCCAAACAACTTTGCGGTAAAAATACCATCCTCTTTCTGATAGCTGAAGTTACTTTCAATGCTTCCTACGTGACTTTTTGTCCTTTATCTAGGTCTGGCACTTTCTATCCCACCTAAAACCATTTTCAATTTTACTGTTAATTCCCTGAAGTATCCTTGAACACTTTCACTTCCTGCTTCTCGAAGAAGAACCTTTTTAGACTGAATCACAATCATCAAATCTAAATCACTATTTCTCAGCAAGCAGTTTCTTATTTACTTGGTCACCAAGCCAATTTTTAAATATGGATTCAGTTATTTGAAAGGATACAGAAGCAGTTGTGATATATTGACCAAATGAGAGACTGTAGTTCAGGTACAAAGAGTCCCGTAACACAGAATATAATTTTTAAAAATATTAATGGGGAATCATTTCTATAAAAGAATTCTGCAGAGTGAATATCTGTGCTATTATCTAAGAGAGATTATCTACTCTGTGTCCAAATTGACTTATTCCCATTGTTCCTCTTCCCCACTTTACATGTAAAGCTATAAACTTGAACTTAACTCCAATAGACGTCTGATGCTTTCATTTTTCATTTAGAGTGGATGAGCTCATGAAAAGAGAACAGCTACTTAAATCAAATTGAAACTTTAAAGCCTTGCATAGAAAAAAAATTCAGTTAAAAGTGAACTGCTATATCTTTTTAAAAAGTGTGTTTTATTAATATATTCAAGACGTCCAAAAAGGATCACACAGGTAATTCCTCGAACTTGTATGAATGACTATAACTATTGAAAGGAAAATCTCATGGAACTATCAAAGTGTAACTTTACAAGAGGACAACTAATGCAAAAAAAAATAGTAATAATAACAAGACTCAGTGTGTGATCCTAGCTTCTAAGTTTAGCAACTTGATTTTGTCAGCACACAGGAAGTAAATCCATCTCTTAGGATGAATTCATATCAAATCAAATTCACAAAAGACTTGTGCACACATGAGAATTATAACCTATGCATTAAAAATGAGAAGCATAACTATTTCAGGGCCTAGAACACATCAGCATTTTCAGTGCATTTTCTCCCAATAGAAACAGACGATAATCATAAAGCTGCCTCAGGAGCAAGGGAGTTACTTACAGTGGCATCAGACTGGTAGTTCGGTACATCCATTTCCACAGGAGAAGAGCAAACGGCTGGCTACTTTGTCCAGGGCATCTGTCCATGAGTTGCAAAAAAAATCTATTCTAGATAACTTGAGCAGAAAAACCATTTCTTAAAGGGTATTAGTTACTTTATAGTATCTCTGATGGGCCAGAGGTTTGGAGACAAGGAGCCCAGGGCAATACCAATCACACCATAGGAGATGCGATGATGCCCTTGCTTCTGCTACTGCTGGGCAGGCACTGCTGCCCACACTGCTACACTGGGCACGAGAACCTCACCCACAGATTCCTGGGAAAACAGAAGCACCTCACCAGAAACACTGGCTTCTGCTCAGTGCCTGCTTCCTCATGTTACATGCTTCAGATGCAAGGTTTCGTGTGCGTGCATGTGCGCACCAACCCACATGACTGCACCCTAGCTGCAAGGAAGACTGGGGAAGTGAATTCCCCTTTATACTCTGGGAAGATGAGAATCCTAATGTGGGAAGTTTTCCAAATATTGGAAGCTGGATAGTCATGAAACATGACGAATATCACTCTAGAGAACATTGCCAAAGTTTGGTTAATAACTGATTCCCTTGCTTTGGTGCTGGGTATTTTTATTTTCTTTTGCTAATAATTATTTTTAACTAAAATTAACTAATACTTATTGCATACAATTTGGAAAGCAAACATAACTGGCAACATGAAGCCCAATGTGCTGTCTGAAGATAACTGTATTCTGCTCCTTACTGCTTATTTAAGTTCATCTTTGTGGCTGCTTCCTTCTTACTCCTTCAGTGACATTAAGGGAAGTTTTATAAAATTTATTATCCTTCTTAAATAAAAAAGGACTCTATTCACTGTTAGTCACAACAAACGCCTCATTGCAGTAAGTTAATTGCATAGATCTGCATAATACAAATCGTAAGCTTTTTAAATATTGAATCTCCCTTGCCTGTGGTTGGAAACCTGTAGCAGTAGATGAAGGGATGGGGCAGCTGCCTTTTCCTTTTTGCTTCCAGCCCCTCACACACCTTCCCTTGACCAGCCATCTGAAGCGTCTGGGGCCTCCAAGACCTGAGAGGCTGAGGGGAGGGCAGTGTCAGGAGAAGCCTGCCCTGAGTGGTCCCCATGCAACTGGTGATGATTCCTTCCCAGCATGGTGGGTGATGGAAGCTGATTCTTCTTCTGAAGGGCTCTCCTCATGGGTTCTTTGGAGGACCCATTCATTAGACTGGTCTTTTTATAACACAGGCAATGATATTTCCCTTGAACAGACTACCAAATTTTTCCTGTCTTTGCCTGAGAATCCAGAAGTCTCCTCCTCCAACAAGGTCCTCCAAACGGACTTCTAGGGGAAGATGTAAATGGCCTCAGGCCACCACCAGTGTCCCCAGGCCAGCCCACTGTGCAAACACAGAAGCATCTTTACTGCAGTTGGTATCCGTGGACTCAATGCAACCTTGTCCCCTTCCTGCCCCTACTCTGCCATCTTGGGCCACAGCTTCTTACCTTTAGAGGCCTTTAGCTTGTGTGGACATTGGACAGCTGGGACATTTATAAAGCCTTTCAGGTGATCTTTATGAGCCAACTCTCATGAAGCCTGAGGTTTGGAGAAAATCACTCCTCGACCTGCGGCAGAAGTACACACCTCTTCCCATAGAAATTCCCCTGCTTATTTTGAACCTTTAAGGCATTTCAGTACATCCATAGCCAAAATGCAGGGAGAGTACCTTCAGCCTGAATTCACATGTGAATTCATGCGTACCCAGACTGTGAGGTTCTTTTCCCAAAACTGAAATAGAGTCCCTTTTTAAAATCTTTTTAGTCCTGTCTATAATTCTACCACCTGAATAAACCACAGTCTATTCCTTTATTTTTTCCCAATCCTTTTTACAAATGAATTTTAAAGGTATAATTAGGGTATTATTCAAGTTATTATTTTTTGTGGAAAACTCTTTTAGCTAAAACAGAACAGTCCAGCAGAAATAGAATGTAAGCCATATGTATAATTTAAAATTCGTCAGTAGCCATATATCGTAAAAGTACAAAAACACAGGTGAAATTAATTTAACAATAATTTAACCCAATACACCCCCAAATTATCATTTTAACATGTAATCAATATAAAAATTACTGGTTAGCTATTTGTGCGGGTCAGTTTTATAAATTGGTACCAATCTTCATCAGACTTGTATTTCCAGTTTTTTTAAATCAACACTTTATTTTTAACATTTTTGTGTCTTACTCTTCAGAAATATGATTTTAAAAATGATGAAATTTTATTCACAATAACACCAAACTGGAGATGACTCAAACATTCATCAACAAGATGGATTAATAAGTTTTGATGTATTCATAAAATGAAGCAGTCTTCATCACTGAAAATGAGTGAACTGTGATTACATTCAGCATCCTAGAAGGCAGACACAGAAAAATATATGCGCTGTGCAATTACATTTACATGAGTTAACAAGCAGGCAAGTTCTTATTAGTGGAGATAAAACCCAAAATAGTGTCTGCCTTTGTTGAGTATTGTTGGGCCTCTGAGTTGGGTATTGGAGGAGGCCTCCGAGGCGCCAGACACGTGCTCTCAGTTATGATTGTGATTATGAACGAAGCTGTACAAATATGTAAGACTCACTGAATTTTGGATTTGAGATGGGTGTACTTTATATACGTTATAGCTCAATTGAAAAATTGTAAATTATGAGGAGGAAAATATGGTTTAAGTGTTGGATGCTATTTCATCATGAACCTTTATTCCTTCTTCAGTATTTATTTTCACATATTTTTCTACTTTAATAAAAAATACACCCTTGTAGATATCTGAGTGCACATCTTATTCTATGGAAGAGATGATTAGAAGTGAAATTATTGAGTAAGATACAATGAGCATTTTTAAATATCTTAATGCATATTGCTGAATTGCTCACCAGAAATTTTGCACCAATATGCACACTCGCCATCACTACATGAGTGTACTTTTTTCTCTTTACCCCCTCAGCAGCTTTAAGAGTGGCCATCTGTTCTATCTTTATAAAATTAAAATTAATTGAGCAAAAGAATTACCTCTGTTTAATCTGTACATCTCTGATAAGCAGAGCTGTAAGCCTCTGTTGAAAGAATATGAAATGTGAAAATGAATACAAATCTGGAAGTGCTCTCTTTGCTGTGACCATACGTCACTCGGAGAGCAGAGTGCAGCCAACCATAGGCTGTTCATTCTGTTCTTGTGAGGTGACACATAAATCTTAATTAGAGAAAGGGAAGGATACTGTAATCTGTTCTACAGGCTCGACCTTGTCATAAAAATGTTTGAGTCTGTGCTATTTCATATCTCTGTTAGAGTACTCCAGTACCTAAAAAAAAATTAAGTTGTTTTTGATGACATCACTAAATGACATTTTGTTGCTTAAAGGAGAGGCAGGTCCCTCTGGAGGGAAGGCTGTGACCACCGTCCCACATGAGATGGAAACGTAAATGCCCAGTTCCTCCAGGCATTTAGTAAAGCTCCTGGGAAAAAGTTGTCATCAACAGAGGGCTGAGGAATCAGTTTGGGTGGTGTTTTATTTTAACTTAATGTTGTATTGGGGAGAAAGATTAAATAGCTTGGTTGAAAAACCCTTCAAACTGGTGTCTGTCTCAGAGTCTGACATTTTCACTTACTGCCCCGCAGAACCACTCGATTAATTTGGGGCCTGGCAGGGAGAAGGCTTTTTTCATATTTACACAAAAGTAACAATTTCTAGTCCAGCTGGTGTGGCTCAGTGGACTGAGTGCTGGCCTGTGAACCACAGGATCGCAGGTTTCATTCCCATTCAGGGCACATGCCTGGCTTATGGACCAGGTCCCCAACAGGGGACACGTGAGAGGCAACCACACATTGGTGTTTCTCTACCTCTCTTTCTCCCTCCCTTCCCCTCTCTCTAAACATATATAAATAAAATATTTTAAAAAATAACAATTTCTAAAGCAGCTATTCTCACCGATAAATTTCTTCTAAATCTTTAGAATAACTTGTCAAGTTTTTTAAAACAATATTAAATGCAGTAGTAGTGTTATAACATTAATTTAAAAAGAATTTATACCTTTAAAATAATGAGTTCTTCCATCTAGCTAAAACATACTCCATTACTCTTTTATATCTTTCTTAAGCTTTTGTAATTTTCTTCATAGGAAACCTCCACATCTCTTTATACTGTGTCATAATTAATTAATGTGCTTCAGGTGCTATTATAAATGGGATTTTTTTCATTATATTTGCTTAGCAATTATAAATTATATATAGATTGATTTTTGGGGTGCATTTTTCTTGATTGGGGCATTTTTGAACTCTCATTAACTTAAGATCTTTGAGTTGATTCACTTGGATTTCCCAGACAATTTTAGATACACTACCACTGAAGGCAGGTTATTCAACGGCTGTGGGATGACTTTGCCTCCCTCTGTTCTGAGCCATTTCATGATCACCGTTACAGTCGTCATATCTCAAAGTTTTTGATTCTCACTGTGGCCACATCCACACTCAATACATATGTGCATGTGCACACACGCGTCATCAAAGCAATGCCTATGAGGTTTACAATACGCCAGCATCAGGAGTATTTTCTACCCCCGCAGGGATGAGCTTTAGGTAAAGCTTGACTCAGCAGCCCTGGCACGGTCACCAAGGGCCTGGTTTCTCCGTTCCTCTGGTTTTCTTGGTGTACCCCAGCCCACCCCCACGGCACACACACTTCATCCTCCATGAGCTCCAAGGTTTCTTCCTGTGGAAGCAAAACCCAAAAGCATATCAAAACAAAAGGAAAAACATAAAGCCAACAAATAACAACAATAAAAGACACAGTATCAGTTCTGGACCTTCCTTCCGTACATTATCAAAAGGGGTTATGGCGTGCAAGAGAGAAATTTCTTCCTTTCTTTTAGAGAGATCCTGGTGGCCACCCAGCAGACATCTCACATCAAATTCTGCCCACTGGCCTGGCACGATACCCCGATCCAGTCCCTTAAGTGAGGGAAAGAGACACACTGTGAGATTCAAGACTGTAGGACCCATCCTTGGAGACAGCAGTGAGGTAAAATGTATACACTGGATGGCCGAGAATGGGGTGTGGTGGCCAAAGGAAATTGAGGAAGGGGAGTGAATGCTCAGCAGCAAACAACCACGGGTGCTAGGTACCAGCTGCACTTTTATCTGGTTCCTATAACCCACAAATCTATACTTCCTCAGTCCAATTTGTCCTAAGGCAGAGTTCCTTGCAAGGGTTCAAGTTTACAAATTAATGCTTAAACAGCATAATTGATGGTTACTGTGATGTCACACTGAACAGAGTCCCAGTGTTATGATGTGCTCCTGACCTCCTCATTTCTGTCTTCTCTCCTCCAAGGCACTGAAGACAGAGGCTCCATAACTAGGGGTCTTTGTGCTTGCTCCACACCGATGTCTCCGATGGAAGCACCATACCTAGTAAGATACAGTTCTCAAACAGCCATCTCAAGGCAAAACTCAACTTGCAAACTAACATAACCACCCTCTCCCATAGCCCCCACAGGAATACCTTACCTTGAAAAGAATACACTTGTCTTTAAATATAAGTGAGTCTTGCTCATACTCATACTTAATTTCTACCTTCACCTGAGAAGATGCCACCAAGTCCTTCCAGACGCAGCTGTTCCCTCTGAAACACAGGGGGAGTCCAGAGTTGTGGACAACTCCACGACTCTGGACTCCCCCATGTTGCTTTCAGACCTGGTCATTTCCCACCAGGCAGCCCAGCTGGTTTTGGACAAGCCCTGCCTCTGGATCCTTGCCTGGTGCATCCACGTCTCCTTCACAAAACACTTGACAACACTATAAACACTGCACTTGACAAATACCTTTAATAACTTGTACATTTTATTTCCTTGGAAGAATTAGATACTTCTTGAAGTAGAACAAAGCGATCTATGACGATACAGACTTCCGCAGAATATGTCCCCTATTGGTGATTTCCTCACTACACTTCCTCTTAGATTTTAATATACAAACTTCACATAACACATGTATCTCTAAGCACAATGTTTTCCTGTCCATAACAATAAAAAAATGCGTACTTATGTACCAAAGCTCAGTGCAACATTACGAACAGCATAGTGTACAGATACAACTCTTCAGTTACACTCAGAATACAGCATCCCAAGGAGTTCACACAGCGAGGAGGTGTCCCTGCTGTCACTGGTGTTAAGAGAATGGACCCTCAGACAAGACTGCAAGACAAGGGCTCACGCAGGTGCAATAACGAAGATTATCCTGGACATATTGGGGATAGTATAAGAATCCTGGTTAAAAAACTTTCTTGTTTTAAACAAGCAAATTTGGTCATTGTTAGTATAAAGCCTCCACCAGCTCCTTGAAGACCGATCACAGCCTGATGTTCAGGCACCCCAGAGCAGCCTCGGAGCAGCCTCCGAAAGATGGTACCTCCTTACCAGTTTGCCTGAAGTCACCTTTGTCACCCAGCCATGTCAGCTCTTCACACCATCTCCTTCCGTAACCCTGACAAGCAATGGCTTCAACCCTTCTCCCCAGTTTTCTTCCCAACTTTTTCAGGCTGCAAATGACCAAGAATTCATTACAAGAAATGAATTTTTATTACAATTTTTTATCGTTGTTCAAGTACCATTGTCTCCATTATCCTTACCACCATCCCCCACCCCACCCACCCCCACCTCCCACCCTCAATCCTATCCCCCGTGGGCTTCCCCAAGGTCCTTTATACATGTTCTCTGATGATTCTTCCCCTTCTTTTCCCCATGTTACAATTTTTATTTACTTTCCCCCCTAACAGCTACATTCATTTCTCTGTATACACTTCTAGACCTCGTCGCAAACACTACACTGTGACACCGAGTAAAACTGTACCTGTTGCTACATGCAAAGCGTAGTTAACAGCCTTGCAAAATGCATGGTGGTCAGGAAGGAGTGGTTAAGTTCTCACTTCCTAACATGGTACTTACTCTGCCTAGACATTTTCTGAGTTTTAGTGGCGTATTAGGGCTTGGCTGGTTGTTGTATTTCGACATATAGTGGATTACAATTTCTCTCCTTTTAAAATAATGGGCAATAGGATTTGGTTGGTTAGCATTTTGATGCCAAATACCTGATTTTTAGGAGCAAACCCTTATAATGATCATTTCATTGTATTAGACGGGATAAAACAATTTGTTAGCATTTTTGAAGTGTCGACTGTATTCCAAGCACTGGGCTAGGTACTATGGAGAAGTCGAGGTGCTCACTACGGACTCCCCTGCTCTCAAACAGCCCCAGAGCCGTGGTGGAGACACACTCTATCCATCAAACCACAATGCATGACTCATAGTGGTAAGCATTGAAATAGAGCAGAAACAAAGCTCTGTGTGAGCAGAGAGATGAACTACTTCTGATTGGAACAAGAGATAGAGACTAGACAATGAAGCTTAAAACTATTGAGTTAAAAAAGAAAGCTTGTTGCAAGCATTAGCAAATACGTTTGCACATATTAATCACAGCACCAGAGCTAGAGAACAGCAGATATGTCCAATGCTCACTTATCCCTCCAGTAGTAAGGGTGAGGTACAAATTTGCATTGTTGATGAAAAGAGAAGTCTATTAAGAAAACAAATCACATGAACAAGTATAAAGGACACATGGACAATAACTAAGGAGGGAGGAAATGGGAGGGAGGTGGGGAGCACTGGTGGGGGCAGGGCTGGGAATATAAGACAGAAAACTGTACTTGAACAAGAACTAAATAAAAATAAAAATAAAACAAATCAGGGACACAAGAATATGAATGAAGCATCTATTTCCTAAGCAAATAATGTGTTTGGATAATTTTAAAATATACATTAGTCATATGACCTTGAGCAAGAACCTAACTTCTGTTGGCTTCCTTTTCCTTATTTGTAAAACTGGAACTTGAAATAAATGATTTCTGAATGTCTTATACAGTTGCAAGTGCTATAATGATATCATTTGCATACAGTTCAGCAAATTTTCAGCGTGTGCCTGCTGTGTACATAATACCGTGTGCACCGGAAAATAAAAAGTGATCATAACTCACAGCCTCTCACCTCAACAAATTTATAATCTTTTCAGAGCGGTCCCTCCGTGCTAGGCTGCATGTGGCTGAGCACCAAAAGTCCACGTTCAAACACCAAGCAGCTCTGGAATTGAGAGGGGCGGAGGGGCGGAGGGACGGAGGGGCTAGGGGCCAAGGCAATCATCTTGGAAAAGAAAGGTTTTAAAATATACTGCAAAGGAAGTTAGAATTTGAATAGGAAATAAAAGAATAAGAGGGAGAAGCCATCCAACCCCCTACCACCTCCCACTCCTGACTAAAAGCAGCCTCAGAGGGAATATGCAGTAATTACTAGAACTCCAGATCACTGTTTGGAAAATATTGTCTTATCATTTCAGCAGTTACCCACTAAGCATAAATACCTGCCCCTGCACTGGAGCAATAGGAAGGGCTGATTTCAAGTATCGGTATACATTAACTCACGTTTTGTTATTTCTGTGAATATTGTCCTTAGTTTTGTGGTCATCAATTCCGACTTTGAAGACAAATCTATGGCCTAAGCAATGGCAGGAATAACGAAAGCCTTATCTCCAGTGTTTATTATTAATGACACTATTACCCTGCAATGTTTCATAGACTTTCCTCCCAAAGTGCCCGTGGCTGCCATTGGCTCGTTGTCACAGGTATTGTCACCGGGCACCATATTCAGTGAAATGTAATGGTATTCTGATTACTACATTGTGACACAAGGAATACGCTTCATCATTCCATCCTTTGTAAGAATATATTACTATTACTTTGATTAAGACTTCTTAGAAGCAAGAAAGAAATTTTAAATCAGAAATGCTTTTAGTTAAGCACAGTGATTCATTCAAAACACACTCATCATATAGTTATTATACACCGAAAGTTGGGAGAAATGAAAAAAAAATACAAAACGGCTCACATTATTTTTTGTTTAAAAGTGCACTTTAAAACATCACCAAAAAAAGAAACCAAATTATTCTAAGTTTCTATAGGCTTTATACGCAGTTACAAAGAAAGTCTATTCTATACCATACATCCTCAATGCTGTAATTGTTTTTTACTCATAAATACGGTTCACAAATACAGTGCTGGCATTTTATTCATTTTATTTTATTTTACTTACTTTTTAGAGAGGCTGATCGCCTGTTGGCTTTCCCAATATGCTCTGTGGCCTTGTGACTAATTATGTCAGCCCATCTTCTAACTTCCTGAAACACCATTACAAATACCTCTGAATATTTTAAAATAAGGTTGGTTTTTATCCATTCAGAAGGGATCTGAAAATAAAGTGGGTACTGTGTAGGGCCTGTGACATTAACCAAATCCTATTTTCAAGGAATATGCACCGTGAATACAGTGTAGCTAATGGCTGGATCACACTAAATATCGTGACATTTTCTTTTCCAGCTCTGAATTTAACTCAAGGCTTGGTCCTAATTTTGGATCCCCAAACCACAAATGTATCTTAGAAAATGGAAACGGAAACTCAAGACCAAGATTCCAAAGGCAGCAATTGCCAAAGTCCTGTTCCAGCCCCATCTGGTCAAGGACATTTAAAACCCCAGGAAGTCAAGGTTTTGACATCTTCCTTGGTAATTATCATGTTTAAGGGATCTGTGTTTCACAATTTCTAACTTGACAGGAAGCACCAAGATCTCTTTCCCTGATAAAGGGAGAAAGCTGGATCACCAGAGAGAAATTGGGGACAAGGTGAATTTATCTGCACTGTAGGGTCATTGTTAATCAATGCATGGTTTCACTGAAATATAAAGCGGAGAGACCCCTGTGGGGTGAAAGGGGATCATGTGCTTTCTTACGTGAAAAAGGCCGTATTTCGATTTCAGAAGATGTGGACTGAATTTTGTTAAATGGAGGATTACACATTTCTTATGTAAACCAGATGGGAGATTTTGAGGGAAAAAATAATTCTCATGGCCACCGTACTTTTTGTGTCAAAAACTTCAGGACAAAATGAGACCACAGCCCTGTTGTTGGGCAGAGGCGGAAGAACAGATGGAGCACCTCCCCGAGGTGCTTCAAGCCCACCTTCCTGAGCACCCAGGGCCCTCTTCAGCCGTGAGGAGACAATACCGGTTAAAGCAGATGAAGCTGTACTGACATCCAGTCAAGGTACCTGAGAAGACTAGACGAGAAGACACCCTCGGACTGGACAAGAGCTTTGAACGACCGGGTGTGTCCAAAGAGAAAATATGGAGACAGCGAGTAGAAAAGGGCTCAACAGCGTTGCCTGGGACGAATCAGAACATGATATGAATTGTCCAGGAGAAACTACCATTGTGGAAGGAAGGGACCACTATCTCACTCACCTTGTGAAGGAAGACTCACGGAGGGAGTCCCTATGGTGTGCCAGGGCTTAATGCCAAATACATTCTGTTGTAGTCCAGGATGCTTACCAAAGAAACGAGGAAAGGGCAACTCAAACATCCTTTGGAGACTAGTGCATATTCATTTGAAGAAGACGGACAAGCAGATAACTCTTTGCCCCATGGCCATCTGGATGGCATGGGACAACTCCAAGATGTGTACCAACCTGTATTCATCTACCCAGATTGGGGTACACTTTGTGTCTGATGTCACAGATTCTTCACCAGTCTGCTGCGCAGAGGATACCAAGGAACCACCCTCCAAATCATAAAAGCCTCATACATTCAGTCTATTCCGTGACGTTTAAGCAAATCTCCCTAACAATCATGTCTTAAGATGTTTTAGAATAAATGTATATATAGTAGGAGTTTGAAATGAATAACTTCTTTGTTTGGGTACCTAGCTCATAACTGTGCTGGGTAAATTCAGGGTCCTTTTCAGGAGCTCTCTTCATTTTGTATAGGCAAAAAGAAGGAGAAAGGGGAGAAGAAGGAAGAGGAGATAGAGGAGGAGAAGGTCAGCACAGACTGAACAGAATGCTTTATTTGGCCTTAAAACACTCAGTGTTCCAAAGCCTATAAAATTAGGTTGCTTCCCTTCTCTAGACAAGACGATACTTAGACTCTTACAACTGCGCTGAGCTGAAAATTCTAGTGCTCCAAGAAAGATAGCCAGGGAGGTTCCACTGAGTATTTCCAATCAAATGTAGAACAAATTAACATCCAAAAAAACCACTTTCACTGCTTCTCTCTGCCTTCAGATTATTTTCTTGAATTATCCTAGCTATCTTGAACCCACATAGGAGATTTTTCAATGAATTTTTTGATACCAGAAACAGCAAAACTGCCAGTAGCCTCTTTCCAGAAACCACTCCTAAATCCAGCATGCCCTCTCTGAAATGGCTTTCATGGCTTGGAGAGGAAAGAAGAAAGAAGTGTTTTGGGTTTTTTTCCTTCCCCTCTATGCCACCCTTAAATAAAGTCCTGAACATTGATGAGTTGATTTAAAAGGAAATGTCACATCTGGGTGCAGACAGCCCTTCACAAACTGAGAAATGGTAAGGCCTGGAATTGTCTACCCCGTTGCATCCCTGCCCCCTGCGCTTGGAACAACTGTGCTTCCTAAGGAAGTGGCTCAGACCATCAGCTTTCCATGCATCACGGTTGTCCCATGCTCATCTTTCAGTGAATTAAACACAGGTTTTCAGACCATGCTATTTTCCTAGGCTGCTGCCTTCCTTTAGGAATACGATTCTTACTTCGTTATAAACTAGATAAAATGATCAATCTCTTTACATAAAAAACGAACAGGTGCATTGATGTGCAATATTTCAGAGGATTTCCGGGCTCCCTGCAGCTCATGCACTGATTCCCTAGGGCTCCAGGGACATTTAGTGACTAACGCCTCTGTGACCACATTGCTTCTGGAAAAACACGATTTTTTTGCAGTTGAGCCCTGAAAAATTAGCATCTCTGACTCATTTTAAAAGCCTCTGTCACTTACTTTGATGCAAATGTATCTTTGAGATGAGGTTATGACATCCTCCGAGAAAATGGAGGGAAATCGCCCTAAATTCCAGTAATCAGACTTTCAGCATTACATACAGTATCAGAAGAAATTGAGTAACAGGACTGCAAGAATGTCTGTCACTTGTATTTAAGAATACATTTGAAGTTTATTACCACTGATGGACAGAGAGTTTCCATGTGCTTGACATCACTGGAATTCTCAAGAATTATAAATATTTGTCATGTTTTATATACTGCAAGCCCCCATGTATGATTATACAGACAATGTATATAGGTAAGGTCTTGATAGAGCTTTTTATACTTTAACACTTGATCTCACCTTATAGTAAAAACATTCCGCTCGACCCAGATGACAGTGTTTTAACTATAATTTTGTACTATACCGACAGTAGTTAGCATGTCAATGACGTAATATTTTATGACACCAATAGCAAGCATACCCACAATCAATGGCAAAAAAAATGGACAGTGAGCCCTGAAAGAGAAAGACAAGCAGAGAAAGAGACACCTGGAACTCTGACCCTTTGCACCCTAGAAAAATGCAGAAATAGGACATAAAGGAAGATTTAATATATGGACTTACATATGCTAAAAGATAAAAACTTTTCAAAAAGAGAGAGCATGGGCTTATTCCAAAGCAGAAAGGTGTGATACGTATCAAGATAACACTGATTTAATTGCTCAAAACAAACTCAAAATCATCCTAAAGCTCTTCTTAGAAGAAAATTCTAGGACAATCAATCTAATTCGTTATCTGAGATGAACTTTAGAATTGAAGAAAAGCTGACAATCAAGCTGATATCAAATTTCATGTCTTTCTAATGAAGAACCATCTGGCTTTCTTTACTTACATATGCAGGCTTTTCAGAAGTAGCACTATTTACTTCTGCTTAAATTTGTAATATTCTCTTTTCTCCCTTTACAGCTTCTTCTCAAGCATGCCTTAGAGAACAACATCTTCTAGAATATTGCTGAATTGCATGACTTTTAAGATTCTTGGGGAAACATTTCATTGTTCCTGCTATGAGACAATCATTGAGGAGAGTTATTGGTGTAGTACATCAAAAACAATACATATTTATTGACCCAAGTGAGTAGGAAGCTAAACTAGCTCTTTTCTTAATGTTTTAAATGGATCTATGACTCTAATATGTGTGGGTTAGAAAAGAGTGCTTTTGTGCTCAGGGGGCTTGCAATCCAGCTGTTAGAACAAAACAGCTACAAAAATTCAAGCAGTGGGTGATTAGCGTCAAGTAAGTGGTACACAGAAGTGTGCAGAGAAATCCAGGGTCACAAGAGGTTTGGGTGATCATGAAGAGTCTCAAGAACCTGGCAGGAATTAGCTGCCATCTGCCTGGATACTGGAACGAGATGGAGCTGGATGAAAGGTACAGATTCTGATGGGCAGGGACCTTGCCCATCATTTCTTACTCATTTCCCCAGTCAAACCAACTTGCACTCTTGGCGGCAAGTGCTATAGATATCTGCTCAGACAACCAATTCCAATCAAATCTTAGGAACTGAGAAATCTAAGTTAGTTTAAAATTATGCTCTTTTGATTGATTGCTGTAATAAATACAATATAAAAGGAAAAAGGACAGTGGAGGATAAAACATAAAGTACTTAATGTATTTAAATTGTATTCCATTGGCCATTTTTCCCTTTTCAGGTGACACAAAATAGTACTGAGAATAAAAGAGTATAGTGCCTTACTTTTTTTAAGTCCAATACATTTGATGATTCATCAACATGTCATCTTATTACCAATATACTAAACTAATACTGATACTCGATGAAAACATAATGGGTTTATTTTATGATAATAGATGCCAGCGTTCTAATGCCAATTTTTCTCACACAGCAGAAGGTCACCTAGTACATTAGTAACTAGAAATGACTCTGGATAGAATAATTTAAGAAAATGGCCAAATAGAATAGAGTCAATAATATTGAAGTAACTATGAATGGTGTCAAATGGGGACTGAACTTATTGGAGTGATCACTTCATAAGTTATATAAATGTCTAATCACTATGTTGTATACCTGAAAGTAATATAATGTTGAATGTAGACTATAATTTAAAAATTATTAAAAATCCCAAAATGCTCATGAAGACTTAAAGAAGATGAGAGAAGCAACACATCCATCTTCTGTGCCTTGTTACTCCCTTGGAAATTTAAGTTTAGTTGGTAATTTTTGGTTTTGACCCAGATTAAATGGGGCTGGTCTAATGAGTAGGAGAAAATGAATTCGAACAACTTCCTATCGGGAAGATACATGAAGAATTCTTATACTGCATCTATATTAAGTTACTCTCTAATAGGAAAGTGTTTAGAAAACAAATTTGGTTGAAAGACTATGTAATTACGTAATTAAAATAGCTGTCTCAGGAAGGTCTTTTACCACAGTCACCAAGTAGAAGTTATTGTGTTTCAAGGGGATGCAGGGAGAAACTAGGAGCAAAAGTGGAAAGCAAAATTCCAACTCTCATTTCTCACTTCCTCTACATCGCTTTTCCTCCTTTCCCTTCTTCTCCAACCAGTCCCTGGGGTGTAACCCAGCGGTGTAAATCTCAGCTGTCACCACAATCTACACACTACCTGCATGGAGACAATGAGGCTCATTTCCTGGAATCCAATGGTTCTGAACCTTATACTCTATTTCTAAGATCTGAGGCAACTCACAGTTCATCACACAAAGATACATCAATCTGGAAAAGGAAAACCGTATCATCTTGGCCAGTGACATCCATGGTCAATGGTGTTCATAAGAATAGTACTTTCGGTAATTTAGAGTTCAGGGTGTGCTGCAGAAATGTGGAGGTGGGCATTTGCAACAAGTTCCCAGGTGATGCCTGATGCTACTGTTTTGGGTACTTCACTCTGAAAACCACTGTCTTTCAGGAAGCCCCCTGTTTCGTGTCATCCCTACCCTCATGGTCGTTTCCAGGCTCACTGGAATCAGGCAGAACGGTCTTGCTGCCTGTCTGTTGGTCTGACACCTAACTTCCCATATTGATTTTGATAACGGCACAATATCATTTATCAAATCTGGCTGATTTTTTATCCATGAAGATTAACTTTTGAAGTGAGAAGTGACAAACTCATCAGAATTCTAACTATAAATTTACTCTCATTAAAATGACGTCAACGTGATTTCACTCTTGTTCTCTCTCACTCCCAACCCTGCCTCTCTGTAAAGTGTCTCATCAGGAAGAACAAAGCAACTTTTTCATTCTCATGGATTTCTTGCTCCAAAGACCTTTGTGTGAAAGAAGAACAATGCAAATGATAATTCTGGCCTCATTCTCTTTCACTTGCTAGGCCAGACAGAATCCAGACAGCACAATATTAGAGAAGTCTCTATGGGGCACTAATACAAATTTCAATTCATTTCCACTCTGTGCATCTAAAACATTAGCACAGAATTTTAATTTCTATAATAATTCAAAAACACATGTCAGAACAGTTTTGAAAGCTGCAGAGACTACATTATTGTTCTAGTCGAGACTCTTGACTGCTAAGAGAGCGACCACCTTAGCAAGCTAACTCAGAGATTGCAGTTTGCTTATTTGCATGTTTCTAGAATGTATGCAGGAGTGGGTCTTGGATTCAGGGGAATGTCAAGAAATTAACTAGCCCTGAGAGATGGAAAGCAGGCAGGCCAGGCTCTCTCCCACTTTCCCCTTCTCTCTCTCCCTCATGGCTTCTCATTATAAATAGCGCATATTTTCCTCTATTTCTCTAACTCCACTAACTTTCTCCTTCACTCCAACCAAACACACATATTATGAAACCTTTCATCATAGCTCCCTGCAGCTTAACTGTCTCAGTTTCTCAAGGAAGTTTACAAGATAAAAAAATATGACCCAGGAATTTCAGCCCCCCCATTCATTCTGAGTCTGAATTTTCTTTTCTGCAACAGTGAGGGTCAGTCACCTACAGCAAACATGGTAGCCTAGGCCCATCTTTTACAAGAACAGTCAGAACAACACCCTTGGAGGGCAAAAGAAACAGGATTGTACATAGACAGAGGTGGAACCCAATGTAAAGCTCTTGACAGCCTCACTTGGCTCATGGCAATGGTCCAGAGTTGATCCAAGTTGGGGAAAGTTCCAGGATCATTATGCCCCCTCACTGAGAGTCACTGGATATAGACCCCTTCCCACTGGGGATGAGACGTGACATTGAGTGAGGCAGTTTTCTTCAGCTGATGTAGCTGTCAAAAGAACTGAAAGCACCATCTTCTAGGAGGTTTCTCAGCAGCTGAAAACTAAGTTCCTTGTTCCTGAAAAACATCTGAGCAGAACACACCGTCTGCCACAGCCTACCTTTGCACCATATGAATCCACTTCTTCATGCAGGTACAGTCCTCTGCTTCCAAAGGCATATTCTTGTTCCAAGTCCTCTGGACTTGCATCGTTGCTTCCCCAGTAGACACACACCATAAACTCCACGAGGTGTGTTTTTCCATCACCAACTTCTCTTACACAGCACCTAAGGGCACGCCAGTCATCTGGCTTGAGTGACAGGGCACTGACACTACAGCCAGACTCGCTGCAGGACTCTTTCTTGTCCTGGGCCTAACCCTAAGGTGGCAGCCTTTTGCATCACCAAATATGCCTGTCGGAGCAATTCCTGGGGGTGGGATATGCTGCATCTAGGACTCAAAATATGCCTCCCAAGCCTTGGGTTTTCTTTTTTTTATGGTAAAAGTTGCAAAACGGATAGGTTGTCCTTTACTTGGGAAAAATGTGGACAGTCCCTGAATATTTGTGGGCTTTCTCTTTACCCAAACGCCAGCCATTCTTCCTTATTCATTCTGATAATGGAATATTATCAATAAAGTAGACTACTGTAATGTTCTGTGGGATGTTCATCTGGTCTATATTACGGCAGTTGAAGGGAGAGCTGACGTAACACTGGAACAAAATAGTACATGCTACTCTTCAGTCAAAATAAATACAAACTCTGTTCCTCTTTTGGACAGAGATGAAAAATAATGTATATGTCTGATCAGTGGCCAGATCCCATGTACTTAAAGCTATATTCACTCATTCTTGCCAAGTACCCACTCCAAACACAGTGCCTGCAACTGATCTATTACTTGGTTGAGTTTACAGTAACCCATGGCCATCCCGTAGGATGCATATGGTATTTGCAAGGTCCAGATTGGTAAATTAAACAGAGGTGTGGTAGATTCTATACAACTTAAGCTTTAGAGCTTTAAGAATGGCACTAATTTCTGCCATCTATCCCAATATTTAATTTTGGGGATGATGTTTACTACTGTAAAGAGGGTGGGAGAAGTTTTAGGAGCTTTTACTTGGCTATCCCTACTATAGTAGTTTTTACCTCATAAGTCAAGAACCCAGTGTGGTCCTTGGGCATGGAGGGTTTGGGTTAAGTGGGCATTGTGCCAATTACCAAGTCTATCTATTCCAATTATACATCTGGACACCAGGAAAATGAGCAATAGATTGTTCCCAGGACACACTGGATCAGTATAAGCTAGAACAGATGCCCATAATGCCCCCACTCTAATACGGAAGGAGGTATGATTTATATTTATATTTATATTTATATTTGTCTCTAGAAATCATCTCAGATCTTTGTCTGATCTCAAAATGTTTAGACATTCCTCTTTCTTAGTATAAAGTTACTCTCATAGATAGCACTAGGTGCCTTGGGAGAAGCACTGGGAAAAATTATTACTAGGTACATTTGGCCAGTGTTGTATGTCTGTCTCCTTGGAGAACTAGACTTTCAGTCAGTGAGTTCTGGATCTGGATATTGTCTCAGACCCAGAAACAGTAAAGATTGTGACATTTTGTTGAATCAGCTGCTCCCAGTCTCCTGATCAACCAACTTGATTTCCATTGACTGTTCAAATTCAAGTGTAGCAGGTCCTCCAATAACATTGTTATGTTCAGTGTCATTTCATTATAACATTGATGAAATCCCATAAGAGTGTAACTCTTATTTATATCAATTAGTCTACGGTAAAATTGAATTTTGTTACACAGTGCTTTGCTTAAGATCACAGAACCTATTGATGATAAGTGAAGACTGACTGTATACTAGGCTGCCCATCTGTTTTGCCCCAAAGTGTGCTATGATCTCTTAACGATCTTGATAACTCTGAATCACGCTTCTGTGATGGTCACTCCAACTTTGTTACTCATTGTGATGATTGGGTCCACCTAGCTTAAATTGGCTAAGGTGCTGCTATTGGCTTCAGTGATTTTTCAGGCTCCTATGGTTCCCATCACCATCTTGGAGCCTAGATCTGCCCACTATTAGCTTTGACCTTCTTGGTGATGCTGTCTCCATTCTCACCAGTGCATTCTTTATTGCTACACAATGGCATAGCCTTCAGACCCTTCTGTGGAATATTGCCACCTAGTGGAATTTCCAAAATTGCATCCTTTCTAACAAACCTAGTTTCTTGAATTTTCATTTCCTTCTTTCACTGTCTGCTATGGACATTCTGGCATTTCAACCTGACTGGTGTAGGACATAGCCTTTTCCATGCTTCTGGGAGCCATCTAAGCAGAACATTCATAGCATCTCCCAGGTGCTGGCAGGGTGTTACATTGTGTGTCCTGGGAGAGTACTCTCATTAATGGTAAGTTCTCTCCTACCAAACTTATGTTCTCCCACCTCTTGATCTATCACACTTCAAATACAGTCCTGCATGCATACTTCCAACTCCTGCCAGTCCATATTGCCTAAGTCCTATAGTTTGTTCAGAGTATATAGTCCTTTTTGGACTATAAACTTTTTGGATGTCCCCAGCTTTAACTCTAGTTATTGCCTTAGTGGCCTGAAGGGGCAGACCCTAAGGAGGCATATGTTGTTTTACAATAGGCCTCTGAAGTGCTCTTCAAACGAAGGCGGGGTGTGTGTGTGGGGGGGGGAGGTGCTAGCTTTTACTTCCGCAGGCTGAGGAAAAGTTGCAGGCTGAGGGATGCAAGGTTCACAGGCACACTCGACTCAGGTTTCCAGCCTGCATTTAGGGACTCATTCTCTTCTAACCTGGGCTGTAACCTTGGCATGGCAAACCAGGTGCTTTTCGAGTTTTACCTTCTATAAAACCCATTTTCCTTAAGATTAAATCCTGGAGCTGGACCCATGCTTTCTCTGCCCTTCCACTGAAGGAAATGAGAGCTTCTTTATATGCTACCAAAGAAGTCCTCTGGCTTTCACACTTGTTTTTTTATTGCCAGGGAATCACTCTCAGCTTTCATTATCTTTTTCGGAGTGTAATTTTATCAGTAGCTGCCCAATTCTATTGTCCCTATACTTACTATTCCCAAATGCCTGATACCTGGCATCAACTAAAGGTGCAATGCCCTTTCATAGATACAGCATCCCAGGTCACCACTAATGAACATTTAAGTAATTGCACTGTTGGTGCTAAGGTCTTCTGTTTTCCGTGTACCCTTAGTTCCACATTCTAACCAGACCATGGTGAGCCAGCTCTAAAATCCCACCTTTGTACCTGTTTTCTTGGATCTAGCTAGCACTCAGATTTGCACTTTGAGTTTTATGGAATGTAGATTTTTAACATGAAGATCAGTGTGTAAGATGTTTATTGGGGAATGGTCTTGGGTTGGCCCAGGGGGAAGTTGAGCAGGGATGCAGCCCTAATGAAGGCTCAGGCTGACCTGGAAGGAAGTTCTAGAGTTTGGATAGCCCTTTAGCATTTTCCAATTTGAGGTGAGGGGGTCACTTATACCACCATATTGATTAGTCATTGGATATGGGCTGTCCCTGGAAAGGGATATGACCTTGAATGAGGGTGATGTCAATTGAGATCATTCTCAAGGAAGGCTAGTGGCTGAGGGTCAACTTGCAACAGCTGGAGACTTAGAGACATTCGGTACTCTAGTCTTTGAGAAAATTTCTGGGCAGGACCACAGAACATGTGTACTACACGAAAATTAAGTATTCTAAGAATGATTATTATTAAAACTACTTTTAATGAAAGAATATGACTATGGGGCACTTTACTACCCCTGATGTATTTTGGAAAAATAGGTTTTTTTCACAAATACTCTGTGAAGTTGTTAGGTTGGTTATTATTATCTTTAACTTACAGATTTTAAAAACCCCCAGGCTTAGAAATTTAAATTAATTTCTCACATTAGCAAAACTAACAGTGACTTGATGTTTTCACAAATATCAAACATCTTATATTATCAAGTGATAAAAAAACCCACACAATTTGACTTCCAGTAAAGATTGTTTTCTAGTCTTCTACTGAGAATTTTCATATGAAAAATAAGGCAAGAGATTCAATAATAAGAGAATAACATCAAATTTCTTCTCTAGAATATATGAGTTAATTTTTAAAACTTTTTATTACAGCTCTAATCTGTTACACTAAGGAATAATTATAAAACTGATACTCAAGAATCTGGTGAATTAGTGAAGAATAAAGAGGATTATTTTTAAAGTAAGAGTTCTTGACAGTTCTTGTGGGCTGAAGAGCAGCATCTCTTCAAACTGTGAAATAAAATAAATATCTTCCCTGTCTTTAAAAAAAAATCAATGTTTAAAGGATTAAAAAAGATTTAAGCAAACTCGTCTTAGAAAGACTGACATCTAGGCCCACAAATTTTAACTATAATCAGAATAAAAATGCAGTGATATCTAAAGAAAAATAGCATGTAATATTAAAGGGGCTAGCTGACCATGGAGGGAGAGCATGAATAGCTTCAGGAACTACAATGATATTATTAAGCCAGCCTTGTCCTTACATCGTGTGTCCAGCCCAGACACTGACTGCCCAGGCACAGTGGGAGGCACGTGAAAAAGGTGAAGATGGATACATTAGGCCATCATCTCTTGACATCACCAAACATCTTTGCAAAAATAAATCCTATGCTGATGCTCATGACATTGGCATTACACTTCTACTACCAGCAAAATTTTAGTACCGAAATTCTACTAAAAGGGCTCCTTGTGCCCTGTGCATCCCCACCAAATAAAAGATTTCCAAGCCATCATATCTATTTTGCATGGAAGCCAAAACATTTAGTGTAAACTCCTGAGCCACTGAAACTTTTAAGCACCCAATTTCTACACTTTGCTTGTTGTTGGCACTTGGAGAGGAAGAGCAATAATTCATGAGGCCCATAAGGATGAAAAAAATCATTTAAAAATATTTTTTATTGATTATGCTATCACAGTTGTCCCAATTTCTCCCCTTTGCTCTTCTCTGCATGGTACCCCCCTTCCCTACAACAATCTTCCTCCTTAGTTCATGTCCATGGGTCATGCATGTAAGTTCTCTGGCTTCTCCATTTCCTATACTATCCTTAATATCACCCTGTCTATTTTGTATCTACCAATTATGCTTCTTAGTCTCTGCATTTTTCCCCCATTCTCCCTCTCCCCTTCCCCATTGATAACCCTCCATATGATCTCCATTTCTGTGATTCTATTCCTGTTCTAGTTATTTGCTTAGTTTGTTTTCATTTTTGTTTAGGTTCAATTGCTGGTAGCTGTGAGTTTGTTGTCATTTTACTGTTCACATTTTTGATCATCTTCTTTTTCTTAGGCAAGTTCCTCTAACATTTCACATAATAAGGGCTTGGTGATGATGAACTCCTTGAACTTGACCTTATCTGGGAAGCACTTTATCTGCCCTTCCATTCTAAATGATAGCTTTGCTGGATAGAGTAATCTCAGATGGAGGTCCTTGCCTCTCATGACTTTGAATACTTTTTCCAGCCCCTTACTCCCTCTAAGGTTTATTTTTGAGAAATCAGCAGATAGTCACATGAGAGCTCCTTTGTAGGTAACTCTCTGCTTTTCTCTTGCTGCTTTTAATATTCTTCTTTATATTTAACCTTTGGCATTTTAATTGTGATGTGTCTTGGTGTGATCCTCTTTGGGTCCAACTTTTTGGGGATACTTTGTGCTTCCTGGACTTGTAGGTCTATTTCCTTCACCAAATTAGGGAAGTTTTCTTTCATTATCTTTTTCAAATCAGATTTCAATTTCTTGCTCTTTCTCTTCTCTTTCTGGCACCCCTCTGATTCAGATGTTGGAATGTTTAATGTTGTCCTAGAGGTTCCTAAGCCTCTCCTAACTTTTTTGAATTATTCTTTCTTCATTCTGTTCTGGTTGAATGCTTATTTCTTCCTTCTGGTCCAAGTGGTTTATTTGAGTCCCAGTTTTCTTCCTGTCACTCTTGGTTCCTTGTACATCTTCCTTTATTTCACTTTGCATAGATTTCACTTCTTCCTTCATTTTGTGACCATACTCAACCATTTCTGTGAGCATCCTGAATACCAGTGTTTTGAACCCTGCATCTAATAGGTTGGTCATCTCTTCATCACTTAGTTCTATTTTTGGAGCTTTGATCTGTGCTTTCATTTGTGCCATATTTTTTTGTTTCGGTGTGCCCGTTACATAGTAAGGGGTGGAGCCTTAGGTATTCACCTGGGCAGTGCAAACCATGTCGCTGGGTTGTTGGAGCTGTATGTGGGGGAGGGGTCCGAGAGGGAACAGTGCCCCTTGTTCTACTCTCTGCCAGCTTTCAGTCACTTCTGCCACTACCTATAATCAAATTGGGCCCTTCTGGTGCTGATTCCCAGGTAGGTGGGCTTGTGTATGTTCTAGGACCCTGTGGGTCTCTCCAACAAACTCTCCTGTGAGGCTAGGAGTTTCTCCCATTTCTGAACTCCCCCCAGGTTTTTTCAGTCAGAGGTTTTGAGGCTTTATTTCCCCGCACTGAAACCCTGGGTTGTATGGTCTGTCTTACTCTCCCGTTGTTCCTCCCAGTTTATCTGCATACAAATGTGGGACCGCTTGATACACCAGCCGCCACTTTGCCCAGTCGACCAGCTTTGGCCTTGCCATGAGTCCTCCCCGCCCAGCTGCCTGCTTCCCCTCCTACCAGTCTGGGTGAATGTTTCTGCAATTCCTTTGTTGCCAGACTTCCATACAGTTTGATTTTCTGTCATTTCTGGTTGCTTTTTGTTTTTAAATTTGTTTTTGTCCTTATTTTGGCTGTATGTTTGCCTGTGTCTCCATCTTGGCCCGAAGTCTATCCTCACTTTTTTTGAATGGTTAATTCTTCTTGCTGTTCTGGTTGAATGCTTCTTTCTTCCTCAGGTTCCAGCTCATTGATTTGAATCCTGGCTTCCTCCCTCTCACTGTTGCTTCCCAGTAGGTTTTTATCTATTTCACTTAGTGTGACCTTCATTTCTTCCTTTTGTTGTTATCATACTCAGTGAATTCTTTGAACAACCTAACACCAGTGTTTTGAACACTGTATCTGATAGGTTGGTTATCTTCATTTTGTTTAGTTCTTTTTCTGGGGTTTTGTTCTGTTCTTTCATTTGGGCCATATTTCTTTGTCTCCTCAATTTGGCAGCCTTCCTGTGTTTGTTTCCATGTAGATAGAGCTACTTTGACTACCTATCTGAGTAGCATAGCCTATTGTAGGAAAGGCACCGATAAATTGTGTAGGGCAGAGACTTAGCTAACCATCAGGGTGGGGAAACCTGCTTCACTGCTTTTTGGCTCTGTGTGGGGGAAGGGCTTGGAGAGGAAACAATACCACTGCCTGGCTTCTGGAGGTTTGCCCAGTACTCATCCTGTTTCCAGTCACTTCACCCACTCCCTATATGTGAATGGTACCCGTCCAGCTGTTGCTCTGATGCTGAATTCCAGAGTGGGTGGGTTTGCATACATTCTAATACCATGATATTACAATATCATGGTATTACAAACAGCAATACAAGTGTGCATCACTATTCATGACAAGCTGAAACTGATATGTTTTCCATTTAAGAAAGAAGTGATATTATTAACTTCTGACAAAGTAAGTTTCTTACAGTCTTTCTGTTTATCTGATTCCTACCATTGTGAATACTCCTCTTTTTGCATAAAGAGTCAGACATTCTTCCAGGTAGAGCATTTGAATAATTGTAGATGCCCTCATTTAAGAGCTCACGTCTAATTTATGGAATTATATATATTAAAAATAGAAATATAACAATATAATGTCTCCTCTCCAAGCTTGATGATTTATGACAATTTATTCATTTACCAATTTCTAAGGTAAATGAGATGTCAGTGTGAGGCAAACAGGACCAGTGTCCTTGCCACAAAGGAGGTAGTATTTTGTAGGGCACATGGAGGTCCAGGGGAAAAGGGAGTCATTTATGACACAGTTGAAATCAAGGCACTACATTATCTGGGATATATATTTAGACCTATATTCATCTTTTCCAGATGGCAAGTATTTGGCCCTTTGCCCTTTGTAAGTTGTTGAGTTAAAATTTAGAATTACTTAGGATCTGATCAAGAGATAATAATAATTGGTTCTTTTTCTGGAAAAAAAGGACACTAGCAAAGTCACAGGTTGATTTTTTTAAGGTCATCTGTTCATGTAGGCACAAATGGAAACATCACCAGCTATAATTCCCTCTGGTTTAATTTCATGAGGCCAGAATTTCCAAAGGTTTTGATTATGGGGCTTTGGTGATAGATGGCATATTTATCAACTGGTAAGTTTGAGGGGGGGTGGATGGTATTTGGGAAAACCTAAAGAAGGCTTTAGTGTATTCTATAACAACTATTACTAAGAAGAAGGGGGAAAAAGGCCACAGTGATCTTGAGAAAATGAGAAGGAAAAGGTATACAAGATATCAAAAGCAAAGCAAGAATTAGACAGGTGCTCTGGACCACTGCCTTCAACAAAATATGTGCACCATCTGAGGTCATCTGCTTGCTCCAAAGTTTCTAGGTTAGTGTCTGAAGATAGATTGTTCTAGGAAACTTCCAAGAATCCTAAGTTTGAGGTCCTCTATTGTAGTAACCTTCCCATCATACAGGATTCTGAATTGCCTCTAGTTGTGAAATGTGGACCCAAAGACTGGCTTCCTAGAGTTTCAATGATGTATAGGTTTTTAACACTACCTCATAAGGTCATTTTCAGGGAGGTTCAAGAACAGTTTTTCTTTAATGTCTCTTCCAGTGAATGAAAACTCCTGGTTGAATATCATAAAGAGGCTGTTTAGGAAGGAGACTTTAACCAGTTGGTGACATGAATGTGCACAATATACGAGTCCCTTATAATATTTTGTTGTATCTGCATGTTGCAGAGAAGAGTTTTGTATCAGTGATGAGCTCACTAAATTCATGAAGCTTCCAGTTACTAGTGTGTTCCTGACAGAGTGAAACATATAACCATTAGAACTATTCTAAGTCTCTTTGACCAAGGAAGCTCAATGGTTTCCGGAGATTTTTCTAAATTTAAGGGAGCCTTTGGTTTTTTTAATCTTTCCAGTATATAGTAGTTGGTAAGGACAGTGTAGCTCTTTTATACTATCTCTCATATAGTTGTTCTGAGCCTTGGTCACTGACATAAAAGCCAATATGCCACAAGTTAGAAATACAAAATCAAGCAATTGTTTGCAACTGTACGAAAAGTCCAATTAGCATCTGCCATTCAGAATGAAGCATCTGAGGCTCCAACCATCATATGTACAACTTAATATAAATGAGACAACCCTGGTTCTCGTGTGCCCCAAAGAATTCTAAATTCTTCTATGAATATTTGTTTGTATACCCCGGGTTTAGCAAAATCTTCAGTTATAGTTCTTAATTTACCTTGGTTCCAAGATTTAAATTCTTTTGTTGCCTATGTATTTGACTTATGGGAGGAATGAATCTTTAGAGGAAACTGGAATTTTAGATTTATACGACAACTGATGGGATAAAATAAGTGATCTGGACAAGAGAAAAGAAAGAAAGGAATAAATGGAGGTGCAGAAGCAGAGATCAGAAGAGCAAAGGAGAAAAAGAAGAGTTGGATATAGGGAGGCAACTGGAAGTCAAGGATGGGGAGATTTACCTGGAAATGAGTGTAATTTTTCATTGCGTAACTTTCTCAAATTGCTTAGCAGCTTTGGGCAAAGAATCTTTTAGTGAAGGAAATTTTGATGAGCATTTTGTTTAGGAGCCTCTATTACCAATCAACAAATGCTGTCTATTATTCCCTTTCTTTCCAAAGCATATCTCAAATGAGCAATTACGTTAAACTCTGTGTTCCCCAGAGTGGCCCTTGAAGGCCAAAGCATCCTCTATCAAGTTATGCTATTGGAGAGACAGGCAAAAAAAAATTAAGAGAGCACATGTGAAAAGTAGAAAATTTTCCAAGACTAAAAAGATTTAGGCTTAGACATCCTGATCAGAGTTAGCAATGGTTGCTTGAAAGTGCTGGTTAGGCACCCCCTGCCTCCAAACACAGAGCTGACAGTCCTCACCCACCAACAGGCAGAAAACTGAAAACTCTCAAAGCCAAGATCTCAGATCAAAAATTAAAGATGGAAGCAGAACCATATCCAGTTTTACTGCTGACATGCACAGTATTTTCCAAATGGATACTGGCCCAGCGAGAGCCATAAACTCTCCGGTCTGTAAAGCTGACTTGTGAACAACAACATTCTGTAAGTCTATGCCTATTTTTTATTTGATGACTTTTTTTCTTATCACAAACAACACTTATAGGCAGATGTCACAAAACAGAAGCACAAAAGAGAGAAAAATGGATAAAAACGAATGGTTTGAGTCCACTAAGGATGCCAAACGAGAGAGAACTAATAACAAAACCCAGGTATCAATGTAAGAAGAGCCAAGCTTAGATTCGGTGCTAACTTACCACGCTGGCATGAACTCAACAAACCTCAAGCAGAAAAGCACAGGGGCCTCCGTGAGTATCACACCAGGTCAACAACTGGTGTCCAGAGATGGGCAGTGCAGAGTGGATCTCAGGGGAACCCCCAGGAAAATTAGAAATAAACAAAAACATCCAGATGAGAACGAATTTGTGCTACTTATTCCGAGCGAGGAAGTCAGCCACCGTCACATGTGTTTGTGAGAGACTCAAAAGCATGCCCAAGAGTGGGGAACGTCATACTGTACAGGTCATAAGGCTTTAAGTGTGCTCAGATCGGAGGCTTTGTTGATAAGGATGCAGGAAGTGGGCTAACGAAAAGTAAGGAACCTCACGTGATGGGTTTGGGAAGCATGGCTGGCTTTCTCTGGTTGGTCTTGAGTTGGGAGCAAGAACAAAAAGTAAGGAAGATGGCACCCAGAGACACAGTCCCGACCATTCTTGGCTCTATCCTGCCTGGTTGTAGGTGGATTTTCTAGGCTGGTTGCTACAAGGTTTGTGGGTCAGAGTTCTATTGTTACATATGGTCTATCCTTTGTTTGTACAGAAAGTCTTCACTTAACATAACTGGTAGGTTCTGTGACTTTAAGCAAAATGGCATATAAGAAAACTCGTTTTACCGCAAGCTAACTGATAGAAACACAAGTTAAGTTCCTAAGGCATCACATCCACCTTACCATGAAATGAGGTGGAGAGAAACAACATTATTTGAGGACCAGCTGTATCTCCATCCTCTCAGGGAAAATCCTGTGTCTTGTTGTAATTTTTCTCACTGGGTTCTAACCCTGGCCCTGGTCAGGAACAGGAGCTTGATAACTATCTGAGATGAAGAAGAAGAGGTAGGGAGGGAAACAAAGGACCCAAACAGCAGTAAACCCTCTTTAAGCAGTGAAAGCTAAGGGAAGTGTTCGTGCGAGAAGAAATACAATGAAGTTTTTTCCACAAGGTCATAGGAAGCATATCTTCAGGTCACATTGCTTCACTGTGGCTCACACGAAAACCACAGCAGAAAACAGTTCATGTCCCTGGGTTGCACGTATAAGGTCTTTGGCTTCCCCACTGTGGGCCTGGTATGCGATAGTCCCAAAGGAAGTCACTTAGTCAGAGTGAAGCTACCTGGCACCATGTGGAGATAAAAAGATACATGACCTGGCAAAATATTACTGTATCAGGCAAAAGGGACAGTCTTTGATGTGAGTGTCCCATGGGATCACTGGCATGACTGTCTTTTCAATCACTCACCCCTAAAGGGTGAGCAGTGTTGGAAACTTCTGAAATTCAGGGATAAGTAGAAACTTTAAATTACTCTCATAGGTTCCTGAGGGAGATAGGATGTTGTAGGACATTAGTCTAATTCTCTAGGTTTTCACATACACCTGTACACATACACACTCCCACCACACACACATACATGCACATACCTAAGAGAAAGACAGAATTTAATAGGTTTTTAACCTCTCCTCAAAAATAATTATGGGCTCTTAAAAAAGAAAGTAAATCTGTGTCTATGGTGTATGTGAGAGGCCAAGTTAAGAAGTTGGGAGTGAGCCAGGAGAGGCTAGCAAAGAAATAAGTTCTATGTTCATTTCTTTTTTTTCAAAGTATATTTTATTGATTATGCTATTACAGTTGTCCCATTTTTCTCCCTTTTATCCCCCTCCACCCTGCACCTCCTCATACTCCACCATCCCCCCCACATACCTTAGTTCATGTCCATGTGCTGTACATATAAGGTCTTTGGCTTCTCCATTTCCTATACTATTCTTTTTTTTCTTTCTGCAGTGCCACTTTTTAAAAAGATTTTATTTATTTATCTTTAGAGGGGAAGGGAAGGAGAGAAATATCAATGTATGGTTACCTCTCATGAGTCCCCTGCTGGAAACTGGTCTGCAACTCAGGCATGTGCCCTGACTGGGAATCGAACTGCGATCATGTGGTTCGCAGGCCCACATTCAATCCACTGAGCTACACCAGCCAGAGCTTCTTATACTATTCTTAACCTCCCTGTGTCTATATTGTACCTACCAATTACGCTTCTTATTCCCTGTACCTTTTCCCCTCGTTCTTCCCCTCACCCCCCACTGATATATATGTTTATTTTGAATGAGTATTTACACCAGTTTCAGGCTTCAAAGGGTGAGGATCTGAGGAAGTAGTAGTAAGAGAAGGAAAAATGATTCATCCTGATTGAAAAAGAACACTATTGAGGGATTCACACGAGGGAGGCAGGCTCTTGGGATTGTTGTAATCTGTCTCTGTTTTTAGCTGAGTTGTGTGGAGCAAAAAGCCATTTTCCCTGAGCAAAACTTGAGAAGCTTGGTAGCACTTTGAAGGAAGGAATAGTCAAAGGGATCAAGAGATTTGGGGTTTTAATTCAGAGTCCCCTTAAAAAACAGGTAATTTTCATACCTGGCACCACTAGGGGTATTTCCAAGTATTGGAGCTATAGCAATAGCTACAGAAACTAAAAAGATATGGGGCATAGAAGAAGAAAAATAATTTTTCTTACAGTTCTGAGTTCTTGGCTGAGTGTCCTGTAGTAAAAGATTAACAGGAGAAAAGCAAAGAGAAGTTTACTAGCATGTATATCTCATGGACACATAGGAGATCGCTGGAAAAAAACTGGGTAACAAAGTGAAGGTTTAAAACTTCAGTTTGTGTATTGTAAAAAAAAAGATAGAAAGAAAGAAAACACTAAGGAATTTGTGGAGAAATGACCACACGAAGGGAAAGCAGTTTCTGGCCTTGCAGACGGGCAAACCGTGGGAAGGTAACTATATAGGAGGAAAGTAATAGTAGATGAAGGCTACTTACCGACGTTTATTATGAAGATCCTTCTGGGGCCATCTCCAAGTGATAGGTTCTAACATCATTTCTGGTGGTTAACTTTTGTCCTCCTGGGTAGAGAGAAGAGGGACACATTGATATCCTGCAAATTTTATTTAGGCAACTAGGGGAAGGGCAAGGAAATTTCCTCATTTCTTGTTCTTCTCTATTGTCTTCAGCTCAAAATAATTCTTATGCCGATGTGGCGCATTTTGGGGTGGTATATTTTGCTACCCTTCAGCGGTAAAAGCTTCTTTATGCTTTAAACTGGATTAAATAGTGACACATAGAACTGCCACCACCACTCGCTTCCCCCCTTCAAATTCACATCTACCTAGTACCTTTGACTGTTACCTGATTAGGAAATGGGCTCTTTGCAGATATAATCAAGTTCAGGTGAGGTCACACTAGATAAGCATGAACCTTAATACAGTGACTAGTTTTCTATTAGGAAGGAATTTGGCACAGACGTGGGAGAGATGGCCACATGGAGACAGGCAGAGAATGTAGGAATACAAATCAAGGAATCACAGGATGACCAGAGAGCAGCAGAAGCTAGGAAGATAAAAGGGAGGATTCTTCTCTGGGACTTCTGAGCCAGTAAGGCCTGGCCAACACCTTGATGTCAGACTTTAGCTTCCAGAACTATGAGTAAATAAACTCCTGTTGTTGTAAGCCACACAGTTTGTGGCATTAGCCCTAGGGAACTAATATAGTCACAAGGAGAAAATTAGAAAAAAAGTTCAAAGACAGATGCCAAGTAAATTCAATAGCTAGCCTTTTTCAGAAGTACACACAGGTAGCCTTCACACTAACAACATTGGGTTAGCCCAGAGTTTGAAAAGTGGACTGGATTTATCCCGCATGCTTTGTTTTATTTTGTTTTATTTTATTTTATTGTTCATTTTGTTTTAGTTTTGGTTTATGGATCGACTGTGCAAAACAGTATAGGGCACAACTCAGAAATCACCCTAGTTGCCTTTACTAATTGCTATTTGTGAATTTATGAAAAATCTACAACTCAAACAACAGGTATATCATAAAAACAAAACCATTAAAAATAGCTTTGATGTAAGGTTGCTTGTTCCCTGTTATTCAATGGCTGTGATACATAAAGGAGAAAAGAAAGGCAGTGAGAGGACATGAATGAGGATCGGGCTCTCAGCAGGTGCACACACGGCTATATCCTGGAGCCCTCCCAGTTCTTCCAAGTTGGAGAGCTGCAGACCATCCGACACCTTGCTCAAGGTCAAGGATTTGAAGCCAGGATTTGAAGCCAGATCTGTCCGACTCCAAAGATAACATTCTTTTCATTACACCAGCACTTCCCAAACACCAGGCCTTGGACTTGGGCCAGCTGAAAATTAAGTTATAAGCTGTCACAGGCAAAATGAAAAATAGAAGGACAATGTAGTGAGTTTTTTTATAAAACAAAATGAATTCAATTTAAAACCCTGCTCCTTTTTCTAAGATTATGGCCTGCTTCTGGTGTCAAATATGTTCTTTTACGAAATAATCATGGTCACGGTGCTAAATATTTGTTGTCTGGCACGGGGGGGCGGCAGTTAGTATCCTTATTAGAAAAAAATTTAAAACCTGGCCAAGCTATAATGACACCTGAATATTTTGATATGTTGGTCACTCGTGGAATTTCAGAGCCTGGGCACCAGGACTGCAGAGAGGCAAGTTCCCATCAAACACAGAGGAGAAGGCATGTTTGCATCTTCATTCACCCGTTCCCCACCTCCATGGTCCCTTCAATCTCTGAAATGTGGAGAGAAGTCACTTCAATTTAAAGAAAAGTTGATATCTCTAGCTGTGATCAAGCCACCAGGGTACCAAGGACGGACACCAAGGCACAGCTGAAGGGAGTGAGAATCAAGATGATTCTAAGAAGGAGAAGAAAATCAGCTATTGAGGGGTCTAATGGCAGAAGGTGGAGCCACAGGATGCTGCCCAGACTGAGGAGAAGTATGTACAGCATCGCATTGCAGAAAGAGCAAGCAAAACCATTGTCCTCTGCGGGATCCATCCTGTTTTCCGCTGCTCCGGGGCTTCTGCCACTGAGGGTGCTTCCTCCGCCTCTGAGGCTGCACCTTGCTCAGCGGTCAGTCGGCAGAAGGGCGGCTGCACGCCCCTTCCTGTGTGCGCAGGGAGGTTTGACTTCTCGGGTTTCTGACGCGCTGTTTTAAAGGTGACCAGACATCTCCAACAGGAAGGGCTCTGTTTTTCACATTGCCCACTTGCGTACTTGGAGTAATGGGAAAAAAAGAAGAAAAATGTTTAGTCGCCTCCCTAACCAAAAAGAGGCAGTACAGGGTTATGTTTCAGAGCCTTGCAGTCAAGAAAATTGGATGTATAACAACAGCCCATGGTCAGTGTATAATCCAGGGCAGCTCTCTAAACCCTTTGTGCCTTTGTTTCCTCAATTGGAAAATATGAATAATAACATTGCCCACTTAATGATCTTACTGTGAGAACTGAAACATATATTTTCAGGACCACATGGACCTCTATGTATACGCAATAAATGTTAGCTAGTATTATGTGGGTTATATTTACTACAAGCAGGATAACAAAGCATATTCCAACTCAGAATACTAAGTACATGCGACTAAAGAGAGCCCAGTGACTAAACTTGAAGTAAAAACTGAAAACTGGTGTTCATCTACGTCACAATGAACTGAAGGGCCAGCCAGCACTTCTAGCTGTTGCTGAGACTTCCACTGATTGGTAGCAACACAAGACTCGGAATGCCTCCCACCCGAAGCCCATTCCTCTTTATTCCAGAGACTCAGCCTTTAACACAGCTTCCCAGGGTTGTCCCATTGCAATGGGGACAGTGTATGGTGTACTGCAGTGTATGGTGTTATAACGATGCTGGTTCACTCTAGGCATTGCCCAAGATCAATACCTCTGTCCTTAGGCTGACCCAGAGTCTTAGGGAAGGAATCCTATTACTACATGAAGGCTAGGGCATAGGTGTTGTCCCTGAGACTGCTCTGCCCCTTTGACCCCCGTCCTAGGATGGGTTGGACCTTTTTGGTTGGAACATGTTAATGACACCTGTTTTCCAAAGCCCTTTTAATTTCTGGATAGCTCTTCCAAGTTTATTTGTTAGTATTGGTGTCCTTTCTTATTGCTTCTGAATTATCTCATACACAATTTTCATTTCTTTTAAAGTCATAGTCAGAGTTCATTTTAAGCCAAGTTTTATTTTTCATATTATATTTTTTTCTTTGTAGAGTTGATAATCCTATTAGTGTTCAAAGATCTCTGAATCCAAATTGTATTACTACCAGAGGTCATCTGAAGTCAGATTCCTGAAGTCAGGGGTCAGCACAGGACCACCAGCTGGCCAAAGGAACCTCTGTGTTGTTTCTGTAAATATACTTTTATTGGAACACAGTCATACCCATCCATTTAGATATTCTCTGTAGCTGCTCTGTTTTAATCAGGGAATAATTAAATCCTCGTGATCAAGAGTTCCACAGAACTGAAAATATTAACTGTGTGGCCCTTTACAAACATTGTGCTGTTCTCCTGCCTTCTTTAGTCAGACCACTGTGAGGAGAGCAGGTCATCTCTGAAAAATAATACTGTCATAATTATTAAATAGCCAGCTCTGTCTAAAATTTCTCACCAAGATAGCAACACGTGAAGCATGTTCTACTTTGCTGAGTCAAAGGGGACCAATCACCATGGTCCTAGTGGGGATCATCCAAGTTCTTCTCCATTAAGCGTTCTATCCCAGAAACTGCCTATAGTTAGAAGTGAACCCCAAAAAGCCACATGGGGGTGATTTGGGTGGGAAAACACGATGTGACACTCATATGTCTAGATCGAACTTATTAACTGGGACAAAACCACATATTTGAAAGTCATTTGAATTAAATCAAAACAACAGTCTAGTTAAAAATAAATAAAGTTTCTCTACCTTTTCTCCTTACCAGTAGCCAACAGACACCATAGAGCCATCAACAGCAAATTTCTGAGCCAAATCTGAAACCAAATAATAAGTACTTGGTATGAATTTTCATCATTAAAAAAGTACTGGAGAATTTGCTCCATTTGCCAAATAAGAGGCAGACTTTGGGGAAATGAGAACATCAGAGAAAGCCAGGGAAGCTACTTCTGGTTTCCCAGTCACAGTCATTTTTTTTAAACTCCACAGTAAACAAGATTTACTTAAACAATCATGTTCTGTTAAAAATAAAACCTTCTAATATTGTTTTTATGTGTTTTATACTCTCCAATTGCATTTTCCCTTTCTGCATGTGGGTTTAAGAAGCTGGGTCACATACATTCTAAACAATGTTTAGCTTTCGCTCACTTCCCTTAATTTGATAATCAATAACATTTGCCACCCAGCGAAAATTGTTATGTCCCTTGCAGAAAGCATTTTGGAAAAACATTTTAAGAGACTAAGAAGGTTCACAGTCTTTGACCCAGTTATTCCACTGCTGGAAATTTATCTTAAGGAAATAATTCAGAAGAAGCAAAAAAAAACTTTCATTAACTAAAGAATTATTTATAATAGCAAAAACCCCTTTACATCCAAAAATAAGAGAATAATTAAATGAATTATGATACTGCTACTAGAAGAACTGCTATACAGCCTTTAAAATAATTTGGAAACTATGTAACAAATATAGAAAGTATTTATGGCATAATATTAAGGGAAGAAAGTAGAATGTAAAATGATATCAGCATTATGATTACAATATAGGAAAAGGTGTCTTCATATGAGTTGGGACTGAAAGAAACACAAAAATGATTTGTCTGATGATTTAAAATGTGGGATTCCTTAGGCTGGTGGGATGAAGGCTATATTTTTCCTTTTATTAAATATTTGTTTTCTGGTGGTATTTATAAGTTTAAAAACAGAAGAGAAATTTTATTTCTCCCCCTCTCTTCAAAATATGGTGTTGGGAGAACTGGATTGGTGCATGCAGGAAAATGAAACTAGACCACCAACTCATACCATGCACCAGAACAAAATTAAAATGGATAAAAGACTTAAACGTAAATCATGACACCATAAAAGTCTTAGGGGAAACCATAGGCAGGAAAATGTCAGATGTCCCACATAGCAATATTTCTTCCTGATATATCTCCTAGGGCAAGGGAAATAAAGGAAAAATAAACAAATGGAACTATATCAAACTTAAAACTTTCTGCACAGCTAAAGAAACCATCATCAAAATGAAAAGGGAACCTACAGTATGGGAGAACTTATTGGTCAATGATACATTTAACAAGGGTTTGATCTCCAAAATATAGAAAGAACTCATACAACTCAACACCAGGAAGTCAAACAAGCCAATATAAAAAATGGGCAGAGGCTCTGAATAGACACCTCTCCCAGGAGGACATACAGAGGGCCCACAGACATATGAAAAGACATTCAACATCACCAGCCATCAGAGAGAGACACAGTAAAACCACAATGAGATATCACCTCACACCGGTCAGCATGGCCATCATTGCTAAATCAACAAACAAGTGCTGGTGAGGATGGGGAGAAAAGGGAACCCTGATGTATTGTTGGTGGGAATGCAGACTGGTGCAGCCACTGTGGAAAACGGTATGGAATTTCCTCAAAAAACTAAAAATGCACCTGCTTTTTGACTCAGCGATTCCACTGCTGGGATTATATCCTAAGAATCCTGAAACACCAATTCACAAGAACCTACGTACTCCAATGATCATAGCAGTGCTATTTAGAAAAGCCAAGTGCTGGCAACAGCCTAAATTGCCCATCAGTAAATGAGTGGGTCAAAAAACTGTGGTACATTTACAACTGTGGAACACTTTGCAGGAGAAAGACAGAAGGAACTGCTCCTTTTTTTTGACAGCATGGATGGACCTGGAGAATATTATGCTGAGTGAAATAAGCCAGTCAGTGAAAGACAAATACCATATGATCTCACCTATAAGAGGAGTCTAATGAACAAAATAAACTAATGAACAAAATAGAACCATAGGCACGGAAACATGGAGCAGGCTGACAGTGACCACAGGAGAGAGAGAGGGGGGAATAATGATGGAAAAAAGCCAAAGAGACCAGTCAAAGACCATGTATGAATGACCCACAGACATGGAAAGAAGTGTGGAAACTGACTGGGGGTGGGAATGGGGGAGAAGGGCAAAGGGGGAAAACTGGGAAAACTGTAATAGAATAGCAATAAAAATGATTTAAAAAATAAAATAAATATTTGAAGACTGCATGGGAAAACCAACTCATAGAGGGTAAAAGGGAGGAATCACAAGTTTTATCTCTGCAGATTGAGGATGACAACAATGAAATGATTTCTGCGTTGAGAACTGAAACAGCAACACCTTGCAAAGCCATCCTCTCACTCACAAAAGTGAGTGCAGGTGAACTATACCAAACCAGGATACGCAAGCCCATTAGCTAAGCTCAAATCTCCTACCTCATTCAGACCCACCTGGTCCAAGATAAAACCCCAGTTGAACTGACCTAACTTCGCCTGGATTCATAAGCCTCTGACTGTTTGAAAATCTCCTTAGGTTACAAGTCCCGGCCAGTTCCTGAGGAGCCTAGCTGGTGACAAACTTCAGCCTGCAGGTACCATTGCCTAACTCCCTCTTTCTTGAAACACTCTGCAGTTACCTTGGTATGTACCAAAAATAACACAAATGATTTAGCTTTGTTGTATGCAGGTGTGTTTCTGGCGTTCTTTGGTCGATAGCAATGGAGCATGTTTTATGAAATGTCATGCTTATGGTTAATGTCTGTTTCACAGACTTTTCTTGAGTAGTGGACATGTCTTCCTGTAGGCTTGATGACTCAAATCCTTCTGGAACAAGCTAGTCTATACCCATTGAAAGATAATCAGCATGAGCAGTAGATAAGTTTTCTTAACCCCAATTACATCCCATGTTATTTAAATTTGCCCTGACAAAAGTGAGAAGACATGAACTGAGAGGTGGTGTGTGTTCAAATGGACACAATTGTCAGAAGCAGCAAGTACATGGAAGAAATAATTCACAATCACCAGTCAACATATATCAGTGCTAGTTACACGCCCTAAAGTCTTGTAACTAGCAGCAACTGACACCAGCTTTGTATTCAGAATATATTAATATAAAATTTAATTTTGCTTCTTAAAATATATGACTTGGGGCATACATAATCTGAGTTTTAATTACCTTATTTGTAAAGCAGAAATAATATTACATTAACTCTGGATATTCAACCATATGGCTTCCTTTTACATAAATAAAAATGCTATAAAACTATATATATTTTTTAACACATTCCAAGGTTTAATTTTCACTTTAGAAATAAAGTTCAAGCTCTTTTTCAAAATAATTCAGAATTCAATGGTCAGTGAGCACATGAAACATTTATCAGCAATCAGACTCATTTTACTAATTTGATAATTTTGTCTAAATATTTAATTTATTTATCTTTAGAGGGGAAGGGAAGGAGGGAGGGAGAGAAATATCAATGTATGGTTGCCTCTCATGTGTCCCCTGCTGAGAACTGGTCTGCAACCCAGGCATGTGCCCTGACTGGGAATCGAACCGTGATTGTGTGGTTCGCAGGCCCGCGCTCAATCCACTGAGCTATACCAGCCAGGGCCTTATAAAACTATATTTTATGTCTATGTACTTTATTATATATAATCATACCGTATGGATTTTATACTGGTGATAGTCATATAACTACATATGACTATATACACAAAATCAAGTTTTTTATATGTGATGAATATTTCAACCCATTTTCCTCACATAGTTTTGAGTAAATACAGTATTTTTCTGATATGCTGATTCTGGAAATGAAACACCAAGCAATTTTTTTACTCCACTGCAATACCTACATCACAGATGGGTTATTATGAATATTAAAAGGGAAAATTTTAACAATTTTAAAATTTTAACAATTTTAAAATTTTAACAATTTTAAGCATGACATTTAATAAAACATGGTAAAACTGTGAGTTTTACTGTTGGTACCCAGTGAGTTCTCAGTTTTATTGATCAAACCCAAATTTTTATTCCTTAAACCTAAGACAAGCACATTTGAATGATATAAACAATAATAATCTGTACAGCAAAGAAAATTACTCTATTAATGACAGTCACCTAGCTGCATTAAAGGCCACCAGCTTTATGGAGTAAGATGATGCCAAGACAAATGGCAGATGAAACTGCTCAGAGCACCGCTGGCAACGCTCTGTCAGTGTAATTCTTTCCCCAGGTGTGGCCAATGGACTCTCTTTGCAGGAAGTGCCAGAAACTAAAGAGCCTGACTCGCAGTGCTGTGGATTTGGCCGTGAAAAACTGTATGTATAAGGAAAGCAAGAAAAGGTTCGCCATTCATCTGAAACTTTTTCACCAGTGGCTTTTCTCATCTCTCTCAGAATATTCCTTTTGCATGCTCTGTCAGCATATAGGAATACTAACATGAAACCTAGGGCACCCCTCTGCATTTTTTCATCAATGTATGGTTGCCTCTGCCGAGGACATACAATGTATCGTGTGTCCACTGCCGGGAATTGGCCTGCAACCCAGGTATGAGCCCTGACTGGGAATTGAACCGCGATCCTCTGGTTTGCAGGCCCGTGCTCAATCCACTGAGCTACACCAGCCAGGGCTGCATTTTTTTATATATTCATTGAAATAAAATAAAAATAGATTTACTTTGGTCAAGAGGTGACACGGAGACCAATTATCTGGCCATCTCCATGGTCCTTTAAAGAAGGTACCCCAACCCAAAGTAAATCTAAATCCAAGAAATATGTGCTGATTAACCTGCTGCACAGCCTGGAGTAGCTAGGCAGTAAGACAGCCAACGGAGCCTCTGTGCTGTCCCACATCTTCTAAAACCCCCTCACATCGATTTTTGTGACTTTCTGATGCCCCACCATGAACAATAAGCTGAATAAAAAGAATTCAAAAATTCTAAATTGAAGTTCTGCAATAGTTACCCTGCTCTTTTTTTCTCCTGTCCTTTTAATAAGCTGCTTCTCTCCAACGTATGCATATAGAACAGAAACTATTTGATTTGCCCTTGAAGAATTGCTCCTCCACCACAAAAGAACATGAGCATTAGTCACATTTTCCCGGTGTGGATTCATGTAATGCCATTTTTCCTCAATCCCGTCTTGAAATCGTGGGGAGTGGTGAAAACTTTCATTAATGAGCACAACCATATCATTTCCAAAATTAATGAGTGGAGCTCAACATATTGAATGCATTGTATCAGAATATCTGATTCCTTTAGGATTGCTCTGGAAAAGGGTATGACGACCACATGGAGCTAAACAAACGATATGTTCATATTACAGTATAAAGAGAAACAAATGTTGTGGCATGCATAGAAATATTGTTTCAATTTGTGGATGACAAAACACATTTCATCTCAATTAGCAAGCAGACTTAGTTATGAAGTGCTAGCCAGATTGCTAATAATTAAAAACAATGTGTCTTCGGTCATTACGATAGGACAGTGATAAGAGGTTGTGAAAAGTATTTTAATTCTGTTTGCTATATTTATCTCGGGAAAGGGAAAATTCCTATCCTCATAATGGTGAAGGAAGAAACAGTGCATGTGATTATTCTGCGTTTTCAGGAGAAGTTAAGATACCATTTCTCAGCACTTGCCATTAATGATAATCCAGTACAAAACTGGTCCTCAGAGGAACTCAGACCAGTTCAGATACCTTCCCCCAAACAAATAACTCCCTGACACTTGTTCCAAGTTCCTACTTTCCCAATATCTTTATGATGGACTGAGTTTTTTAAAAGTTTGTAGTTGAGAGTTCACTCCTATGTGTCTACTCTCCCCTGCTTGTTATATTACGGGGTAATTGGCTCCAATGACCTGTTTTAGTTTGTTGGCTTTTTTGTTTGTTTGTTTGTTTGTTTTGATTTGGCCAATGTAACTGCTTTAGCATCTTGTGTTGTAATTACTTTAGTCACTCATTTCCTCCTCCTTTCCCTACACATAGGCTTGTGGACATGACTTTCTGCACTGAAACTATCACTAGCGTCAATTTTTAAAATCCAAATCAGTGTAAGATCTGAAGATGTCTGTCTACAATATATTTCCTGCTAGAGCCAACTGCCAATGATCCTCGGTATTTATTGAAGACCTTCTTCCTCCACCCTGAGATTTTTCAGTGCCGAGCCCCCGCCCTGCAACGATATCTGCCCCGTCAAAGTCCGAGTTGTCATGCGGCTGCTTCGCGTCTCTTGTCTGGGCCTGCACTCACCATGGTCCCTGCAGCAGGGAAATGGATCAGGTCTACTCATGTTGCCCACCGCACCATACAATTTTTTTATGAACAAAAAATTAAAAGATGTGCTTTTGGCCCCTCAGGGCTTTCTTTTAGAGATTAATTAGATCTCCAGTTGGATTATAATACGGTCATTTCTGGCTGAAATATGCAGACTGAATTTTCTGGCACAATTTTGCCTTAAAGTTATTTCATTTTATGCTGATCCAGAGTTCATCCTCTTAAAAAAAAAAGAAGAAGAAGAAATAGAAGAAGAAGGAGGAGGAGGAGGAGGGGGGGACGTGATCAGCAAATGGTAAGGATATTTTTTATCAGAGTCAGACAGCCATTGTGTGTAATTTTCTTTTGCGTTATACACACTGCACTATCCATCTAATCCTAAGGTTTGCCACACAGAAGGTTTGCCCGTAAGTGATTCTAGGTGACAAGTGTGGCAAGACAGGGTTTTCTGTGCCTGGGATGGGATGTAATACAATGGNAAAAAAAAAAAGAAGAAGAAGAAGAAATAGAAGAAGGAGGAGGAGGAGGAGGAGGGGACGTGATCAGCAAATGGTAAGGATATTTTTTATCAGAGTCAGACAGCCATTGTGTGTAATTTTCTTTTGCGTTATACACACTGCACTATCCATCTAATCCTAAGGTTTGCCACACAGAAGGTTTGCCCGTAAGTGATTCTAGTTGACAAGTGTGGCAAGACAGGGTTTTCTGTGCCTAGGATGGGATGTAATACAATGGCATGAGGAACTAATGCTGATCATGAAATTTAAAACTGTGCTCATCACCACAGTTCAATTCATATGGAATTTCATTTAAAGGGCCCAAAGTATTTTCCTACGCTCTAGTTCATTTTCTTCAGTCTCCCACATTGCAGGAAGAAAAGTGATCTTGATTTGGATTTGGGTTTTTTGGACAGGTCATGCACAGCGCAGTCTGGCTGAGCTGACTTGCAGCGATTCCCAGCATCACTCAGTCAGTAGGGACTGGGCGCACGTACTTCATTCATGTCGGGGACTGTGCCCCGTGCTGGGGATGGAACACGAACCAAAGTGACCCAGTCCCCACACAGAAGGAGCTTCAGATATTTTTAAACCAACTGGAAATAAACTCCAGAGTTTTCATTCCTTAATTTCCTGGTCATTTATTTATCTGGTATGATATAATTACATAATGGATTTAATTGTTGGATTAAATTTAATTATCTGATAGTTCCTCAACTCTCAGTGGGGTGTTTTGGCAGAAATATTTTTCAGATATCTTTAATTAAGTAGCAAAAATACTATTAATGATGGTTATGTGAAAATTTTGAATCTTGGTTACAGAGCTTTGCTATTTTTATAGGTTCTTTTTTTAAAGATTTTATTTATTTATCTTTAGAGGGGAAGTGAAGGAGAGAAGGAGAGAAATATCAATGTATGGTTGCCTCTTGTGAGTACCCTGCTGGGAACTGGCCTGCAACCCAGACATGTGCCCTGACTGGGAATCGAACCATGATTGTGTGGTTTGCAGGCCCACGCTCAATCCACTCAGCTACACCAGCCAGGGCTACTTTTATAGGTTCTTCAGTGAACAAACAAAAATGAGAAATTTTTAATTTTATTGCAGGAAAATTAAGAAAATATCCTTGGCTCACAAAGTTTGTCTTTTTTTTTCTTTTGAACATGGTGGTTACTTTTAAGTGCTATCTCAGACATGATAGCCAGCTAGTGAGTGAATTTTTGAGTGAATGTAAGATCTGTGACAACAGACATTTTGCTGCTTTCATTCACTTCTTTATTTCTAGCACTTAGAATGGGGCTTGGAACATAGAAGGCATGCAATAAATATTTGTTTAATGAAGGAATTTGGTCTCTTTGATAGAAAAGAAACAATTCTTACTGTTAACGGAAAAGAAAGAAAAAATCACATGAAATCCTTAATCAAGCATTTTTCTGTGATGGTTTTAGGCTACTAAATATTATTGTAAATACTGACTCATTACAACCAGTTTATCTGAGGTCCCTATTCTGTTTTTATGTTCTCAGCATTTTTTCCCTATTTTCTCCTGTTGTTGAGACATCTGTTGTCAATCTAAGGATAGCATCATTATGTTACTGTAGGTAGTTAACTGATTACTAAGAAAAGGGAGCAAAAGGAATTAAACAATCAGTTTAATAAACTGGGGAGCATAAGCCTGTTCGCTCCGGCTTCACCCCCCAGGGGATTATATAGCATTGCCCTCCCAAGGGGAGTAGCACTCCTCCCTTCCCGCCTCCAGCACCAGATTCTTGGGAGAGGGGGGCATATGGGGAAGTGCTTGACCAAAGAGGACTGTCCATCTAACTATGGGGTAGACCAATCAAAAGCCTGAAAAAGCTTGGAAAGTTCATTGGTTATTTTGAAAAAACACCTGGTCCATCCTAAACCGAAGCTAACATAATCCCAAGGGAACAAAGAAGCTCTCGCTCTCTCTCTCTCTCTCTCTCTCTCTCTCTCCTTCCCTCCCAACCCCATAATGCACTCACCTCATTCATTCACGGGCTGTCCCTTCCGGGAGCACATGACCATACAGGTCTAGCAGCTACCAGGACCCATGGCAGACTTCATGGGCTCCGTCCGAAAGACTAAGCTTCACTGTGAAGCAAAAACTCTGGATACTGGCTTTTGTTTTGGTCTTGTTGAAAACACAGTTAGACTTTTGCCACGGCAGGATGGACAGAGAGGGGGCACGGGCAGTTTTCACACGAATAAATTATCTTGCCACACCATACTCTCCCATCCGTGCGTCCTTAGAAGGCTTTCCTTATGATCTCGTGGAAGAGCCTGACATCAGTTGTAGGTAATCTCTCTTTTCTTTCTGGGTGCTTGTAAGGTCCTTGTGCGTATGCTGGGATTTCTTAAGAAGAAATGCTCCCTACTTAGGACTACCTTTATTTTGCAGTTACATATCTTCAATTCTAAAAAGTTCTCATTCATTATCTCTTTGAATAGAGCCTTTCATTTTCCCTGTTTTCTTTCTGGATGAAAGTTATGTATGGAAGAGCTTCTCATTCTGTTCTCCATCTTTTAGTCTTCATATTATCTTTTATCTTTTTATCTCTTTTTGCTATATTCTGATGAACTTCTATTATGTCGATTTTTGAGTTCACAAATTCTTTTTTTACTTTGTCTAATCTTCTCTTGAACCTATTATTTCAACAATGATATTTTTCATTTTCAAAAATTATTTTTTGATTCTTTTCCCAACCTACCTATAGTAAATTATTAATTCACTATGTTTTTATTTCATCTTTCCGTAACCATTTGCAATACACCTTAAAAATTTGAATCTCAATGTGCCATTATTTGAAGTTCTGGGGGAAAGAGGGGACAGGGATTTTGTTGCTTTTTGTTGCTTCCAATGACACTTGCCCACAGCCTGTGTGGACGGTGTGGCCTTGCTGAAAGGATTTGCATTTGCTCCTGCTTAGCACCCCCTGGGGGCTATGCTAATACACAATATCACTTCAAATATTCTCAACAGGTAAACAGTCTCTTTTCAAACACTGAATGAGACTGAGTCCAGGCCCCGGTTTATAAATTCTGAGGTGATTTTTTTCTTTCAGTAAATATCAAGGTGGTTTTTCTTATAATTAGCTTTTGCTAATAAGTGTATATATATATATATATTTTCGTAGCCTATCTTTGCATTAAGTGCTAGCTAGGATCCTGCCTATCTTTTCACTAAGTGTTAGGATCCTGGTTTTTTGTTAATTTCCCACTCTATGGAGCCCAAGTATTTGTTTCTCACCCCAAAGTGCTCATTTAAAACCTGGCCACTAAATCCAGCAAATGTCCCTAAAACGATGGTCTCTTGTGGGGACTCTCCCTTTCCAGCCACAAACCCACCCATGGAATCAAAATGTCTTGCTAAATTTTGCTGTGTAACATTTTTCAGGGGTAGTGGGATACTAGTAAGTTATACAGCTAAAAATAAAAATCTTACAAGTTATTTTTCACTCCTCTTTGTTATACTGCCCCTGCCTTGGCACACATTCATTGAAAACCGCCATTTTCATCTGAGTTAAAGATAAAGAAGAGATGACAGGCCTACTTTTCTTTTCAGTTGCACAAGACTCCAGCCCAGAACGACTTCCACGACTCTGCACCTCGAGGGACCGCTGCCTGTACCGAAGGGTGTGAGCGATGGGCAATTGCCGTGCACGTGTAGATTAACGCCCCTGATCAGCCCGTGTGAATAACACTGACTCCCTATTTCTTCTCTTCTTACATTTCTGTCTTGCCGGTGTGCCCTTGACTTGCATTCCTCTTTGAGTCAAGGACTTTTTTTCTTGAGAAAAAGAATCAAATCTCATCCAATCTGAGTAGCATAGAAACACTCATTACAGGACCATACACCCCACAAATGAGGAGGACAGACATCTAAGTCTTTCAAAGACAGACAATCCATTCTTTTTTCAAGCACCTGCTTTTCTCCAACCAGTTTCCAGTGAGAGAGCATCTTTATGTTGTTGAAATGGTAGTTATGTTTTAAGAACAGAAATAGCTGTGACCATGAGAAAAACCAGTCCCTAAAAACGTCTTCCTGAATGGAAGTCTCCCATGGCATTTGGAATCATTCAGTGGTTCTGACAAATTCAATCCGTGACCCAATTATTTCTGCAAAGGAAAGAAAAAAGGTGACTTCGAATATAAGGAATTCTTAGAGAAATCTGCATATTTATCACATTTCTAAGCCTACTCTTTTAAACTCCTACTCTCATTATATTTATGGACAAAGAAAAGGGAGAAAAGAGAATTTAAAAGGCCACAGGATGTGCAAGCTGATTAAAAGTGAGAGCCAGATCTCCTGACAATTGACAAAAGATCAGGTAGTCATTTATTTAATTGGACTCTGAGTGACTAGAAGATGAGATGATTATCAAATAGATGAGTCTTTTGTTCTGTCCTCACTGTTTAAGTCATTTCAAATGTAAAGGGAACTTTTTCAATTTCCCTAGGACACCAGCCTGAACAGGTTTTCCAACATTAATCCAGGTAATTAGGATCAAGAAGACTATCTGCCTTCTTCACAGAATGAAACAGATTTGGGGCCACTGAAGGGGAGGGGGCTGGAGTGCTTGCTGAAGGTGTTAACTCAGCTGCATGTCAGTGGAAAACAGGGGTCGGATTAAGCAGCCGGTGCGCTTTAGCTTTTCCAGTTTTGTTCAAGGGCGTAAAAATGTGGTTTGAAAGAGAAACCCCTACCTTCCTCGTTGTCGTCAGTATTGCCTACAGAAAAACTGAATGGACATTACGCAGCTGTGGAATTCTGATCCAGGAGCATCGGGGCTCTGACACAGAAAAACTGGATACTGGAAGCAGGCACACAAACGTAGTTTTGCTTTCCTTGCATTGGATTAATGACACAATAAAGAATATCTAGTATGTGTCAAATAGTGTGCAAGTCTCATTCTCATAATAAGTCTGCTGTAAGAAGAAAAATTTCCCAACCCTTGTTAGGGCCAAAATACATTGAAGACACTCTCCAGTACTTTTTTGTTCAATTTAAAGATAAAGAAATAAAGAGTTGATTCAAAGTCAGAATGATGTGTCTTTTGAAAGATCAAGTATCAAGGCCACTCTGAGCAAAAATGGCTGCCCTAAAGAGGGTGTTAAATGTCTCCTAGGCAAACGGCATCACTAGCAATTCCTGGCATCTTGGGAGTGTCCTCAGGTACAGACGACACAAAACAACTAAAATCAGTGGGATGATTTTAGTGGGATGCTATTTTTACTTTCCATACTGACATCATAAAATTATATTTGTATTTGTTTTAAGAGACTTCCATCAATGAAAGAACCTTCCAAATTTGAAAAAAAAATCATCTACATAAGATTCTACAATTCTAAGAGTGAAAAATGTGTTAGTACCTTTAACGTAAGTTTACATCATCCTGTGTCTTTTTTCAAAATACATCGCATGTATTTCTCATTTCATATCCATTGAGTCTATGTTAAAAAGGAGTGAAGACCATGTTTGTCTTATTCACCACACTTTTCTACAATAGATGCTTAAAAACATCATCTGTTACATAATTAAATAATTTATTTTTATAAATAAGTGTCTTAGTCCTCAAGAAGAAATCTGAGTGAAATACTATAGTATCCACTACAAATATTTTCCTTTCAGTTGATGTAATCTTTATATCCAGGGTATTTGTTCTATTTTGTTTTTAACTATGAAACTTTTATGCCATTGATTTGGGACACAGTTTACATAGATATAAATAATTTTTTAATTATTCAATGTCTAAAAATATCCTCTGATAGCTGAAGTGATAAAGCCCATGGGTATATTTTCTTCTTTAGTTAGAAAAAACATTTAAGATGATTAATTTGCATCAACATTCTTTAGTACAGAATTATTGTCACATTTATGTGATGAGCTGGGTTTTCTACAAGCATGAATCCACACTTTTTCAAAGAGGGGCCAATGATTAAATAAATGTCACTTACATGTCAGAGTGAAGGATGGATGGCCATAAAATAACATAACTCTGGCTTATTAAAAATTAATATTTTTAGGGAAACCAAGACAAAGTCAAAAAAGAAAAATACAGGAGGCCATTTAATGATAGCAGATAACTTTAAGCTAAGGAAACTGCAGATGGACCATCAAACTCTTATTTTTCAGTGACTCCCTGTTAGAAAGAGTGTTCTAAGCCATCATTAGACTATGCTGCACTACTGAGGAACAAAATACTTATTTTAGTCTCCTTTGGCTGACCCACACTTCACAGAATATAACTTCCTCAGATCTGGATAAAAGGAACCCGAGAAACCCTTTTGTCTCCTTTGAACAGACTGCCGCCTCCTTAGAATAGTGTTTTGTAACACAATTGCCTCCAAATTTCAACAGCCTCTTGGAATGGCAAAGCTTTTGAGGAAAACAAGGCAGACAAGCAATGCATTTAAAAATGGCGCCAGCTAGGCTCTGAACAGAAAAAACTGAAGATGTTTGGGGCATTTGGTATCTTGGAATCGTTGACTTGGTTTTCAGTTTCCACAAAATTCAGTGTAACTCACGAGGTAAGAAAACACACAGAGATTTGGGCTTCGCCTAAGCTTGATCAGAGGGTGGGACGGGCACAGATGGCAACACAGTGGGGGCAATGTTGACAGTGTTTGTGTCGCCTTCAAAACTAAGCCAAGAAATTCATGGCCAGTTATTGTGACATTTCTTTTCAGCCAAGTAACTGGGATAAGAGAATGCATGAGCACTTAGGGGGAGACGTGTCTAGTAATAAGCCACCCTGCCCTATTAGAAGTAAACTATGCCAACTGATTAAAAATTCTGTCATTTTGTAAAGTCAAACAAAAGTAAATCAAACATATTTGGGGTTTTCAAAATTGCCATAAGATAAACAGAAATAATTCTGAAAATATCCTTGGCCTGGAACTCACTTTTGTGATATGTCTGTGCCTGCTTGTGAATGTAGGCTATGTGGTTATGTATAAATTATATATAAAATACATATTTTTAATGATCCATCAGAGGGTATGGTGGTATTCCATGTGGCTGGATGAGCAGATGGTCTGTACATGGTTTTGCTGCCACTTTATCCCTTAATCTTAAGAGATGCATGATGTTAGTTAGAATTCAGCTGTGGAATTTCAAAGGCATTGCATGTTCTGAGAAGCTAGAACTGCCCGAGTCCTTGCTTAACCGTCATCTGTCCTCCCCACATATTTCTTTAGAGAAGTACAAATAAAAGACTAAACTTGACTCAGAGTATGACTCATCCATTCCCGGAGTTGTGTTCCTAATTCCCAATAATGGAACAATACAGCCCACAGCAAGGCTGCCCATCTAAGAACTATGTAGAATACAATGCTCAGGCCTTGAGGAGCAAATGCCATTTTTACTAATTCCCTCCAAGCCTGCCTCTTAAAACTATCATGTTAATTGATTTCTGCCACGAGAGAGGGAAGAGCCAGCATGCCCAAGATGAGCTGGCTCTGACTGGTCCTGTCCTTGAACTTCTTAAAGAGAGGAAGCAGGAGGTGCACATCCTGAAGAGAAGTAGAGAACTTCCATGTATTTTTTTTAGCCAATAATCACTCCGATCATCAATTTAGAAGTCGCTTGGAATGCTGGTCTTTGGCATTTCTAATGCTTTTCTCCAGTAGGAATAAATGTATGTGTTTACACAGAAAAAGAACAGGAAAGCTTTACAAATAAAATATTAAAAGTGGCTGTGTTTTGGTGGTGAGATTCTATTTTTCCCAGTGGGCCTATATTCTTTTCTATAATCAGGAAAAAATCATTTCTAAAAGTTTTGTTTTTTCATACTGATTTTGNTGATTTCTGCCACGAGAGAGAGAAGAGCCAGCATGCCCAAGATGAGTCTGGCCCTGACTGGTCCTGTCCTTGAACTTCTTAAAGAGAGGAAGCAGGAGGTGCACATCCTGAAGAGAAGTAGAGAACTTCTATGTATTTTTTTTTAGCCAATAATCACTCTGATCATCAATTTAGAAGTCGCTTGGAATGCTGGTCTTTGGCATATCTAATGCTTTTCTCCAGTAGGAATAAATGTATGTGTTTACACAGAAAAAGAACAGGAAAGCTTTACAAATAAAATATTAAAAGTGGCTGTGTTTTGGTGGTGAGATTCTATTTTTCCCAGTGGGCCTATATTCTTTTCTATAATCAGGAAAAAATCATTTCTAAAAGTTTTGTTTTTTCACACTGATTTTGACTTTTACTTTATGGTCATGTTAAAATGATATTCTATGACTAATATGTCTTTGTAAATTGAAGTTGTTAATTTTGATTGGGCAAAGAAACAAAAATTGATGAATTTTTTAGCTCTACATTGTTCATATAAATATTTCATACATATAGGATTCTGATTTTCAGTCTTGTCTGTAGTCTCTGGTTATGTTAACCAAAAATAGTCTCATTTTGAAAACATTTTTAGGGAATGAAGAAAAAGAATTCAATTTTTTTCATTTATTCTATTATTTAATTCAACTATTATCAACTACACACTGTAATTTATAGAAATTAGTAGAATATAGTCCCCTACCTCAAAGATTTAACAATCTGAGAGAAGAGTAATACATTGAAAAACATAAATAATTATTTATATATATGTATATACATGTGTGTACATATCAACACACACAGACATATAAATGTGTATATATACATATATATATATGTATACACACACACACACAGTTAAGACAAACTAAAAAGAACTCTTTTCATAGGAGATGATGTTTAAGCTGAGTTTTAAACAATGAGTGTTAACTATGAATTCTAGCAGGGAGTAGAGGGAAGGATCTATCCAGCAAAGGTAATAGTGTTTGCAAGCAGCAAGCAGTGAAACACTTTGAAGCATTCGGGGACTGGTCTCCACTAATTCTCCGTGGTTGTAACCTGGAGCATATGTGAGTGTGACAGAAGATGAGTCTGAGGTCAGGCCACAAAGACTTTGTAAATCCATTTTGAAGAGATTTTATTTAACTCTTCGGGCAAGGAGAAGCCTTTAAACACTTTTCCACTTAGAAATCTCAAAGTTCTTTTAAACTGAACGCATCTCTACTCAATACATCTTGTTTCCCTCTGAAAGTACATATCCCCTGGTGTTCCATAGTCCAGAGAATGTCGCCGTCATCTGCACTGATTCCTAAACCAGAATTACATGGGGCACCCTCAAAACTAGGTCTTCTTTACCCAACAGTCACCCTGTCACTAAATCACCAGTGAAATGTCTCTACAATCCATCAATTTATCCTTTCTTCCACTGTCATCACCCCAGTTCAGCTTGCTGTTATTTTTTATCTGGACTATAGTGGCAAAGAACTCTCTAGTCTCCCCCAAATGTGCTAATTCTCCTCTAGTCTGATATTTACATCGAAGGTAGATCTATTTGAAATGCAAACCTAATTCTGTCTTCACCATGTTTAAAGCCTACTACTACGCAATGCCCTTGTGACGAAAATCAAGGATCTCAAAAAGGACCATCTAAGAACCAGCAGAGTTTGGTTCTTGCTGCCTCTGCCAGCCCTTCCCGCCTCCCTCTCTGGGCTGCAGCGATTCTGGCCTTCTCCCAGCTCTTCAGTCATGTCATGTGTCCCTCCCTGCCCCCACACCCCTGTGGCACACGTGTTTCTTCTGTCTAAATTTAACTACTCCCCCCTCCTTGCTTCTTACCCCCTTCCTTTATTGTCGCCTCCTTAGCATACGTTTTCCTGTCGCCCCTGTTCTTTTGTTCTTATGTTATCAGGTTCGTATGCCCTTCAGTGTAATTCCCTGGTTGTATGTCTTTCTCACTGGACTTTTTTTATCAGTATTGTATTTCTGCCGTGTAATGTAGTGTCTGATATGTAGTTGGTGGTAACCAATTTATTTGAATAAATGAATGAATAGCATTAACAATTTGTATTTTTAAAACTATTNCTTAGCATAGGTTTTCCTGTTGCCCCTGTTCTTTTGTTCTTATGTTATCAGGTTCGTATGCCCTTCAGTGTAATTCCCTGGTTGTATGTCTTTCTCACTGGACTTTTTTTATCAGTATTGTATTTCTGCCGTGTAATGTAGTGTCTGATATGTAGTTGGTGGTAACCAATTTATTTGAATAAATGAATGAATAGCATTAACAATTTGTATTTTTAAAACTATTCTGATGGCAATAAGAAAAAACAATTTTACATGAATGAGATTAAAGGTAAAGAGAGAGTTAAGAGATAAGTCTCACAAACAGGCCAGATGGTTATGTGAGCCACCCGTGACAGAGAGAATGGAGAGAAGAGAGGAGACGTAAGCGCTATCAAGAAGGTGGAATGATCTCGTGTGACTAAGATTTCATTTTGAAACCAGGAAAGCACCTATAAGCTCACAGAAATTGCTAGATGGCTATTGAACAAATATCTAGATACTTCTAAGTCTTCGGATCAGGAATTTTTCTCAAAGCAGAAAGTTTGAGTCACTATTAATGTATAAGTTCTTTTAAAAATTCTAAGGAATTATCCTAAAGAAATTTAAGTTGGTTGTGTTTGGGATGCAGTGGGGAAAAGAGAGAGTCCAGAGCATGTGTATTTCAGACAGTATCCTACGCTGATATTGATCCAACCCCTATTCCCTCCTCTGCTTCCCTTATTGGTCCAAGATCTGAGCAATTAGACATAACTTCCTGGGGGATGGGAGATGCCTATTAACAGAGTGCTGCCCACAGCTTCACAAGGGTGTCAGCTCTGAGGGACTAGAGCTTTTTATGTTGCAGAGAGCTCATCCTCGGTGAACAGAATAACGTTGTGTCTCATATATACGTCAGATGTCTTTCCGCAGACTGAACTGCCGCAGTGCACTCTTAGGCCACACTGGATTTCTGAGAGGCCGTGGCAGTGCAGAAATCTTCTTCAAAGGACTTAGAAAAGAAAAGTCATCTTCCTCATTTTCAAGAAAGATTTTGAATACTGCGACAGCTCCATGTCCTCACGCTCAACCACCACAGGCACTGATTCAGCTCCTACACAGGCAGCTCAAAGAATTTTCAGTGTGCTTTGTAACCCATGAATGTGCCTATTATGAGCCATTTGCAGAAATTTGTCTTTCAGTTAGTGCTTCTCTGTGAATGGGTTCATCTTCTTAAATGTGAAGAAACATTAGGGCCATTCAAAACCCTCTGCAAGATGTCTATTAAGGATGCAAATGTGCAGAATATGGACAAAACCAGTAGCTTCACTTGCGAAACATTTGAATTACTGGAATTTTACTTAGAAAGCACTGCTACTTTCTGCTTAAGAAAAGGGTTTTAATTATTCGTATCTGCATAGTCTCTGACTCTATTTCCTCTCATCCCCAGATGTGGTGATGCATTGAGTCCTTGGCTCCTAACTTTCTTATTCTACTCTGTACACCTCAGCGTTCTCATTCACTTTCTTAGCTTCACCATCACCTTTTTCCTGTTAACTTCAAATTTACCTCCGCCTCTCTGAGATTTAGTCCAACTTCTCCAACTGCTCCCTGGACATTTTGAACTCAAACTTAAGATGCCATTCAATAAATTCATGATCTCACCTACTCCCCCACCTGCAGAAACCCTGATTTTCTATCAGTGGCAATAAACATCATGTCAGCCTTCACCTGATCCATTGATAATCAAGTGTACTTGATTCTCCCACCACATCCTACGACTTCTCAAACCTACCCTTTTCCATCTGTATTCCCTTAACCCTGACCACCAATAACTTTCTCTGCTGACACCCCTGGCTCACAAATTTCTTGCTCTCTGGCCTCAAACAGTTTTCAAAAAATGCTTATCAATATCCTGATTCCCTGACTCAACAGATAAGATCCAGACTATCGCACAGTCCTAACGCTTCCCTGTCTCCAACTCCAAATCTCTTTATCTGTAAGCATCTGTTGCTTTCTGTTTCAAAACTAGTATTTGACATGTTCTTCAGTGTGTGCACTTCCCTCTGTACTGAACCCAGTTTTTGCTCATGCTGTTCAGGTTTTTATTCTATCGCTTATCCTCTGTAGTTCCTTTATTATTATTCATTCAATATCAATTGGTATTTTCCTTCATCTACAAATCAGTTTAAATTTTACACTTCTTAAAAAATAGGATACAAAACACTTATCAAACCCCTTCTAGCTACTGTTCTAGGTTTTTCTTGCATTTCCGAGAAAATTTCTATAATAAAATTATTGTAGAAATATACTGTATACTTTAACCTCAGTTTTTCTTCACCTATGTTTTTGATCAAGTATCTCACTGCAGATGAAACCAAACTTTTGAGTTATCAGTTAACTCCTAAGCAACAAATTCAATAAAATTTCCCAATGTTTTCCCTGATTACCTTGTATTACTTAATGTTTAGCTATTTTCCCTTTTTAACGTCTTTTTGCCTAGTTTCTATGACATTGGTCTCTTACTGCTAAGCAGGTCCTTTTTGTAACTTTATAACTTAGCTTTCTATCTTTTATTAGTTCTCTAATAGTCTGTTCCTGTGGTCCCTCCGTGATTTTTCTCTATGATTTCTTTTCTTTCACCTTTTATGCATTCTTGCTTGTCACTTGTTTCTATTGTTACTCTGTCTACTTTAGCACTCATTTCTATGGAAACAGATCTCAAGATTTGTGTTTCCAGCCCCAACCTTCTTCCCCGACTTTAGCTAATGATTAACTACAACAACATTTTCCCAAATTCTGCATGCCTAAAACGAAACTCGTTGTTTCCTTCACCCAAATGTCTCCACTTCTTGCACTCTGTCGCTTGTAATGGCCCCAGACATTTTCCAGTTCCCTATTTACTAAGTATATTCATTCACCAAACATTTTTTAAGGTCATGCCATTTCACTTTAAGGATCCAAGCCGAAAATGCTCTAAGCAAAGGGAACCAAATGCAAGACATTGGTTACACAGGTAATGAGAGAGCTGAGAAGTCAAACAGGGTCAAGACAAATGAGGAAACAAGGTTTTGATAGGAAGTTGAACGGTTAAGGTCACCCAGAGAAGGTACAACCATGGCAACAGCTGCAGCCGCAGAAAAGAGCAGATGTCAGAGACGCTCTTCAAGGCAGGACAAGGACGGGAGACATATCCTGGACTCCCAGTTCTTCTTGCCCTGCCGTCTCCGCTAGTGCCTCCCACCAGCCAAACCAAACCAGAAACCGGTAGTCCTTATAACCCAGAAAATGGCATCCACGGAAGTCATCCTTCCCCACACAACCCCAGGGGAGATGATCCACAGCAAAGCCAGAGAGGGGTGAAAATAGACCTGAGAGCAAAATAGGCCAAAGATGGGTCACTCTGCATCCCCTCTTGCCCTTCTACCATATTTTACTTTCTTTTTTTTAATTTTTATTTATTTACTTATCTTTAGAGGGGAAGGAGAGAGGGAGAGAAACATGAATGTATGGTTGCCTTTCGTGTGTCCCCTGCTGGGAGTTGGCCTGCGGGGAACCGGCCTGCAACCCAGGCATGTTCCCTGACTGGGAATCGAACCGCGTGATCCTCTGGTTTGCAGGCCCGAGCTCAATCCACTGGGCTACACCAGCCAGGGCTTTTTTTTTTTTTTTTACCATATTTTACTTTCATACAACACCATCAAGCTTCCATCCAATGCATTGCAGCTATTATTTGTAGAGAGTTGTTCTCACACTCTCTTCAAACACAATGTCCCACCAGTCATTATTTTTGTCTCAGTAGTTGAGGAACTCCAGGTGAGATGCAGTCATCCACATCTATTTTGTATGTGGCTTCTCACTGGTCTAGTGATTGTGAACTAAATTGGGAAGTAAAACACCACCAATCTTCCTTTGCACACACACAAAAAAATGTGTAGAAAGGAAAAGGGGGAGGAAGAGATAATATCCATAGTTTCTGCAGTCAACATTTTATTAGTGCCAATTACTAGTGCCAATACCATAGCTGATTTCTTTCAAAAGATCAGTTTTGCCCTGGTAGGATAACTCAGTTGTTTAGAGCATCTTCCTGATACACAGAAGTGGTGGGTTCAATCCCCAGTCAGGGCAGCACACACATAAATCATCAACCAATGAACGCATAAGTAGTAAGTGGAACAACAAATTCTCTCTCTCTCTCTCTCTTAATTTCTCTCTCCCCTCTCCCATCTTCTCTCTCTAAAATTGATAAATCAATAAATTAAAAAGATTTTTATAAAAAGTTTTATTGAGATATAATTCACATTATATCATTCATCCATTGGAAATGTATAACAGCGGTGTTTCATATATTCACAGAGCTGTGCAACTAAACACAATTTTACAATGTTACCTCACCCCCCAAAAGTCCCCTTTATCCATTTATAGTTACTCCCCATTTCTTTCTACTGCTGGTTAAAGATCTCCCCATTTCTCTGACAATCAATTCAAGACCCAGCCATCCCAACTTTCAGACACTGCCAAGGATTCTAAAATCACAAACATTTATTATCTGGACTGCTCATTTGGATTCCCTGGAGTGGTATTCATCTTTTTATGTATATGTGTTGTCTACCCAATTAGATTATAAACCTCTTAAAAACAAGGCCCTCGTCTTGATTGAAGAGATGGAAAAATGTTTAGAAATGTAGCTGTCTCACTGAATTTAATCCTCTACCTAATCTGTCCTTGGAATAACTCATATTACTGAGAACTTTTCCCCTAATATAATTTTTTCCTTAATTATGTCCCCCAAGAAAATAATTCAAAACTGATGGAATAGATTTAACCAGCAAATTTAAGGAGTTTATTAAAATACTAAAACGGAACAGAATTTTAAAAACACATGAGAAATTATTTGTTATGCCTGTCTATTGCCAAATGCGCATTTAAGATGTGCTGGAAATGCTGATGTTTCTTTTATTCCAGTGTTATGACAATGTCTCTTGACTGGTGTATAACAAGGGGTGATGCTACTTAATAGGGGATACACATCAGATTCATTTCTTCTAATAAATGTTAAATTTACAAGTTAAAATGATGTTAGATCTAGTGTATGTGTTGATCAATTCTTTCAAATGTAAAGTATTTATATTTGTTTTTAATGTATGTAGAAATAGTTTTTAGTGTCTTTCATAAAATAAAACCCTTGAATAATAACCATATAAAGTATTTTTCTTTTTCAAAATAAATTTCAGAACTTGGGTATATAAACTCTCCTGGTACCTGTCTATACTTTTCTTTCTCTTCCCCTCTTTCTCTTCCTTCAGTATTTCCCTTTCTTTCTTCTGTTGTTACTTCCCTTTTACACCTTCCATTTCCCTTGGGGAAAAAATTGATTAGCACAACTTCTTAATATTTGTTGGACACAATTTTGAAAAACTAAGAAAATTAAATTAAAATAAATGAAGAAGAGAAAGTTCACATAAAATTAGTATCAAGTTCTCCAAATCATTACATCTTCTGTTCACCATAAAATAGTAACAGGTTATATATTCTGCTTTATGTTAAGCTCTGAAATAAATCCTTACATTGAACAGTATTTTGAAATATACACAAACTTCCAAATTAGGCGAGATCAAGTAACATTTCTACAGTACTTATTTTGTGTCTAGAATGTTGTAAATCTTGGGGATGTTTCAGGATCCAGTATACAAAAGTATGTAACTGGAAAAATGGACAGGCTGTGTGAACAATGCTATGTAAAGTGCCCTGGGGACACTGAACATGGTCATTTATTTCATGAGTATTTCTGAATGCCACATTTGTGCCAGGTACTCTTCCAGGTGCTGGGGATAGAAAATATTGCCCGCCATGGTCCTGGCCAAGCAGCATAATTGATTAGAGCATTGTGTGGATTCGATGCTCAGTCAGGACACATACAAAAAAATCAACAAATGAATGCATAAAAAAGTGGAACAACAACCTGATCTCTCTCTCTCTCTCTCTCTCTTTCTCTCGCCTTCCTTTTTCTAAAATCAATAAATAAAAAAGAATATTTAAAAAGTGTTTTCTTTCATGCTATTCATGGGTAATACAAAATTACCCCACAGTGTGATAATCAATTATCAAGCTAGAGGTAGGTACACAATGCTATAGAAACCAAAGGATGAAACCAGCACAGAGGAGTGATTTCAGGAGTTCCAGGAAAATTTTGGAAGAGAATTCTCTCCAGAGTGGAATCTTAAATGATGAATAGGAGCAGAATATGGGGGGGAAATGTGTAATGAGGTGGAAAAGACAAGAAAAAAACATCCATGCAAATGAGACATCACACCATCTTTATAGAGAAGCAAACAATGTGTTGCCCTAAAGGACCAACATTGAAAACTTTGAATTTTAAGGTGCTCCTGAGGAATTTGCAGGCAAGGAAACTGCAAGCAAGATAAGAAGTGAACAAAAACCATGTCACCTCTGTGCCAGGCTGCAGACCTCAGATCTTATCCTGAAAACAAGAGACGCATTGAAATGAAGGAGGAGTAAGTAATAGGACCAGCTTCGCATTTTAGAAAATGGGTCTGTCGACCTCTGCAGTGACAGGGTATATCAGTGAGTTCAGAGTCAGGGGAACAGATAGGGGTTGGAAGGAGACCCACAAAGAGTCTTTCTTGCAGCTCCCCAGATGAGAAATGATGACTGCCTGAATTAAGGCAGTGGCAATGTGGATAAAGAAGAGAGTGAGAGGCTAAAGCGAGCTTAGAACCAGTAGTGCTTGGTTCTAATTGTATAGAGAGAGGATAGAAGAGGGAAAACTTAAGGTTGAGTCTTACATGTCTTACTTGTGCAAATTGCAAGGAATTGGTCAGGAGATTTTTTTGTGGGGAGAAACAATGAGTTAAATTTTGAACATACTATGATCAATGTTCTGAGAATGTGAAAAAAGAGGTAAATGATGTGTGTGTGTTGGGAGTGGGGTAGGACCCATGATACAAAGTAAGAGGAGAAGAGACTTGGACCAGAAAGGACCCCAAGGAGCTGCAGTATTTAAGCATCCTGCGGAGGAAGAGGGAACTGGTAAAGGGCAGAGACGCAGTTAGAAGGGAAACGAGAGCACTCAAGCTGCAGGAGGAGTTTCAAGGAGTTTCAAAGAGTAATGGATCATATCAAACGCCACAGGGCAATATGTAAATTTGTTCTTTTCTACTTTTTTGTTTTCTATAAATTTTCTGCCCATAGCATTTATTTTAATAAATAAGGGCTCTCGTACATAATCACCATTACTCCATCTTTAGCCCATCCTGAAAATTAATTCTTTCGAAAAAGAATTTTATTTTAAAGCTGTGTGGAATGACAAAATTTGTTTCAGGTCATTCTGACTGGAAGGAGTTTGGAGGCTATAAATTCCCAGAGATGACAGAGAGACCAGAATGGATTGGAATTAGATCTTACGAGTGAAGAAGATGAGAGAGTCCCAGATGAGTAAAGAAAGATATCTGGCTTGAGTATCTGGAAAAATGAGATTTGAAAACCAATGTAGGCCTTGGAGTGGGAAAGGAAAGAGGCGGAGATAATGAATGTCAGTACAGTGCCTCCTGTTACACTGTCTTTGCTCTTTTGTCCTACACACACTCTAGTTGTGTTTGGTGCTACTTATCAAATATTGCTAGCTCTCCACCTCCCCAGCATATGGTAGAAATACACTTCTTGCACACATTTGTGGATGAGGGCACCTCGTGATAAATTTTACCCACTATATCATGAGCAAAAAAGCTTGGATCCCTTGCAGACCCAAACACTTTCTTGCCAATGTGAAACCTTGTATTCCTCCGGCAAGCTGTTCGAGCAGCCCAAGAGCTTCAGTGATAACAATGAGCTGCTGATCCTCAACAGACACATATCGTGAGTGAGAACTAAACTTTTGTTGCTTAAAGCCACTAACTCTTGGGGCTGTTCCCTCAGCACAACCTGGCCTATCTGCTGGGCATATACTCCCCGAGTGATTTCATGACCTGCTGGTTCTACACCTGTCACTCGTTTACTGATGAAGCCAGGCCCTCAGTTCTGACTCTCACTCCCGAAGTCCAGATCTCTTATTCCTAACTGAACTGGGATGTCCAAAGCATCTCAAATGGGCTTATCTAATACCAAACTCATTAGTAATGACTGCAGTTTTTAGCACTTAGTCTGCCCCAAGTGCTTGTCCTGCCTTTTATACAAATTATATCATTTATTCACATACGAATCCCAAGATGAACATCCTATTTGTATCCCTGGTTTAGATTGTAAATCTCAAGGGGAGCAAGAGGTGGTAAAGGAGATGGAGCAGGTGCTGTTAGTGGGGAAGTCAAGTTAGAGGAAATGAACATCAACATTGAATGCTCTGGAGGAGGCAAAGAAGGCAGGAATAAAGCGAATCCAATGCTCTGCAATCGGGAAGTTACTCTGACTTTTGCAGGGACATTCTGCAGAGTGGTAAAGTATAAAGGAGACCTGAGGAGGTAGAGAGAGTAAATATGGAAAACTCAAGGACTTGAATGATAATCGAGGGAAGGAAGGAGATTAGAGCTAGCTGGAAGAGGGCTCAAGGTTGAAATGTGTAATCTGGGGATTGTTTTTAGAGAGATGTAAGCATGTTTACAAGCTAAGATGAGAATTTAAACATACAGGCGAGAATGTTGGTAGAATAACTAGACAGAAGTGGAGCATGAGCATGGATGAAGGATTCAAGCTAGGCAGGAGGGGGAAGTACCATTCTGAAGTTAGATAAGAAAGGATGGGGGACAAGCAGGTTTGGGGGGAGTGGGGACTTAAAATAGTTTGCGTCGATGGCCTCCAGGACCCGGGTTGATATGGCCATCTGCTTAGAATTCGAGGAGCGCGAAGCAGAGGCTACGCTTCAAATATTTATTCAAATGTAGAAAATAATGAGGTTAATAATAAAATACTAAGATGCAAATTGGAAAGCACTGTTTTAGAAAATGGTAAATCCCATAATGACTCAAGTGAGCATTGATTCGTGTCCATAACCACCTTCTATTTAATCATTCGAGAAGCTATGTATAGTAAGATAATTGGAGCTTAAAAGTAATCTTGAACTGCACTGTTGTCATTGTTTTAATTTCCTGTAGGAATAAGCCTTTTTCTTTAGAGCTTCTGATTTGTCCCTGATATGTGATTTCACTGGTTCTTAAATCGGGAAGAAAACCAGCCAGGTAGAGAGATCACTGAACAGGGAATTGGCAGATCTCTCTTCTAAACCTAGTTCTGACACAGGTAGGGTGATCTGCCATCGGTTCCCACAAACTGCCTTACTTCTCCATCTGTGTGATTATTCAGAAGTTCATTCCAGTTCTGGTTCCTTCTATTTCACCTCTTCACCTCCCTATCTCCTTGTCCAGTAGAAAGGCCCCTGATCTTTGAGAAGAGATAAGGCTCAAGAGAGCAAAGCATTTTTTGGTAGATCCCCAAAGGGCAACATCAGTCTTTGCTAATCAAGAACTTTCTCTCCTAAGTATGCCTCGGTGTTCTGAAGGGGTTACAGATCTGTTGGCGCCTGCACTGGCACAGCCCAGACATCAGAGAGGCTCCCAGTGCAGAGTAAGAAACTATGTGTGTTTTGTGTGTGCATGTGGCTATGAGTAGCATATTGAGGGTGTGTGTGTGTGTGTGTGGATATGTATATGATGTACGCATTAGTACGATACCAAATGCTGTAGTAAATAAATTCTACAATATATTAGCTTAACACGAACTTGTTTCTTTCTTTCTCACATTACAGCCCGCTGCAGGTGTTCCTGTTGGTGAGTGTTTTTCTGTTGTGCAGTAGTTCAGGGACCTTTACTTTTGCCATCTTGGTCTCTGTCATTCCCTAAGGTCTCAGAGCTCACCGTGCCCAGGCAGGAGAGCAAAGGAGGGTAAAGAAGACATGAATACTTCCTACACCAGCAAAAATTCACACCACCTCCTTTCAAATTTTTTTGATGAGTGCCAGTCACATGACTACACCTTGAAGCAAGTGTGGCTGGTAATGGTGGCCCCTGACAAGGTACCATTTCCAGCAACAATGTGGGAGGTGAGGCATAAGTATTTATGGACCACAAGCCATCTCTGCACACATTTCCCCTCTTGTTCACCCTATTTCCACACTCCAGATACACAAGGAAGTCAACCTAAAGTCTCATCTGATCACTGTGTCTGGGACCAAGTTCAGGATCTCTTGTTGGCGTATGTTCTCCATCGGGGACAGGTGTGTCTCCTTGTAAGCTAGTATTCATAGTCCAGTTAAAATTTCCCTTATGTAAAGGAAAGGATGGGAGCTACATGGCAGCCACAATCCATAGCAATAAGGAACACTTCCAGGAAAAAATAATAATAGAGACCCCTGCCTCAGCAATGAAAGAAGTTGTCTAGCTTAGCCTCTACTCTGTCTTCTTTGATGATGTCTCTTGGCCACAGCTGTCCATAGTGCCTGGTTCTGTTCCCTGGGAGTCTCTTATTGTCCATTATCTTCCATGGTCACCTTTGACCTGGGCATTGGGGTGTGCCCCCTCTTTGGGGCTACACAGCTCCTTCAACACATATCCTACACAAATCCTCCTTCAACACATATCCTGTACAGTTTGGGAGCCTTTGGGCTGATTTACCATCACAGGCTATTTTCTAGTCCTAGCTTGTGATGACATTGACAATACAATTTCCTCAAAAACTTATTAGGCTTCTAATCCAATATTTTTTTATTCTGCTCCACATGCCAGGAGCCTGTGACATATTCAATACTATTTAATTTTGTAGCTTTCTTGACCCTGAGTCTCTCTTTCATCTCAACGGTGATTTCTTTGAGGCCATCTACAAAATAGACTTGAGTGCATATAGAGAACAGGACCAATAAAACAGCATTGGTCTGATCAAGGTAGCACAAAGTATATAAAACAAAGTGGAGTCACTCCTGTCAGCTAAAATGGCTGTCAGTCAACCAGGACACTTTGGTTCAAGTGGAAAATTATCTAAGTCAGAGTAGACACATCTGGCAAGGAGACACACTTAAGACATCTGCACCTGTGGTCAGAGTAGCTGTGTCTGCATAGCGAGACCACCCATTGATCGTCTCCTGGAGAAATTCCATACTTGCCAGCAGGCATGTCAAGCAGAACAGCCATGTACCACCCATAGGCTTCTGGGCATATTCCATACTTGGCATCAGGGGCGCCAAGACATCTATCAGAAAGACCCACAAGGGTGGAGGACACCACTTCCAAGGTATAACTGAGGCAGCCTCCAGACCACTGTTGAGCTCCGTACACCACAGTGCTGCCCCACACCACGCCGATCTCCCTTGGCACTGGCCCCCAGAGGCTCTGCCCTGCTGGACTGAGGACTTCCCCTGCCCTGCTGCCCACCTGGCTCCAGAGACCCTTCCTCGAAAGACACTGATGACTCCCTTGCCCACCGTGCTGTCTCCCGGACCTGCAGACTGAGACTCTGGGACTTGAGTTTGTTATTACCCACTGATTGCTCTGTGTGTGTGTTATATTATTCTTAGATTGTTAGAGTTTGATTAGGTATTAGTATATGTTGATGTTCTACTTTGAGTGAACCTGCATTCAACGAAGGCTAATAAATAGCATAGTTATTGTGTGTGACTCTTGTCTATTCGTTGATGCCGGGCTGCTCAGCAGGCAGCCAGCCGAGCAGGTGCCCAGGAGACTTATAGGAACACTGTATCAAGAACATGCTCGTGATGGTGGGAAAAAGTCTTTAATAGATTCTTTGTTGCAAGAGTAAGGTTTACTCTTTAACCAAAAAGGAACCCAGCGGACCTTCATCAAATGTTTTTTTCATTATTACTACTTAGTATTTGGAGTCCAAAAGCACTGGATTTTTCCAATCCTGTAAGCCCTCAAATTTTGACAATCTTCCCTATTACATGTGCTCAAAGTCTCCAACTCTTGCCTAAACTTGCCTCCTAGCTACTGGAAGCCACAGCATTCCTTAGCTTGTGGCCATGTTATTTGAGGCTCTGTCTCTGTGGTCACACTTTGTCCTCCTTGTGTGTGTGTGTGTGTGTGTGTGTGTGTGAGAGAGAGAGAGAGAGAGAGAAAGAGAGAGTCCCTGGAGCTTCCCCTTGGAATTTTTTTCACTGTTGCCATGACTAATATTTGATCACAAACCCCTAGCCAATCCTGATATGGCCACAACCAAAACTCACAATTTAAAATAATGAAAAGAAGGGCATACTCATGGCTTCCAGCTAGTAGGTTCCCAGTCTCTTAGTCATTATTAGTTCAACAGTTTCCCACTGTCTGCTCCTATAGAAGGTGTCTTTCTACTCCTCCATGACTCTATGCCTCCGTGAGGGCTTTGCGAAATTTTTCAGATGCAACTGTTGACCCTGGCCTCCACATGAGAGGAGTTTTAAGGGCAGAACTCTGAGCTGTGACCTTGAGTGAAACAGAATGTCATCACAACCCTGTGGTTGCCTTATTAAGAAGGTAAATAAAGTAAAGGAGTGGGTTGAGGCACTAAGAGGAGAAGAAATGGGGAGAACACCTGCTTCTTGCTCTATTGTCTCTACTTTGATGAAGCAAACAAAAGCCCAAGATTTTCATATACATGAGTTTGCCTTTGTTATAGTATCTTGTCAAAGAAATTGCCTTTAATGTGCAACATGTTTTCCGCTCCCTCCCAACCTTGCCCTATCAAGAAGACACTGTATCAAAGGACTGCACGCACTCAATTTCATGAACCAATAAACACCACTTTTGCATTAATTACCATTTTCAGCTCCTTGGAAAAGAGTGACAAGACATAATCAGGAAGATATTCATTATTGCCAGGTTTTATCTACTGGAAAAGAAAGTCCTGCCAGTCACAGACCGAAGTTTCCTCAATGAGGACCAGCTACCTCACTGAGAGAACAGAGCAAGATGTTTCCAGGCAGTTCCTTTCATATTTTATCAGCAAGAACAGGCTATCTGTAAAACTCACCCTTTGTGCAGTATTTTCTTCACGGGCTGCCCAGAGCAACAGGGTGCCAGCATTTCTGGTTCTGACCCTGATATTCAGTTCAGATGCACGTAGGTGTCTGTTGGTCATGACCATACTATGACACCTGTGCCCTGGGCCATCAGTGAAGGGCTCAGGCAAGGAATCATGCTTGTCTAAGTGGGATCCGCAGAGGCTCTTTCCTGGGCCTCATGGTGAGGCCTGGGGACTGACATTCACTGGAGCTGAGTTGACGTCACGACAAGAGTTGCAGGGAGAAGGAACAACAGTTTCTGTGTCGGAGACTCTGGAGTTGTGTGCTGGCTTTCCTTCCCCACTGGGGGCTGTTCGACTGTTCCTGGAATTTCACAAGCTCCTCTATCTTTCCTATAAATTCCTCTCTCATTTAAGCTAGAGAGTTTTGGTTTCTGATTTTTACAATCTACATCATTCAAAGTAATATTTCCTTTGAGATGTAGCTTAGAAACCTCCAAGATAATTATATTTTTAGTATATTGCTGAAAATGACCCCTAAATCTTTCTGGAAAAGGACCTCAATGTTTCACATGGAAACAGAGATAGAGAGGTAGAAATGGAGATATTACCTTCCTCACTCTCTTCTCACTACTCGTGATCCCCCTAAAAATTCTTTTCAGGAGACTGAGAATTTATCACACTCTACCCACACAGGCTTGACCTGTTTCGTACAGGAGTACAGAGTGCAGCTGGAGTCAGGAGTACCTGGCAGAAGGTAGCACCCTACCCAGAGAGCAGGACAAGAGAAACTCTTGTGTTTAAGCATCCAGAAACTTCCCCTGAAGACCCCTGCCTCCTGCTGCCCAAAGAAAATTCCCCTGGCACCTCAGACAGCAGGTTTCCAATGAGCTGGTAAGGGTGGTGCCTCAGTAACCCTTGTACCAGCAGAGAGCCACAGCCATGCCTTCCCTACAGGATCGAAGTTTCAGTCCCAGCTGAGTCGTCCCCCCCCCCCCCCCCCCCGCCGGGGGGGCTCTATCTCACTCCTGGGGTAGTGGCTGCTTTTTACCTCAACAATTCCTACACTCCTTAGAGTTATCTTCCTTCCTATTGGTCAACCCCTCATGATATTAATCCTCCATTGTAGTTTACATCTTTATACTAATATCATATAGTAATATGAAGGCTAACATTACATGTCAACTTGACTGAGCCATGGAATGTTCAGAGTTCTGGTTAAACCATATTTTCAGGTATGTCTGTGAGGGTGTTTCTGGGAGAAATTAGCATTTTAATGAGTGAAATGAGTAATGCAGATGGTCCTGCTCAATGTGAATGGCCATCACGCACTCTGCTGAGCGCCTGAATAGAACGGCAAGGCAGAGGGAGGGTGAATTCACAGTCTGAGTACTTGACCTGGCACATCGGTCTTCCCCTGCCCTCCGCCCGCCTGGTCCTCAGCCCTTCCGACTGACTGGGATGTTCCCCGCTGGTTCTCCGCTGCTCAGGCCTCTGAGCTACACCATTGGACCTCCTGGGACTCCAGCTTTCAGACACTAGATCACGGGACTCCTCGGCCTTCGTCATCATTTAAGCCAATCCTTTATGATAAATCTCCTTTTATATATTTAAAATATTCTATATAAAAAATCCTGTATATAAATAAATATCCTATTGGTTCTGTTTTTCTGGAAAACCCCAATTAACACAACCCACTTCGGAGATGAGGAAACTGAGGCTCAAACAAGGTAAACAACAGGGCTGAAGTCTCAATATCTCCTCCTAACAACTTAGATATTTATACATTAATCATCATACGTTCACTGAGTGATAACTACGCGCCCAGATAGCTCGGCTCTGTGGGAGACACCGGAGTGATATGACGTGGCCTAGTGTACTTTAGTCAGTGGTTGACACAGGACTTAATTCCGTGGGACAAATATTCCCCGAGTTCAGAAAACACAGAGATAAGTAAATGCTGGAATGATGGGCTCATGGGAAGGGAGGCTCTGAGGGGGTCCTTGATCATACGTCCTGGCTAAGATGACCTGATTTGAGAACTAGCAAAAGCAGCATAAAACTACCCAGATAAAGAAATACTGTGAGCCGGAACGAAGTCTCAGAAAATGCCTCATCGAGGCTCACACGTACTGCGATGGGGAAAAGGACCCCTAGACTCCAGCTGACCACCACTCACAGCCCATGCACCCTGCCTTCCCGTTCCAGTCCACGGAGTCACGCGGAGAGTCCGTGCTCCAGACTGTCTTCTCTGGAAGATGTAAAACGGGCCTGCGTGTTCAGCCCGGGGCCCATTCACCTGAACTACTAAGTAGAGGCACAGTTATAGGTGGGGCGGGAAGGGACTTTTCTTCTTGGAGACGGTGGGGTAGATCCATTTATAATTCTACCTCTTTTACAAACATGTTACATTTTAAAAAATCCCCTGCCCAGAGAAATGAACTATCCATATAATAACATTTCCACCTTATCTTTCTTTTTAAATATGTGTAAAAGAAAAAATAAATAACACATATCCCTGTCTTTTTTATTAAAAAACACTAAATATAATGTTACTTTAGTGGGAGGGATCAAGAAACACAACATTTATGCTCCTAAAATCAACAGAATGAGGAACCACTTTAGGTTTTTTTTTTTTTTTTTAAAATGAGTTGAGACACAGAAGACCTTGCCGTCTTTCTTGCTGTCAGGTTTTTGTTTTTCTTGAGCGATAACCGCAGCCCCGCCCCCACCCCACCCCACCCCACCCCCCGCCCCCGGCTTCCGCAGCTGCAGGTCCTTGGCTCCCGGTTTCCCTGCTCCCCCAAGATCGGCGCTAATGAACCCGTCACCAAACGCGTTTGAGTCGCACTTTAGAAGACAGGTAAATGTTTTGAATGGAAATGTGAACGACTCTTTAAGAACTTGAGGTCTTTGATATATATTACTTGAACTTTACTTTTTAATTTTTTATTGTGTATACTCTTACAGTTCCACTTTTCTCCCTTCTTTCCCTCCTCTCAGCCTTTTATTTTTTTTTACAGCNCCCCTGCCCAGAGAAATGAACTATCCATATAATAACATTTCCACCTTATCTTTCTTTTTAAATATGTGTAAAAGAAAAAAATAAATAACACATATCCCTGTCTTTTTTATTAAAAAAACACTAAATATAATGTTACTTTAGTGGGAGGGATCAAGAAACACAACATTTATGCTCCTAAAATCAACGGAATGAGGAACCACTTTAGGTTTTTTTAAAAAAATGAGTTGAGACACAGAAGACCTTGCCGTCTTTCTTGCTGTCAGGTTTTTGTTTTTCTTGAGCGATAACCGTCCCGCCCCCGGCTTCCGCAGCTGCAGGTCCTTGGCTCCGGGTTTCCCTGCTCCCCCAAGATCGGCGCTAATGAAACACGTCACCAAACGCGTTTGAGTCGCACTTTAGAAGACAGGTAAATGTTTTGAATGGAAATGTGAATGACTCTTTAAGAACTTGAGGTCTTTGATATATATTACTTGAACTTTACTTTTTAATTTTTTATTGTGTATACTCTTACAGTTCCACTTTTCTCCCTTCTTTCCCTCCTCTCAGCCTTTTATTTTTTTTTTACAGCATAGACAAATAGTTTTTTTTTCATATAGGAAGATAAAACAATTAAAATTGGAAATTCCATGGATATTAATGCCTTTTCTTGGAGATAACTTGATTCCTGTATTCCATAGAAGCCGAGCTGGACTTCTAGTTGTATGATCTTCCCATGTCTGTCTATGAAGGCTTGCTCGAGAGCAGCCTTTCAGAAGAAGAGTCTGATTCCCAGGAAATGCGACCTTCATTGCTGCAGGCTGAAATTTGATGTCTTCAAAAAAAATTCTACCCCACTCCCTCTCTCAGGCCCAGAGAATCGAAGTTTATATGGACAGTCAGAAGGCAGAGTTCGTACGTTCAATTCACCGTACCCACACTAATTTGGTGTCCTTCAAATTCCGGCACTTTTTAAAAGCACAAAGTCCCTCTCATTTTAGATAAATGTATTGTATTCCATGTAGAGAGATATCACTTTCAATCTTAAGAAATCAGCTGGGTTACAGCCACTTCTTCACCAGTGGTTCCGATGGAAATAAAACGGTGGAGAAAAAATAACTGTTCAGCCTGGGTTAAAATGAAGAGAAAAATGTCGCCCCCAAAGGTGTCTAATAAGCCTTGAGAGGAAGCACCCTGCTGACGTAAGTCTATTGTAGTTGTGAGCTGGAAAGATACAGGATAAAAGCTGAGAAAATGATAACATTCCTTGAAAACAGGATCACAGTGAACGAAGGGCACCGATAAAAGATGATCTGAAGAACAGAAGGTCCGTCAGTGTGAACCTCTGCCGGTCCTGTCTCTTCATCTCTGCTGAGAGGGAGCAGAGTGCTGCCTGGGATGTTTAACTGTCGGCCATGAAGTTTCTATTTAAAGTCTCAGGAGTATAACCTTCAACCACAAACCATCTAAAGATCACGAAGCTCCTAAAGATTTTTGATTTATGAAATAAAATTCATTCCCATAATTTATGAAAGAACACTCCCAGCCCTATCCTTCATGACCCTTTTTATTGGACAGCATTCCCTGCCTGCTGCTAATTAGATAACCTTTGCTGGATAATCAAGTTTTCTCCTGGAAGAGAAAGGTATCTGCAGGTTCTAATTCAAGTGCACAACACAAATTCATTTTCTTCTATATTCCTGAATGCTGGTCTGTCATCAAAATTTCATTGTCCTGCAGAAGCCTGAGAAAAACAAGGAAATAACACATTCATTCAACAAATAATTATCAAGCACCTACTATGTGCCAGATCAACACAGTCAGCTCTTTTTTTCAACATTAAATTTATTTACTTTTATAAACATTTATTTATGTTCTTCCTACTTGGGTGGGGGGGTGGTGTAAAAATACGGTTATACAAAATAAAGTGGACTCCTTTTAACATTCTGATTCGGCAAAAAATAAAAAACGTTAACTCAAGGCCAGTCTCCAAATTCCATTTGGTGAGTTTACTGCTTCATGAAAACCAAAACAGCTATAACCACTGATCTTGCCCCTTCTCTTTCAGATGCTGTCTATTCCTCACTGTATCTCTAGCATTTAAACTTAAGACTCCCAATTAATATTCATTGACTGAGTGATTACTGGATGGATGAATGGGTGGATGAATGTGTTCAACTCTCTGAACCATAAAATTTACTGATTGGAAAGAGTAAGTTGGATTAAACCAAAGAACCAAGATGCTCTAGATGTGCCTAAATGGGCTAGCATCCTTTAATAGTAAGGGCAATAATAATACTGTTACCGAGGCCGACAGGAACAAAAATTCTGCCACCCTGAAGATGCCCTTTTGAGATACCGATTTAAAGTTGTTTACTAAGAAACAACAGCCCTGGCTGGCGTAGCTCAGTGGATTGAGCGCGGGCCTGCGAACCTGACGATCGAGGTTCGATTCCCAGTCAGGGCACATGCCTGGGTTGCAAACCGGTTCCTTGCAGGCTAACTACCAGCAGGGGATGCACAAGGGGCAACCATACATTGATGTTTCTCTCCTTCCCCTCTAAAAATAAATAAATAAATAAATAAATAAGAAACAACAGACTCAGAAAGAAGTTTCAACCCTCCCCCACTTTCCTGTCCAAGAGATTCAGTCAGAGAAATCTGCTATGGGAGGGAGAGCCCAGGATGTTGCCTGAGTCTAGATTGAATTAAGTGTGGTAACTAGGAGGGCTTCAGGCAGGGCCCTGTTAGCTGGGAACTCCCTGTGTCTCACCGTTTCTGAATTGCTAGGCCCTGTGTTTGCTAACCTTTAACTACCAGCAAATCGTCCATTTTCACTTCTGAAATATAATACTCCATTTCCTCCCCTTTCTCCTTTGCCTCAAGAATGTTTTAGCGCCCAATGTTGCTTCACTGTCTGTGTTCGTATAGGCAGCTAGTTATTAATAAGGAAAGAAGCAAAAAGAAGCAGACACTGTTGAATCTAAAGGGCGGGGGGGAGCATAAGCCTGCTTGCTTCCCAGGAAGATACAGCTTCATGTACCCCAAGGGATCACAGCATTGTCTGTCCAAGGGGATGATCACCGCTCTCCTCTCCCCTGTAGGAAGCAGCCCACCCTCTGATACGGGATTGTTGTGGGGAGCAGGGGAAGGCAAGCACATATGCAATAGAAATCAAAATGGTACAGGGGGGCGGTGCTTGACCTCGGCAATCTATCAGTCTAATCTAGGAAAGGGATCGGTTGGCTAGAGGATGGACCAGGTGAAGTCCATGAAAGGGGGGGAAGTTAACTGGTTATTTTGAAAAAGCTGCTGGTCCTTCCCAAGCCCAAAATAATATAATCCCGGAGAAAAAGAAGAGCTCTCTCTCCACGGCCGGAGCTCCCCCTCCTCCACCCAGTGCACTGGTGCGTTCTCTCTCCATAACCACGTGGCCCTAGCAACCTGGTGACCCAGGGCCGCGCAGACTCCGAACACTGGCCCCAGCGGGGAGTCTGGACACAACAGCACAAGCTAAGCTAGCGGGATGGTCAGAAAGGCGGCACCAGCCTCAGCTTCAATTTGACACAGAAACTTGGGACACTGGCCTTTTTGGGGCCTTGCTGAAGACTCGGTTGGTCTTTTGGCATGGCGAGAGGATGCAGGGGCAGCCTTCCACCGGAATAAATCCTGCCCCACCACAGTCTCCTCTGTGTGCGTTGGCGGAATGTTTTTCTCCTGATCCCGTGGAGGAGCCGCACTTGCACTTGCAACATTTGGAGTTTCCATGACTATGTAAGTTTACCATGGGCAGGCATTAAAATTTGGGTTTTCTTCTATTATCTGTCTGTTAATGTGACAATTATCCCAGACTAGAATAATTCAGGTGGAAGAGAAAAATGTTAATATTTTTTCAGCCTCCACATTAGTTCAGAAAATGGCTTTCCAGGGAAATATTTTTGACTTGATTAACAATTTAATTTAGCTTAATATGTTTTTATCTTTTCTTCATTTATTTAATATTTTAAGCACCCGCGATGTTACCAAGACCTGAGCTGAGTCTCAAAGATGCGAGATTAATGAGATAAATGCTGTTGGAAAATTCTTACTGAGCAAACTGAACTAGGAGACAATGTCAAAGTCCTATGCTGAAACTGATCCAAAAAGAAAGCATGGCATGGGCTGCCAGGGGGAAAAAAGACGTGACGTGTGAACGAAGTCAAGGGAGCTGCCACTGAGTGCATGTGGCTTTTAAACTGAGACAGAACGAAGGGAGTTTGTTTCTCAGACAGAAGGAAAAGCGCTCCTGCGTGAGGCGGGGAAGCGTGCGTGCAAGCAAGGCCTGGAGATTGCCAACACTTGACATGTTTGAGGAAAAAAGTCCTCTGTGGCTGGAACACAGAGTGCATATTTCAGACTAGTAAGCAGTGAGAAACTTTGCCAGTCATGGGTTTAAAATTCCCTAAAGACTAAGGATATTCACGATCCTTTCCAACACAGACACATTCTTATAAAAATCTTACACCCAAGTCAAGTAGAAAGTGACATAACCGTGCTGGGCTACTGAGGGGCTATTCAACCCCTTACTTTCGACCTCTATACCCAACGGAAGGTCCCTCTTTAAAGCCCCCAAGAAGAGATCGTCAACCAGTGCACCACAAGAGTTTTGAAAATATGCAATACCTATTTAGGCAGGGGCACTGACCTCTTCTCCCTTACAATGTCAAATTTAAAAAATGACAGCAGCTAGTACAGCAATAGCCCTCCGGTGTGAATGCCCTGCCCTGAACCATAAATAGATGGGTCATATAATAGAGTTGCATCTTTTTGGTCATGTAACATAATAAGGTTGCATCTGATTGATTAATTCTTGGTATCAGAAATCCTTAAGTAGGCACCTGAATTTTTTTTAAAAAGTCACTCTGGAGCAAAAAAGGGTAGGTAATTACTATTATTACCTTTTTTTGGTAAATCAATACAAATATACCTATTTGTTGTCAAATCAACAAAAACTACAGTATTTTTTTTTTGCTGCAGAATTTTGGTAATCAATTTATGTGTGCCATGAGATAAGAAAGGTTGGAAATTACTGCCCTAGGCCTTTGAAAACTCTACCTGTGGAGAGTGCAAAGTTGTTTGGGCAGAATAAGTGTCCAATAAATAAATCAAGGGGAGCCATTTGATCAAGTAAGGCTTTCACTTATCACCTTAATTTTTGCTTTTGAGACTACTCTGACTGCAGTGGGGAAAGACAGAAGAGGGGACAGGCACAGCATGGGAGGGCATGCTAATTCGCAGTCCAAGTGCAGCTGAATTCTGCGTGGAGATGGTTTTTGCTTTGGTCCCATCTCCACCGTCCCCACTCTGTTGGGTTCCAGGGCTGCAGGGAAGGAATATGCAATTGCTCCCAAAGCAGACCTTGCCCTCTGACCTTAAAGGTTTTTCTGAAGGTATTAAAAAACAAAAAATATAATAAATCCAGAACTATGCTATTTTTACTTACAATCTGTCCTACACAGCTATATTATGTACATATATTATATAATATATATATATATGTGTACTTTTTAATATTGCTTTTACTTATATTTTCAGCAGCATACTCTTCAAATGATTTCTTTATAAGACGATTTTTTATGGAAAAAGTAGATAATGGACTATTTCTTCTAGCATGATCAATTGAATTTTGTTATATTGTTCTCTTTAGTTATTTCAAGTTTAGAAAAGTTTCTTTCAACTTTACAATTCCTTTTGGTAAAATGTAAACTTTTAAAATTGTGAAACTTAGGAAAACCTCTAATCAAGTTTCTATTATATATGAGCTGAAAGAATTTAGGCCATGTGATTTTTTGCTGTGACCAGTCTTAAACACCCTTTCAATTGATAACACTCATTGAGCAGTTTGTCATCAATGTCTTTAATATAGTGTTTTATTATGCCTTATAATATGGTCACTGAAGTCACTGTTTCATGTCAAAACAGCTAGAAATTTATATCATTTTCCAATGTGTTTATGTTACTCCTCTCTATTAATTGCATTATTGAGCAATCCAAGGACATATTTATTAGTGCTTTTTATCACTTTCTCTTGGAAATAATTTTTGACTGGTGAGAGAATTAAAAATTTATAAGATTTTAGAGAGAACAGCAGCACACAATAATGACCAACTGGTTGTATTTGGTGTAGACATCACAATAAAGTAGCAATATTTGGCATCTAGTTTATTTATTTAACAATTTTTATACATGTTCTCATTCTTTAATTTTAGTAAATGATTTGGAATGGTTAAGTTACATTTTTACTTTTCCATTTTGACATTTTTTAATGTGCACATACAAAAGTAAATCAAATACAGTGATTTATTCAGTAATTCCCATCATTCCAGTGATTACCATTATGTAAAGAACACTACTTTGATAGTACTCTCTGAAGGGCAAATCCTGTTCATTTAGAAACTTAATAGGCATAACTACTCTTTTGAATGTTTAAAAATACTAAACATTAACACTAAAATTGACTTTCTCTCTTCTCATTCTTTAAGATGTTCATTTAGTACATTTACATTTGATTGATGTGTAATTCAAGTGCCTTCCAGTCTGTGGAGTCCTCCTGACTTTCAGGAAGTTATGTCTGCCTTATAAAAAAATCTTTATAAATTATACAATGTATTTAACATCTTATCTTGGGCTTATTAGGTGGAATCTCATATTGGTTTGAATATTGTTCTTTTTGTTATTATTGTTAGAACATCTTAAAATATTCATACTGTCTATTGTGTGTTCAGTCTGATTCTCTGTAAATATTGCTAGCATCATAATTGGGGGGAAAAACAACTTTCTTTTATTAAACGGTGCTAAGGCAAATTTACTGTATTAGGACAAGTATGGTACTTATCAAAGTCAATAAATTTTCCTAATAAAGCTGTTGTTAAAATCCCATGTTGTTGAAATAAAGCTCTGGTGACAACACACATTTTAGTTGTATTTGCAGTGAGAGTTTTTGATGTGCTAAATTGTGTCTTTTCTTACCGAATTGTCTTTTGTCAAAATTGTCCATGTTACATTTCTGGCTTCAACTAGATACTCTTTTTCTCATATTGTACATTAGGCTAAATAGGTTTTAGATCAATGCCATCTTAAAAATTAAGTTCACCCTATGCACTGTGGCTCAGTTGATTGGGTGTTGTTCCATAAAGTGAAGACCAGCCAGTCTGAACCCGGTCACCGGTCAGGGCACATGCCCAGTGCAGGTCTGGTCCCCGGCTGGGGTCTGTCTGAGAGGCCGCTGATGGGCATTTCTCTTTTTGACTGATGTTTCGTCACACTGTAGCTGGCCTTCAGTCTAGTTGAAACAAAGACATCCTTGTGGAAAACAGCACCTGCCCACCCTAGAGTACTGTGTTTCTATGAAACGTCTAGTGGTTATGGACAGTGTGTTTGCACAGTTTAAACCAGTCCCGAAAGATGTTCCGTAAAAGATGCAGATGTTTAATCCACACAAGTGAAACAAACGGGGCGTTAATTGCAGGCAATGTGGTGTTCTAGTGAAACCAAGGGGAATGTAGATTTAATGGATTCTGGTCCACACGTGATGGAAGAAGTTAGACACAGGATTCCATTTTGTGGCCTGTGATTCATGTGAACAGAGGGAATTTTTACCAAGAGAGTGTCTGCCAAAGAGCTTTTCCCCTAGACTTGTGAGTAGATTGTCCATATAATCTGTCGTCCAAACCAGAACACCTTGGAGGGTGAAATGGGATTTTAATAACAATTATGTCAGAAAGGCAGATATAAATTTGGACCACTGTGGGCAAACTGGAATATATGGGCAGCTCTAGTAAGGGTGGGGGACCATTTTCTCCCTCACACAGCTGGACAGGATTTAACCAGGGAGAAAATCCAGGTGCATGCCTACTTCTCCGGTCCACCTTTGTTTTAGAAAAAAGTTACAGTTAGTGAGGGTTTTTCCAGAAGATGCAGTTTCCTTCCATTGATATGCTGCTCAGATAGCTCTGATTCCTGGAATGTAGGAAAGACTCTCGGTGGTAAAGCAGTTATGATTCCTGGAAAAGTTTTTAACTGTAGATGATGCAGATGTTTAATTTATGTATTGTTTAATGTTTATTTGCTTATATTTTAATATGTCAACACTGTACTGTGACAATGTTACATAAAAACAACTATTTCATTCAATAACGCTGCTGAATGATTCCTAGGAAATAAGCTGCCAAACATTGAGGGAAATGACCAACTGTTGGATTGAACAAGTAGGCTGATTTAACCCACAGATTAATACAAATGATGCCTGAATTAATACCTATGTTCTTGGATTTTCAGATCTTAAAAAGTGAAATTTCAACCAGAAGCCATTTCATAAAATATCCATAGGAAACTGTGTGCAAGAGAGACAATTCTGATGCAGATCCCATTGCAGAAACTGGGCATCCTTTTGCACATCCCTTTCCACATGCAGCTCACTTTGGCTATATCATCTCGGAAGTCCGGAACTAGAAATCCTCTACTCCCAGAACAGTTTTCAACCACAGCTTGCCTCGGTCTGATCATCCCAGGAACCAGAGTGTTCCTTTGGGTCTCACTCATCACATTCTTGATGGTCTCTGAGGAGCAACCCAATATGTGAGCCATTCGATGCCACGTTTTATTCGGACCAGGGTATGACCACCCCCCGTGCTCTGTGTTGCCAACAGACACATAGATACTGCTCTGAATACTTGATGCCATTATGCACCCCAAGCCCTCACAGACTTCAGTGTAGATAAAAAAAGATGCAGAAACAGCCTCAACCCAGCACTGCAGTTAAAATAGATGTTTATTATCATTACTATAAGGACTATAGTCCTAACAGGGAGTGTCCTTATTCCTTGCTTGTATTGTTTCTCCTATCAACTTTATCTTGAAATGTTAGGCCAGTGCTGATTTTCTCTGAAGCTGGCACTCTGACTCACAGAAACTCCACCTCTCTAGGCACTAAGAACCCAGGCAACTCTTGCCTCTGAAAGCACACAGCATTAATGAGACAGCGATCTTTGCACATTCCAGCTGAGCTCTAATGCTTATGTTTGCAGAGATGCTTCTTTGGTATGTGTCCCAGTTATCTTGGCAGCAAAACAAACCATTGTTAATTTAGCAACATAAAACGATGACCATTTTGTTATGCTTATAAATTCTGTAGGTCACAAACTAAGAAAGGGCACAGTTGGGACTGTTTTTCACTGCCTTACAATGTCTGGGGACTCAGCTGGAAAGACTTGCATGGCTGGAAGTAGGCACACCTGGGAGGAGGGTAGGCAATTCTAAGGTGGCTTCTTCACACACATGTCTGATGCCTGCGCTGAAATGACTTGAATATTAGCTCAACGAGAGCTATCAAGCAGAGCACCTATAAGTCATTCTCCGTAATGCTTGAGCTGCTCTCAGCAAGGAGACTGGGGTCTAAGTGGGAGAGGCAGAGAGTTCAAAGAAAACTAAATGGAAGTTGTACAGCCTTTTCTAACCTGAACTCAAAAATCATGACCTGCCCTATAACTGTATTTACAAACCTAACTAAATTCACATGGAAAGGACACAGATGCCCACCATGGAATTTGAGGCCATGTTGTTGTCTTATTAAATATTTTATTTATTTATTTTTAGAGAGGGGAAGGGAAGGAGAAAGAGATGGAAAGAAACATCAATATGTAGTTGCCTCTCGTGTGCCCCCTACTGGGGACCTGGCCTGAAACCCTGGCTTGTGTCCTAGACTGGGAATTGAACCGGTGACCCCTTGGTTCACAGGCCAGCACTCAATTCACTGAGCAACACCAGCCAGGCTGAGCAATACCAGCCAGCTGAGCAATACACAGCTGAGGCTGTGTTTTAAAACCAGCATGCATGGTGTTAGTAAGTGTGTCCCTTTTTCTTTCATTCTCAGTATCAGACTTGAATTTGAACCTAGCCATTGGAACCACCACAGTAACAGCTAAAATAAACTTTATGTCTTAAATATTAAACAAGCTAACAGATGACATTTATTAGAAAGAATATTGTTACCAGTAGTGTTCTACCTGGAAGGTGTTGAGTAGGGCTGAGAGTGTAAGGTATCGAGAAAAGACCGAATCCATTCACCAATTCAAGACAACAGCGCAGTAGACCCATGGGGAACCCACCATGGGCCGTTGTCCAAGAGACAGTTGGCCCACTTTTTGCTTTATATTCTCTCTAGTAGTAGAGCTTTGACAGTTGCAATCCAGCCTGCTGAGACATTACGCCACATCCAGGGAAGGGTACCACCACTTCTTCTTAATTAACCTCCATCTTTAGTCTGACAGCCAGAGGTTATTTGCCTTTCTTTTAGATTGGCATTGAGTAAAAATAAGCTTCAGCGAAGACAAATAGTTAAGTGGTTCCAGCAGCTTAAAGTGAGGGAACTATGATTACCGTCTTCAATCTTGGTGTGTAGTACACGGCGGCTTGATGATCTTTTAGTTATTCATAATACTTTGTTATTTTTGGTGATAATGGTTGTATTTGACCCAGGATTTTATTGGTGGTAGAAGTGATTGGGTTGATCCTATTTTTCATTCTGGTCATCAATAAGTGTTCAAGAGAAATGAGAACAACTCTACTTCCATTTCATTCCCCTCCCTTGACTTTCTTTTCCATCTAACCAGTAAAATATGATTCTGTTCTTCTCGGTCTCAGTATTTGAGCAGCTGATGGAGAAAATCATACAATTTTGTATGTTTATGATTTGAAGGCTTGTGGTTTCTGTGAGTTTCAGCTCTGCCCTTTTCTATCTGTATTATCTTCTGCAAATTTCCCAACTAGTTTCCCTATCTAAAAAGCCAAAAAAAATATCTATTTTATATGGTCATGGTGAAGTTTAAGTGAAATTATGCATGCAAAGTGCTTAACATATATAAATATGCAGTGAATCAGTAAATGTTAACTGTTCTTAGATATTATGATTCTAGTCCCAGCTGGAATTGATGACTTCAAATTTTCCCTCCCCCATTCAGCATAATCACGATTTCAAAACTTAATTTCTTTCCTAAAGCTTTACCATTTCCATGCTTACTCTCGGCTGATTGCTTCTGAATATACAGAGGAAGTCTTCCTCCTAAGAGAAACTGGACATTCCCTCCAGATTGCCTCAGGGCCTAGAGTCCTGGGAGGTAAGATGCAACTTCTTGACATTTCCCTTCTTCTTGGTCCCACCTTCCCTCTTCCACATGGGCATAACATGGAATGTGGCAACCAGACACGGAAGTTGATCTGGCCCTCATCAAGAGCTTCCACTCCTCTGCCAAGATGATCCTTGAAAAGGGACAACTTATGCTAAAGATGCTTTCTCAGTGATTTATTTATACCCCCAGGAATCTGGGAATCAGACCAGAACTTCTCTGCTGATAGAGTCTCCTATACAAATCACTATACATTGGAGTGCACTTACCTGGGAGAATGGATAAGATCCGTTCCAACTTGAACTTCACCTCACTATAATGTTTCAAAACTTCTGAGCTGTGACCAGCAGTGCTCTAGAGCCCACTTGTACTGGCTTACAAGAGCTGATTAACAACTTCTCAGGAATTTTGTGAGTCAGTTGTTAGATAAAGCTATTATTAAAAATTACATTACATACTGGCTGGTGTAGCTCAGTGGATTGAGCGCAGGCCTGCGACTCAGACAATCGCGGTTCGATTCCCAGTCAGGGCACATGCCTGGGTTGCAGGCCAGTTTCCTGCAGGCCAGTTCCCAGCAGGGGACGCACAAAAGGCAACCGCACATTGTTGTTTCTCTCCCTCTCTCCTTCCCTTCTCCTCTAAAGATAAATAAATAAAATCTTTAAAAAAAAATTACATTACATAAACTTACACAGTATATGAACCTTATTAAAAATAAAAATAACAAATACCCAACACTTATTACATCCTAATTATTGTACTACATTTTTCTATTATCTATGCTTTTGAGGTTGTTTATACCTGTTCTGTCTGTACAGTAAGAAGAATGCATGGTAATGTGCTACCATGCCTCTCTTCCCAACTCTGCAATCATTTCACATAACACTATTAGTTTTAAATTGATCATAGTGGCTACAAATCGGAGCTTGACATATTCCTTTGTGAACTGTCTAGACATGAGAAGTAATGGAGAAAACGTTAATAGTGCAGATTAAATTTGTAAGTGTCTGTATGTTAGGAACCGCCCTGCCTGGTTTCAGAAGCTGTAACCCACCATGGCTAAGGCTGAGTGAACGACTTCGGACCATAAGCCACTAAAGAGACAAAGCTTATCTCTCTGGCAGAAGTGCCTCTTCTGCTCCTTTTTCTTCATCCATAACTGGCCCCCAGTGCTTGATTGGTTAGCCAATGATGGGTAAGATTCCCCAAGGGGGGAACGACCTAAGACAGGCAGGATCACGGGGAGGCCCCAGGGAAGGATGTGGGGGGGCTATAGCAAAAGGGAGTGATGGACCCTCGCCCCTTGTCTTTGACATAGCCTGAGTCCTCATTCTGTCTGCAAGACATCTCCTAATCTCTTGGCTGCCTTATTTCCCCTGCCTGACTTAAGCCTGAAACAATGTTGGTGGGGGGTGCAGCCCTGTGCTGGAAAGGGTGGGTTTCCTAGGGTGATCAGACCTAAGAAAGAATATGTAAAATCCTTCAAAACCTGCTTCATTTAGAATGCCCTCAATTAAATGATAAGGGTCCAAGTGGGAAGTGAGTTTGTTCCTCAAATTTTATGGCTCTTTAGCTATCTGACCCTGGCTCAAAATAGGCCTTTAGAGTTCTTTGTATGTTTGATTCTCACTGCCTGATAATGATTAATGAGCTGTACCTATATTCTTATGCAAAACAAACCCAATAAAAGCCTGTCAAGGCAAGGGTCCGGCGCTCTCTGGAGAGAGTAGCTAGGCCACTCTGAGGTGCTCTCCCCTTGACAGAGTAGCTGTGCCATCCCTTGTCCTCCACAGGACCCAACAGTCTGTGTGAATGTCTTGTTTCTCAGCCATAATTCTGCAGACCCTGCGGGCTGGTGTCCACATCATCTGCAGCCATTACAACATGAGTAGCACAGAATATTGAAGATCATTCTCCCAGTATTTGAACCAAAAATTTGCTCACATCATTGACACACTAGTAAAGTTCTTACATACGTCCTCATAGTGTTACTTTCACATTAGTCTTACTCATCAATGTCAATAAAAATATTAAGAGCCTTCATGTCAGAACTATGCTCAGTTATCAGTTACAGTCATGGCTTGGCTAAATACAAATACAAAGTTCAGCAAAATCAACTCTAGCATCCTGTGAGAATCAATTGGTTATAAAGAATGTACAATAAAGAGTATTATTATTATTAGTTGTCAATTGTGTGCTACACATCCTTTGTATCAGTTAAATTTATAACACACTTATACATATAGAGTTGCATACATTTTTTTCAGAGGGCCTGTGGTTAAACATTTACTAGTACACCACTGGTACCATAACTGTTTCTACTAGTTCCCTGTAGAAGGTCAGACAAGCTCAGAGAATCTGGATCTATTTCAAATACCACATGTCAGAGGTTCCAGAGTTCCCAAGGTATTGGTCTTCTTCAAACATTTGCAATGGCATCTATGCCTTATCACAGCATGACTAGAGTATGGTGAGGCTGATTCAAAAACAAACCAGATGAGAGTCCTGACTAACCTAAGGATGAAGCACTGGGTTTAGGATACAACTAAAGCTCCAGGGAACACCAGCTTCTCAGCATCTACCCTTCTCCTCGGTTGTTGGTAAGGCATCAGGAGAAGGCAACAGGGGTTTGCTACAGGATCTGCTCCTGTTTGGCCTGTTGTCCCCCTCCCTCATTAAGCCAAATCCAGTAATCCAAGTGGCTCTCCCTGCCCCTGCCCTGCTGTGAGGAGGTACAGAGCCCAGTAGACTCATTTAATCTGAGTCTACTGAGATGGTATCTAAGCCGGCAGTGTAAGAGGAGACAAGAGGGACTGATTGCACAAAGGACCTCATGTGCATCCCAGTTCCCAACAACTTGGCCAATACGTGTCCTAAGAAACCCATGGAGATGCAAAGGAGGACACCCAGAATGATTCAGCAGTTAGATGGATGACATACCAAGAGCCTAGAAAATCTAAACTCATGTAGTAGAAAAGAGGAAACTCTGAGTGACACAGTATAGCCTATAAATTCTTTCAAGGTAACAATAGAAAAAGGAATTATTGGTAGTGTGTGTTAATGTGGGGAAATAGAGAGAGTACAATGTAGAGAAAGAAAAGCTTTGCTTTTGATTACAGAATATATTTTGGAAAAAAGTAAATCTATAATTTGTTTTCTAAGGTGAATAATTTAAAATTCTCTTTTAGTAGGTGGATTCTCATTTTAAATGATAGATTAAAAGATTAGATAACCCTAGAAAAATTATGAGGAGATTTCAAAGTGAATGATGCCTTTACATAAATATGTTTATTATGATTCTATTAGAGGCATTGATTGAAGAAGACACAAGAAAGATTGTACATAGGATGATGATACTTCAGTCCCCTTAAAAGTAGGCACCTTGGGACCTCACACAGTTCTTCCAATAACTACCAGCTGCCTTTTTCTTGAATCTCATTGATGGTCTCAAATCTATTCCCTTTCAAAAGTGATTTTAGTTTGGGGAAAAGCCACAAGTCACACGGTGCCCAATCTGGGCCATAGAGGGGATGAGTCACCTGGGTGATATGATGTTTTATCAAAAAGAAAACACTACACAAAACACGATGCTTGAGTGAGTACCTCGTCATGATGAAGCTACCAATCACCTCTTGCCCATGGCTATGGCCTTCTGAATCATCTGAATAGTTTCTGCAGAGGAATGTTCAAACTTAATTCAAATTTTGATGCAGATACATTGCTCTACTAGCTCAATCATTTTGAATACAGTGGCCACACAGTACAGATGCTGACTCAAGGGTATCTACTGCCCCCATTGACTAGTACGGTGAAGTCATCATTGTTCATGCATGCGCATTCCAGTCCACTCTCCTTGGTGGTCAGGTTACATCAATGTCGCACAAACTTTTCTCTCGTTATATTAATAATGGCTGAACTTTTCCCAGACAGACCTCATCACAAAAATGTGTAACCAAGCATTGAAACTATAACTTTTTCACAGATTCATTGGATCTGTGATCATATTTTTTCCTGAAGAATTTGCTTACAGAACAATAATAGAAACCTTTATTTTTCTGCTTTATATTTCTCATAATAACCTCATCATGTATAATCTTACTCAGTCACTTAACTGGAGTACAACTTAGATTTCATTATGATTGTCTGAGCCACAGAGTTTTAGATTTTTACCTATAAACCATACAATGTAATAGGAATGCCCTATTTAATGGTATGCGCCTTAGCATTTCTAAAAGGGTAAGCTCAGAAGAGCATCTGAGAGGGTATACCTATTTCTAATCCCTTTGCAAATAAACCCCTAGTTCCCAAATAGAGATTAGTACAATGTGTGATGATTTTTAAGTGTGGGTTTTAATAAGCCTCTTGATTTTAATTTTGAACATCAAAGTTACCATGATATTCTTTAGGAAAAGTGGTTCAGCTTGAAAACATTTAGAAATAGGTTCTACTTTAAAATGAAAAATTTGTTTGAGGCTTTTGGAACCTGCTGTAGATAGGAATGTAAGAGGAAGCCAACACTTCACAGACTTCTCTGTACCCTAACTGAAATGCTTGGCGAAGCATGGTGATGCAGTTAAGGGGTATTGGATGGACCTCCACAGCCCAGTCGACTACCTTCAGTGACATATATCCCGACATGGGTCTTGCTTGTGCTGCATAACAGATCCAAGAGGCTACATGTTCTTTTTTTAACAATCCTGAATTAAATTTTTTCTGATTTTTGTCTAATCTAAATCTCAGATGCAATATTTTGCACTTAATTATTTGGTTTATCCATATGAGATGTGAAAAGAAAGAAGAAACTATCCTTCAATTACACATTTCTCTCTATAGTTGGAAATTATCAGTCTAATCTCTCCTGGAGAAGAAAATCATGTAACTCTTGGCAACTGCATGGGGTAGGTTTAGTAGTCTCAGTGTGTGCATTCCTATTGGTTTCTCAGAAGCCCTAAGGTTTCATTGGTTGGGGGCTCAATTTATTGCAAGTCAGCCTAGTTTACGTGATGTCACTAGAACTTTAGGCTAGAACTTTAGACCATCTCAGAACCAGTCCTTCTATAGTGATATCAAAGTTATTTTGTGATTACAAGAAACAGAATATCCACCCCCAAGAAATGGTTCCACTCACCACAGTAAAATTTTGTCTTAGCCCATTTGTATTATGTCTGCTCAGGCACATGGCCAAGGTAAAGTTTAGGTAGATTAAGGGATCACTAGACACAATCTAAGGTAACATTTGAGATAAATAGCTTGCTGGCACTCCTATTCAAAGGAAAATAATGAACTTCATTGTTCCAAATAATATGTGGTGTTTTTGCAAAGTAAGATCCTAGCAAGGACCAAGTCCACAAGCCATAATCTGAATTGTACCAAGTTTTATTTTCAGTTTCAGAGAGCATTTTTTATTTGAAATACTACTGAACCAAAAGATCTCATGAGCATCTACAGTAAATGCTAAAAAAGCTTTAAGTGGGTATGCAAATCTTCATTATTTAAATCAGTAACAATCCCTTCTCACCCAAAGCACTCAGAATCCCTATAGTTAAATCTAAGTTAATATGCTGTAGGGAGTCTGGCTATGGGGGCTTCTCAACAGAAGTGAAAGAAACTGATGTAAACTTTTTACTAAAAATTCATTTATGGAATTGAATAAGTTGGGCACATTAGAGTAGGAATAGAAAAAAGAAATCTTTTTTATCCCATACGTGTTCCTTTCCTTCTTTCTTTCTGGGCAATTCCTGGGACAGATCTCAAAGCTTCTCTGGTGCATTTCAGTTAATAATAGAAGCATCATCTCTAAGTATATAAAAAAAAGTCTAGTGCTGCCTAATATCAAATTTCAACCCCTCAAGTGATTTTGTTTTTCTGGTTCCTTTGCCCTGAACCAGCTCAGGCTTAAAACTCCAAAGAAGGGCTCTGCCTGCACCATTTCTTCACTTTCCTCAGTCATTCTTCCTTCTCCTTATTGCCCTCGAGGTCTAGGAAGAGGGCTGGCAGGTGGGGAGGATGGATAAAAAGGTTCCCTTGACTATGTCAGCAAGAATCTGTCACCAGAGAGTCCAGTGTTGGCTCTTTTTCTCATGGCATTTCTGAAGACCCTTTGGCCCTGTCCCCACAAAGACCCCTCCAAAATAGCTCCTGTTTTGCCATGTGTAAGCTCTCCTACACCCTGGGAAGCCACCCTCGGCCCTGCTCCCAGTGCTGCTCTCTCGATAAGGTCCTTTCTAGCATTGGGCATCCTTTGGGAATGGGACCTTTTGTACAATGACAAGCCTGGACCTTGCTTCATGCTTGTTCTTGCTCTCAGCAAAATAGCCACTGCCTTCCCCTGCCAAATCTGGATGTGGAGGTGGCCTGCTCTCTTTATGTTGCCATCAGAAGCAATGTCACCTGGCTTCTCACCTTTGTACCCTCCAAAGTAGAGGAAGCACAGGTCAAGTTCTTGAAGAAACTTCTCTCCATACTTAGCTCTCATTCAGTGGTAGTCCTCTGATGGCCCAGAACTGCAAGCTTCCTCATGTTTGTGTCCATGGCTTGAGGAGAAGATTGACATGGCAGTCTCCTTCCTGCTAGATACCTGTGCCAGCTTCAATGTGGGGGTCTTGTGGCCCTCGGCCTCTTTCTTGGTGGACTGGGAAGCAATCATAGCCCTTCCCCAAAGCAAAGAGAAGGCCATGAATGTTGTTCATTTATTTACCTCAGGAAAACCCTCGCCTCCCACCTATGATTGAAAACTCCTTTCAGAAAGTGGGTACTTCCACCTTCTTAGCTCTGAGGCCTTAGCTGTCTGAAAAACAGCAAAAGAATCTCATTTAACCTCCCATTAGAAACATGTGCTTTATTCTGGCCACTGTGGTGCACCTTCCTCTACACTTTCCTGAGCTTAAAAGTGAAGCCTTTGACTACCGGTCACATCCTTTCATGGCTTCTAAGAAAGACCACAACCTGTGGTAACCCACCATTCTGAAGAAAAGGAGCCAATATCCATAGTTTGGAAATAGGGTTTTATTCCTTGAAAATCTGGAAATATGTCTCAGGCATGCTTAGGCTGCTGGGAAAAGGGAAAATCCCAATTCCCAGCACATGAATTGGCTGTTAAAGCAGACAGAATAAGCATTCGCCAAGGGAAATTCCACTTTCTGCAGGTGTGTATTAAATACAGGAGAGAGAGAGCACATCTGGATGGAGAAGATTGTGCAATGGTGAAATGAGATTTTTTGGAGGGATGCAAAGTGAAAAAGAAGAGTTTTTTTTTTGTTGTTGTTGTTTGTTTGTTTCTTTTTTGAAACTCAGCAGTCTTTGGGCTTGATCAGAAAAGCAATATGAAGGAAGGGAAATGCACATGTCTTCAGACAAGGCACTGCCTGGAAAATAATGAGCCAAAGCCTGTCATTTTGCCAGAATTGAAAATATGTTTTTCAGGGCCTTTCATTTTGGTAAATGCATTACCTTTCACACCATTTGACTTTTAGAGAAATAATCACAACAGCAGAGCAGAGTTGGTTGGTAGGGAATTGACCTGGCTGGAAGATTATTGGCAAGTGTCCAAGTTCTGGGACAGTTTTACTTAAACATTCTCAATAAAATCGTGCATAGAGTCCTCTCAGAGACTTTATTGAATTCCTACAAGTGCAGGCACAGTGTTGGGGAAGGAGATAATGAAGGAGAATAAAAATGCTGTGAGTGTTAACTATTCAGGGTCTGTGAGAAAGTCATTACATGAAGAATGTTTAACCTTTACCTTATTGCCTTCGGAAATATTCAGTTGGCCAATTTTAGAGACAAAATTTTACCTCTTGATTACCATAAATCAAGAGCTTGCGAATATTTTTAATACTGTTTAAAAAAAACAGGAAGCTGGAAAGGAAATACAGATCTGACAATTTACCATCAGAAGTTTTCTCAGAGCTGCCAGTAAACCTCATGTAATGTACACAATTAATATTTATGAGTGAGACATTGTAGAGCCGACATCTGCCATTGCTTAGCGATTCACTGAAATTCCCCAAGGATCCATTTTCTTAGCACCATGGTAGAATTCACTGACCTCATACCCTGGATAAAAGAGACTAGGTCTAGTGTGAAAGGAGAAAGGGTTTGAATTGTTTTAAAAAATATTAATTGGAGGTGGGACATCCTTCTTAGATGGTGAAAAGAAAGAAGTTTGCACCTTGTAGACATTTTGGTGTCTTGATCCAAACCCAGGAAATAGTCAAAGGCCTTAGAGTAATGTCACAGTTTATTGCTCTCAAAAAGCAGGGTGACTATTCTTTCTGCATAAGAGATCTCACTGCGTTACGTCAGGAAGTAGTTTTGGTTGTGACAATGGATGCCAGCACCCAGGTAATCTTGGGTGGAAATTTACTTGGTCTGTTTCTGGGGAGAAGTGTCTATGTCCATCATCACTTACAGGACCATAGCCCAGAGTCTCCCCTCTGAATAATTAATGACTGAGCAGACAAGAGCCCCCTGACTTAGAAACTGGGCTAAGCTTAGGAAGGTAGAAAGGGTGATCGAAGCAACTGCACAGGGAGAGTAACCAGGATTCTCAAGGAAAGATGCTGACCAGGGAGGTGGCAGGAAGAGAAGAAGCGATGGAGATGGTTAGGAGACAGACAGTTCTTCACGGGGTACCCCCCTTTTGAAGGCCACATCCTCAGACAAAGATATAATCTCTTCTGAAATCTGAGCCTTTAGAAAAGTTCCCTTCATACTCCATCAGAGTGGGGAGTGTGACGGACTAGAGAAGACAGACAGGATCAGGACAAGGAGGGAGACACCTGGGGGAAAAGTGACCACCTGACGCTCTCATTTGCAGAGGGATTGATCACAGATGGAACTGAAGGGGAACTCCTCCAGCCTCACTTCCAACCCATGCCAATCTGGAGGGTTTGTAGGCTCAGCCACTCACGAGCCAGAGTGCAGAGACACGCAGAACTGTGTTAACAGAGAGGATCCCATCCGCCCGCGAGGCTGCCACCACAGTTCAGCAAGGAGCCATCTTCAAGACCAGAATAATCTACTTCAGAGGTACACTGTGAGTACAAATGAGACCACTTACATGAAAATGCTTTTCACCCTCTAAAGTGCTACTACACAAATAAGGGTGCTATGTTAAAATATGTATTATTAACTCAGTTGTGTTCTTCTTGACACAAAGTTATTGGTCTGACCTTCTTCTGTCTTCACCTAAGTATTTTTTAAAATATCTACATATTACCATTCTGAGTAGAAAGCCACCTTGGATTAGGTGTAAATTCTTCATTAATTCTTTATTTAATCAGCCAACTAATTGGCTGATTCCCAAGGTAGGCTAGGACAGGGTGTGAATAGACATTTAAAACCCAGAATAATAATTGAAAGATGCTACATTCATTTATTGAATGGTTTGGAGACATCTACTTTGTCCCAGACAGTATGCGAAGTACTAGAGACAAAAAAAAAAAAGAAAGAAAGAAAGAAAGAACAATTTGTACTCTCAGCAGAGCTCAGTGGGAGGGAGGAGACATACACAATGCAGTTCAATTCAGGACAAGATGTGCTGTGAGAGAAGATTGGTCTTCTTAGAATGAAGTCAAAGAGTAACATTATATTCCCAGGAGGTGGCCTGCTTATGTGTTAGGCAGGGTCAGCAAAGCACTACTGTGTGCCTGACAAAGGGAGTTCAAGTTGATTGCCTCTTGATTGAGATTGGCAGATTCACTGTTGCCAAGAATTAGATCAGTTAGGAACTTGAGGTTTTGAGGAACCTAGACTATAGTGCATGGTTGGGGGTGGCGGTGGGGGGGTGAGCAGTGAAATATGAGCAAACATGGGAACACAGGAAACAAATCTGAACCACGCCGAGGTGATATGGTATAGTCCATTAGAGTGTGGGCTCTACATCATACCACCAGCACCAGTGAAATTCCAAATTGGAGTCCCTACTGTCTGTGTGACCTTGAGTAAATTACTTAATCTTCCTTGTCTTGGTTTTCTTATTTAAAAATAGGCTTAATGCAAGTACCTACTTCAAAGAACTGTTTTGAGAATTAAAGAGAGAATTCTTAAAAAATTCTTCAAAAAAGTTCTGGCAAGAATTGAAAGCTCCATAAATGTCCATTATCAGCGTTCTGTTTCTTTGCTCCAGGAAAAGCTAAATGGTAAGAGATCTTGGGAAGGAAAATCAATTTCACTCAGGTGGGACTCATGAAATTGGAAATACCATGAACTTGTAACTCTTTGAGAATCTGAGTAATGCTAATGATCGAGTTATTTCACATACACCTCCCATGCAACCACAGCTCAGCTATAAATCTGCACTCATCCATTCTTCACCACCAGTAGGACTCAGTTGCTCTCCTTGACTTCACTGCTTCTGCTCCCTCCTAATGTCCTCATGCTGCCTTCTCTCTGTGGAACTTATCCTCTGTCCCCAATACCAACCCCCAGTTCTCTCCATATTTTATATTTAAATTTCCTGAGAGAGTCTAATTCATCAATAGTAAACCTGTCAGGCAAAACAATTCTATGAGTCATTGAATGGGTGTTTGGCACAGCAAGTGGGCCTCCTTCAGTTGGGCATCTGCTCCTGGTGTATTCGGTAGTGTCCAGGATGAAGGCATTGCTAGGACAGAGAACGGTCACCTAGGTAACAGCCCATTTGGGTCTGCTGCCCATTGACAGGCTTAGGCAACAACCACTGAGAAGTGGACAGTGACTATGTAAGGGAGGGTGAGGCTTAGACTCTAGTTCACTGGTACACCTCCATCCACGACCTGTCAGGAAAAGTTAACCAAACACCTTTTTTAAGTGTACAAACTATACAATAAAATCCCAATATCTTTTGATAAATGTTTAACATAATCATTAACATGGGTGAAGCCATCCTTAACCATCCGATCTCCTGATGAATAGTATGTGGGTCCTCTTTCATCAAAGAATCTATAAAGTATACATTTTGCCAATCTGTAAGTGATCTAATTTTCCTTCTCTGTGAAATGAGGTGATTGTCCTATGCTGATCTTGACAATGCCCAGCTCTGACCTTCTGTAATCATGTCGTGGGGTAAGTGCATCTGACATTTGTGGGGTCCAGAGCAAGAGTACAAATGGAACGCTACACAACAAACATAATGTAGCACAAAAGCTACATAAACCAAGAAAGCAAGCAGCTGGAACAAATGTACTTGATAACATTCCTCTAAAAGGATGGATGTGCATTTAGGATTCTTGGATCCCTTCAAGTCCCAGAACTCAGCAACACTCAGAGACCCAGCCCCTCCCTGTCGAGGCCCCCTAGCTTATAGTCTGTTCTCTGCTTGCTTCTCATACTAGGCTCTCTCCTGCATGTTGAGGAGCCCCATGGACACCCAGGCAGACACTGCAATCCAAACAGGCAGCACCATTCACATCCCCCACCCCACCCCGACTCCAAAATCATGACTTCTCAGCCTGAGGCTAAGGGGTGTGCACAATGTCAGTGGTCTGGTTAGGGGCCATAGACTTGGGGGGTTACTCGAAGACACTTGCTCAAGAATTTGGGGGTCCCAGGTGCATTTATGTAGTCTAGAAAAGGGGATGGGGCTCTAGGCAGACACATCCTCTTGGCCTCCAAAACTCCTCATTTGACGGGGAGAAGCTCAGCCAGAGGAGAACCAGGCAGGACACTCTATGGCCTGGCTCCCCAGCAGGGGCCCTCTTACCTCCATCTAAGGCAGGTACAGTACTGCCCATGGCAACAGAGCCACAGCATCCAATCAAAGCAAAAAGTACCATTAACTATTTTCCCCTATTCTTTTTGGTGGCCTTGAAATTCTGCACACCTAACTCGACAGAAGAACAAATAGACACATTTTAGCGGACAGTGGGTTTAACTGGTACACTTTTGTTTGCATTCTGTTGTGCTCCAAGCTGCCAGAAGGCAAGTTCCTCTGTCTCTACAGTGGTGCAGACCCTTCCAGTTCCCAATTCAGTCCCCCTGCAGCCTGACCAGGATTGGAAGGAAGGAAAAAGGGGGCCAGAGATTATGGGATGTGACTTTGACTTATATAAGCCCCTCTATAGGGGAGAGTGCTTTTAACGTCATGGATTGTTTGTGTATGACTGCATTTTTAGAGAAATCTTTCTGCCGATGTGAAACATAGAAAAACATGGAGGAAACAAAATTCATGCCATGAGATAATGATATTACCAATAGTCAACAATGATCACATATTTACTATGCATCCAGCATTGATCAAAATATTTTATATGCATTATCTCATTTAACCTCATGAAAATTAGATAACTGTTACCATTTTAACTTTAGCTATTTCTAAAATATGGATTTCACAAATACAGAATGATGGGATGTACAGAGGCTTGACCAACCATAGTTTGGAAGTAGCCACAACTCTGACCCCATCCAAAGTTAACATCCATAACTCTTCTTAATTCCCGTGAGATGAAATATGTTCAAAAACATTTCTGGGCACTTTCCACCTTATTAGCAAAGGTCAAGTCATCTTCAAATATTCTGATTTTGCTTATTTGTTTAAAGTAATATGTTTTATGCACAATTGAATTCCTGGGTCACAGGAATGAAATACAGAATGAAAGAACGTATATCTTTAAATTCAAATCAATAAAGAATGCCTGAGGACACGAAATCCATTCATTAGAGAGTGAAATGAACAGTAGAAGAGCCAGGAGGGCAAGCGAAACCTGCTTTCTCAGTGTTAGAATATTTTAGTGCGACCTTAAAATTCAGCTCAGGCCAATTGTACACACACGAGCAGTCAGAGCACGCTCTTCCCGCAGAGTGCAGGCTATTATCGAGGTTGTACCCTCTGAATGAAATACTGGAAGTTCTACTGTCTAAAAAAAAAAAAAAAAAACAAATGAAAAATATGAAAGAAAAAGAAACTGCCCATTAAAAGAGAAAATACTGCACCCACCAGTGGAAAACAACTGTTTTTGCTGACTGCCGGAATTATTGAGTGTAATTTTGAAATGTCAGAGAAGTTTTGCAAAGAGAAAATTTCCTGTGTTTTCTGGGTGGAGTTACAGGTGAGACCTTTGCTGGCCTGGCCATAAGCCCACTCACCTTAAAAGGCCTTCAAGCCCCTTGCCGACGAGCTTGGTTTCCTCTGTAGGGAACACCTGCCTTCTCCTTTCGTGAACAGTAGATTAAACCCTTAATTTTCAGATTAGTGAGAAAAATCTGTTTAAATGTACTTGATAAGACTCACAATACAGAGAACATTTTGGTGGCTGCCAGATGGGAGGAGGTTGGGGGAATGGATGAAAAAGGTGAAGGGATTAAGAAGTACAAATCAGTTGTTACAGAATAGTCATGGGGATGTAAAGTACAGCACAGAAAATACAGTCCAGGGACTTCCGCCAAGATGGAGGCATAGGTGGAAACACTGTGCCTTCTCCCACAACCAAGTTTGAATACAACAAAGGTTTGGAGAAACAAAGACACAACCAAAGGACAGAAAATTGAATTATATGGAAGTCCGACTACATCTAACTGTTCAATGGGGACGGTAAGAGGGGCGGAGCCAGCAGCTGAGCAGGGTGGGGCAGGACAGGGCCCCCGACCCAGGTGCGCAGGCAGACGGGGGCCAGCTGGGGTGTGGGGCAGACCGCGGGTGCATATTCGCGCAAAGTGAGACAGACCACGCAGGCCCCAGGGGGCGAGGGCTGATGGCGGTGGCACACTCGCGTGCAGTGGGACGAAACGCGTGGGCCCAGTGACGACAACTGCGGCTCCGGTGAGGGCCGTGGCCGAAGGTGGCGGACAGGACGCCATAGTCCCTCTTTGACCCCGCCCCCACATACAGCGTCACAACCCAGCGACTTAGTTGCCCTGCAATACCAGTGAAAGCCATTGTCCCTCTTTGACCCCACACCCACATACAACGTCACAACCCAGCGACTTAGTTGCCCTGTTCTAGTGAACACTTTAGGGCTCTGATCCTGCTATGGAACAGGCACGAACAACCCGAAAGATGGCGCAAGAAGAACTCAAAGTCCCAGAGCCAATAACTCTAAGCGACCGAGAAATTGCCAGCCTCTCAGAAGCACAATTCAGGACACTATTTATCAGGATGCTCACAGAACTGGTAGATTATAGTCACAAATTAGAGGAACAAAGTCACAAATTAGAGGAACATATGAAGGCTAAACTAATTGAAATGAAGGGAGATGCACAGGAAACCAATAGTGATGGAAAGGAAACGGGGACACAAATCAATGGAATGGACCAGAAGGAAGAACAAAACATCCAACCAGAAAGGAATGAAGAAATGAGAATTCAAAAAAATGAGGAGAGGCTTAGGAACCTCCAGGACATCTTTAAATGTTCCAACATCCAGATTATAGGGGTACCAGAAGGGGGAAAGAAACAGCCACGAGTGGAAAACATATTTGAACAAATAATAAAGGAGAACTTCCCCAGTCTGGCAAAGGAAATAGACTTCCAGGAAATCCAGGAAGCTCAGAGAGTGCCAAAGAAGTTGGACCCAAGAAGGAACACACCAAGGCACATCATAATTACATTAGCCAAGACCAATATGAAGGAGAGAATCCTAGAAGCATCAAGGGATAAGGGGACAGTCACCTACAAAGGAGTACCCATCATAACCAAGCCCTTATTATATGAAATGCTAAAGGGACTTATATAAGAAAAAGAAGATGAAAAGTATGAACAGTGAAAGGACAGCAAACACACAGTTATTAACAACCACACCTAAAACAAAAGCAAACTAAGAGGACAGCTAGATCAGGAGTGGAACCATAGAAATGAAGAACACATGGAGGGTTAGAAACAGGGGGGTGGGAGAGGGAGAAGGGGGGAGAAGGCACAGAAAATAGCATAGATGGTAGGTAGAAAATAGATAGGGGGGAGGGCGAGAATAGTGGGGGAAATATAGAATCCAAAGAACTTAAGACATGTGGTTATAAACTAAGCGGGGAAGAATAGTGGGGGAGGGAGGGTGCGGGTGGAGGGGATTGAAGGGGGGAATAGAACAACTGTAATGGTATAATCAATAAAATATATTTTAAAAAAAAGAAAATACAGTCCAGGATATTCGAGTAACTATGTATGGTGTCAGATGGGTATGAGATTTATTGGGATGGTCACTTAGTAAATTACATAATGTCTAATCCCTGGGGTGTACACCTAAAACGAATATCATATTGTATGTCAACTTGAATTGAAAATTAAAAATGATTTTACAAAAACCTAAAAACCAAATGTATTTGATAAGTAGTTATCCAATGCCTACCTTGTGGTAAGCACTATTCTGGCTGTGGGAATAAAGCATGAATGAACTAGACAAAGCTGATCGCCATGGAGCTACAGGTATGTGGGCTGTAGGTGGAGAGAAATGCTAGGAAGAGAAGGAAGCAGGGAAGTGGGTAGTAAGTGTTGGAGGGGGCGGGGTTCACTTCCATGTAGGATATCAGGGAAGGCCCCACTGAAAAGCTATTTTTGTAAAAGCCTACTTCAAGTTAGCATGAAAATGAGGCCTGTGCGTGCTTGTGGAAAGCATATTCCAGGTAGATAGAACACCAAGTTCAAATGCCCTGGGGTAAAGGTGTATTGGTCTGCCAGGGCTGCTGTAACCAAACACCACAGGCTTGGGGACTTAAACAAAAACTCATTTTTTCACAGTTCTGGAGGCGAGAAATGCTGACAGATCAAGTGTCAGCAGGGTTGATTCACTGTTTGGCCTCTGCTTGGCTTGCAAATGGCTGCCTCCTTTTGACTTCTTCACAGGGGTCCCCCTGTGCACCCACGCCCCTGGTGTGGCTGTGTGTACTAATCTCCTCTTATAAACCAGATTGGGTTAGGGTCCACCTCAATGGCCTCATTTTAACCAACTCTGTAAAGACCCTATCTCCAAATACAAGCATATATTGAGGTACTGGAGTTTAGGGTTTCAACATATAAATTTGGTGGGAGGAAGACACAACTCAGCCCTTAATGCTGTGATATACTGGTGTTTCCAAAGCATGGCAGAGGCCAATATGACAAGAGTGAAGTGAGTTAAAGGCAGAGTGACAGATTAGATCAGAGAGATAAATGGGAGGGAAGTCAGATAGTGTAGGTCCCTTAAAGGTCATTGTAAAGATATTTTCTTTTACTTTAAATAAAATGGGAAACCAGTGCAAGGTTTTGGGCACAGGAATGAAGTGGTCTTCCATTTCAGCATTCTGCTCTTAAAGATGGGCAGGTCTCTTGGGAGGGGTAAAACCCTCATACAAATGAGGATTGCTAGTGGACCCACAGAAGGTCTGGGGCAAAATCTGCTTACCTTTGTACCTGGTCTACTTTTGTTACAGAACCTGGAATTTTTTTTAGGTAAACCCTTTCTCAGAAGCCTTGATGGTGGATTTGTTTTTCCCTTCTTACAGTTTTGTGAAGTTCTGCTCTGTTTATCTTGAGCCTGGGTATTGGGGGAATACAAGTTTAGAATTGTTACGGCTTTGAGTAAATTGAATATTTTATCATTAGGAAGGGACTCTCTTTATCTCTAGTAATGATTTTGCCTTGAAGTCTAATTTATTTCATGCTCATACAGCTACAGTAGGGATCTTTGAATAATAGTTGCCCTGTGTGTAATCATTCCCCCTGTTTACCAAATTCTTCTCCTCCTCCTCCTTTTGGGTGTACTTTGGGCCTGCACCTACTAGACCCCTTGTGGCTGGATAGGATTATGGTACCAGTCCCAGCAGAAGATCTGCAGGTACAAAGTGCTTCGCTTTTTAGAAGGAGCACACAATGGTCCCTGAGGCCCTTTTGCTGCCACAGTGACTGGCCCTGTTTAGAGGGATTTCTGCTTTGTCACTCAGGGCTTTGAAGGCAGAAGACATCCAGCAGTGGCCCAGTGACTCGCAGCGGATACGAGCGAGAAGTTCGTGTTTGTTTGTTTTTGTCTTAAGCCACTGGGATTCTGGAGTTGTTTGATAGCACAACAAACTAATCATGACACCTATGTCTAGGTCATCTTTTAAAATTCTTGTACTTTTACTCTTTCTGTATCCCAGAGCGTCTCAACCTCAGCACTTGACATTTTGGGCTGGACCATTGTTGTTATGGGGACTGTCATAGCATCCCTGGCTCCTTCCCACTAGATACCAGCTTCCCACGAGATACCAGTAACACTCAATCCCCATTCTCTGGGTGTGACAATCAGCGGAGTCTCCACACATTGCCCAAATCACCCCTGGTTAAAACCCATGATGCTCTGCTTATGGTTTAGCGATTTTTCTTATAAACTGCATATAGCTACCTTTGTGCTTTTTTATCCAATAGAAAAATTTTTATTGTGTAATTGGAGCGTCTGGTCTATTTAAATGTTTCATGAGCACTGATATGTTTAGATTTATTTCTATTGGCTTATTTTTGTACTTTCTTTTATTCTAACTTTTTCTGTTTCTCTCAAATCAATTATTGTACTCATTTTCCTCACTCCTTTTGGTCCTTTTTCCTGGTTTGCACATTATACATCCTGTAACAGGAGTATTTTAACAGACATTCTCACCAAATGAAGGCCAAGCTTTGCACTTCAAGGTTCTTTGAACACTCTAACTTCAGTCATCTTTTTCCAATTTATGTTTTAGTTTTATCCAATATTTCAGTTTCATCCTGTTTCATAACCTCACATATTAGATATTGTTTTATGAAGTTAGAATTTATTAAATTCACCACTTTCTTATTTGCCATTCATGTGGAGATCTCAAACCTTCTATCTGGGTTGATTTTCTTTTCACCTAAAGTACACTTTTTAGAATTTCCCTCAGTGAGTGTCTAGTGTGATAAACAGTTTTAATTTTTAACCTAACTAAAAATATCTGTATTCCTCTTTCATTATTGAAAGGCAGTTTCTTAGTGTAGAATTCTAATTGTTAGAATTCTAAGTTCAGGGTGTTTTCTTAGCATATTGAACATAATATTCCACTTGCTTTTCACTTTTTTGTTGCTGTGAAACATTAACTATCTGTCTATTTGATTTTCCTTTGGGTCAATCAGTCTTTCCACATGTCTTTAAGATCTACTTTTTCTGGGTGGTGTTCTCCCCTATGATGTATTTTTTCTTTTTTCTTTAAACTTTATCCATTTTTTTTTTTTAGAGAGAAGGGAAGGGAGGGAGAAAGAGAGATGGAGACAAACACCAATGTGAGAGAGAAACTTCAATTGGTTGCCTCTTATATGCACCCTGACTGGGGACTGAACCCTCAACCCAGGATGTGCCCTGACCTAGAATCAAACTGGCGACCTTTTGCTTTGCAGGATGACAACCAATAGGCTGAGCCACACTGGTCAGGGCTATGGTGTATCTTCTCATCTGTCTTACTGGTAATTATAAATTTGAGGTTTGCTATCTTTAAATAATTCTTAAAATTTTCAATTCCTATCTCTTCAAATATATGTTACCCCATTTAAAAAATATTATCTGCTTCTGGGATTAGATATATATATTAGAAATTCTCACCCTATGCTTCACATTTATTAACTTCTCTCTTTTTCCCTCTGGGTTGAATTATAGAACATTTCTTTAAAATCAGTCCTCTGTGCTGGGTTCTTTCTTTAGCTGTTTCTAAAATTCTATTTAGAATGACCAACTCTTCAATTACCATTACTTTTATATTTCTAGAAATTCTAGTTATTTTTTGACAAATCTTAGTATTTTTATGGTCTCTTGAGCTTTGCTCATATTTTGAAAAGTATCTTTTAAATCTTAAATCATGCTCATACTTATACTCAATTTTTATTCTCCATCTCATAATTTCTTCCCCCCCTTTTAAAACACTTTATTTATTTTTAGAGAGAGGGAAAGGGAGGAAGAGAGGGAGAGAAACATAGATGTTAATGAAAAACATCCATCAGTTGCCTGTCATACATATCCAGTTGGGGGATGGAACCCACAACCCAGACATGTGCCCCAACAGTGTCCCAACAGGGAATTAAACCAGCGACCTTTCCCTTTATGGGGGGCGGGGAAGGGGGGTGACCCCCAACCAACTGAGCCACACCACTCAGGGCAGTCTCACAATTTCAATCCCTGCAGTTTCACAGGTTTGATTCTACTGACTGTTGGTTGTCCTCATTCTCCTTTATGGGGCCTTCCTTTCTTGTGTGTTCCACTGTGGGGGCAACTTTTTCAGCAAGTCCCCCCATCCACCATGGATGAAAGTAACACTACCAAGACATGATCTTTTGGGGGAGGAGAGGTGGCCAATCTCTCAGAGGAGAAGGGCCACGAGCCCCTTCCTCAAGGGGCTTTTATTGGGTTGTAATACACAGGAATACAGGCGGTAAGGATCAAACAGTAGATAACACTTCAAAGAAATCTGAGGGCTTAGTCTGAGTCAGTGTCTGTCAGGAAAGGAGGTTGCAGAAACTTGGGGAGACATACTCATTTCCTGCTTGGACCTTTATCATATGAATGAAAGCACTCTTAGCAAAGCAGGCTTCACAGGACTTCTAGGAACTCTTTCTTATGCCCGATCACCCCAGATCCCGCTCTAGCCAGCAAGGGGCTGCACTGCCTCCCTATCATAGGTTTTCAGGTTTAGTGGATCAGAGCCAGGAAGGGCTTCTCCCAGGGGACATGGGGACTCGGGCTATGTCAGAATAGCCAGGGAGGGGGGCAAGGGTCCATCACTCCCTCTTTGTTGTAGACCCCGAGTCCTTCCATGATGGCCTCCCAAGTGATCATGTCTGGCTTAGGTTGCCCCCACTCTGAGGGGTCTTATCTGTCATTGACTATCTGACCATGCATTGGGGACAAGGGAATGAAGCAGAAGCAGCGTTTGCTACCAGAGACAAGCTTTGTCTCCTTAGTGGCTTGCATTCCAGAGGTCGCTCACTCAGTCTTAGCCATGGGGGACAGTTACAACTCCTGAAACCAGGCAGAGTGGTTCCCAACATTCCGCTACGTTTGGCCTGCAGGGCAATGCTGAGACTACTTACAATGAAAGTTTTGGTTTAAAGTTTAAACCCATGTGTGGACAAGCTTGTCATTATCAGGCCTCAGGAGGGGATTGCATTTTTTTTTCACCCAGAATCAAGATCTAGATGGCCATTTTGCTTCTGAATACTTAAAATCTACTTACTTTTATGTGATATATAATGAGTATAATAGAAAGATCATAAAAATTGGTGTAAAAGAGACCTGGTTTGAACTCCTTATTGATTATGCATGTGGTGGCAAGCAACCTAACATTTCTGAAATGTGGATAGTAACAGTCACTGCACAAATCTGTTGTAAAGATTAAACATGTGTGTGTGTGTGTGTGTATGTGCTATCAGGCATACATTAGGACCACAGTGTTAGCTCCTTTACTTATGGAATGCTCATGTTTTCATATGTCATCATTCATGCATAGGTCACCTGAAAAAGAGATTCCTTTGCCAATTAGGAAATGGGGAAAACCATCTCATCTCCCTTCTCTCTTCCCATCACAACTCTCCTTTGCTTGCTATGTCCCTGTTACTGGCTACACTGGAACAGCTTTAACTTACTAGAAGTACAATCCCTACATCAGAGCAGGCAGTCAGGAAAAGCAAAGTGTTAGAACAATAAAAGATTTTCTTCCATAAGGAGTTGTTCAAAATGAGAGAATCACAGACACACACATAAACTCACAAAAGTGTATTTACAACTTGACTTTCAAACTCAGTAAAAATCCCTATTTTCTATAATTCCTAGACATCAAAAAATCAGGTGAACTTGGTTTGGAGGTTTTCCCATCTAAGTTACTAACTACACTGTAGAATACGGTGGAACATTGTAGGTAACGTAGTTAAAGATTTAGTAGTTGTCATACCTCTTAAATTGCTAGTTCTAAAAACAGTCATATTTATGTAAAGTACAGCATAGAGAATAGAGTCAATAATGTTGTAATAAATATGCATGGTGTCAAATGGGTATTAGAGTTATCAGAGTGATCAGGTCCTACATTATATAAATGTCTAATCACTCTGTTATACACCTGAAACTAATATAATATTGTATGTCAACTGTAATTTAATTTTTTTCAAATTATGACAAGTATTCCAAAAACCAGAACTCCTCAAGTGGGATGACTCGCTCAGTTGGAATTTTCTTAACATTTAATTTTAGAGAGAAGAAAGAGGTTAAGAGAAAATAAACTCATATTAGCCATGCTATGTTCTTAGGTCTGCAAACATTCATTCCAATCTTTTGCAGTTGCTGTATTTGCAATTATAACTCTAGGAAATAAAAACTAATAATCATAACAGGAAGGCATGAGAAAATCCCCAATGTTCAAGATAAAATGGATTATCTTTCTAGGACTGAAATTACTGAATAAAGAGCCTGTACTTATTCACATCAGAAAGCTCCACTTAATATTAATAAACACTGTTATATATATTTATAAGCATATAAAAATATCATAATCTGTATGATATCTCTGCACTCAAACTCAAATCTCAGAAGAACTGATCGCAAACACTGTCGAGGTCCTGAGTTCTAGGGCAGTAAGAGGGCTCTCTTTCTCTTCACAAGGAGGAACCTTCCGTCTCTGGGCAGTGGGCTGGGGAAACATCAGTGAGCCCCTCTCCTTCAGGAAGTGCAATACTTATGCCTTTATAGACTCATGAACAGAAGCTCTCCCGCTCAGAACTTTGAAAGGCTTAGCCACCGTAGCTAAGGCATGGACCTAAGTGGATTAGTCTTGCTGCAATCATCCCCTGCTCTCAGGAGTTAAAGGCACAAATGGACTTTGAGAAATTGGTGCCATTTGGACATTTGCCCTTCACGCTAATTTGCGGATGCAGAACAGCTCTGCTTTGGGAATATTCTGATGCTCTGTCCTTTGTAACATCACTGAGAAATGTACCAAGTGTCCCCCAAGATCACTGAAAGGAAGAAAAGTGAATTCATAAAAAAGTCTGCCAACTGTAATACCCTGATGGATGAGGCAAGGGGGAACCATCTTTTATCTCACCCTGAAATAGTGATTGGTTTACTCTCTAAATCATTTGGACCAAATTCTCCTTGCAATTTTATTCCTGTAAGAGTTCTGTTGTTGCCTTTTCACATTAAAAAGTAAGTTCCCTTTATTCAGCCCAAAAATATGTGCCTTAAAAGAACGCAGTTTTCCTAGGCAACAGTCCCAGCATGGGGCGGCAGTGCCTGAGACTGTAGTTACACATCATTCACTCCTCAGAAAGTATTCCTTGACCCCCTCGTCTGTGCCAGAATTTGTGCAAGGAACCGAAGCCAGAGCAGTGCTGGGGGAACAAACAACTCCTAACTTCAAGGAGTTTGCAGCCTAATAAAGATGAAGATAGCTGAACAATTACAACGAAGAGGATGATTGTAAGAAAGTACAAGGTGCAATAATAACAAAAATCTCAGGTTTCCTACCTTTAGAGAGGTCAGGCAAGAAGTTTTCTATCAAAGTGATATTTCACTTGAAAAGGGAGTAGAACTTGGACATGAGTGTATGAGGTGGGGGGTGGTACTAGAGGAAAAGAACACAACACAGAAAGAGCGAGGAACAGCTTGTGCAATTCAGGGACTATTGAGAGGGTCACTGTGCCTGGAGCATTGTGAGCGAAGTGTGGTGGCAGAAAAGGCCTGGTGGACATAAGTCAGACTCTTTGTGACCTTGGAGTCCCCTTTGCAATGTTGAACATCGCTGCAAGATTTGAAGGTTGTAAGCAGGAGAACTGAACGACCAGATTTTAATATTTTAAAAGACTGGCCTGTGCTCAGTCTGAGGTTTGTCCTCAGTGATGAGAGAACAAACAAATTCTCCCCTCTGGACATAAAACACAGGCTAAATGTCAGCCTGCAAGGATAGAATGGGCTAATGTGAGTGCTTATCCCAGAACAACCCATCTTCCCTGTTAGAAAAACAACTTCTAAACATAGGCTTCTCTGACCACACACGGAGTCATAGCCTAGAACCACTCAGTTTCTCACCAAAACAGAAATCTTTCTTGCCCTTCAATGACATTGACTAGCCATGTGAATGTAATAATACTCTCCTTGGAGGTTTTAATGGCGTGTTCTGTAACTCAGGTCATAGCCCGTCTTGCAAATAACTCTCAAAAATCAGGCCGTAATATATCATCAAAGAGACTGTATTTCTCTGCTTCAATAGTTGTGCCAAGAAATGCAACTGATCTTTGGTTTATATCCCAATCTGGAAGTGCTGATTTCTTCCAACCTAAGAGGCTGGTTCTAGCATTAGTTAAGAAAGGTATTTGAGCAGACCATTTTGGCCTCTGCCATATATTGTCTGAAGAAGGAGGTGATATTAGTTTCCTTCCATCGACACCAGTGTCCTCTCTCATCTCTGCTTCTGGATTCAGTAGGGTCTTTTGGCCAGGTCAGCTTTGGGAACTATGCTCACACTCAGTCAGCAGTCTCACCTGTGTGGCTGGCTCTCAGTCTGCATTGCCCAGATTTGAGCTTGGGCTTGGCTGCAAAGGGCAACAGAGGAAGAGAGATGTAGACAAAGAGGGAAGCAGACAAAGACTTCGGAATTTGTTAGACTGAAGAGCAAGTCTCTATATGGCAATTCACTTCCCATAATTTGATCATCCTTTTCTGTAACTAGGCACTCTTCTGGTTCTTGGTGATGTCATTGGAGGTGTACTGCAGGTACCAGTAATTTGGGCCTAGAGATCCCTCACATAGGGCCTGGAATCCCAGCCCCAATCATAAGATTTGGAAAACACAGCACCCCATTCAACTCCCTAGAAAAATGCATTCTCTGACTGCCTGGGAGAGCTAGGCAGAAGGGTTTTGTTGTTGTTTTGTTCTTTTTCTTTAATATGGCAAAGGCTTCTGCTCTCTGTGGAGGCAATTTCCTTTATGCCTCATTCCCCTAGGAAACATGACTTCAATTATACCCACTCTTAAAAAGTCTCTTCTAAAAGTCAAAAGGTGTTTTACTGGCTACCTCAGACATAGAGTTTCCGTTCACTGCAGCTCTGACGAGATGGGAAGACTTTCTTCTCCCTTGTGCTGGGCCCTGCGCGCTCTCCCTCGTGGACCCAATCTAACCCAGGCCACTGAAGCCCCTCCAGTGGCCAAGTGGGTTGTCATCGTTAATTAAAGCGAACCCTTTAAAGTTATTTCGTGAATGACTTGCAGACATATCTCAGTGTCCTTTGTGTTTGTGATGGCATTGGATCACAGGAGTGAATATACTTGAAAAATGTCCCATAGCTCACCAGTAATTACTTCAATCAATATTTTCTCCTTTTGCTTGTCCTTGGGCCTGTCAGGTCACCTTATCCTTGAATTCTAGGAGATTTTTCTCCCACTTCACACAATTTATTTCTAAGTAAATGATTTCTTCACAACTTTTTCCTAAGTCCCATGATTTCTGCTTTATTATTTCTGTGTTCCTGAATTTTATGGCACATCCTTCCAAACTACTTACCTAAGATTATTAGCATGTCATAATTGGCTATTATTAAAGCCTTTTACATAATAATCTCCTAAATATTTTAAAGTCCCATCCAAACATCTCAATGAACCAAGCCCATGAGGAGTTATTAGGCAACTGAAGAGACATTCTCACGAATCATCACCAGCTGGGGCCCCACAAACTTCTAACACCATGATCCAGAAGGCAAAACGATCGTTTGGCATCAAAGTTGACTGTTTTATTACTGCACTTTCTCCCGAACATCATCTCAAGTTTCCAGCCTGCTTATTTCACATGCTAGAAGACAGTGGCAGTTAGGAAAAACCTTCCTTGGTCTGCTTAGAATCCATGCCTCCCAACAGTTCTGTAATGTAAGGAGGAGCGGTGTTTCTTTTTGACTCATCCCTGCCAGGCTGAAGCTCTGGACCATCCCTTCCACTTAGCTGGTTTTCCCTGCTGCTAAGAAGAAACAGCACAGGGCTTTTGGTATGCCCCAGCTTGACCACAAATAAAGGAAAATATTCGCTTCAACAACTGAGTCTTCCTGGTTTTTCTCTGATGTTTAGAGTAGATGCCGGCACGAGGTTCAGAACCGGCCACAGAAGGGAAGCTCAGATGCTTTGCTAAGTGTGTCCTATCTCATGAGCATTATGTATGTTGTGGTTACAGAATGTGTGTCTCAACGGTTTTCAAAGGCATGGTGAGACAAGAAAAAAAGGAACAAATAGAAGGGACCTTACCTTTAAGAGGGTGTTTCATTAATACGTATTAAATAGACAATCTAGCTTGAATTGTCAGTACTTAAATGGGGTATCTGACATTCCTTGTTCAGGCTGTACTTATGTCAAATCTATAAAGTCAGTAAGACAGAACAAAATAATTAACACATGGCTTTCTCCCTGAGTCAGCCAGGGATTTTCTGGCCCCAAATTAAAATTCTACAATTTGGGAGCTTTGGGCTCTGGCTTTATCAACCCAGCCAATGAGATCTTTCGGTTCTAAAGAAGGAGAAGGAAGAAAACAAACCTGCATGACAGGCTGTTTGTGAAAATATGCACCAGATGTAAAACATGGGTTATAGGAGGACAGCCACCAGAGAGAGAGAGAGAGAGAGAGAGAGAGAGAGAGAGAGAGAGAATGAAGGTGAGAAAGTGAGGATGGGAAGATTTTAAGGAGGGCAATTTCTTCTACCTTCACGGATCTAAGAAGACACTTAAAGTTTATTTTTACAAAAATCAGTGACTTCTTATCCACAAGTTACACCTTTTGGGTTTCAGGTGACCTTCCAATGAGGCCTTACTCACTGTCCTGACCAATGCCTTTCTACTGTATTCTAGCTATATCACGTGAAACTGCAGCCTGGAAACATCTTTATGTCATAGCACTGTTGGTCTGTGGATTATTGTGCACATGTATACAATTAAAGAACAAATCTCAAGGGTCAGAGTCAATCATATATTTTCATACCCCCTTCACATGTACTGCTGAGAAACTGGGACTCAAGTGGGATTAGTAATTTGTCCAAGATTCTGCAGCTGCCGGGTGGCAGGGTGAGAGTAGCACCATGTCTTACCTAGAGGGTGGCCTGCCAATATTCTTTGATGAATTGAGTGATAGAGTGAATAAATTTTTTTTAAAAAGTCCAAAATGCCAGCAATTTCAGAAGAACATTTCTACAACACCCAATTTTATTTCCCAGTTTCCTTTTAAAGGACATGGGAAGAAGTCCAGGACTGGATATAAAAGGAGCAAGAATTTCTGTCTAATTCACCAAAAACTCAGACATTTCCTTTGGCAAGTCATTCAACACTATATGCTTTTGTTTCTCTGAAAATACATTCATGCACAACACTAAACTTTAGGGTATGTCTCCCAGTTTGTTTAGAGCCTTAGATAACCTGCATGTGCTAACCATTAGAGTATTGACTGGAACTGTAGTGCATTTGTTCCAAAAATCTTGATTATTTATTTCCAAAATAGATAAATAAATAAGAAAAGCAATCACAAGATATGACCTTCCACTTGAACTGACTACCTTGGTGCTCACTGAAGGGTCTCAGCACAAAGACTGGAGAGAGACCTAGGAGCCCACCTGCAGCCTGGCTCCTCCCTCTGTTTGCTCAGAAGATGGACTTAGGAGATTAAGTAGGCCTACTTGATTACTAGAGTATTTCAATTACGTTGAAGGAATATTCACCGAGACACTACTATGTGCCAGACATAGAGACTATGTGCTCTGTGGTCGTATAAAATAATGAACAAAATTAAGTTACTCCCCCAGGAACCTCAAGTTGTCCTCAAGCTGACACAATGGTGTCTTCACAGAAGAGAATGAGGGCAGAAATAAGGGAGAAATCAGTTCTACTAGAGGAGAAGAGAAAATTCCGTGACTTAAAAGGTAAGTTTCTAGCAAGTAGAAAAAAAGGCATACTAGCAGTAGGGACAACATAAAGCACAAAGTTATTTAGTAAAAATAAATAGTTCAGTAAGGATAAAAAGAGCTGAGTAGTTTTGAGGAGGTAGGGAGCAAAGATTGTGTCCAGGAGGTAGGGAGCAGAGTAATGTGTGGGAGGGAGGGAGAAACTATATCATGACAAACTTTATAAACCAGGTAAAAAGCTTATGCTTTAACTTGAAAGTGATGGGGATTAAAGACATTTAAGTAGAAAAATACATTTTAAAACATGTGGCCTGGGAGATTTGTACCAACCAAGAGAATGTAGCAATATAGTCCGTGAGAGTTTTAAGGGTCTAGACCAAGACTTTAACAGAAGAGGGTGAAAAGTATCAGCTAGATATCAAGGTGGTAAAATCCAAATGATTTTTAAAATCAATAGAATATAGATCAATAGAGAAGTAAATGGAATACATAAGAATTCATCTCAAGTGTCTGGCTGGAATAAAAGAATGATAGGTAATGCCATTCACCAAAGTTGTCAAGACATTTGTGCTGAAATGAGATAGAAAGATGAGTATTTGTGGCACTTGCGGAGTGGAAATCTAAGTAAAGATGGCCAAGGTCTTGAATACACAGAGATCTGGTCCAGGGACCCAGGTTATCATGAGTCTATAATTAACATTTTGAGATCAGATGCCATAATTTAAGCAGAAATTTATAGTAGAAGAATCAAATTTTTGAGGGTGAGACTTTCAGAAATAGAATAGTGATAGGCAGAGGGAATGAAGCCTCAAAGAAGATGGAAGATAATCAGAGGACAGTGGCATCATGAAAGTTGAAAGAGGAGAGGGTCATCGACAGCATCAGATCTCACAAGGCTGATGAGAAAGTAGCATTTGATTTGTCAAGTAGAAGATGTAAATATCTACTTCTAGGGGCAGAATGAATAAGCTCTGAAAAAATGAAGATAGAACATAGAGACTACTTCTCAATATTCTTAGTTGTAAAGGGGGTGTCTTGAGATAGGGCTTTAAATGAAGGAATACCAGGGTGACAGCAGGATTAATTATAAAGTGAGAACAGCTTTAGCATGTTCACAGAGTGCTGAGAAGCCAGTGCAGAGGATTGGTTTAAAAATACAGAAGAAGGGTAAATATAGAAGAGATGGGAAAAGATGAATGAGTTCAATATCAACTATAAATAGAAGAAGATGTGAGTGAGCATGAAGTTTATCCCACTTCAAGTTCAATCACCTTTCAGAGGCAGACTGCAGCTCCACCAGCTGAAAGGAGAAAGGGCGAATGTGCAGTAAGGAGCTTGAACAGGGTAGTTAAAATCAGATAATCGTGGAGTGAGTGGGCAAGGAAATTGGCCAAAGGCAGACAAAAGTCTTGATGTAAATGGCCCATCTCTGACGAGGGACTGTTAAATTATCCTGGTGTCAATAATTCAGGTGTGTGATTTTTCTCTAAAGGTGAGATTGATTGCAAGATTTGTGTGATGAAAAAAATGTAGGTAGTGACCAAACACAGGGAAGAATTTGGCTGAAGTAACCAATGGCGAGCTTTGCTCTGGGTAGATAAGAATGTTAGATCCTAAGAAGAATGAACAGGGAAGAAAAAAATAAAGACACTGAGGGATTAGAAATCTCAATGCTGTTGAAGAATAAGCAAGTTTACTGAATATATAACATGCAGGAAAGATGGAATAAACTCATAAAATGAACACTACTTTTGGATCTCACTTGCTTCTGAACCTGTTGGGTAGGGGCGAGGGGTAGAGCAGGTTCTTAGCTCTTTTGGCCTCTCTGAGGGAGTGGAAAATTCTAAAGATTCTTCTGTTTACAAAATGGCCATTAATCAAAAGTTTCCAGTTCAGCATCAAACCACAATTGAATCTTCATTGAAAGATGAGGCTTGTCCCCCTCATCTTGAATTAGGACTAGATGTAGATGTGCTTGCTGCCCACCACTAGGGGAGGGGTATATTTGGCTCCCTCTCTCATTCTCCAAACCAACTGCTCTTTTCATCTTTACTGCTTCTGGAAGCGGAGCCCAGAAGAAGAGGTAAAGGGGATTGGAAAGTTCTTATTTGGCTATTCCTGTTGAAAGTCACTTCCTACTCCAAAAACCCAACCAGTATTTAAAGTTTATTCTTTTCCCAAGTGCATACTGTGCCTTCTTCAAAGATTTGTCACCTGGAGCTCTCTGCAATTATCATTGTGTAGAAAGTTCTCCCCCCCCCCACCCCAGCTAACTACTCCTGACTCCTCACTGAGTTTCTGCCCAAGCTTTTAGCTGCTTGGCCCCTCACCTGGCAAGCCAGCATTCTTATAGGAGAAAAGAGAGAGAAAAAACACACACACACAGAGGTTCTTATATACTCGCATATTCATTTCACATCTTCCTGTGAATTAAAATCATTCTCTGATGTCCGAAAGGAGTTCCTTTAGTATTTCTAGTAGGACAGGTCCACCAGTGACAAGTTCTCCCAGTTTTATCTTATCTGGGAATATCTTATTTCACCTTTACTCTTGAAAGAGAGTTTCATTAGATCTAAAATTCTCGAAGAAGAGTTATTTTTTATTTTTCAGCATTTTGAGTATATCATTCCACTGCCTTCTGGACTTCATTGTTTTAGATGAGGAGTCAGCCATTCATTCTGTTGATGTTCCCCTATATGTAATGAGCCCATTCTTCTTACTGCTTTCAATGTTGTCTCTTTGTTTTGGCTTTCATCAGTTTTATTATGATGGTCTAGAAGTAGGTTTTTTATGTTTACCTTACTTGTATTTCAGGTTTGTTGGATTTTTAAATACATGTTTTCATCAAATTTGGGGCATTTTCAGCCATTCTTTAGTCAAACTTTTTTTCTGCCCATTTCCTCTTTCCTTTCCTGGGAGGCCTATTACACACATATTGATACACTGATGTTACCCCACAGGACTCTAAGACTGTTCATTTTTCTTGCATCTTTTCTTCTCTCTGTTCTTATGATTTCTAGTGAATTCCTCATCTTAGTTTTTGGAAATTTTAATTCTAGAATTTTATTTGGTTCTTTTTAGAATCTTTATTATTTCTTAAGTTTTTCTATTTGTTGAGTCATTGTTATAATATTTTTCTTTAATTCTTTGAACATCTATCTATATCTATATCTATATCTAGATAGATAGATATATAGATAGATACAGATATATAGATAGATAGATATTTGCTTCTTTGAAGTCTTTGTCTATGGAAGCCTATACTTTGTCCTATCCAGGGTCAGTTCCTATTAATTGATTTTTTTCTTTGAGTATCAGTGACAGTATTGTGTATATCTCATATTTTGGGGTGAAAATTGGACATTTTAAATAAGCTATTATAGCAAATCTGGATCCTGTTTTATAGTCCCGAGAGTTGCTTTTATCTGCATGAATATAAACTGCAATGCTTGTCTACCCATAATGTGTACCTACTGATGTCTCTGTCTAGTTTTCTTATTCTTATTATATTTTAGCATGGCTTTTTAAGGGTTATTCTTATGAATGAATAGCTTGGTGATCCACCAAGAATTTAGGTTGAGGTCTTCTGTTTATTGACCTGTGTACAGACTGGGGAGTACATTCCTGTCTGCAGCAAGTTCTCACACCTCTGACTCATACTTTATATGGTGTTCGAGCTGGGATAAACATAGTTTCCCGGTAGGCCAACGATGCATGAAGAGCTAAATCTCAATCCTTCAATAGCTCTCTCTTTTCCAGGACCTCCTCATGAAGTTTCTTGTTAGTTCAGGGCCACAAACTTGGACCAGCAAAACTACAGCTCTTCCCTATTCATTTCTCACCAAATTTTTCACTTTTAGCTGACATGGTTATAGATTTTCACCTCCCTCCCCAAACTGATTCTTCCTCCTCCAGAAATAAAACTTTTGAGTTTTGTGGTTGTCTCCAAACTAGTAAAACTACACTTCTTGCCAGTTGTACTGGTGTGGGAGAGAGGATCACAGTAGCCCAAGCAAAAAGCCCATACACTACTGCTGTTCTTACCCAAACACTCTTTTTCTTTTTTCTTTCTTTTTGGAATACATGCTTATCAAACTGCAATCTACATAGTTTGGGCTCTGTGATTCAGAGCCCTGAAATACATATTTTTTAAAACTTCATCCAGTGTGTCTGAGAGAATTCATCACCTTATTCACTGTCATAACTGGAAGTCCCTCCACGCCAGCTTCTTTTAAAATCACTTATGGCTGACATGACCAGCCTGGGCCCCACATTTTGTCCCTAGAATTCATACCTTCCGATCTTCTATTGGAAGGAAGGCAGTTCTTTTCCAGACACATCTTGTTCCCATGCTACAAGTTGCTTTAGTTTTTTCAAGTATGAATCAAGCCCCCCTCACCTGGGTCGCCCACCTGCAGAGATTCCCTACCAGGCTCTCAATGTAACCACCTTAAGTTTCCTTCCATTAGACTTCAGATTTGAAAGCAACTGCCCCCTGTATGCAGACAAGCCCCTCTTAGGTAGAGCAGGCTCAGATGAGTAGCTTTCTCTCCAAATTCTCTGTCCAATAAGTGAACAGTTTTTAGGCCTACAGTGTGGTTAAAAGTGGATTCAACTGTGATGTCTTGACTTATAATTCCCTCAGAAGGCAGAATCTATTGTTCTTGGCTTCAATTAAAATAGAAATAAGAAAAGCTCTGTTTTAATATCTTGTTGCAACAGTAATCTAATGAAAAATTTGCCAATTTATGGGTAAGGTTAGATAACAACAAAATGCTGTATCACGGGGGCTTGTATATTGAGCGCTTACTTAACCCAGAAGAAAAGTGATTCTTCTAATTTTGACACCTTCCATTTAATCCATCTTTAAAAATTAATTAGCATCCACTTTCTTTGTGGAAGGAGGCGATTGTCTTCTGTCTTCATGCACGGTTCATGCAGACAGCTAATTAAATGAAACAAAAGTGACCACGAACAAAGAGAGTTTCACTAAGGAGCCGCTCTGGATACTTCAAGCAACTATGCCTGTCAAGGGAAGATACTGCAGGAAGGATGTTACATTTGAAGACCACACAGTGTTATTAGTGTTATATTTTGGCAGCCTAAAACGTGATGGCATCCCTTAATGTATCACTGCCCTTAAGAGCATCAAAGGAGAAGAAACCTCCCTGCCTGCGATTCTCAGAAGTTAAAAGAAATGTAAGAATGGAACAGCTTGGTCAGAGTGGAGTAAACAAACAACAGATTACAAGAATCTAACACTTCCTGTCCTTACTTTTGTTTGATGCACACAATAATTTATCAAGCAAAGACAGAGCTACATCTTTAAGAAAGCAGTGCTTCAATCCTGCCAATGTTAGTTAAGAAAGATTTATTCAGTGAAATGCATCTTCAGCTTCCCTAGGTTTATCTTCATCAGAAAAAAGAGAATTCAAATGGACAATCATTGATATGTGTAGGGAGAGGGAGTACGTTAGGGAGGTGGCATGAACATTCATAGCGAGAACATTTATTCTGTACATGCACAGGCAGTCAGCTGGCTGCCTGGATAGTTTCGGTACCCACTGAAAACAGTAAGCAGACTGACAAATTAATTTTCAGGGTCTCAGTTTCTCGACTTGTATAATGAGAAGATTTCACTAAAATCACAGATGGGAAATGAAATTTACCTAGTAAAATCAAATAGTAAATATATAAGCACCATGAACAAAAGAATTTTGAAGCTATAAAAGGGCTTAGTGGAAAGGGGTACTTGATGGATAGCAATGTTTTCTATGGTCAAAGGACAGGAGAGTGGTATTTAAGTTGCAATTTTGCCATTCATGGAACTATTTCTAGAAATTCTTTTACTTAACATTCTGTGATTCTATAACTCTATGTTATGTATTATATCTTGTAGAACAAGGCAGTCTAGTTTGGAAACAGAAATAAAACAACTCCAAAGAAAATTTAGGATAAAGCTGGTTTCATTTGTAGGCAGATTACTCCCTCATTTTTATGAAGATATTTGGGGAAGGAGAGTGGATGAGGTTCTCTTGCATCATTAACTCTAGACATGTTTTTCATGGGTCAAGAATTTTTTCTACAGTTTATATGCCGTCACCCTAGAAAATTAACTCACCACACCAAAATGTCATTGAACAATCCCAGTGAACCCATATGTTATTGAAATTTTCACTGTATAAAATACTTCCACGCTCATTCTTCTCCTGTATTGTCGCCATGTCACAGAAACCCTGTAAGGCAATTATCTTCATTTTGATTGCAGGGGAGGAGTGTAGGCTAAGTGAATGGGTCGCCCAAGACTCCCTGCTGGGTGGAGAGTGTTAGAGGTGGCCCCTGAACTCAGCGTTATTGAACACCAAGTGCAGAGATTTTTATACAGCACAGTTAATGCTTTTCAGAAACCACTTTGCAGTAGGAAGATGAGAAATGGCAACAGGGCAGCAGGTATTGGAGACGCTGGAAGGGGGGCTGGCGGTGATGGTGCAGTCAGATGTTCAGGGAAAACGAGAAATCAAAGCCTCTGAGCCACACACCACTGACTCCCGCGTCTGCATCTCAGCGTCCATCCTTTGCCTTGATTTTAAGACTCATGTAACCAACCACCACCCTCCAAATCTCTACAGAGTGGGCTCTTGATTTTCAGTCCATCCTTCCACCCACCAGATCTGCTCCTCCAGTTTTCTACATACCACTATCTGGGGTATTCGCCTGCTGTTAGAGGATCTGGGAGGCCTAAGAAACCGAAATCTGTATTCTCACAGTTCTGGAGGCCGGAAGCTAAGGTCGAAGTGCCGTCAGAGTTGACGCTGATGAGGGTTCTCTTCTGGCTGGAAGATGGCTGCCTTCTCATTTCGTCCTCACGGGGCCCTTGTAGTGTGTTGGCGGAGCGATCTCAGGTGAACACCATTCCTAGCAGATTAGCGCCCTGCCCTTATGACCTCGTTTAACCTTAATTTCCACCCCAAGCACTGTCTCCAAATGCAGTCACATTGGGAGTTAGGATTTCAACGTGTGAATTTGGGGAGAACACGGTTCGGTCTATAACACAAGACACAAGCTTTTGCCTGGCTGTTTGGGCAAAAACCTGGGAATTATCCTTGGTTCCTTTTTCTCTCGTATCCCACGTCCAGTTCCTCTACTTTTAAAATACCAAGTCCGGCACAAACAACACCGCTTTTTCATTACGTAACAATATTTTATTACAAAGTCGCAAGCATGTAATTCTGTAACATGACAATATTGCACCCAAGCACACCATATGACATTTTAGGTGAAATATTGACATTGCTGTCCATCTCGTGTGTGACATCCACGTACCCTACCAACCACACTCAGTGGCACTACTTCTGCCGGACCCTGTGTATCTCTACCTCGGTGACTTCTCATCACCTCCAGAGCTACACCTGAGGACCAAGTCACCTGATCTTTTACCTGGACCACGTGGCAATCGCATTGTAACTGCTCTTGATGCCAACATGGTCCTTTAGCCCTGTAAATCCGATCACTCCTCCTTTGAAGAACATTAATTATTTTCCATATCACGTACAATTCAATCCAAACCCTTCCTGGGGTTGGGAAGGTCCTTAGCAAGCTGGCTCCTGACTACATCTCCAAGGAACTTCTCCCTTGCTCACTAGGCTCTCCTCATGAAGTGCTCTAGCTCGTCCTTCTACACTCAGCATCGTTTTCACCCCGGGGCCTTGGCCCTTTCTTTTACTCCTGTGTGGAATATTGTTTTCCAAACTGCCTTGGCTCACCCTTCACCCCAGTCAGGCCTCTCACTGGGTGTCATTAACTAGGGAGACCGTCCCTGACCACACCAGGGGAGGGTCCCTAGCCCTCAAATGTCTCCATCACACCACTCACTGTCCCTGGCAACAGGGCTTTACCACCCTGGCAAACTCTTACCCAGAAAAATCAATTTTGGTTAATGTTATTGATCATTTTAAGAACTTTCCAATATTCATTTTCCTCAACATTGCTCAATTTTATTTAACTAAAGCCCCTCACCTCTGGACAACAGGTGGCTCACGTGGGCTCAAGAAACATGACTTCATCTTCAAAACTCTGTTCCAAATCCGGGACTCTCTAGGCCCATAAATTCCAGCCAGGCCTGCCATTGAAAAGTCTGCCTTTAAGTAGCCCCCTAAACCTCATCAGTGCCCCACATTACTCCTCTTCATCTGAGGCACTCCTAAAACTGTGGTACTGTCCCCTTTTGCATGGGAATCAGAATTCAATCAGCTTTGCTTTATCAGCAGGTCATTTTGATTATTTGAGGAAGGAGTTGGCACTGATTCTGTCCGCTGTCTTTCTACTTACCTTGCTTAGTTCTGATTCAGATGTTTTGTCACTATCAAGTACATATGTAATCATTTATTTGTTGTTCATTTATTGTCTTTCCCCTGGAGTAGAATATTAAAATCCAAAATGGCAGGGACATATTCTGTCTTATTTTCAGCAGAATTCCCAGCAATTAGAATAATGCCTGACACACAGTAGGTATTCATTAAATTTCTTTGAAAAACAAGTGAGCTCTGTAGGTTTGCTGAACCAGGATGGAGGAGACGAGGCAGACACAGAAGCCTACCCCAAGTCAGTGAGGTGAACCGCATTTCCGGGTCCCTCGAAGGACTACAGAGGCTGTCCAACTTCCTTTGGCATCCTGCTCAGCATGGAGAAGCCAGGGCACGGATGCCATGGATGTCACAAGCTTGGTCTCCTGGCGGCCCTCTCCGCTCTGGTACCCTTGCCCCACCTGAGCAAATACAGCCCTCGCCAGTGCTCTGCTCTGCTCTGCTTTCCTCTGTAACTTTGCCCTAACTCTTACCCTCTATCCAAGGAAAGAGGACTTGACAAAGTAGGATATTTCTAAATGAAACATTTCTGGTTCTGTCTCCCCTTATTCCTTAAGTTTATCCCTACATAAAACATGACTGCAGCAAGGCTGTGTAAGAGACATATTCACACATCGGAAGGAACATGTATACTAGGAATGCCAGATAAAACACAGGATGCCAACTTAATTTTGAATTCTAGGTAAACAATGCATCATTTTTTAGCATAATAGGACAAATATCATATGAAATACATGTATACAAATAAACTAACTCATTGTTTATCTGAAATTAAAAGTTTAATTGGGTGGTTTACGCTTTTTTGCTAACTCTGGCAACCCTAATCTATACACATGCAAATGGGCACATGTAATAAATATAAGCAGACAATTGAATGCATTCCCCCCATATATTAAGGATGATTGAGGCTTTGTCAATTTTTAAAAAATATAATTCTCAATAAAACAGTGATTTCCTGTTAAGATACCATAAAACTACATCACCGAGGAGCAATGCCAAACCAATTAAGGTCACGGTCATCTCTAACCCTCCGGCCTTTCTTGCGATATATAGAGAAATAAGTCAAATACCTGAAATCAATGTTACATAGAAATAAACAAAGACCTCCTAAGTGAGAAGCAGCAAAGGCTATTTATGCAGAGTGGCTACAGCAGAGGAGCCAGCCACCAGCACTGCATTTGGGCAGAAACTCAAAGGCAGGCAGAAGAGTGGAAAAGCTTTACAATGGAAAACAAGGAAGGCTTCCAGTGTGCCCTCATTGTAAGCTGCTGGCAGGAGAAAGCTGTAGATGGGCTGGCTAGGAGAGGGCCATCACACAAAATTGGTTAAGGCTGCATATTTGGCTTCCTCTGCTTGGTTCTAAATTGTAAGCAGGGACAAAAATTAGTGAAGCTGTCAGTTATTAGCATATTTTGCTGTGTATAATGCATACTTTTTGCCCACGTTTTTGAGGGGGAAATAAGGATATGCATTAAATAAGGGTAGCACCTGAAATACTTGGTATCTGTTCTTGTGTTTGGTCATTATTTGTTCCATAAAATTTCTTATAGCATAATGTGTTCAAAAATAAATGCTAAAATTCCTGCATAATACAAAAAACCAGTATCTAAATATAAGTAAAGAAAATGGAATTAAAAAATTAAAATGAAAGATTTTTTTTCCTGACAGTTTGGGCCCAAAACATGGTACACATTATACACAGCAAAATACAGTCATCAAATCCTGGCCATTTGGGGCCAAATGTTACAGGTGCTATCCTTTGGCTTCCTGGCTGTTCCTAGACATAGTGGTCCAGTTTTCTACAGGTCTGACAAAGAGCAGGCTAGCCCCTTGAGTCGGTTATTGTAGATGAGAATGTTGGTTTCCCAGGCAGCTTGCTACAGTTTGTGGGTGAGGGTTCTATTTTTATTGGTGATATTGTTACTCTAAGTAGTTATCTAGTTATTAATAAGAAAGAGAGCAAAGAGAATTAGACATTGAGGTCAATAAACTAGGGAGCAAACGCTGATTGCTTATCCAGAAAGCTATAGCATTTACAAACTCATCCACATGCCCCAGGGGACTGCTGCTGAGGAAGTTGAATCCCAGGAGGGCAGAAAATCTCCCCAGGAGCACCGTCCACCCTCCAGTTCTGGATTTTGAAGGGCAGAGGGGAAGGCGCTTCACCATAAAGTCCTGTCACTCTAACTAAGGGGTAGACCCATCAGAATCCCATGAAAGCTTTTGAAGTTGACTGGCTATTTTGAAAAAGCTTCTGGTTATAACCCCAGGAAAACAAAAGAAGCATTGTCTCTCTCACCCGGGAAGCTGTGCTCATTCCATGCACTTGCTCATTCTTTCACCGTAACCCTGTCCAGGAACACAAGCTAAGCTAGCTGGACTTGGCTAAGCTTTACTATGGCACAGGATGACTGGAGATTGGCCTTATTTCTGGCCTTGATTTCCCATGGTGGGGTGGAGAGGGATGGGGCGTTGGAAACCCAACGGCAAATTTCCATCCAAAGGAATCTTACTACCAGAACTTGTCCTCCCTTGTGAGTCCCCAAATATGATCTCTTCTCACAACACTGCAAGGACTCCACTTCCACCGCAACAGTATGACATTGTCTGTATGTTTCGTCCCTCCATAGGAGGCTGCACTAGCTAGTATCGTAGCCACGAGCCACATGTGGCTAGGAAAACTTAAATGAAATTAAGTAAAATTTAAAGTTTGGTTGCTCAGTCACATGAGCTACATTTCCAGCATTTAATAGCCACACGTGGCTAATGGACCATGAACAGGATAGTACAGATATAGAACATTTTTGCCGTTGCAGAAAGTCCTACTGAACAATAAGAGAGATGATAAAGTGCTCTCACAGCGTTGTTTGCTAGCCTCCCAAACAGCTCTAGGAAAATGCAAGCACCATTACTACCCTACTGGAAAATCTCCACATTCTCCATCTTCCCTCAGAGTCTCATTTATTCTGTTTTTCACAACTTTACATTCTCCATTCCCTTTCGTAATGGCCAGACTGTGCCTTTGCCCTCTTTTGTGCTTTTCCAGTTTGCTGGCCTGATGCTCTCCTTTTTCACAAATCACTTTGAAAAGTTACTCTAGAGAGCACTAATTGAATTATCCGACTAACTCTACTTTTCTAGAAACGCCCTCCTTTCCTGCTATCCACAAGGTTACCCTAGGAGCTGACTGCATTCCTGCAGCCTGTCGCCCACACCCACTCATCCTCCCGTCCTGTTAATTAGAGACCTGGCGCTTTCCTGGGAATTGGAAGGCAATACCTTAGCTTGAGGGAGCAAGAGTTCTTTTTCCTACCGAGTCACCAGTCTTCAATAAGTAACTGTTCCTTGGGAGAAGGAGGTGCCAGCCATTTTCTACCAGGCTGTGTAGCTAATGAGAGAGCAGCGAGAGAAACAGCAATGAAACAGATGGACACTCAGAGAGACAGAGGCAGAAGTGAGAAATGAAGGGCTTGCTGGATTCCCTGCAACACCTCAACTTGACTTTGTTTCTTGAGGTTCAGCGGCTTCACCGCCCTCAAATTATTTCACCAATAAATTTCCTTGAATGGCTTAGAGTACTTTGAATTGATTTTTTTGTTATTTGCAAACAAAATAATCAAGGGAATGTGGAACTTGCTTGTTAGACCCCTTTTCCTTCTCAAAACATCACACAAGATCATCAAGCCCTCCTTTACTGCTCACTGGTATAAAGTGAACTGTGGTTAATGACTAATCTCTTGAAAATAAATGAACAGGGGACAAAAATATGCAGAGTGAGATAGACTTGTTTTTAGAACAAAGTAGGTCAATTAATAACGCTTACTTCATAAGTCCTACCAGTAAAAAATGGGGGGGGAAGGAAGGAGGGGTTTGAAGTATATCATGTAAATGATTAAGTTCTGTAATTACTTTCTGAAAGTATTAAATTTTTATCTTTTCATTCATTTATTAGTTATTCAGTAAGCATTTATTGAACATCTTTTATGTGCTAGGTACTATGAAATGCTTTGGAATTTCTAAGGTACAAATTTCAAAAGCTAAAATTTTGACTTTTGTAGACAGGCATACTTTATTTTATCATAGTTCACTTTATCGTGCTTCACAGATATTGGATTTTTTACAAATTGAAGGCAAGACCCTCCACCAGCACAAAGGTTATGACACTTTATTGCAATTCTTGTTTGCTATAGTGGTCTGAGACCAAGCCCACAATATCTTTGAGGTGTGCCTCATATTCTAAAATGAATAGATGTCAAAGATGTGACTTAACTCATCCTTCGATGAGTTATGCGATGTCGGCAAGCAGTCCTTCCTATATCACTTCTTATTCCCACACAGTGTGGGCCTTCTAAGCACTGACATTGGCATGCTGGGATAACAGGGAATGTTTCCCTTTCCTCCTCACACCATTTGCTTTTCCCATTTTAAGTGTATGGCACGTGAGTTGCTTGCCTTCTTTATGGTAGACGCGTCAGCTCCCATGCAAAGAATAGTAACATTGCTCTTATCTCCCCCATAGCCAAATGTGTACTTTTCAGGGTAGAGACAATTCTCTCCTCAGAGAGGATATGCTTACATTATGAGTAAAAAAAGAATTCTCTCTTTCTCTACAAGAGAGGAGGGGTGGGTGTTCCAGCTCCTACATACGCTCTAAGATTCGTGCTTTGGGGGTTTCTCTCCTGCAGGCACTGGTGTAACCATCTGATTCTCAGTACATCACTCACAAGTTGTTGGGCATGAGAAACTCGTGTTAGACTGTTATTGCTGGGAATAACCAAGGCGTGACTTCCTCCTATTCAGAGTGTGATGTTTCTGCAAATAAGGGAACAGCTCCGATCTTTCCAGTTTCTGACTTAATAGGAACGTTAAAAACTGGAATAGGAATGTTAAAAAATAGGAATGTTAAAAAAAAGTAAAATGTTAAAAACTGATCTGAAGACAAATTTGAAAAATGAATATAGATATATTATTTATATGTCTTATATTATATATACTACACTTATATATTTATAATATACAAAAATGATGAAAATAATTGACTAAAAGATGCAAGATTAGTTAATATCCTATATGACAATAAAATGTACTGTTTGTGGTGTTATTTTTTTCAATAAGCTAAAAACTACCAGACAAATTCTTCGAATTCTTCGCCAAAGAATCATTTGCATAACTATCAGTTTTCTATAACTTAACTTCTACCCATAAGGAGCTCTGAAATCGCTTAGTCAGTTGAAAGATAATCAAAGACACAGACTTTTAGAGAAGTGGATTCTCCTTGAAGGGCCCACCAGGGCCATGAAAGGATTCCAATAAATTTTCATCCATTTTTAGTCTTAGACCATTTTTCCTGATAGAATAAACAGAGCAAAAATAGACATGGCCCTCACTCTCCAGAGCTTACAGTATTGCAAAAGAGACTGCTATTAATCAGTTAATCATGAAACTATTGAATAATTACAAATTGATGAGTAATTGATGAGTAATTACAAATTGATGAGTAATTGATGAGTAATTACAAATTGATGAGTATTAAAAATATGGATTACAGTGACCTGAGAACATAACATAGGGAACCTGATATGGTTGAGGGTCAAAACACAGCCCTTAGTAAAAAAATATGCTATCATAGACAAAGTTTTTCTATGTAATAATTATTTTCAAATTGTGGTTAACTGCAGGTGGTACAAAATTCCAGATACACCAAGTGATATAGGGTAAAAAGTAATTCTCCCTCCCACTCCTAATCCCGTCAGTCTGTGTCTTTCTTGGAAGGAATTAGTGTCAACAGTTTCCAGTGTATTATTCCCTTATCTTCTGTGTCTATACATATATAAAAATGAACACAAGCATATATATATATATATATATGTATATATGCACAAATAATAGCACACTAAAAACTATATGCAAGACACTGTTCTGTCTTGTTTTTTTCACTTAACAATGAAACTATTTTTAATGACTGCAAAACTGTGTAGTGAAATGATGTACCATAATTCTTTAACCGGCTGGATAAATTTTTACTTGCAGAAAAATATTTGAGTGTAATAACTAACAAAAATGCAGATAGCGTTACACAGTTCATGTGTAAAATTCATTTTGCCCAGATTGTAACTACCTATCGTGTTTGTGAGAAGACTACTGGGCTCCTGTGAAAAGATAGTGGTCCCAGCCTTGGCTTCACTATTTATTAGGTGCAAGACCTTGGCTACATCATTTCAGTTCATGTTAACTGGGAGATTTGAATGAAAAAGGCCTGCCCAATGGGGTTTGAAGGGTGGAAGTAATGATACATGTCAGTGGCTGTGAAGTCCGGTGCGCCCGCCCAGAAGGCGGGGCCCTTAGAATTCTGACACCAGCGCTCCCTCCTCTCTTCCACCGCACACACGTGGACCCTGGCATCTCAGTCCTTTAATCTGGTTATTGATTTTAAGCTTCCAAGTAAAGTTCCATTTGAAGACAGAAGGAAACATTTTTTTAAAGTTCTTTCACATTTATTATTTATTTTTTATTTTTGAAACTAATTTTTTATTGTTATCCAAGTACAGTTGTCTGTATTTTCCCCCACCTCTCCCCCCAACCCCAGCCATCGGCACCTCCTTCCCCTGATTCCACCCCCTCTTGGTTTTGACCATGTGTCCTTTACAGTTGTTCCTGAAAACCCTTCCCCCTTTCTCCCTCATTAGCCCCTCCCACCTCCCCTCTGGTTACTGTCAGTATGTTCTTAATTTCAATGTCTCTGGTTATATTTTGCTTGTTTGTTTGGTAGCAAAGTGGAAATAGAGGAAACATTTTTTAATTTAAAAAATTTGGAAAATTATGAATTGTGAAATAGTGCATAAATAGAATGTATTATTATGCATCTTTATTAAGACAGAAAAGGAATCATAAAGAAAAGGGGGGTGCAATTAGTGTTACCATAGGTAGTTAAATAGTTATTAATTAGAAAGAGAGCAAAGGGAATTAGACATTTAGCTTAATAAACTGGAAGGCATAAGCCTATTTGCTTCACGAGGAAGCTACAGCTTCACACCCCGAGGGATCCTAGCATTGCTCTGCTGGGGGGCTAACACTCCTCCCTTCCCTGCTCTGCTACCAGACTTTGGGGGGAGCAGGAGAAGGTACTTGACCATGGAAGCCTGTCACTCCAACATGAGATAAACCTATCAAAAGCTCACAGAAGCCTGGAAGTCAATTGGCTACTTTGAAAAAGCAACTCCAAGCTAATATAACACCAGGAGAGCAAAGAAGTTGTCTCGCTTGCTTGCTCTCTCTCCCTTTCTCATGACCCACACTCACTGCACGCACTCACACACCTTCTATCTGTGTGGCCTTAGCAGGCACATAACTAAAGGCTGCACATGAACTCCCTGTGCAGGCTCCAAGGACGGGTGTGCATACTTCAGCACAGCAATGGAGCACAGCCTGGAATGCAAGCTGGGCTAGCCAGACGATGAGAAAGGCTGGACCGAACCAGCCTCCGCATGGCTCAGGATCTCTGGACATTGCCTCTATTTCCGGCCCCGATTTTCCATGGAAGGACAAATAGAGATGGGACGATGGAGAGGCATCCTTTTGATTTTGCTTCCCACATAAATCTTACCATCAGCCCTCATTCACCCTTGTGGTTCCCCCCAAATTCTTTTTCTCACGATGCTGTAAGAACCCCACTCCCACCAGCAATATCAGGATGCCAGCAAAGCCATAGGTGCTGCAGGGACAGGGCTGGCTGTTCAGAGAACCAGTTCCCTTTCTCAGTAGCTATTTCTCCCTGACAGTGAGTGGGTTCGTAAAAGGCAATCTTCTATCAGAAGCAATGGAAAGCAATCATTTAAGGAAAAGGCAGGAGTAGGAAACTCAATCGTGGCTTAATTTCATGAAAACAAAAGCCTGAAAGGAGAAGGCTCCAAACGAATGACTAAGTATGCAGTTCACAGTACAAGTGTTAAGGGCCTACACAGAATCCTCCAATGGGTGTATTTGCAGTACCCTGCGGGCCTGACGTTATTCTGAAGTACCATCTTACTCAGCCTTTTCATGGGGAAAGTACATTTCATCACAAATACAAACTCAGAGTCTTTAGCTTAAAGCTTCTGCGGAGTAGTCTCTTTTTACCCCTTTTTAAAAAAATTGTTGACACTATTACAGATGTCCCCATTCCCCCCGCCCCCCTCCCAGCTTTGTCTGAGTCCAGCCAGCCCCCATTCCCCTTCCCTCTGGCCATGGCCACACTGTTGTCTGAGTCTATGAGTTATGCATATATGTTCTTTGGCTAATCCCTTCACCATCTTTCTTTTGAGTTCCAGAAGTTATCTTCTTTTTAAGACGTAGTATCATTAGGTGACATAAAGATTATACTATCAGCCTTCCAGGTGTGTATAGAACCACACAAAACACGTCCAATCTATTGAACAGAAAACCGCCAGCCCAAGTTTGCATTGCTCGTGCTAAAAGCCCGTGAGAGCAAATCTAGATTTCATGCCTGAACTAATTGCAGATTCAACCTTTTCTAGAAATACAATCCTAGTCCACCAGCACGGAATCTTCTGTTCAGGCACCAGTCATCTGCCAGGCGGGCCCTCCGCACCCCACAGAAAGCAGAGACAATCTGCATGAAAAAAACCCTTCCCACTCTCTTCCCCCAAAGACAACATGTCCCGCCCCCCAAAACTAGTCACTTTTTTCTCTTGTGAATAGCTCCCTTGCCCCACTCTTCCCCTTACATAACCCTCCACTTTGCACAGCCTGTCTGAGTGTCCTTCTGCTTGCTAGATGGAATGCTGCCCAGGTCATGAATCCCTTAATAAGGCCAGTTAGACCTCCAAAAACTTGGGTGAATTTTATTTTTTTTAACAAGTCAATATGTTCAAATATGTAGTGATCGTACACAGACGAGTCTTCTTTTCCACGTGTCAGCCATTCAACAAAATGTGCTCTGCCCTCCCTTGCACCCCAGATGCTGTGAGGCACCAGTCAGACCTTCAGGGAACTCAGCTTTGGGCGGAGGGACCAAGCAGACGACTCGGAAGGGCGTTCTAATCGGGAGGATCTGGCGGTGAGAATTATTAACATTAATACGACTAAAGGGCTCCAAAAGCAGGAGTCTAGGGCGCAAGACCAGTAACAGAAGACGTCATTGAAAGCATGGCAGTGCTCGACTTAGCTTTCTTTTGGTTCCACTTGTTCTCTGTGTCAATGTTCATCTTTTTGAAATCTCAGTCAAGCCATACTTTTGACAAGCTTTTAAAAGGGACTTATGTATGTTTTGTATAGATTTAAAACTGGTGTGACTTATTCAATTACATTTTTCACTTGTTATTGATGGTGTAATGAAATACTATTACATTTTGTGTGTTGTTGGGCTCTCTTTCTGCACAAAGAGATGACCCATTTATTTTCTTAATTTAGTTTGTAAAAGCGGCCACAGTTTCAAGCAATGACAGTTTCAGTTTTGTCCTTTGCTTTCTGATCTTCAGGCTTTTCATTTTATTTCTCTTTCTTATTGGAAGGACCAGGACATACATTCTGATAGTAAATAATAGAAGGAATAGCAGACATCGTATCTTATTCTTGAATTTATTGAGAATTCATTCTGATACTTGGACATTCAAAATCGTGTTTACTTTCGATATTTTGTATCGTTTACCTAGTTAAGAAAATCCCACCCTGCTCTTGGTTTGCAAAGAGTTTTTATTGCTATCATATTTATTATAAGTTGATATTGACTTTTATCAAGTGCTTTTTTTCTGCATGTGGTTTCTTCTTTATTCATGTCCAGGTAATGTGGAGCATTATACTGACAGAAATTCTCATGTTGAACTACCGTTTTACTCCTCAATAGATCAATTCATTTATGATGATTATTTGTAATAGTAGTTATAGATTGTAATAGTCTATTACAGTTGTGAGAGATTCAGTTTCCTGGCCTGCAATTTTATTTTTTGTACTGTGTTTCTTCAGTTTTTATTTTTAACCAAGGTAATGAAAATAAGTCAGATAGTTTTAGCTTTATTTACATTTTGGGTATTTTTATAAGCTATAGTTTAACCACTCTATGAAAATTTGCCTACAGACAAGGCTTGGTGCATGTTTTGGGTGGGTGATTAGGTAAAGGAGAAATTTTGATTTTGATTTGACTTATCTGATGGTTGTTAGTCTATGCAGGTTTTTTGCTTTGTTTCGTCAAGTCAATTATGTAATTTATCATTTTCATTTAAAAAATGCTCATTTCATCTGTTTTCCATTTTTTATAAACAATTTATTCCTCTTGATCATAATAAACCCGATCCTTGTCTCAATGTTTGTTCTCATGTTCTTAGCAAATACTAAACTCCGATAACTAACCATCTCAGTTTCCTCTTCATCTAGACCCCATATTAACCAGCCTTTGTCCCCTGCACGCTGCGGGTGGTCAGGCACACTGCCCCCCTCCACACCAACGGGTGCAGGTTGCGTAACCCAGCTGTCATCTTGGGATCTGGGACCATAAAACAAAAAGAACTTCTTTAAGGACCTTGTAAGTCCCCGGCTCCCTGAAGAAGCAATGTGGCTACAACCCAGAGAAAAAATTATTTCTCATCACTTTTCTATGTTCTGCATTTGCAAGAGCTTATTGATTTTTCATGAGGCAGGTCAAAGGCAAAGTCATACATTTTACCAATAATATGCAGGTATGCAACTAAACTATGCTTCACATGCTCTACTATGAATTTTAGTTTGAGTTTTATGAAGAACAGGAAGCTTTTAACTACTTTTTGGAGTTACTTGTATGACAGAGTTAAAAGGAATTGTGACCCTTAAGGAAATAAAATCAGCCAGAAGACAGTGTAAAACTTCTTAACTGGACCCAGAGAGATGCATTTCATTTAGAATATTTATATCATAGGATTCCACTATGAACAAACAGTGAATACATGCCAGGATGTGGTCAGGCAAGAGTTCTTGTTTTCTCCTTAGAAACAAAGGAAACAAAACAAAAATTCCACTTGCTCCCTCAAAGCTGAAACAGCTAGAATAACACGTTCCCAAAATTATTGCATTGAGCCAAGCCCTGCTCAAACTCTGGCAGGTAACAATAGCTAGCTGTAAAACAATGGTTCAGGAGCTACCCTGACTTCTTTTAAGTTTGCTTTTCAGTTCTAAAGCCAAACCACAGACCACAGAGACAAACTCAAAACCTGCTTGGAAAGAGTCTTTCTGTATCCCATAATAAGTCTTACACAATCCCAGAATGCCTCACTTTACAGATGTGTACCCAGACTTCAGTGGGACCTCAGCATTCCTAAAAAGGAAAAAGCCAGCCAGCCTACATCCTAATTGGTTAATCCGAGCAACTTCTTGTTCCCAAGCCATAAGAACAACTAAGCCCCACATTTGGTGGGCAGAACCTGGGACCCTCTCTCAGTGTTCCTACTCTCTGCAGAGCCTCAATAAATGTGCCTTAGCTTTTTTAAGTGTCCCTGGCCTATGTAATTTTCTGCCAGGAGACAAGAACCCAAACTCATCAGTAACAAGTCTGCTTCAAAACACCTAATCACTCTTAATTTCCTTCAAATATGGTCCCTTAATCATCTTGGGTCACCACAGTCCCCAATGATGTCACAAACTGCTGGACTATCTAACTTTCTATCACAGATTATGGTGATTTCAAAATCCACTTTAATACTTCTCAGGTTCTTGATGTTTTTCTCTCCAGTAAGTCTTCATTCAATCCCACCCCTACCATGTGACTCACTGCACTGCTCTGTAACTCTCTCAACCTTTGTCACCTGCACTGTTTGTAAATTATCATTTTTTAAAATTTTCCCTTCCTGAGTCTTAACTTTTGTATGCTAGTGCAGCCTAACTCCATTCCAATAGGTTCTGACCTTGCTGAAACTCCCGATAAATTTTACTGAATAATAGGACACAACCCCCTAACTTCTCCATGTAGTTATTTAGGATTTCATGCAGTGAATGCTCTCAGGTTGTTTCTGTCCCTCTTCCTCCTTTGAACCCCCTCAGCCATACCCAATTCTCCTCAAGTCTAAGCAACCACCTCCTCTTCACCTGTGCCGTATCAGCGGATGAGCCTGAAGAAAATCACACAGAAGTACTGATGGACTCGCCCTCTTTTCTTTTTTTTTTTTTACCACAAATCTCAGAACAGATCATTGATTTGGCAAAACAGTGCTACTACATAGTCTTAATAAAGTTATCCTCCACACTTAAGAATGACTCCTTCACATCTTCTCTTGTCTCCTGAGAAAGACTCTCTGACCAAACTTTAGTCAGGCTTCTCTAGGCCCTTTCTCAACTACGCCTCATTTGGGGGCCCTGTGCTCAGATCACCAAAGCCCAGTTTTAGTTAGAATCCTGCTAAGTCCGTTTAGTGAGAATCTCTCATTCTCAATATTTGATCACCCTCAATATCCATCATGCCACTGTGATGTATGATCACACCAGCCTGCCTTCAGCAAGGATCCAGTTAGGTTGAGTGAGCAGGAAATCCCTCTACTCTTCGTGCCTTTCCTTAGTAATCTTCTACCCGCTGACCCCTACTACAACCCCAGACGTCCTCCTTGGCTCTAAATCCCACTCGTTCTTTTCATGTTGGGGTTGAGCCCACTTCTTTACTGATGACTCTTCCCCCCTGTTGCAGTAGTTCCTGATTAAAATCTGTTTTTTATTACTTGAACCACTGAGTGGCTCCGGTTTCTTTCAACACTTCTCACAATTTGACATCCCCACATTTTCCATGCTGTCTGTTGGTGACAACCCTGGTTCACACCTAATAGAAAGACAGTTGTAGTCCATGTAAACACAGAGGTCTGCAAATTACAACCTGCAGGTCCAATCAGTTTTTTTTTTTTTTCTGTACAGCCTATGAACTGAAAATGGGTTTTACAATTTATAAACTTTAGGGAAAAATCAAAAGAAAAATATTTGATGACCCATGAAAGATCCAATTTCAACATCCATAACATAGCCTTGCTGTGGACGGCCACGCTTATTCACTCACGTGTCGTTCTGCCGGCTGTCACGAGGCAGTGGCAGAGGCGAGTAGCCACAGCAGTGGCCCCATGGCCCATGGAGCCTGGAGTATTTGCTCTCTAACCTCTTACAGAAAAGATTTGCCGGCTTCTGGTTTGGAGCAATTCTGTTCTCCACAGACCTCCCTGTGCTCAGCTCTGGCTGCTTCCTCGCCAGTGAGAGAAACGCCCCTCCTCCAGCTAACACTAGACTCCACTTACTACATACGCTCTCACTTTCTCAAGGGTGCCACTGGTACAATTAGTTAATTTTTATTAACATATTTTTCTCTGCCGAATTATTCCAATTGACATGTAAACATACTTTAATATCACCCAATTTGGAACAAAAGGAAACCTCTATGACTTTATGTCCTTCTCTATCTACTATTTATCCTCTGCTATTCTTCATGGCAAAATTTCTCAAAAGGGTTCCTGGCCTTACTGTTTCCAACTCCTTTCATCCTTTTTTATCTTTCAACCACTCCAGTAGAAGCTTTTATCTTCACCACTGTCCCAGTGTGGCCCCTTTTAAAGTCGCAGTGACCTTCATCTTGCCAAAGCCAAGGCAACACCTGCAATTTGTTCCTGCTGAAGTGACATGTCCATTCACCAAAACATAAATTTTTGTTTTGCATTTTATGCTTTTCTGTGGCCAGTTGTGGGGTTACCAAACAACAATGCTTCGTCTGTATATGTATTTAAATCTTGAAATATAAATTATAGAGTGTATTTAATGTCCTTTTTCACAATGACATATGAAATATTATGAAATATCTTGATAACAGTTTTGTAGAGAATGGCAGAGAATGTTCTTTTTCTTAAGAGATACATGCTAAAGTATTTAGAAATTACTTTAAAATGGTTCATTATAATATACTATGTGTGATTGAAAGAAAGAAGAAAATCTCTTTCTTCTACTTGTCTTGAATTCTTTGGTGAGAGACCTGGAAGTGAGATTAACCAAAGACATTTACCAAGAAACACAAGTGGAAGTTTATTAACGTGTGCTTCATATGTCCACATGGAAGCACTCAGCGATGACTAACTCAAAGTGGCAGTTAAACTTGGGCTTATATTCATCTAAACAAAAATACCAATACATTTTTTGGAGAAGCAGCAAGACAAGAAAAGGACTTTGAACTTCTAGCAGGGTGAATTGCAAGAAGTCTAATATATGGGGGAAAACAGGAGATAAGGCATAGTTTAAGGAAGGTTTTTGCGGATTCCTCTGGTACTGTCTTTGGCTCACAAGAGTCTAAAGTCTTCTCCAGTGATTAACTTCCAGCAGAAACGATGGAGTAGACACCTTTATAAATGTATGTCTTGTTTGGGGGTAATAGGGAAGAGGACAGTGAGCCTTTCTTGTATCTGTTTATCCTCAATTACCTTCAGCCCAAAATAACCCTCTGCCAAAGTAGCATACTTCGTGATGACATGTTGTGCCACCTGTCATTCACATGTGTGTTTGTGTGTGTGCATGAAGGAAAAGAGAAAGACAGACATACCAAGCATGTCAAATGCTGACAAACAGGGATAAAAGATACATGGATGCTCACTGAACTATTACCTTCTACTTCTCTACAGGTTTCAAACCATTTGAAATAAAATGTTGGGAGAAAATGATATCGGGATCATTTATATCCACCTAAGAAATAAAAAATATAGTTGAACTTGAGAAAAACTATCAATTGGATTCTCAAAATCTGGATAGTAATAGAAAAAAAAGATTTTAATACATACAATGCAAAAAAAGCATGTAATAAATTCAAACCTATTTCTGATTTTTAAAAATCTTTTAAGAAATTGATAACTTTCTTTATCCAATTAAATAAATCTACCAAATAACTACAGGCATCATTATTCTGAATGATGAAATTAGCACTAAGTTCAAGGCTGAAGTTCTTGGCAAATTAAACCATGACAGAGAAAATACATATCTTTCAAAAGGAAGAAATAAAATTGTCATCTGACACAGAAAAAATGATTACATACGTAGCAAACCCAATAGACACAGCTGTTTTCGGCAATGCCAGTTGTGCGCTGCCAATAACTGGAAACACTCTCTTCTTTAAAAAACACTACAAGTTCTGGGAAAGATAGCAAATACCTCTCAAGAACTGTACGACCCCAAGGGCTAGAACAAAGAGACTTAGAAACAAGCAGCAGGCAGAATCTGGGGTGAAGCTGTACGGAGTGGAGGTGCATTCCCCAGTTACCAAGAAACTTGGCTCTAATAGTGTTTACAGGAAGGGGATTTGAGACCTTGAGCTCACATGAAACAAAATCGTTTTAAAACATGATGTTTTCATGAAGCCAGAACTCTTGATGGGATAAACCCTCCATGAAAAGGTGGAATAAAAAGACACCATCCATTTTTCTAGGGAGATGAGAAGGTCTCTTGTCTTCCTAGAGCTGACATTTAGGTGGAAAAAATAATAATTCTCCCCAAAGAACTTAGGCTTGTGTTTCCACATTTCAAATTTGAATGTGTACAACCTATGTCATCTGAGAACCCCTAGGGTAAAAGATAAACATAAAAATGTTCTTAAGATGGTGATGTCCCTACATAAGGAAATGTACACATTCCCCGGAAGAAATTACCTTCTTCAAAATACACAGAGTTCCTCAAATCACACCCTGCCAAGCATGAGGTCACATATTTGTATAAGGAATTCTTCACAAACAGAAGCCAGCAAGTGTAACCCAAAACAAATTTGTATGTGACTTAGGGAAAAGAATTGAATAGTTATAAAATATGGAAGAGAAGCAATTAAACAGAAAACACAGAATGAGAAGATGCAACATATATCGCCTTCATTTAAACATGAACTCAGCAAGTATAACCCAAAACAAACTCGTATGTGACTTAAAAACTTAGGGAAGAGAATTGAATAGTTATAAACTATGGAATTAATTAAACAGAAAACACAGAATGAGAAGATGCAACATACATCTCCTTCATTTAAGCATTGTTTTGGAAGACATTAGAAAGATTAGGAAGAGCTGAGAATTTTCCATAATTTACAAAAAATAGAGTCACTAGAATTAAAAAAGCTTTGGATTTGTTATTCCAAGACAAGATAAATAAAAAGAAATCCACAACCAGCAAAATAAATATGTAATACTAAACAGAATGTGGAATTCTGAAAACCTTAAAAAGACAACGAAAAGAAAATATGGTGTGTTAACAGAAAATGAATTACCCTGACTATACACATATCAGTGTAAACTGACCTGATTATAGATACATCAATGCCAATAATTGAAAGCAGAAAACAAATGAATAATATCTTCAGTTCATTTAGAGAAAATAACTATGTATTTAAGATCACATACTGATTGCAAAGAATAAAGGTGAATAAAAACCTGTTCAGGCAGACATGATCTAGGTAAATTTACTTTAATAACCCAGGGGAGGGAAATGAAAGATCCAGGAGCAAGTCTTGAGATACACGAGAAAACTAGGAGAAAATCTCAGGCAAGTGTGGATTACACAGAGATTAACTTTATAAACTAATCGTACACTGAGTATGTGTAATGTAGCAGTGGGTTCTGTGGCCTATGAGGGGAGGAAGGACAAAGGAGCTGGGGGCTAAACTTTGAAAAAAGACCTTAACTACATCTGCAATGCTTTTTTAAAAGAAAAAAAGAAACATATATTCAAATGCTAACCATAGTTAATCCAGCACGGCAAAAAGTGTGAGTAGTATTTGTTTTATTCTTTTCACTCTTCTAATTTTTAAAAATTTAAAAAATATATACATGTTATATATTTAAGACATTTTATAAATAAATGGAGAATCCTCAATAAAGGTATGTGCTATATATGCATCATATGTAATGTGATACATGTGTCATATGTGCATCACATGCCAGACATGATACATGCAGTGTGTCACTTGTATACACTTGTGGTACATGTGTGGTATAACATGCCATATATGTGTGTCATGTGCCACATGTGTTATGTATAAAACATTATACATAAATAACAGAATCCTCAATAAACTCTCATCAAAATCTCCCACAGTGAAAGTGGCAATGTCTCTTTGTGAAAATTTTGAGAAATGAAATATTTTGAACTTTCATTTACTAAATAGGCTTTACAAATGTCTACCGTCCGTCAGACACACTGCCAGACCCTACATGAGAGACAAGGTCACTAATGTCCCAGACTTGCTTCAAGGACTTTGTAAGATGGTAGGGAGATGAACGTATCACACAGTCGATTGTACAATTGTATTTTTAAAAGCCTGATAATGGCAAAATTAGAGAAGCAAAAGAAATAGATTCCTTATCTCCATGTGTCATTGTCCATCTTTAAATCTTGTTAGAAGCATTGTTTAAATTTTAAGCTTTGTTTTACTGTCTCTGACCAAAATACAGCTTCTTCGTCACATAAATTTCATGACAAACTATGCAAATTAAGCAACTTTGTCATTCAGATGCTGCTAGAAATAACTCAGTGCCTTTTTTTGTGGGGAGGAAAAAGCATCTTTTTGCTTTCAAGTATATTTTGAGGTAATTGGAGGTGAACCGCTGTCAAAAGCCAGAAGCTAATATTACCATCAATTGAAAAAATAGGAAGAAAAATGTATTTTTTTGAATGGGGACTCCAATTCTCATACTGCAAGTTTTTTTTAGAAAGTCACAATTTGTTTCTATACCTGAAATGCTCTCTTTCAATCCCAGACTATTGAAAATGTTTTCACTCTGTACCTTAGTATTTTCACATCATATTGCAAGGAATTGGCAAAGGAAAATAACAAGATTTTATTAACCCTTAGAATAGCTACACAGATACAGGTTTATAAATTTTTGTATTAACACGATACTTATTTTGAATATTAAATATAATTTTAGTGAATGTTAAAATATAATTTTAACTCTGGGTTAGGCAAAAAATTTCTTATAACACAGTAAGCACAAAGCATAAAAATATTAATAACAAACTATAGAAATGACCCCTGAAAGTATAGTCTTAATCAACAAAAGAAAAAAGCAAGCAAAATATAACCAGAGACATTGAAATTAAGAACAATTTAACAATGGCCAGAGGGGAGGAGGGAGGGGACTATGGTGGAAAGGGTTTTCAGGAACATAAAGGACACATGGACAAAATCAAGGGGGAGGGTGGAAGCAAGGGAGGGAGGTGGGTGTGGATGGGGTGGGGGGAGTGGTGGGGAAAAATGCACACAACTGTAATTGAACAACAATAAAGTAATGTGTGAAACAAAAAAATATTAATAAATTGGACTTCATCAAAATTTAACACTTCTGCTCCTTGATAGATCACATTAAGAAAAAGAAAAGACAAGCTGTACTCTGGTAGAAAAGATCCACTATATATGTGACAAAAGACTTCTATCCAAAATTTATAAAGAAGTTTTACCATGCAATGAAAAGACGACCTAATAAAAATGGGCAAAATGCTTTAACAAAGTAATTATATTGATAAGCACATGACTAATAAGCACATAAATGACTAATAAGAACATGACAATAACTCAAAGAACTTAAAATAACTAATAAGCACATGAAAAGATGTTCAACAGCAGTGATCATAAAAAAAAATAAAATTAAAACAAGAGATACCACTATAAACCCACGGTGGCTAAAATCCAAAAGGCTGACAATACCAAGTGCTGATAAGGATGCGGAACGAGTGGAACTCACATACACTGCTGATGGGAATGTAAAATCCTACAACCACTTTGGAAAAACAGTTTGCAGTTACTTACTCTTACTACAGAACCCACTGCTTTCATTCCTAAGTATGTACCTAGAAAAAAGAAAACAAAAATTTGTATGTAACATCTTTATTCAACATTGAAAATTATCCCAAACTGGAAACAATGCAAATGTTCAGCAACATGAAAATGGATAAAAAAAAATAACAATGTACATCTGTGTAATGTTGCTGCATAATAAAATAAAAAACTTTGGTTGCAAATAACATCATGGAGGAATCACAAATAACTTATGCAGAATGAAAGAATCCAGGTACAAGACCGCATAGTGTTTAATTCCATATATAAAGTTCTAAAACAGGCAAAACTATAATTACAGAGAGCAGATGAGATTTTGTGTGAGGCTGCTTTCGAGTATGAGGATTGATTGCAAAGGGCAAGAGAAATTTGGGAGGTGATGGAAAGACTCTACCTTGATTTTGGTGAGGGTTATACAGATCCACATATTTGTTTACATTTATTAAACTTCCCTTAAAATTGTATATTTCATTGCTCTGACTAGGGTAGCTCAGTGGGTTGAGGGTCCTCCTACAAAACGAATGGCCACCAGTTCAATTCCCCATCGGGGCACATGCCTGGGTTGCGGGGCCAGGTACATTCCAGCAGGTGAGAGGCATCTGATCCATGTTTTTCTTCCACATCAATGTTTCTCTCCCTCTCTTCCTCCCTCCCTTCCCTTCTCTTTAAAAATAAATAAATAAAATCTTTAAAAAATTGTACATTTTATCTTTTATAAATTATGCTTTCACAAGGTTGTTTTTTAAAAATAAGAAAAGCAGTAAGACATACATATTTAATGTTGTTTATGTAGCTAGGGCTCCCACAAATGAATTTAACAGAACTATAGAGGAAGGTTTTTCCACGCCGTCTTTGACATTTCAGGAACCTAGAGCACGTCTCCCTGGCAGACAAAAAAGGGGGTCGAGGGAGGGCGGCCCTCGTTGTCAGAGAGCCTTGATTCCCAGCTACCTCATCAATTACGAGGAAATTTCAGGAAGCCCCCAAGAGTAGAGATCACAGTCAGATCCAAGACAAATTTCTGATTCATTATGAAAGAACACCTCACAAAATCAGTTTGGGCTGTGGACAAGAAAGAGTGCACTGGGACACAGATCATGCTTTTAGTAATCAGGCATACTCAGAGCATCTTTTTAGAACCTTACATATGAAAGGTGAGGGCTGTGACACTTCAGGAAGAAAACCTCTGAATCACCTGTGGAAATAAGAGAGGTTGACTAAATGACCTTTGACTTGACCAAGACTGGAAACCCCAGTGACTGAGTCCCAAGAGCCTGAAGGACACCATTAGGTCAAAGGAAGCATAACTACATCCCGATGAAAATAGAAGTCCTCCCCAATACTTCTTCTTAACAGAGGTGAGGAATGTGCACCAGAAAAAGAAGGAATTATTAATTGCATTAGGAGACGTAAGGCTGATGAGGCCTACTTAGAATATGCGTTTTAAAGATTTGATGAGAGTCTTGAGGATTCTGAGCAGAAGGGCTATTGAATCCAATTGATTTCAATCACTGACTGGGAGGCTACACGGGGTGAAGAAAGCAGGGATGGACTTGAGTCAGGGGTCAGAATCATGGCTAGGTCATGTGCTGGAGCTTGGGGAAGTCCCTTGACCTCTTTTGTTTCATTTTTCTTATCTACAAAGCAACTCTTACTGGGCTGGCCTCTGCGGAGAAGGAACTGGAACCTCCAACCCCAGGACACAGCCTGTAAGAAGGTTGGGTTTGTGGAGCCTGAGGTCATGGGTGGAAAATGGGGCTGGAGTACTAGAGGGGCCAGGTGAGGGGGTGGCACAGAAAGAGGTCAGCTGCCAGAAACATCCATAGACAACCTTGTGGGTGATCAGTGGGTGGGTTGGGCTGGCTTAAAGATGTGGCCAGGTAGACAATCAATACTACCATTCAAGTTCACGGTGAGGGTTAACCAAGAACATGCATGCCTATCATAGTGGCTGGCACAAAAGAATATGCAAAATGATAAACAAACAAACAAATAAACAAAAAACCCTTAGGTGGTTGTTATGGGCTGAACTCTGTATTCTTCTACCCCAAGCGTACATGTTGAAGCCCTAACTCCTAGTACCTCAAAATACGACCGTTTTGAGAGATTGGGCCTTTAAAGGGGCAATTAAGTTAACAATGAAGTTCTTGGGGCAGGGAGGCCTCTAATCCAATCTGACAGGTATCCTTATGATAAGAAGAGAAAATTTGGACACTCCAACACCAAGGATTCATGAGCACAAAATAACGCTGTGTTGAGGACACGAGGAGAAGGCAGGTCTGCAAGCCAAGGAGAGAGGCCTGGAAAGAACCACACCTGTCAACATTTGGATCTTGGACTTCTAGCCTCCAGACTGTGAGAAATCAATTTCTGTTGTTTAAGCCCCCAAGCCTGTGGTATTGTATTATAATAGCCCTCATAAACCAACACAGTGTCCAATAGGAATTGATCCAAAAAGACAGGCTACACATTCAAGCAATGGGGACTATATACTCACAAGAAATGAGAGGCTCCGGAAGGGCCACATTTCTGTGGGCATAGTGGATTCTGTAACAACAAACAAAGGAAGAACTTTCGACGATGTTCCTGAAAAACATGAAATACCGTATTCCTTAGAGTGCTTACAAGTGAGACACTAACGCTTGCCTGCTGGTGTGCAACCTAAGGCACAGAAATGAGAATGGAGGATGAGACCTCTATTTTCTCAGAATATGCTCAAGAAGGGCTCAGGGTGTGAGCATGTCCCCTGAGCCAACCTCTGGTGTCCCAGTGGTGTCTGGTGCCCCCATTGTCACGTCCAGGTTGTCCAGTGGCTCAGAGGTGTTAGGAACGGGATGGTGTCAGGATCTAGAGTGCCCTTTCCCTCGTAACTGATGAAACGGTAAACACAGACTGTTCTGCCTGAAGAATCAAGAAAAAAAGGGGGGTGTTAGAAGCAGGAAAACCAGCAGATGCCCTGCTTTTGCAACTCTGTCGGGTTCTTTCTCAGGGGAGGGAGGGGAGTTGAAAGGACGTCACAGATTGTCCCAGTGTGGTGGCAGTCTTGGGTCACTGGAGACCACTCCCTTGGGGAGAGAAACGTCTGCTTCTTGTGCTCCTGTCCTGAGTGCGCCCCCAGCTCTCTAATCACATGCATTCCAGGCACAGGCAGAACAGCGGAGGCGTCTGGCATTTTCCAAACCAAGTGGGGCCAGAGAAAAAGCCACCTATCCATCATCTGTCCAGCCCACAGGATAACTAATTTCTCTGAAGCTGAGGGATGTTCCTTCAGAGTAATGCAGGTGACAGAAGAATACAAATGACCTGTTTACAGATGTCAGAGCCAAGCCGAGCAGCCGGCTAGGTGGACAGCATGAAAACGTTGACAGGTTTTAATATTTTGCTGTCTAGCCCTGGGAGTGTGTACATAGTCTCACAGATTCACCCACGACCTTGGAAGGGCATCTTCTTTGTTCCTCAACCTTCAAACAAAATAGACCTTAGTCTAGCAACGTAGAATAGTATTTGTCTATCGTGTATATTTTTATTCTCTTTGACAAATATTTGTGAAGAGCCAACTGTGCGCCAAGCATGGGGGTTGGGTGCGAAGGATTCAAGCATCAATCACCCCAGCTACTCTGCCCAAGGTGTCTAAGAAACAGCCAACATCTCGGGTGACCATATCTTACAGACAAAGTAGGAGCATCTCTTGTCTGGGAGGAGAGTGGAGAGGGTTTAATGGATTTGAGACATCCAATTTTAAAACTACCAGGAAGGGAGAAATCTTCCCATTTATAAGGATGCTGCGAAAGTCATATCAGCTGAGAGGGGTGATACATTTCCCTTCTCTCTTCGGTGGGGGCAAGCCTCAGATTCAAAAACATCCTAGCCCTTGTGCCTGGTAACAGGCATCCTGCCTCTTTTACTAGAAAGCCAGTTCTGCTCTCATCCCTTCCACCGGAATCCTTCCCGGCCAGGCTTCAGTGGGCGGGGCCTCATCCTTTCTATCCCTGCAGGCCAGCACAGAGGCAGAGGCGAAACATACTGTCCCTGCTCCGGCTTTCAGCCAAAGGAGCAGAAGGCGATACCTTTAGCTGAGGGAAAGGATGTGAGCCACAGGATTTTGCATACATTCACATTTGAACTTGGAGGCTGCAATTGGAGGCTGCCTTCTCTTTTTTTGTGCACAGGAAGTAGACATTCTTTCTCTCCTCACCCCAGCTTTAATGAGTATGCCTGACAAATAAAATTGTATGTATTTAAAGGATACAACATGTTAACTTCATGTTAACATGGTATGTATACTTTGTAAAAGGATGACCACGATTATTAGGTTAACTAATAAACACAGTTATCACTTCACATAGTTACTTTTGGTGGGGATGGGGGAAGGGGGCATTGAGAAAGCTCTCTTAGCAGATTTGAGGTATACAATACTGTAATATAGAGTCACCATGCTATTTATTAGATCCCCAGAACTATTCAGTTTGCTGCCCTCGAGTGGCCTGGCATCAGTGGGTGTGTCATACGCCTGTTTTGGGAGGGTCTAGGGAGCCAACTGAGGATGCAACAGAGACTCCGAAGGGTCTACAGTCCCGGCAGAAGCTGGGCGATATCAATTACACCAAACCAAGAAAGACAGAGACATGGATCATATCAGCCTCCGACCTCAAGCTACAAATCACAGTTGAGACAGTGGGCAAAAACAGTACTACAGACACAAGAGGAGCCAGAAAAGAAGATCCTCTTTCTCTGTTGGCAGGAAGTTCAGGAAGCCTTTTTATGTAACCAGATGCATCCTGGGAAACAGGGGGGATCAGAGGAGGTCTGAACCACCCAGCATTAAATCCAGAAGGAGTCCTCGAATTATTGAACCAACAAAAGAATGGTCACCAACAAGTTCAGAGTTGGCAGAATTTCACGTGATATTTGCTTTCTACTCTACTTTTGTGTGTTGCTTGGGTTTTTTACAATGAGTTTGAATTATTTAACTAATAAGAAAAATATGCTCTGTTGACCGTAGTAAGATTACTGGATGGGTTTTATTAATCTCCCCCCTTCCCACACACACCTGCTCGCATCCTCTCTCTCTTGCTGTCCGGGGGGTGGAGGCTCTACAAACTGTCAGTAATACTGGGAGAATGAAGGCTATATTTTCCCCGAAGTCTCAGCTTAGGGTGAGTGCTCATAGCCACACCTGAAACTCCCAGATCCTGCATTGTTCTTTGGTGACTTACCATGTCCTTTGTGCCTCAGAGACAAACTATTCTGTCATTTTTAATTTCTCATAGCCCTGACATGCTTTTATACATGGTCCTTAGTTATCTTTCTCACCTTTTAATTGTTCTCTTTATTGAGATAAAGGTTTATAATGTCTTTAAAAAAAAGGTAGAAGCAGATTCAACAATAGATTTATTTGTTGTTGTTTTTTTTGTAATCTTCCCATGAGTTCAGTAAAAAACATAGTTCCTACTCAGCATGCCTGGTAACCTCTAACTAAATTGCCCATGACTTTCAATAAGCAAAAGGCAGGACTCTAAACAAAGACATGGAGCAAATTAAACAAAGAGGGTCCAGTTTAACAGTCTCTACGCAGACTCAACATAGCAGTAAGTCAGCCCCTTGAGGTGACTAAAGTGATCAAGAGAAAGGAACAAAGTTTATATAGATCAAAGTGAGTTCTCAAAGTACAAATAAACAGCAGAAATGGAAGAAAAAGAAAAACTTTCTCTCTGGGGAGGTGTGGCAGAGTTGGGGGGTGCCAGAAATTTGCAGTGGGAGCACCCTCCCTTCTCTGGGCGGAGTTTTGCAGTCTGTCCATACGAGGCAACTCCTGGCTCCGCTTCTCCAGGCAACGGGCCCTTCTTCCTGGCTACTTTGTGACGACCCTTTAGTCATGCCCTTTGGTCTCTACAGCCAGAGTGGCACAGGATCCTGTGCAGCCAGGTTGGATCCAAAGAGAAGGCACCGCTCCCAAATTTTCACTAGAAATTACTTCTTTCTCACCTGAATCACCATGTGCCACTCTGCCACCTGTTTTATGCTACGGAGTCTTTCCTCCCCTGCCATCCAACAGGACTTCCTGGCCCTGTCATGCCAGCCTGTTTCTCCAGTCCTACAGGGGGGCACTCTGGTTTTGCCAGGTGCTTGGTCTTCTACTTGACCTGATGGAGCGCCAGCCTCTTTGCTTCTCTCCACTTCCTCTAAGTTTTCAAGATCCATTCGGATCCTATTGTTCAAGTGCCGGAACCACTGGCCTCATGGCCTTTCTGAAAGACGCCCTGCGCTGGGCGCTCTATTGCATCATATGCCTCAATGTGTTCTCCTCCAGAGTACTTGCATCCCTCCACTCACCGCTATGTCTGGAGACAGTTTTGGTTGTCACAACTCAGGGAAGCTGGTTGCTACTAGCATTGATGTGGGAAAGACCAGAGGCACTATCAAACCACCCACAATGCTCAGGACAACTCGACAGCGAAGAACTACCCAGCCTCACACTGTCAAAAGTGCCAGGGTAGGGGGACCTTGCTCCAGAGAAAGGTTCAGCCATCGGGGCCTTGGTGAGGTCCTACCAGTGGAGGTGTTCCAGAACCCACCCCTCCAGCCCATCAGTCAGACATCCTCCTTCTGTTTTAAAAGACAGCCCAAGTGCCCGTCAGTAGATGCATGGGTAAAAAAGCAGTGGTACGTTTACACGACAGAATATTACCCAGCTATAGAAAAGAAGGAAGTCTGACCTTTTGTGACAGCATGCATAGACCAGGAGAGTATTGTGCTCAGTGAAATAAGCCAGTCAGAGAACGACAAGGACCATATGATTTCACTTATATGTGGAATCTGATGAGCAAAATAAACTAACAAACAAAACAGAAACAGACTCACAGATACAGAGAACAGACAGACTAACAGCTGTCGGAGGGGAGGGAGGTTTGGGGGCTGACTGAAAAAATTGAAGAGACTAAGCACAGGAAACTCATAAGCACAGAGAACAGTAAGGTGATTGTCAGAAAGAGGATGGGGCCAGTTAGGAGACGGTAAAGGCGGGATGAATGGTGATGGAAGGAGACTCCACTTGGTCTGTTTTGATGTGATTCCCAGAGGAAATTTCATTTTCTTGGTGTTTTATTAAAAAATCCAAGAAGTTTGCACCAGTTTTTCTATGTATGTCATGTATTTATTAGCGAGCATGAAAGTGTTGAAAAGCAATGCATTGACTAAATTAGAGAATGAAGCCAGCCATTTTGCTGTTAGCCAGCAAGCAGGGACAAAAGCATTTGGTGGTCGACAAAGAAAAGTACACATTACTGAATAGTGGAAGAATGACTAATATTTCTATTAGGGGTGCTTTTTCTCTATCTGCTAACAAATAGAAATTCTCATGCAAAATTCTTTCACTGCATTGATGCACGAAAAAGAAAACCTTCACCAACGAAGACTTCCTTGGTCGTCCACGACAGCTGTGACAGACCTGTTTGCAAATACAGAGGAAGCTCACGCATTTTTTCATTTCAATATTACATAGATCTGGACAGAAGCCAATCGGAAAAAGAAATAGCTACCGAAGTACATGGGTATATCTTCACACAAAAAAATTTGAAGCCTAACAAATACAGCAATTACTAAGAGATTTTGTGTAATGTTGATAATACATGTATTAAGATCTTTCTGTATGGAAGGCACAGCTGTAAGTGATTTTCAGGTGTTACGTGGTGTCTTCATATCTCCAATCTCTTTTGTTCAGACTGTCCCTAGAGTAAAAGGTCTCGGCAGACTAAGCTTATCAGACCATCCCACTTTATTGGTCCTGGTTTATTTCTGTTTCATCTCCTGAGATATCATGATAAGATGTCATTTCCCCCACTGTAATCCACTTTATCTTAAACTTCCGTTAAGTCTATCCACCGGAGTTCACCTACCTGGACACCCACCTTTAACTCTCTTTCACCCATTTAGTGTCAGTCTTCTCCAGCCCTCAGTACAATCCTTTCCAGGCTGATCCCTAAAGATTAATGTCAGCCTTACCTTCTTACTATAACAACCACTCTAAATAACTATGATTGAATTAATTATTACAGCAACCATCCTTATAATTTAGTTTGAGGTGGTTCACACTTATTTCTTTTCGGTGAACTTGAAAAGGATACCTCGATTGCCTGTGGCATGCCCAGACTATTGTTTTTGTGTGGTATTCATGTCTCTGTTAGTAAGCCAGCCAGGAGAGCAGAGACACGAAACAATCAAAGAAAGTCGTGAAACAATAACATGTGCTGAGTTTAAGGTAATTTTTCCCTTTGAAGACTTCTCAGTGCTACTTTCTAACTTCACACCTGCTCGTACATTGCTGCAGACTATTTTGTATCTCTTTCTCCATACTCATATACACGGTTTCTCTGCAGACGTGTCCTTCATCTTGTGTTTATTCTGTTTAGCAAGATATGAGATCTTTTTTCAAAGTAACAGGCCCTTGGTACATATTGGGAAGGACCAGATGTATCAATAGTGATGGAGTTAAGTCCTTAGCTCTTGAGTTCTCTTTGGATATTCCCACTAGGCAGGGAAATATAGATAGAGATGATAGAGATGGTGAAGGAGTGAGGGAGACAGAAAGGGAGAGAGAGGGGGGAGGCAGGGAGGGGGGAACAGAGAGAGAGGGAGAAGGGAAAAGGGAGAGAAACTGCTGCCCCTGGTCCTGACTCTGGACAGACTGAAAGCCCATTTGTGTGGTAGCTGAGTATTTCACAAGAACAATATATGGATCAGGACTTTAAAAATTTTTACGTCATTATTCCATTCTTCCATATTCCATGATGGAAAGAATAACACTTAGAAAACAGTGAAATTAAAGACTTTGGGGATTCAATGACTATCCTTAAATCCCCCCAATTGGTGAGGGCTGCAGCACCTGAAACTCTCATGAAAATCTAACAAGTAAAATATGAACATAAACAATTATGTGTATGTCCCTGCTCTTTCCTGTTTCTTTCTTCTTACTCCTCGAAGGAAAAATGCCACGTTACTTAAGATAATAACATTAGAGTTTTAGTTCATTTTGACTTGGACCATAACATCCTTTTCTCTTGTAGTGTCACCACATTCAAATAAAATTTAAATGAAGACCCGTTCTCAGAGTTTATAAGAAAAACAATGTGATAACTACACTGAAGATGCCAATATGCCCACTCTGCCCCCAGATCCCTATTCATGGGACCAGAGGTAGACCCCATGGTGCAGGGGCAACCTGGTCCTGGGCTACACGGGTCCAGGACCGTGGTTGGGAGCAAAAGATGTTGCTAGGTAGACCAGATGAACTGTCTCAGCATGGAGTTTGGGCAGGGTAACGACTAATAGCCAGTGAGTGGGTACCGAAGGAATAAAAGTAAAATGTACAAAGACAAGCAGAGACCAAAAAAGGAGTCTCGTCGCCTGGGTGAAATAGGTTAGCTGTGTCCCGGAGCTCTCTCAACTCTTCAAGCACAGCTGTTCTGTGTTGCTTGGACAGTCCAATCTCTCCTAGTGACAATGATGGCATTATAATCCCTTGGTTGGAGGGGGCTGCAAGCTCTTGGCCAACAAAGGGCCTAAGTCAATGCACCATTTCCTATTCATTTATTGTTGTACCTGACCCTTAAACCTGATCATAGCTTAGAAGTAGTGTGTAATGCTCTGGGTATTTTTAGTCACTACTTGACATTTATTCCTACCTGCAGCCTTGTTTTATTTACGGAAACCTGAGATAGGGAGAGAAATCCTCCGGGAGGCTCCTGGGATATTTGTTGTTCTTAAGAAAAAGCCGCAGGAAGAGACACTCTCCTTTTCTTCTGGCTTCTGACGAAGGAAGGTGACCATGAGGAACGTGAAGCGGCAGGAACGCAGCCTGCGTCTTCGGTGACATACACTTAAGCCATTAAATCAACCTAACACCAACCCCACTAGTGGACTTGCCCTTATTCAGGATTGAAAAAGTCTTTTGTTGCCCTCGCTGGTGTGGCTCAGTGGATTGAGTGCTGGCCTATGGAGCAAGGGGTCACTGGTTCGATTCCCAGTCAGGGCACATGCCTGGGTTGCCGGCCAGGTCCCCAGTAGGGGGTATGCAAGAGGCAACCACCCATTGATGTTTCTCTCCCTCTCTTTCTCTCTCCCTTCCCTCTCTAAAAACAAATAACATCTTTTTTTTAAAGTCTTTTGTGTTTATGTCCATTTGAGTTGGGTTCCTTTTACCATGTAGAACCTATAGTAGGAGTTCGGAACGTGCCTTCTTTTCAGTTGACAATTTCTTGTGAGGATGATGATGTGGGGGGGTGGTTCTTGTATAACAGGGGAAGGTCTCCAACAGGGTCCCTGGTATCCTGCACCCGGGCCTGGTACTGCACCTTCGCTGTGCCAGGAAACAGGGCAGTTCGCTGGTCCACGTCATCGCCTTGGGCCTGAGGCTCCAGGGAAGGCCCGAGTCAGGGCTGATGGGCAAGGACTTCCCAGGAACACTGTCCACACATGTCCCCCCTGGGGCCTGGCCGTCCCCTTGGATGTCCAGTCCTGGGACTCATGTAGGGATCCTCTTAAATTCAAGTGACATAATAGCCTAGACAAAGGAAATGTGTCCAGGTCTCTTTCCCATTTACACTAGAGTAAATATGGAATCAGAGATGTTTGCTTTAAACTGAGTTTCCACACGGGAGCGAGAAAACCAGAAGGGAGAAGGGAAAGGAAACGAGGGCCTGATAAAGGGAAGGCATTGATTTGCTCCGGCCGCTGTAACAAAACGCCGCAGACCGGGTGGCTTACAGGCCAGAAAACTATTTCCTCAGACTGCTGGAGGCTCGACGTCCAAGATCCATCTGTCGGCAGTCTCGGTTCCCTCAGGGGTTTTTCTCCTTGGGTGCAGATGGCTCCTTCTCTCTCTGTCCTTTGGTCTTTCCTCGGCGCACACACCCCTGGCGTCTCTGTATCTGTCCAAGTTTCCTCTTCCTGGAAGGACACCAATCACATTGGAGTAGGGCCATTCAAATGGCCTCATTTTAATTTCCTCACTTCTTTAAAGGGCTCATCCTGCATACAGTCACAGGCTGAGGTCCTGGCGGTCAGAGGTTCAGTATAGCAATTTGGTGGGGACACAATTCAGCCCACAACAGAGAAGGAAGGGATTTGTGGCACCAGTGGTGGGGGGAACACTTTCTGGGCACAAACAGATGACTGTCCCTCAGACATTTAGGAAATCTGTGCACATCTCATAGGTGAGCACCCCGCAGAGTAGCCTGGGGTCCCCCTGTGGCGGCCCTGTGCAAATGGAGCACCAGGGCTCTGCTTTTTTCATGGTCTGCACTGTCCCCTGTGTGCCTGGCACCCCCGGACCTTCCCATGTGGAATGAGCCCCCTGGTTCAGAATCGCCTGGGTTATTTTAAACTCAAGATTTTTAACAATAGCCATCATCAGGCTTGCTGGGTTTTTCCATTTGCGTTTGAAAACCGTGGGCTTATGCCGTGACTGGCCAGGATGAACTCTGCTCAGAGTGTCGGCTTTGCAGACCCCTCGGGTCAGAGTCAAGCCAGGTTTATCTCCACACACCAGGCAGCGCTGTTTGCCGGGACATTCATCAGTGCAGATGAGCACCATTCTGCCACGTGGCTCCTCATTTGAAAATCTGTCTTTTGTGTCAGCTAAGCAGGGATTTCGACCAAGGATTGCTCTGAGCATAACAGGCTGACTTTGAACTCCAGGAGATTTAGGAAAGCAATGGCATGTTGCTTGTTGGCAACTCAAGTTAGCATTTTCAAAAACTGTCACCGTCTTTCACACTGGGTCTCCTGGTACTGTCTCATGTCATCCGTGTCTGAGAAATCTGGTAACGAGTCAGACACGAAAATAGTGAAGGGAGAAAGCTGTGTTTCTGTCACTTTGTATTCCAGTTTCTCAACACCTCATGTTGTTTTGTCCATATTATATTTACCATGCTGTAGTTTTCCCTCCTGTGTTTCCAGTAAAGCGTTCACCTCCCGGAAGCATTAGGCTTTGACACACCCAGAAGATCTGGTTCCAACAGCTTGGCTGTAGAGACGAGGAGCCCTTGCGGGAGCCATGGGAGGCAGGGCTCAGGGACCGGCAGCTTCCTTGGGCGTGTCTTCCTCTTCTCCAGTTCTGCCTCACCCAGTCCTTTCGTGGGTCCCCCTGACATCGTACCTGTGAGCTGCATACATGTTGCCCAGTCATATCCCTCCTCCTGGCACCGCCCTTTTTGCCGTCGTGAGATATTTGAGAACCTGGTGACAAATTTAGTATGAAATGACTCTTTGCAAATGACCCACAGCTTCATTGGAAAGGAGCCAGTTTTCAAGATGTCCCTTCTAGCTTGCGCCACATTAACGTCTCCGGAGGTTGCTATATATACTCCCGAATGCCCGTGCAGGCAGGGAAGATAACGCCTGAACTTACTGACTCGCCTGCAGGGAAGCGCTGTCTCCCCCAGCCTCTCCATCGTCTCGAGAGTGGGCCATGTGGTAAGGAAGTTCGAAGTGACAGTCCTAGAGGAGAAAGGACATCTATCCCCATAATGTAAATTCTAATTTCCAATTAAGTAAATTTAGTAAAGAGTGGAGATGAGAAAAGAGCAAAACGAGAAGACTCCCTGGGCACTTCTTGTCCACTGAAACTGAATCATAACACGTCTATGGCAATGAACCTGAATTGCTTGATATCCATTTCCGTCACAGCCAGCCTTGGCTCCTGCCTCCACGGGAATGTGTTTGCTCCGGTGAAGAGAATGTGAAACAGGGGAGTGACATTCTCATTCAACCCCCGGTGCCGCTCCGGTGTTTTCACTTTCTTCCCCACCCCCGCCACCGCCCCCCACACACCTATTTTCTTATGGAAAATTGATAGGGGCTGAAACTGCTGTTAGTGAAAAGAGGTCATACCCACTCTTTGCTTGCAGAGAGAGCATTAGGCTCAGAGCAGAGACACGTGAACAGACACAGAGTGTCACTGCTTGACACTGTGTCCCGGCAGGTAGGACAAAACTGTGACCAAGCATTAATTCACAGTAAACATTCTGATGCTTTTGGGTGGTGGCGCTGTAAAACATTATTTTTTGTACGGACACATTTCAATTTCATTTTAAAATAAAAATGGTACTCATAACAACAACAGCAGCAAGAGCAACAACCACCACCCCTGGAAACCTGTTCAGCACCAAGAGAAGGCACCAGAAATGAAACTCACCCCTTAGTTCTCGGGGTTCGGAGAGATGGATTGCATCCTGGTTGGTGGCTCAGGGCAAAACTGCCAGTCCTACACCCTCTCAGTCCTTTCCAATTCTATTTTTTTAAAGGTTAAAATGTTGCAACTATTTAAGATGTATGTCATATTATGTAGAAGAAGAAGCTGAGCCCAAGCCTCAGAAAATGCTGCCAGCAAGGAAATGAAGGGAGGGTAGAAATACCCAGGAGAGTGATGTGTCATCTGGGACTCACACCTGCGGCCAGCCTGCTCCCCATGTGTCTGAAATAGTGCATGATTCTGTGGCAGCTGCAGCTGTGGGGCAGGATGAAGGACCCATTGGTTCAGCACCCAGGAGCCAGCTGGAGGTCGGGGGTCTATTTGCCCTTGCCGACTGATGGCCACCCCTGCCCAGATCTACGGCTGCCTCCTGCAACTCAGGCTTCCTCTGCAGCCATTTTTGTATCTCTGTGACTTCCTTAGTTTCCTTTTCTGCAGCCTATCCTGGTTCTCCTTCCTCATCCACCTCTCCTAGACTTAAGCTTCCTGGAAAAGCCAGCCAGGGGGAAGCATGAAGCTAAAGTGAAAGAAAGGGTGAGGGTGCAGTGGAGGTATTTTGATGAATACCTTCCTCCAAATTTCATTCAGATGTTTAAGAAATTGGGGTAACTTGGATTTCTCTTTCTATTCACGTGGTTTAAATATTTATCAGGGTCCCTGTAGGTTGATTTGACTTAAATACTCAATTTTAGGGCTGTAGGAACCTAAAACCCTCACAGAATTTCTCCGAATTCTTGATGGCCATCTTGCACGGGGGGCCCTCTGTCTCTACTTTGTACCTGGGTGAGCTGCCTCCATCGCTGTCAAGGTTAAAGCTTCACCTCTCACCTGAGTTTGTAATAGAGGCAGCCACACCAGATATATCACCTATATCTTCTGTCCCATTGATCCCAGTGGCATTTTTCTATTGCCCCTCCCTCCCCACCTCTTCTCCAGAACAATAGACACCTTTCTCCTTTTGTCTTCAACATAACAGCTGTACTCCTTGCAAGGGACCGTGAGATGTCACTGGCTATCCGCAAGCTTTGCTGGGGCATTTTTCCAAACACAAAAACAATTCTCTTCTAAAGGAAATTCTGGGGCCAGATGTTTATCTGATAACATTGGCTGCTTTTTATCAGTTACACCAGCCACCCCAGAAATGATGTTCATGTCCAGTACGCTAAAGAAGGAATTGAGGCACCAAAACGGGGGAAGAGAATTTAATTCACTATCTGCTATTCAAAGTTTTTCTCAGATCTTATGTTTCCTTGTTCTAGGTGTTGGAGAGCAACAAATGGGGTTGTCTTTCTGCTCAGACACATCCTAGGAGGCCCAACTGTTGGGTCTCTGGTTCTTATGAGTGACCCTCCATCCTTCTTTATCACTCTGCTGTCCCCTCAAGCAGGGCTGGCAGCCCTGATTCTGTGACTACCTCCCCAAAATGCCATCTAGCACGTATTATGTTACATAAAATGCAAATTATCTTCAAATTGAGAATGTGTTATCATTCCAAGGTGTCAGAAACATCCAAAGGTTGTGAGTTACACCTTTAAAGGTGTTCTCTTTGCATCTAAACCACAAATTGCCAACGGGTTCCTCTGTATTCATCCATTTAGGCTAAAATAATGAAATACCACAGGCAGGCTGGTTTCCACAATGGAAATGAACTTGCTCACAGTTCTGGAGGCTAGAAGTCTAGGATGGAGGTGCTGTCAGGGCCCGTTTCTGTGAGCCCTCTCTTCCAGTCTTGTAGAAGACCAGCCTCTCTCTATCTTCACATGACCTCTTCTCTGTGTGTGCAGAGAGGAAAACAGAGAGCCCTGGGGTATCTTCCTCTTCTGATAAGGGCACCGGTCTTATCCAATTAAGACTCCACCCTCATGACCATATTTATTCTTTATTAGCTTCTTATAGGCCTTATCTCCAAATACAATCAGTCTGAGAGTTAGAGCTTCAACACAATGCATTCTTGGGAGGCACAATCCAGTCACTACAACTTGGAATCTGATGTCTCCTACGTGGGACAACTTCAACAAGGGGCCTTATTCAGACAGCTACCTCTTTTCATAGCACAGATAATTTCTCATATAAAGCTAGACATGTGAGCTTTATAGCTTTAAACACTTTACAGCCTAAAATGTTTTATAGCTTAAAATGTCTTTGGATTCATTATCAGGCTTACTTTTTACAGCGACAAGCAGGAAGCCAGGTAGCCTTTGCCCTACACTGAGGTGGAGGGACAGGGGTCCCAGGGGAGAGCGGGCCTCAGAAACACCGCTGGCTGGCGAGGGGCAGAGGCCCCCTTCTTGGCCTCTAGGGTGTTCCCAGGACAGGGTTTAAACCTCTCAGTGAGGCCTCCAAACAACCACACACTTGCACAGAAACCAGCAGGAGGGATTTCAAGCACGTATAAAATAAAATAGCATCAGACATAGTAACCCGTTTGTCTTTGTTGCAGACCACACCCTCTGCAATGAACGCCCCATCTTAAAGGAAGCCTGGTTCGCCATTGCTATTCTATGGTATATATGACATTTCCCCTTCCTTCTACAATGACACTTCTTAAGTGCATTAGTACAGAGAATTCCTCATGACCCCCTTGTTCAATTAGTCCCCTGTGATCTCTATGTACCTGCTACTAAAAATGTACTCTTAAAGTTTCTAATGATTGTCTAATAAATTGTCATGTCCTTTCTTGATCTGTGTCTTCAGTGCATCAGACACCCACTCTTTCCTGTCCACCCTTTCTCATTCAGAAGGGTCACGTGCCCACATATTTCTTAATTGAACATCCTAAGTCTTAATCTTGTTGCTTTTGCTTCAGTCTGAAATATTCAACATTATGGCTTTAACATCTTTGGTTCTTTCATTGCTATAGTGAGTTTTATAGAAATTTTGAGACGTGTTCTTTTTATATTTGTTATGAGACCTATAATTTTACTTTTTGAAAAAATTGTAACAGTTGTCTTCTAATTCTGTCAGTACTCAGAGATCTTTATAAACATCTGTAAACCATAATTTGTTAATAATAACAGAAACTCCCCCTGCCTCAGTTGACTTTGTCATTGGTTCATTCAGTGCCTGTAATCTGCGGAGAGCAAAACATGCAGAAGAAATGAGGTGATCTGTGTTTCAGTGCAGTTTGACTCTGCCCTGTAGGAGGGACTCTCAGACTTGACCCTGTACCGGAATCATCTCTGAGGTCTGTTGAAGCAAGATCGCTGAATGCAGCCCCAGGATTTGGAGTCAGTAGTGCCGTAATGTGAAACAAGGACTTGTAGTTGTAACAAGCTGCTTGGTGATGCTGATGCCAATGGTCCAGAGACAATACTTTGAGAACCATGATCTGAAAGTAAGCATATTTTATGGACTATATTGCTTAGAAGGGTCATCAAATACTGGACTGAATAGTCCACTTTATCAAGAACAGTTCTTCCTTACTCCATAAACTTAACAACTATTTTTTTCATTTGATTAAAGGTTAATAAGATTTCTCTTAAATATATTAGATCACTGTTCCCACCTCCCTTCACTGAAATTCTTTGTATCCAAAAGTATGTCAATCAAATTTGCATGTTGTGTTTTTAGTCTGAGTTGGTGAAATAAGACAACCCTCCTCACCCTCTTCCCTACCCCTTACCCTTGGCAAATAAATTAACCTATTCTGTTTCTTAACCCTGGACATAAAGCTTCCTTAGATTCAAAATATAAAAATCACAATGTAATTTTTGATAAACACTTTTATGATGTGAAAGATGAAAGAATAGTGAAGATGTGTTATTTAAATGCTGTTAATTTCATGCTCACTGGTTGATTTTAATATCAATGTTGCTAAATTTATAGTTCATTTTAATCAATAATATGACAATTGCATATGCCATCAACTTTGGATATTTGCATTTTGTGTACATGCAATACTCTAACTGAGATGAAGTGTAAACACATCACTCCAAGATCAATACATGCACAGAGTTTACTGTTGATGTGATTTGACTATTAGGCTATCTTCAGTAACAGAGCTTTGGCATTTGACTCTTTTTGTTAATGTGATTTTACTCTGCCAAAGTTCTCTTGCCCAGGAAGACAAACATTGCAAATAACTCCATTGTTTATTCTAGGAACTTCCCAAAATACCTTTTAAATGAACATCAAACTGTTCAAGTCTTCAACAGAGAGCATCAAACATCTGTTTACTCCTCAAAGCTCTTTTAAACCCTGGCCTTAAAATACTTGCTTTGCTGTGCTCAAAAATCCTAAATTATTATATCATAATACTTACCCAGTCCCATTCAAACATGTGCCCTGAAAGAACCACCTTACATCAAACTCCAAAACTCATTTATATCACCATTCAAGACTTTATCAAGCAGTGCTCTCTTATCATGGTAACAATAAACTTGGCTTTGTTTTATCAACAGGTTATTTTTGTGTTGTTGTAGGAGCAGGCATTGACAATCTTAGAGCTCCTGCCAGCCTCCAGTCTAGCCCTCCTTCACACAGTAGCCCGATACCCTTGACCAGAACATCGCTACTCTGAGGCCCTTGGCCACCTGTTAGGGGAACTTGTGAGAAAGGCAAATTCTTTTTTTTTGTCCCCTGCCCCAATCTACTCAGTTATTCTAGGGGTGAGCTTCAAAGATGTTAGAGTTTGACTTCAGGAAAAAAGAATGCATTTTAGGAATTCTTCATGATCTGCTCACAATTGAAGGAAAAAAATCATTCTGGGTGCAAACTACCTCAGTACAAGTCCTTGTTTCTATCTGTCCTTGTCCTTTTTGTTGTTTGCTGAAAATAGGACAAGCAGAGGCCCCAGTGAGTTCCTTCATCAAAGGCGCCTTGGGAACTGAGAAGTTTAAAAGGTTTCTTATCAGAACTTATCTTTTGATCCAACTGCCCTGGTCACTTCCCAAGTCCTAGGGGAACTTTCCTCAGTCTTAATTTGTTTTGTCCATGGGAGTCCGGTTCTGGGGAAGACCTCCCCGGGCTTTTTCATCTTGTGTATTTAATCAGAGATGACCTGCCCATTAGGCTGGTGCACTTGAGACGTGAGGTACATGACCCAACCCTCTGACTAGTTGTCCCCGGGTTCCCATGGGTTTGTCTCCATCCACAATAGCATCTACACCCACTCTGGGCTGGGTGTCTAGTTCTCACATGTTTCTACACAACTCCAAATCACCAGCTTAGCCTTCTAAATTATATAATTCACCAAGAATAAATTAGAATTACAGTAATTACTTCGGAAAAACTTTTGATATCATCAAAATTGCTCATTTGAGTCACCTTAGAACCAAAATGGGAACAAAATTTCAAACATCCAATTGTCTGCAAATTTGATTGGTACAAGGAAGTGTCTAAAAGAAATTAAAAGCATTTTCTTAAAAAAACAAAACAAAACAAAATTGCTTAAGAAAATTCTCAACCAAAGCAAAAGAAAATATGAAAAATGTAAAACTCTCTCCTTTTTTGATTACCTCAAATCACGAGATGAACCTAATAACCAGCATTCTATTATTTTTTCCTACCATACTCTATACATTTATTTCCCTCTAATCTTTGGTGCTCTCCCGTCCCTGCCTGGCAGGCCAGAAAACCCTGGAACTCAACCAACTCTTCACATTAAACTGCCCTCAGAACATGAAAAACGTCATAGTTGCTCTTAAGGCCCGGGTCTCGTTCTCAGCTGACAGCTATTGTCGAATTGTTTCCGAACCCTAGATAAGCTAGAAAGAAATGTTTAGAGGAATATAAGATAGTTTTAGAAATCAGTAATCCGGGAGTTCCATATTTATACCAGTTAATAAAACACTAGTGAAAACTAAGATGCAGATAATTGGAAGAAGACGACGGAATCAAGAGATCTCAAGGGTTACTGAAGGGTCGTCAGTACAAGCTGGAAATGTGGAGTACAGTCTTCAAAGACATTCTTACAAAAACAGATTGGACTCTGATACAGTCTTGCCGGCAATGCAAGGACAAGTCCGTCTGATACTGCAAGGAAAGTCTCCTAGGAGGAGACTGTAGCCAGAATTTAAGAGCAGATGCTGAGGCAGATACGACCCCTGCCTTCTCACTTTTTGTCAATAGTCTTAGGCTAGAAAGAAGGGATTTAACATGAAAGCAAAAACTAGTGTGGGAAATAGCCCCATTACCAGGCCTCCAATACCTTGCTAACACTTTGAAGAAGACGCAGAACAAAATCAGAAGAAAACATAGGAATAAATCTCCTTGGCATGGGTCCAGGTGATGACTTTTTGGATATGATACCTTAATCGCATGCAACAAAATAAAAAATAAACGAGTGGGACTACATCAAACAAAAAGCCTTTACACAGCAAAAAAAAAACACACACACACAAAAAAACAAAAAAACCCAAAGTGAAAAGACAACCAGCAAATGCACAATATATTTGCAAACCATAGATCTGATAAGGAATTAGTATTTTAAAAAACCCTCATACAACTAAATAGCAAAAAGCACGTAGCCCATTTTAGAAAAATAGGTAAAAAACCTAAAGAGACATTTCTCAAAAAAAGATATACAAAAGGCCAACAGTTGCATGGAGACATGCTCAACATCACTAGTATAAAAAATGCAAATTAAAATCACAACGAGGTATCTCATCTCACCTGTTAGAATGGCCATCATCAAAAAAGACCCCAACCAATGACAAACGCTGGCAGGAACGTGGAGAAAAGCGAAGCCTTGAACAGTGTTGGTGGGAATGTAAATTGGTGCAGACATTATGGAAATTAGTATGGAGTTCCCTTAAAATATTGAAAATAAAACCACCATACAACCCAGCAATTCCACCTCTGGGAATATATCCAAAGGAAACAAAAACAGTATCTCAAAAAGATATCTGTACCCTCTTATCCACAGCAGCACATTTTACAATAATCTAGGGCCCCGATTTTCAACCTTTGCAACTCTGTTATGTGACCTACATATTTACAGCTCAAGACAGGACACTCACACCACACAGCGATTGTTGTGTTGGCTGGTGTCATCTGTTTTGGTGGGCAGTCTAAGGGGAAAGAGGGCAGTGCCCTTGATTCAATAGTCAAGGTCTGCATGTTTAAAAAAGTCTCAGGGCACACTGGTTGAAAATCGCTGATGTAGATTTTAGAGCACTGTTTTGCTTCATAAAAACTTTTATAAACAGATCTGGGGGAAAATGACAGAGTTTTTACTGGCATACAAAGAAGCCAGACCTTAAAATGTTTTATTGGAGGTGATAAAATGAATGGTATTTATAGCTGCATTTATTACATGGCAGTCACATTCTGATGGCATGCTATTTTCATCAGTTTTAACAGAAACCAAGAATTTCCATTATTATTAAATAAAGAAATTTTAAAAAGTAGAATTTCAGGAAACAATTCTGGATACCCCAGCCATTCCCAAATTTCATTTTTCCTTTTAATCCTTACCCTAGGATATTTTTCTATTGGTTTTAGAGAGAGAAGGAGAGAGAGAGAGGGAGAGAGAGAATCAATCAGTTGTCTCCTGGGGCTGATCCCACCACCTAGGCATGTGCTCCGAACAGGGATAGAACCTGCTACCCTTTGGTTTATGGGATGATGCTCCAACCATATGAGCCACACCTGCTGGGGCATAGATCCTATTGCTTCCGTAATTCATGCCCGATTTAGTAGTGTTAGTTGTGCATAGCTCATTTAGGATGACATGGATTTTAGAAATAGAGATTATTTTTCTTTACAAAAATACATGTTTCCTGAACCAAGGACAGAGTTAAGCTGAAGGCAAAGTGTCTGGATTCTGACCAACGCCTTAGCATCTCTCTCTAACAATATGAATATATTGGTTAGTACCCAAGATTACTTTCCATTTTAAAATCCTGAATTAAAAATAAAACAGTTATTGGTCTATCGGGCTGATAACTGTTTTACTATTCACTGGTCATTTTTTCTAGACCTCATGGGATCACCCCTATATATATTTGCAAGATTGAAACCTATGACATTAATTCAGCATCCAAAGTGTACACGGCAGGATGTTAATAGGTAAGAAGCACAAGGTACTGTTTAAGTGCTTTAGGAAAACAGAGCGATACACAGTTACGACGAGGCTGTTTTACTTCAGGATTTCTCAAAGCTTTTAATATATTCTTGCGCATTGTCAATCTCTAAAAGCACTGGGGCGTGCAGTGTTTCTCAGAACTATTTAACCAGGGAATTCTTTTATTGGGGAAACAGTGCTACCTCCACTGCATTTTAAGTGATCACTGTGATATCTTCCTAGGACTCTTCACACCTCCAATAATCACACTGAAATACCAGTGACGCTTTGGGGATGTGGTTCTGTAGGTGAAGGCTAATCCCCTACATTTTTTCCTTGAACTGTAGTCCTGTATTTGGGCACACATCCTGTGGGGATCTAAAGGGTACTGTGCGTTCCTATAGGGACCCACTAACTAAACTTCCTTCCAGCTTCATTGCCCTTTGCTGTAACCAGTTGCTTAACATCGGACCCCTCCATCAGGTTAGCACTCCCCTCCCCGACACCCACCCACAGGGATTCGTTCCCTTACTCTGTTTTCAGCGACAAACAGTGCTTTGCACATCACAGGCCCTTGGATATTTTGTTGTCCACACAGTTATGGCCACTCAATTTCAGGTCCAGGCAGGATTTGGGCTCATGGTTTACATCTTCCAGTTAATCCTAAGAACCTGTTTACCTTTCTAATTTTATTAATTCCTCATTGACATTTTGGGGATCTGGTGTCCAGTATGCATTTTGCTCAGTGCTAAGTGACATCTTATTAGGCATCATTGAGGATATACACTTGCTTGGTGCAGGTGGGAGGTAACAGGCTACAGGAGGATCGCGTGGTGTGAGGCGAGCTTCTACACCTCTCCTCCTGAGCAGCACGTGCAGTTGTCCAGGTCCCCACCGGGTAAACACGGCTCACGAGATTCAGAGAGTGATGGCTGAACCTGTTCTAGATTTTGACAGGCTCGCTGAGGTCAGATTTCCCCCAGCTTGACTCGGTTCTTTCCAACAGTTTTGTCATGTCATTTTATAAGAAACAAATAATTGATTTGAGTAAAAATCAATACTTTAATGCTTCTGGAAAATGGTCTTTAAAAAGTAGTGTCAGGAACTAATTGCGATCGCATACCACAGCAGTCTGGGAATGCTTCTCATTTAATTATGAATTCAACATTTGTACTTTCTAGACTGAAGACAGAGAGAGGCTGAGGGCAAATTGTTAATTAGCTTTGCCTTTTCAGTATTTTTTTAAAATACGGAATGCTTCATGAATTTGCACATTCAAAATTCAAAACAGTACCCCAAAAGTAAGCTGTCTGCAAAAAAAAAAAAGAATATCTGAACCCAAGCATACACTGCAAGTACTCTAAACTATGAAAACTCTGTCACCACTTGGAAGGCCCTCAAAATGAAAGATGAGTAGCAAGTGGGTAGGTTTATACAAAGTGCAAATAAATTTGTATTTCTAAACAAATGCTTGGGAGGGAGCGGGTCATCACTGCGCCTGCTCATTTCCTCAAAGTGAAGACCCTCCCACATATTGCGGCCTTCTGACTGAAGACTGACAATTCGGTTTGAGGAAATTTCATCTGTGCCATGTATACTAATATCCCCTTTGTCCCATTTCTCATCTTAGATTTTTTTCTGTCTCGAGGCCTTCCTCTCACAGGACTGTGGGCAGACACATGCTAAATTTCCCAACCTGTGTGTCTGCAATTGGATTTTTAGCCTGGGATGAAGGGGCTGGTCTTTTTGACTTTTGTTTTAAAAGACAGTCTTACAAAACAGGCTACTTCTTTCCCATTCCACTGAGGCAATGAACATGATGCCCAAGGAAACGGATGCTTTAGTATTCCGGCCAATGTTCCCTCCTTCGCCTACCTCCAGTTTATACGGTAAACCTAACGACCCCTCTCTGAAGCCATACCCAATGCCCCGCATCTCTGCAGCCTCTCTCACAGGGAAAATCTATTCCCCATACTTAGCCTTTTAATTTGCTTTGACCCATCAAATTCATAGAAGTGACCATGTGCCAGTTCTCAGTAAAGCCCCTCTGCGCGCGCGCACACACACACACGTCTGCAATTGCATGAGAACATACCCAGTGAGCTTGCTATGGATGAAAGGACCCAGCGGTGTTCCCACAGTTCCCCCAGGCTAGCCATCCCACCTCACTTAACAGTCAATCAACCCCAGGCAAGCGAGCAAGTCCAGCTGCGATCAGAAGGGTCCTGCCCGGATCAGCTGAGTCTCACAGCCCATGAGCTAAATACATGCTCATTACTGAAGTGTTATGGCTGCTACGCTGCTTACTGTGGCAACAGAAAAGGACTCCCATGAGCAGTGGACATAACATCATTGTAACTGGCCCCCAGCCCCCACCACCAAGCTCACTCTTGTCACTTAACTGACCTTACAGAAACACAGGCTGATACTGTACATCACTGAAGAGTTTGGACCCTACTGACAGAGTGAGGTGTGAGTGGTGTTTCATTGTGTTTTTTAAAAATTTTATTTATTTATCTTTAGAGGGGGAGGAGGAGAGAGGGACAGAAATATCAATGTATGGTTGCCTCTTGTGTGTCCCCTGCTGGGAACTGGCCTGCAACCTAGGCATATGCCCTGACTGGGAATCGAACCGCAATCTCTTAGTTCGCAGGCCTGTGCTCTATCCACTGAGCTACACCAGCCAGGACTGTTACTGTGCTTCTACTACATTTGCAACGAATGCATCATGAAGGACCCCTATAAAACTGGGTCTACCGAAAGAGCTGAGTGGGAGGGGGGAGACACCCAGGAGCACGCTGCATTCAATGTGTAAACAATTCCAATGATGGAAGTTGGAAGCTGTAGACTTAGCATAAAAACCAAACTTTTCCATTTGTTCTCATTTCCATTTTTAAATATCTACTCAACAGCTTGCTGGAAAGCAACCATTATTTCCTTAGGAATGCTTGACGTGAATATTACTTTGGGTTAGACAGGATCCTTAAAATGCATGTCCATTCGCATGTATCAATTTTCTTTATTTTAACAAATGATATATTTTGGGATTTTTCTATTTCATGGATAGCTTCTACATTTAGAATCAAGTAACACGATTCTTGACACTGCTTCTTATAGGACAGCTTTAGAAATAGATTAAACTTACCACCAGAGCAGTTAAAATCCAGTGCACATATGAAAAGCACATTATTTGAGAGCATGAGACTGAAAGTAGATTTGAAAAGGTAATCACCGAAGCTATTAAAACCAAATCTGAATAGGTTCAGGCACATTTTCAACATCCAACATTATTTTTTCCTGCTGATGAAGCCTTCCATCTGTGAAGGAAATTGAGGATTACACACAAAAGAGAAGAACCCAGAGAAATAAAGAGACAATGAGAGCGAGACGGAATGAACTGGTGTGTGTGGGGGAAACTGTAGAAAACATGTGGACTTATCAGGAACAGGCTCTTTTTACATTTTATTTTCACAAATGTGCATTCAAGCCTCAGGCTCTATCAGTGAACACAGCTGAAGAATATCAAAGTCATTTTGTGTTAAAATTACTTTTATTCAGGATGAAAAATACAACATGAACCCAGATTAGACGATAGCCTAGGATTAGTTCTTGACCACATATTCCAAAAGAACTACATACTTATTTTCCCTTGTTGTTACTGCAATATATTTCTTTTTATTTATTATTACTTAGGAGATTACAATGTAGTGTTTTATGTGGCTTTTCCATAACAGCAGAAAGGGCACATATTGCGCACAGTTACAGGCAGGAAAAATCCTAACACAGAACTTTTCAAAGAACAAGGAAAACACCAAATCTACAACTTGTAGTTGAGAGTTCAGGGAATTTGTTTTTCTTTAAATAGGTGCTTTTCTTGCCTGAGGTGGCCTGATAAAAGCTCTATATTTTGCAGACTGGAGCGGCAAAAAGCTATTTCCAACACGATGGATGAAGACGGGTCTGAGGTAGAAAGGTGGTCATGGCTTTCCTCTCGTATAAAACAATTTTCTTCTTCTCAAAATATCTATGCTGCAAATAGACACCCTTGCCCCCCAACCCACCCGGCCTATTCTAAAAGAATAGGGATTTCTCACTTCAAGCCTCCTTCTGGCCAGATCCCAGTGAAAGAGAACCCAAAGTTAAAACATCCTGCTTTAAAAGCGCATGTGCTTCCATCAAAATACATTATTTTAACTTCTTTTTTTTTTGTTTTTCTACATTTAACTATATATCATGTTTCAGCTGGATGAATTAAATGCTAAACCAGAAGCTGGACCAAATGCCTAGTAGAATGCACTCAAAGTTAGGCAGGGTACCACCATCTAAGCAGCAATTTCATTCTTCTGCAGAAGCAGTGGCACAGGCTTTGGATAAACATTCTTCCCAAACGTACTGATCACATGAAGGATAATAAAACATGTGCTCACTCACCCCAAAGGTGAAATGAGACACGCACTGAATTTGTGTCTCCTTTCTGAAATAAAGTAACGGGGACTTTCAAGAACTCTAAGGGGCTTAAATATACATAAACAACAATAAAGTTCTCACCAAAGGAAACCGAAAACCGTAACATGTTCTGGCATTATGACTGGGCGAAGGTTTGCTTCATGACTGATGATGGAAACCCAGACCCAGGAAGCGGGGCAGGCTGTGCTGAGCACTGTGGCTGTGTCGAGGAGGAAATCTGCTTAAATGGGCAGCCTTTGGTAAAATGACCTGTGAGATTATTATAATTCTGCTTTAGGTCTCTGTCATATAAACTGGGACATGAAATAAATAAAGAAATCAAGAGCTACTTCTATAGAGCAGAGAAATAAAATGCAGGAAAAAAAAATCCCAGTGGGGATGCCAGTTAGGCCCACAGGATTTGGACTGGGGCATCCAAGTGGTTGCTGAAACAAGGCAAGTGCATGGTGTCAAACAAAGGTAAACCGTGTACGCAGAGCTGTGGCCTAACCCATACACGTATGCTACAACTGACTGAAGTCTATGAACTTATACACTGGCCAGATCATGAAAACAAATAGAGGAAATCTGTTTGGTCATGTGGATGATGAGTGATAAATCACCAAAACATAATGGTAAAAGAGTTAAGAAAGAAAGGAAGTTCTGGCACAAGGGTAATATAAAGGAATGTAAAACTGTCTTCTAGTTCTTATGCCAGGTTTGTCGCGGTTATTAAAAACAAAGTATCGCATGAGAAAGCCCCCCCAGACACACACTCTCCCAATGCTGTACGCAGCATACATATCAGTGACAAAGGTATTAGCATTTCCAAATACCACTCTGTTCATTAATTTACAGTTGCATAGAAAGGGAAGAAGAAAACAATAATAGGCAATTCTTATAAAAACAAAATATCCTTTTCTCTTTGGATAGTCAGTGTTTCAACCCTTCAGTAGAACACACGGCCGGCGCTCAACAGCGTGTCTCAGGGAGCCGGGCAGCTTCTGATTAGATGGAGCTTGGGGTTGGCATTTGCTGGAAAGGGCGATGCTGAAAGTCAGGGAATGTTTGCTGGCTTGATGAACACCTCACATTGCCTGCGGGAAGGGAAAACAGAACCGGGCTGTCAGAACAACATTTACATAAGCCATTGCAGGTGGCGGAGACCCGTCAGCTCTGCAAGGAAATGAAAGTACTTCTTTCAGAACTAAAACCCCACCTTTCTACGTTCACAGGGGACCCTTGATTCCCTTGTGACTTTCGCTCCCTGAGATGAAGTCCTTTCCTGTCATCCTGAAGTCACCTAGTCTGCTCTTTGTCACTGCAGCCAATAGAGAGGAAGTCTGAGAGGCTTTTATCTTGCCCAGGCTGGAAAGCAAATTAAGGTTGAGGGCACTGGTCTTTTTCTTGCTGGAGGTACCAAAGGTGAGGGAACTAGGCTGGTGCAAGTACCCCATCTCTCCCTGGGGGCCGTGGGAGGTCTCTTGCAGACGGGGTACCCTTGACAAGTCTAACCCATCGGAATCCCAAACGGGGGTCCAGACGACAGGAACCTAAGACAGATACCACCTTCCAAAAGTGTGCAGCAGTGCCCATTAAAGGCTCGGGGCCCATATACAGAGGCAAGAGAGGCCGAAAATCCGGGCCACACTCAAGGGAGTAGTGTCAGCCTTTTGAAGGAAAGGTCAAACAGCTGGTCTTCTAAAAGCATTATGAAGCTGGAAGGTTTTTTACTCACCCTAAAAGGAAATAACACCAAACTGGGGCCACACCACCTAAATCACAAGAGGCCTCTCAGGGACTCACTGAAAAGACATGCCTTCTCCACCCGCCTCTTATCTGACAGAGGAATTTGGGGCGAAGGCCTGCACATCTCTGGAACTCAGTTCTTGGCTCAGTGTCTGGGAGAGACGACAAGGGACTCATTCTCCTCCGGGATGAGTCAGAAAGGAGCAGTGAACTCATCTTGACTCCCACCTCCAGCTCACTCTCTCATTACTATTGAGAGATTTAGATGCTTCAGAAACTTGTTTCTTCATTTCACCGCCATGGTCGAGGGAGCCAAAATTCAGCAAACATTGGCGGCAGGCCCCCGGGACGTGCGGGGCTCCTGGGGACGGAGGTGAGGCCCTGGGCATGAAGCAGGTGTGAGAGACACTGCACAGCGCACTCTGTTCAATGCTAACAGGAGGCACGTGCCACTCACAGAAAGTGCCAGGCACATTGGGAACAGAGAAGGGAAGAAATTAATTCCACCCGGGAAAGGAACACGCTGCCCCATATTAATGAAAACTTTGGTGCTGGTTCATACTGAAATAACGGCTAAAAGGATGTTTTTTTCATTATTTATATACACTTTATTGTCCCTATTTACAATGAAATAAGTGCCTACTAAAGAGGGGCACAATAATTCTCATTTTAGCTTGCAGAATTCTAAAAGTTGAAGTCTATGCAATGTAAATATTAGCACAATTACACTGGTGAAAACACACCAAGGTATGGAACATGAGGGGAAGAGGAAGCCAGTGCTGATGGGGGGAGAAAAGGAATGCAGACAGAAGGGGGAAAGGAGGAAAGGGCCCCCTGGAATGAGTGACTTGTATGTGCTTCACCCACTAAACCAGGAACATTTGACCTCTTTTACAACTCAATTTCCTAAGAACTAGAACAAAGTAAAAACAGAAGGTCTCTAAGGGCACTTTCAGCCCTAAATTGTGACCACTTTTATTGTTATAAAGTATTTGAGGACTTCAGAGAAGAGTCTCTCTCCCCTTCCTGAGCCCCATTCCTCACAGCTTGGACCTGACCTTGAGAGCCTGAGGATTCAGCTCATCATGTTCTTTATACTCGTTTAATAATGGGCCACCATGAAATGCTCCAGACTGCTGGTCACCTTTCATCTCCTGTGCCCTGTTCCATATAGAGATCTGCACATCCCTTATTCTGTCCCCATGTCCCACCCTCCCTAATTCTTAAAACCCATTCCACGTGTCCTCTGTAGATCGCTCGGCCCACCATCATTAAAATCCATGCACCCCCCCGCGAAAACATATTTTACTTGCTCACTCTACCAATATCTCTATCTCCCCGAAGACACATCTTCCCCACCACCCTCTCACTCACGTATGAATGGTTTTTAATCTCCCACAATCCTCACACATTGGCTAAGTCCTTCCTGGGTCCTCCTTGCGTTTTTCAGGGCATTTTTCCTCTCTCATGCCTAAACACACCCAGCTTTGAATGTCATGCCTTCAGACTATACCACCACTACGTAGCCACTTTCTGACCCCTGGGGTCAACGTTCCCTTACTTCTCGAAGAACAAATGGCTCACTGTCACCAATTTTAAAGCTATTTTAAAATTTTAATGATTTCAGCACCCACATAGATGGTTCTTCCAATACTCTGGCCTCTTGGTTCCTTGAGGTCCTCGCTTCCAATACACTTGTCCTCCACCCTCCTTTGCCACTCACTCAAAGTTCCAAATATGGACCATTACCAACACCTGCAACCCTCCAACATTTCAATCCCAATTTCAATCATCCCACCTTCTGACCACCACTTCTACCTTTCCAGCTTACTTCCACTAGGACCCAACTTCATCCATCCCTGGATACTACAGTGCATTGATTCTCCCACACTTTTCTTGTCTCCCACACCTGAGGGCATCCTCACTTCTCTCCCTACCAACCTTAGATACCTGGTTCAATCATTGTCTTCACTCCTTTGACTCTTCCTTCGAATTGCATTATGCCCTCTCTTGGACAAAACCAGAACTTCAACTTGGGTTAACTGCAATCCTCAGCCTACTCTGATGTCTGTGTTCATGAACTTGAATGTAGCCAGAGAGCAAGCGACATACAGCCCACACCAACCTCACATTATATTCACTAACAGGCATCTGGGTGTCCTTGAACGCTGTCGGACAGGCAGTCACACTATTCCTGGGCCTGTGTGCTTTCCTGATCTCTAAGGAGCTATGGCCCTCCCTCTAGTCTTATCTCACACCTCTGACACTCCCTCCCGTGCTCACTCTTTTCAAGGCCCCAAGTCCTGGCTCCTGAGTCACTAAGACAACAGAAGCAATCGGAAGAGGAAGTTTGCTCCCTGGGGTGAGGTCCTTTTGTCTCACAAGTTCTCACACCCCAGTCCACTCATTGGTTTTAGGTTCCTTGTCTTTCCTCAGGTCCCTAAAGACAAACTGGGCTTCTCATGAAGATCCCAGCTCCTCTTGCCAACAGATAAGACAATCAGGAGAAGTTCCAATGGTTCAAGAAGATTAATAAAATGTTCTCTCAAGATCTGTGGTCTTGTGGCACATTATTACTAAGAGTGTCTGATAAAGAAAATACTGAAAGGCACAAGGCTGTGGATTTTTAAATGAACAGTCAAGACGCCACCCTACCCCCAACATAACAAAACCACCTTTGTATACTGCTCTAGTCACTGTTTTTAAGTCAAAGGCTGCGGTAGCCACCTTACGTAGGTATCTGGGAGAAGAGTGGTCAGCCGAATCTTTCCAGGCAAAATTCACACAGTATACACAAGGCTCTTAAAAAGCAATGAGAGCACAGAGGATCAAGCCCTGGGTATCTGGGGCATCTGGGAGAACTGCCTTGGTAGGGGTTCCCCCTCCCCAGACTGTAAACTGTTGCACTGAATCAACTAACATTTAAATGTCAAGCAAGTTTATTTATTTACATGGGAAATAAGGCAGCACTAAATCTGATAGCAGCTAACCTAATTATTCTAGGCTGTCATCAACACATAAGCCAACCAACCTGAAGACTTACAGGAACTTTAATACTGTTGTGGCCCAACTTTGGATTTTTGCAGCTTGAACTCTGAGGCTGCTTACAGTAAGTGACTCTGCTCCTTGGACTTGGAAACTGCCTGAGGAACCAAGAACTTCTCTGTCTGACTTCGGCTGGGGGGTTACCCCAAAGCTTTGTTCTACAAGCCTGAACAATAACAGGCTACCACGAAATGCTCCAGACTGCTGGTCACCTTTCATCTCCTGTGCCCTGTTCCATATAGAGATCTGCACATCCCTCATTCTGTCCCCATGTCCCACCCTCCCTAATTCTAAAAACCCATTCCACGTGTCCTCTGTAGATCGCTCGGCCCAACGTCGTTAAAACCCATGTCGCCCCCTCTTCTGAGCATATTTTACTTGCTCGCTCTACCAATATCTGCATCTCCCCTAAAGACACAGCTTCCCCACCACCCTCTCACTCACATAGGAATGGTTTTTAATCTCCCACAATCCTCACACACTGGCCGAGTCCTTCCTGGGTCCTTCTTGCATTTTCAGGGCATTTTTTCTCTCTCATGCCTAAAAACACCCAGCTTTGACAGATGCCCAGCCATATGCTATTGGTTGTTCTCCTGTCAGAGTCCCACTTGCTGACCACTCAGTCAGGCGACCACTGTCCAAATGTCCCACCAATCAGAAAACGAACAGTGTAAGTTTGTGGCCTTGTTTCCCATAGCAACCCATCTCTGGCTGTCAGCTTCTTGCAAATTTTGCCTTTAAAAACTTTGCCTATCTCCTCTGTTTTGTAACATGTCTTAGGTCCAGACAGAGGGCTACTTCCCTGATTTCAAATCATATATGAATAAAATTCTCTTTTGATATGTTAAAATGTTTGTTAACAAAACAATGAAATCTTACCTGTGGCCTGCTGGGGAGATTTGCTGAAAGAGAAAACAAAAGAAATAAATTTAAGGTGGTACAGAGGTTTGGCTGGTTCCCCCTCGCAGGCATGTAAAGGTGCACCATTTCCAGCATGTTTAATAGATGCTAATAAGAAACAGGGTTTTGTTTTGTTTTTGCTTTCTGTGTGTTTTTTTGTGTGGTTTTTTTTTTTTTTTTTTTTTGGCTAGGTGCTCTAAGATGCAAAATCTCCACCCCAACATGCAAAGCAAATAGTGGTTCTATCAAAAAGCACGCACTAAAGCACTCGCTGACTACTTAGCTTTGCAAAAAAATCTCAACATTTCCTGTTGAAAACTTGCCAGGTATTCACTTTATGTATTAGAACAGAGCAAATTCTGCATATTTTGCTGAGTAGTACCAATTCTGACCAAGAAGGCATTAGGGAATTGGAGGGGCACGAGCCTTTCATTCCTGCCACCCTCGACTCACCATACAGCCCCTAAGTCCAGGAAGATTGTGGCACGTGCTTCCATGGAGGAAAGGGCTGGCCCAGTCCCTGGCAGTCTTCGAGCAGCTTGCTAACAACTGTGCCTTAGATAACCCCAGTTAAGAGCCCTGGAGAAGTCAGGCTGGTGTCTCACTCCCCTCTGCCTCTGGCTTGCAGCTCAATGCCTTCCTGTCACAGAGGGCACCGATGGTGGGCGCTGCTCTGGTGGGTGCTGCGGGGGCAGCCACTAGCCACACCCCCCCTGAGGCCTCTGCTTTTTCACCTCTCCCTTTCCCTGACGAATCTCCTAATTATCCTCACACACTCGACCCTCCAGTGGTGGTCGCATCTGTTCTGGGTCAAAGGAGAACTGTCCCTGGTCATCTAGCACATGTCAGTCCTTCCCCCTCTCATTTTTCTGTGCTCAGGGAAGAAACTGAAGATACCCATGAGCACACAGTGAGTGCCAGCAGCTCTGTGAGGAAAAGGAGCAAATGAGAAGACCCTCTTATGATGCCTGGAGGGAAAGCGTGAGCCCCGGTTGTGTTTGGGGGAAGAATCGGGCTCACCCCAGCCCAGTCACAGCAGGAAGTCACAAGAGGAAGAAAACCAGGGGACCCCCTCACACACGTGAGCCATACCTGAGGGACAGTGGAGGTACAACATGGGGAGCTGTGCTTCTCCTCCAAGTAACAAACAAACCGGAACAGAAATCTAAGCAATTTTGCATAGAAATCAAACTAACATTTAAAACCCTACTTTTTATCAAATAAAAGGTTATGGGTACTCCCCTGAACAAATTATACAAATATGTTTTTTAAAGAAATCAGAAAATCATTGCATTTTTGTATGTTCTGAGTTTTTGATAAATGTCACTCAAGCTTCATAAACATAGGCAATTCATGTGAAAATATGACTAAAGATTAAAAAATGACTTTAAAAGCATTTTATGCTTTTAATTTTAAAAAAGCATTTAAAGTCATTAAAAATGACTTTAAAAGCATTTTATGCTTTTAAAGCAAAAAAATACTCATCTTACTACTACTATCCCATATATTTAGATGACATAAATGAAAAAAACTGACAAAACATTTTATAGTAACTGAAAAGTTACATCAGTTAGTAGAAATTTTAGTATGTGCATTGGTTAATAAGCAACACAATTAAATTCCTCTCATTAATTCCTTGAGAGAAAGAGATGGAAATACCTGCCTCTTTGTTCTGAAACTTAAGGTAAATGATTAAAAGAAGATTTTAAAAGGCCATAATTCAAGGGCACTACCAGAACCAATTGGGATATTAACTCAAGACAGAGGAATTCTAATGTGTTACATGCAACAATACATAGATACAGTAAATTTTAAAAAGCCATGTTTAAGTAGGCAATTCATGCAATTAGGATTTATGAATAGTTTCATTTTAACTCCAAGATAGCTAGGAGTAGAACTTTCCTCGTGACTATGCTTTGATTCTTAATTCACAAAGAATCAAAAGTCAAGATTAACATGTAGATCAATTCATTGTATGCTACTGACAAGCAATTTTAAAGTCCTTATTAGTAACAGGAGCTCATGAGATTGGCTTGGCATTAGAGGGTGCCAAGCTGATTTGCTTAGAAAAAATTCTCCAAATGTGGTCAGTAAGCTTTGGGAATTTGAAGGCTTATTAAAATATTTGCTAGCTGAGCAACTTAACAGAAACAGCAAAGCAAATGAATCCTACAGAACCTTTGAGTACGATCCGAGGAAACTTCAACAACTTAACCTTCCCAGTGGGAAAATATAATCATCCACCCATCCACCCATCCACCCATCCATCCAATTCAGAAACATGTACTGGACACCAAGTCTGTATTAGGTGCCTCATTTCTATTCTGCATCAAATTTTAAAAGGCTTAATAACTTTAGGTAGAATTTTTAAAATATGTATCAGTTTAAAAAATAAGTCAATTAAGTTTTTATTTTTTACGTATAGCTATCCCTATCTTGGAAATTTTTATATTGTCAAAGCAAAATATAGAATATAAATACCAAGAAGAGAAAACTAAAACCAAAATAACAGCAGAAATCACAAATAATAAGATTTAAATTTCAAAGGATTCTAAAATACACTATTTATCATTTCTTACATGGGATGTACCTGAGCTCTTCAAAAAAAAAAAAAACCACCACACAGGATGAGTAATAATGTTCATCCACAGAAAACCACACATAGTACAAGTACGTGTGAAGGTACAAGTTTAAGACTGAGAACCGGAGGCTCCGTGTCCCACTCTCCCAGCGCGGAATCACGCAGGCAGAGATGGCATCCGTGCAAAGGGGGGCTTAACCTGTTATAGGGGTCCCACTCAAGATACACACTCTCCTCAGGAACTGATAATATCTACTACTAGCTGATAAGATTAGGTCAATGGAAATTTTATACTTGCCTTTAAGGAGATCCTAAATTGAGAAGAACACACTCACCTCTTAAGATTAATTTTTGCCCTACAATTAAGATTATGATTTATTTTTAATTACATACTCTTCTAAATTATGATAAAGATCGGGCTTTTACAATATCAAGATATAAGAATATACTGTGAAAAATTAAGAGTAACTGCTTCAAAATACAAACTTTAAAAAAGTCATTATGAATTTTTAGTATAAAAATTTTATTATGGAAATTAAACATTTTTATATCCATTTGTAAAGCATAAATTTAATCATTTCTCACCCTAGCACTCACTGCAAACTGACTTTAAATTGAAAATGCCCATCAGGACACTTAAATAAAAACTTCTAATTGGCTTTGATTTACAGAATTTGTTCTTAATTAGTTATTAATGTATTTACATTTAAGCTGACCTAAAAAGTAATTTCATTGAGAAATTTAATTTTGAAATTCTGGCTTAGAAAGACTATGAGGAAGTTTTATCTAGTCATTAAGTAGCAACTGAGAACCAATTCTCTAGAAAAATTCGACCTTGAAGTATAATTAATACAAAAGATTTAATCTGCTCCTTTTGGGGGGACTGTTACAAAGCCCAGAAAAAAATGCAACAGTCTGATGACCCACGGACTTAATGCTTCTACGTGTCTCCAGGGCCAAAAAGTGTGTGCGTGCGCACACACTCTCTGGGGACAAGTGTGGGGACAGACAGAGGAAACAAATGCGACTTGGCAGCCTTGGGGAAGTAGACCTACACATAATAACCTGGAAAATGACACACTCCCAAATAGAAGTATATTTATGTGCTGTAGAAACTACTGTATGTCCTTCAGGCAAATACTTCTAAAATTTCAGAGATAACTATGTTTCAAATAGCTGTTTCAACTTCCTGCTAATGCTGAATTTTATAAACTGCAGAGTGGCATAAATTGAAAGACACTTTTAAAATAAAGTCCATATATCTTAGGATAGTATTTTCCAAAGAGAAGGTAAAAAAGACTCAGATGAGAGGCTGTTTTATTACATATATATTTCACATAAATAATGTAGGACAAATGATAGTTATATATACATACTAGAATCTTAATTTAATGGCCACCTAGATTTAAAAATCAGTTATAATTCATAAAAATTATAAATAATATGCTCACATTCCTTTAAAAGAGTATTTACAGTGTAATTTGGCATTAAGTAGTACGCATGCTTCTACAAGTCCACCATTTCTGTGTCAAACTGCAGAAGTCTTTTTGGCGAGAGCTCAGCAGAAATTGCGGAGTGGCAAGAAGCTAAAGATGAAATGTTTGGTAAAAAAAGTCAATAGCTAAGAATTATTAATAAGTTCCCCTGGGAGTTGAACTGCTTTTATTTGGTCATCTGGCTCTTTGTTGTTCATGTGGAAAGTTCACAGGGTCTTAATCTGTGACACCTTAAATGGTTTGGTCTTTATAGAGTGACTACTTTATCCAGGAAGAAAAGAAAGCAGGAGTGAAAAAGAGGAAAATCTGAAAATAATCTCCAGCTGTATCTGTACGTGATGACATCAGAGATCAACGTCTGGAGAGGGAATTGCAGGAGCAGAGACCATTTTCATGCCTTGTTTGGCCTGCCACTAAAAGCTCTCTTTTTAAAAGTAATACATGCTTCTTATGCTAGCTTGCACTGAAGAGAATAGTTTCTTCTTAAAAGTAGACTTATTTTATTTGCCTTCATGTCATTGCTCACAAGGCATCCCAAAAAATCTCAAAGGGCAGGATTGCACTCACTGCCCCCCCAGGGATGCGATGGTTTCTGGGTTGAACTTCATGGGCTTTGGTGACATAGAAAAGGTTTGATTTATTTTCAAGTAATATTCAATCCTGTTTCTAATAGAGGTTTTTCTTATCTTACCTATGAATACAACTGGAAAAAAAGAAATGGAAGGAATAGGCGCAGTGGTGCCGTTAGGGTCGCGCATACTCACGGCAGCAGGATGGAAACGAGCTGTTGATCTGCTCCATGACCTCTGTGAGGTCTGTGCTGGTGTCATGGGGTGGGGCCAGCAGGTCCTCCGGGGCTGCACAGCAGATAAAAAACACAGGCATCCTGAAATTAATGTCCAGGCTTTCAGCAAAACCGACGCCAGCAGAAAATACTAGCTGTGGCCTCTAAACACCAATGTGAAAATAATTCTCATAGCAAATGACAATTTTAGGGAAAAATACCAAAACAAGTTAAGTATTAATTTGTTGGTAATATAATTTTATACATAAATAAAATGTACTAGATGTGTCTATGAGAAGAATCCATGTGCTAGGTTAAAAATTCATGAGTAAAAAATATATAATGTCATATTATTCCAATTTGTTAGTTGGAATTTCACTTCATTATTTTGCATTGGAAATATTTTTCACATGAGAAAAATTTTCTCCAATTTCCTTTTCCATCTTCCCTTGTTTTTTTTTGAGACCTCAGCACAGGCCTGCTTCTGCTACCACGCAGCTAGAGGTATCCCACGAAAGACTTCATGCTTTCATGAATTTCATTCTATAATCAATAGCAAAATAATTCTTACTTAAAAAATAAAATAATATTAGTATTTTAGGTTTTTTCCTGATTAATATAGCAAACACGGTCTCATAAACAAATTAACTAGGTTAAAGTACATGATCCTCAGTGGAATTTTGGAAGTTGAATGTTAGCAACAACAAAATGTCATTGCAGAATGGCTGGGTGATAGAGTCCTTCCCAGCAGCACTGACAGGCCCTCTTTGTGACCAATGACAGGCTGGAGGGGACCTCTGCCTCAGATGGGGGTGAGCAGGGCGGCAATGCCTACACAGACTGGGATGGAGAAAGCGGAATGCTGAGTGCGCAGGCCTGGGCAGAGAAACCATGCTTGGAATAATGTTTTTTTACGATTATATTCTGAGCATGTACAAGTATGGTTTTAGAGAAACATAACTTACCCAAAAATATAGAAAAAAAGAAAAGAATCCTCCTTAAGGAAACAAAACTTCAATTGTTGTTCATCCCGAAAAGGAAAGAGCACTTTTTTCTCTTTTCACCAAAATTCGGTCTACCTCTCCCCACCATATACATCTACATATGTGCATTACAGCTATTATTCTAAACGTCTACATTTTTGACATTGTTAAAATGATTTTGTACTCATCTGAGACCAAAAAACCTTTTTTGTGCCCTAAGACACCCCTGTGTAAGAACGCTATTTGAAAAGGCAAAACAACCACCAAACCCAAAAAAACCCCACAACAAAACAAACGGCAAAGGCCAGAGCAGTGCAGGGGGGAGGTCAATTCTTGGGGACACTGACCCGCTTGGTGGAGCTGCAGGCCGGGGTCCGGGTCAGGCGAGTGGCTCAGTGTGGACCGTTGAGGGGACGCCCAGGGGGAGACGCCGTTGATGCGGGAATCAGATTCAGGCTGGAGTTACATTCGGAGGGGAGGCCAGAGGGAGATTCAGAACGTTATTAAGGAAACCATTTCCATTTCTTCCCTTCCCTTCCCCACCACACACGGAGAGTTCTTCACCCTCAGACATTTTCAAATACACTTTAGCATTTGTAGACATTAGACCTCACTAGACTTACCTGAGCACTACGTGGTCTTTCCCTTTCAGCCTGGGCAACTTGAAGAACCCCCTTGGTTGTATCAAAAGATTTATGTATCAATGTCAGGTTTGCTCCTTAGTTGTTCTCCTTATTATTTTTAGGTCAACTACGTGGATTTAGAAGCATATTTAATTCATCTCTAAAAAATCAGCATTCCTTGTCTCTGATCCAACTTCAAAATCAGCTCATTTTTAAGTATAAATCAATATTTAAAGGCAATATTGGAGGGTGGTTGAGAGCTCAGTTTTGAATTCAGATGCTTAGACTTGAACTCTGTCACTCAGAAGCCGTGTAATTCCGAGCACATGTTTAACCCTTTGGGCCTCAGATTCCTTCTCTAAAAGCTAGGGGCACTGACAGGAGCGCCTGGATCAGAGGGCTCTGAGGTGATCAGTGAGCGTTCCTACAGCACTTAGCACAGAATCAGACGCCCAGCAAACCCTTGGTAAATGCACACAAAGCTTTGAAACGACGATGGGCACATTGAGAAGTGTGTGGTCAACTTAGGAAATATGACCCACTGTAGAAAGAATGCAGAAGCTATAACACATTCGATGCTGCCCTGACTGGTGTGGCTCAGTGCGTTGGGTGTTGTCCTACAACTGAAAGGTACAGGTTCAATTCCTGGTCAGGACACACGCCTGGGTTGTGGCCAGGTCCTTGGTTGGGGGCATGTGAGAGGCAACCAATCTGATTCTGTTTCTCTCCTTCTCTTTCTCCCCTGCTTCGCCTCTCTTTAAAAATCAATAAACAAAACCTTAAAAAAGAAAATAACGTATATTTGATGCTGATTTTTCATTAAATCCGTATCAGTTGAAGCCTGGTGGGTTTGTCAGTTTTTACTTTTGGAGTTGCATTTTCTGTCTCCTTCGGGCATGCACGCTGTCACTAAGAAGAGCTAAGAACTGCAGGGTCTGGGATGCACGGAGTCATTCAGACATCAGCTATCTCTAAAAGCGGCACTGAGCAATCCTGAAGGTGCCTGAGCCATTAGGCAGCTCAGTCTAATGGATGGAGGAAGGGAAGGGGGGCAGAGGCAGCAAAGGGCCTTCAGCTCTCCTGATATCATCAACAGACCACGGCAAATGAAGCTTTCAGAGTATGGCTTCCTTCAGCAGTGATTATTATCTACGTACCAGGTTGTTAAAGCTAATACTTCACATTCTAAACACGAGTTTTCAAGAGAAAATTCCTCCCTTACATTGGCACCACTCAGAAACTTTAGATTCATAATACGAACAATGTAACTCTTCCCTCTGCGCAGAGGTTGTGGCCTCTGTGTAATGTAACAGAGGCAAACACCAGACAGTCCAGAGGACCTAAAAAGGGCGCAGCCTGGGGTCTTTCTTGGGGGACTCTTACTTTCCAATGCTGCACACTTTGGAAGTTCCAAAGGAACCTGTGACCAAAATAGTTTCACACAAATTCTGAAACAGTGACAGACACAGAGAAAAGTACATGGTCAAAATACAATGGGTGACCTTTGGCCTGCTCTGTAGGTAATGCAGAAGTTACGCCATTTCAAATGATGCCGACATGTTAAAAGATACAAATAGCAAGGGCAAAAGACAGTTGTCTAAAGTTTGAGAAAATCACTGGAGAGAAAGCGGTTTCTGCTTTTGATTCAGTAAAATCATCCCTGGAGAGTGGCATTCCTGCCAAGGCCTGTCACTGCCTTGGGGCCCCTTGCTGCAAAGGCCAAAGAAAAAGGCAAAAGTTGACACCAATGTTGATGTCCAGGGTCAAGCAGGGAAGTTCCAGGTCCATTTGCGGGGATTCTCCACCATATGTACCCGTTGAAAGGGCATCTTCATCACTAATTCTGTGACATGATTCCTATTAGTTCACCGCTAGACGTAATCAAGGGCTTAATTCCCTACGCTGCGTTATGTCTCTATACAAAAACCATCTTGTATATCCTGCTATCTTGTTATGGTCCCTAATAAGACTGCAGGCACCAAAATGGCAGAAACTTTTCTGTCTCAAAAAACAGTGTTTTTCAAAATTTCAAACTATTACCTATTGATGAGTTATAAAACTGATTTGATAAATCGACTTTTTGATCAGCACTAAAAAAAAAAAGACAAGGAAAATGGAACAGCCGAAGGGAAGAATTAAGACAAAAAGAGAGAGAAATAAAAGGAGGGAGGAAGAGAGGAGGCAGGAACGGCGGGAAGGAGGAAGGCGAGGAAAAGAAGAGAGCATTTCTTTATAACAGCAGTTATTTTATATTTATCACTCAGGCATATATTCATCAAACGTAAATTGTACTTCTTATTAAGAAATTTTGCAAGCAACTGCCCTAAAACACGGCCCAGGGTTAGGATATCATAGTTGCAAATTCATAAACATCTGTTACTTAATTTCTTGAAAACAGCTCATTGGAAGAGAAGCTTTAGAATGAAGACTTCAGGTCACTTCCCTTTCCTTTATCTTCCCAGACGTTTCCCATATTTACTTTATGCAGACCTACGTTACAGGACCTTGTTCCTGAAACCATCCGGAGCTGAGACAGATTTCAGTGTTTACAAAGGAGTGGGAACGTCCATCTAAGACCGGGCAAGCTCCCGGTCTGTTGTTTGTGTGTGTGTGTGCCAGGGAGGATTCGGGGCTGACGTTTGAAGGGGGATTTCTAAGCAAGTCTAAATTGAAAGTGAACCTCTCTGGTGACACTGGGACCAAGCCCCTAGGAGATGGCACTGGGACAAATGGCGTGGAGAGGGGTGACACTGAGCTCTGCACACCCTACCTGCTCCAGCAGCTGCCGAAGTCGGTGGAGCTGAGACTCCAGCTGCTTGTTGTGGTCCTCTAAGATCTGCATCCTCGCCTCCAGCCGCCCTTTGTGCTGCCGGAGGAGTTTGGCTTCCGCTATCAGTTCTGAGTCCTCGGACGTGTGGTGAGGAGACACCACGGAGTCGGGAGGTGAGCCGACTGGGGGCCCCCGTCTCAGGTGCTGCTCCTTTAGCTGCTCGTACTCTATCTGCAAGTTTCTAACACGGAAAATAAAAAACTGAAGTGATTACAGGGCACACTGCCTTCTACCTCCAACTTTAGAGCACGCTATTTCTTTCCTCCTAGGTAAAAATATTTCTTAACAGTGAGATGAGCAAGCATGAAGAAAATGGTAGCTTGGAGTTATCACTCTAGCGGACATCATCCCTGGATTCTAAAACAGAGCTGTAGCCTGAAGCCAGCAGGCTACTTTGGTAATGTTCTCTAAAACTTTGACTCCACCATGACTTCTTGGACAAAAGTTTGAAAAGGGGATGGGTAGGAGCCATGTTGAAGTTCTTATTAAAGAGTTTGCCATTACAAGTTTTCCCAAGACATGTCTTCTTCTCCCAGGTCGAGCATACCGCTGTTCTTCCTCCAAGTCAGCAATGATCCGCTCCAGTTCTCCTCGTTCTTCCCACTCCACCGACTTCAGGATCTGGGCTGGACTCTGGGGCTGGCTCAGCGGGGACTCCCCTCCCAGCGTCTGGCAGTACTGCTGGATGAGGGCGTGCTCGTCCTCCCTGGGGAGACAGGTTAGACAGAGAGGCTCACGTCTGGACCTTGATGTCTCAGAACGTAAAGCAATGATGATCAGGATGGCTGCTGGGCCAAGTTTGCCTTAAAGTTCAATGTCCATGTGAATGAAAAAGGGCTGCTGCAATAAATCTGACCAAAAGTAATGTCATGGTGGATCTGATCACAAATTCCTGACTGGGCAGGTCATGGCAGGTAGTCACACCCCAGGCCTACAGCTTCCTAGTTCAAGGTTTAAGCAAGCATCTAGGTTAACACATCTTTGAAATGCTAGAAGCAATCCTCTCTACCAGAGCCCTCCCAGGCAGAACCGCCCTCAAGGGAGCATGCAATCTTGTTTAACTGGCCTGTGCCTTGCTTTTCCCACCTTCATGTAATTTTCCTTAGTTTCTGCCTTAATTCCAAAAGTACACCAGAAATCGCAAAGCCACCATTCTCTGGGGCATTTGAGATCTTGCTTCCCAGTGAGCCATTAGTTTGGCTCAAATAAACTCTAAATAAAACTTCTCTACAGGTTTGGGCCTTTCTTACAGCCACTGACATGTTTCCTATGACATCCCAGGACCTCCCTTTAATAGTCTAGGAAGGTAGTTATCTAATAGTGTGTGTGTGCTAGATACACCAGCATTTCATGCTTTACCTTAGTCTAACATGTATCCATCACATGGATACAAGCCATCACAGAAGAGATATTTTACCTAGTAGAGGCTAGAAAATGAAGTACAATACATAAACAGTTCATATAAAAGGTACAGGCAAGATCAATAATGAAATGCCCAAGAGTAGATTAAAAGACAATTAATTAAAAGTAAATGGCTATCGATGGAATGTTTGTGTCTCCCCCAAACTCTTATGTGGATCCCTAATGCCCAATAATGGTACTATCAGCTTTCATATCTGTGGGTTTCACAGATTCAACTGACCGTGGATGAAAACCAGTTTTGAAAAAAAAAAAAAAAAAAACTACCCGAAAGTTCTGAAAAGCAACACTTGGATTAGCACTACACCGTTTTCACTAGAATAAAGTGTCGTGTGGGAAGATCCTACTGTAGCCAACACAGGTTATACGCAGACCCTATGCATGTCAGATAAGGACTTGAGTACCCGTGGGTTGTGGAACCAACCCCCTGAGAATACTGGGGGCCTGTATCTGCAGGTGGGGCCTTTGGGGGCCCCATAAGGTTCTAAGAGTGGAACCCTCAGGAATGAGATCGGCGCCTTCACAGGAACTGAAGAGACTAGATTCTCTCCTCTCACCCTGTGATGTGAGGCCACAGCAAAAAGGTGGCCACCCATGAACCAGGAGGCGGGCTCTCATCAGAAATCATATTTGCGGGTGCCTTGGTCTTAGCCTCCCCAGCCTCCGGAACTGTCAGAAATAGATGCCAGGCGTTTGGGGGCCATCTGACCTATGGCACATGGTTACAGCAGCCCAAACGGACTGAGACACAAGCTCGTCTCACTGCCTTTCACATTTGGTCGAAAGCCATTTTGTAATGCTTCGTAATCCATAGATAGGAAAATATAACCCTTGTGTTCTTTTATTTAAATAACTCAGCATGAATTATAATTGTCTTTAAAGAATATCTGCAGATATTTTCTTCATGTTATCAGCATGTCAATTCTATGACCAATCATTCTTCACTAAAACAAGAAACTACACTTGATTTACCTGGGTTCTCCCACTTTTCTAACAACTTGTCTAAAGAACTAGACAGATCAAGAGTGTGATTGATCTGATGACTGACAGAAACAGACGCGTAACAGGTGGACAAAGCTGGAAAGCTTTTGAGAAGAAAATGCTTGCCCGCGGGGCTGGAATCCCTTCCCTCCCTTTATGGGGAGATCCAGTCAGATCTCCTCATAAAGGTGTAGAAACAACCTCCTGCCTCACGCTAGCAGGAGAGTCCAGCTGTGGAACACCTTTAGCTGTTTGGGCCTGGTCTGTTTGGATGGCTTTGGGGAAACAAATCCTTGAATCTAGGGCTGTAGAGCAAAGGACCTCAGAAACACATCAGTAAAACAACTATACACCCCGATGAGACAAAATTGGATTGGAGGTGCATTTTGTTGTCAACATTTACATAGATTCATTACTTTGGGGAAGCGTATGGGGTTTAACATATTATTATAATTATCATCATCACCACTATCATTACATTCTTTTGTTAAAGTATCCTGGAAGGGCAAGAAGGCAGTTTTCACACACACACAAAAAATCACTTACATAGAACCTATAATTTTAGTCTTAAGTGTTTTTCACAGATTATGAAGTCAAGAGTTAAATATAAAAACAGACGCAGTTCAGTTCTTAATTAGATGTAGTGAAAAATAAGAGCATATCCTTATGGATAGGACATGAGGTGCCAGATTGGGGTCACTCAGTGCCAATAGTGTGCCTGGTGCTAAAATAGAAAATGTTGTAAAAATATAAGCCTGCACCAGCATAATACTGTTAGATGGGATATAATTACACTGTGTTTAAGTCACACATAGTAAATACTCTGCAGACTGCAAAATTAGTACATATCAGACAACAAAAGAATAGTGATTCATCCAGTGACCTTTTGAAAGTAGGCAAGACATACATAAAAATAATAATCTCCTCCCTTTAAATGATTATTCTGCTCCAGGCTTCAGACTTGCAAGCAGTGATACCAGTGCAAACCACACCAGCCTCCCAGTTTGAGCTTTAAAACTGTGTCACTCGAGGGCAAATGGTGGATGAACCAAGACACCCTGGTGGCCAGGGCCTGATAGCCCTTAAGTGCCTGCTACTGAGATTCTCCAGGGCTCTCCTGGCTCCTGTCTCTCTTTGAGACATGGTTGCTCATTCCTCCCTCAAAGAAAATTAGTATCTTATCATTAATACCCTTTACTGCCCAGAGTCAGACTTTCAGGGGAATACGGAGTGTAGATATCTGGGTCTATGAGGGATAGAAAGCTGTGAGATCGAGTCATGTCTGGGCTGGCAGCAGCCCACGATGCAGAGAGAAGCAACAATTAAGCAGCTTCATTCATAGAAGTTGGCAGCTCTGGGGAGCCAGGCAGTTTGGTCCAGAGATCCATCTGAGGGACAGAGAAAACCATCTGAGGCCTCGGAAGACACAGTGACTAAAGAGCCTTGGATAATGTAGAGAGAGTTACAGGTTCAAATCTCAAAATTCATCCCTCAAAGCTTTCTTTTATTGCCTATCACCCAAACCAAATATAGGAGATTGGTCCAGCAGATGTTGAGTTACAAAACCTACTGATAGTTCTTGCTACTACCTACATGATGTCCCCATCTATACTTCCTGCTACCACAGAAAAGTCCTGTACGACACAGATGAGCTTTGACTGTGAAGCTGGAGTATGAATGGACAATGGGAGTAGAACAAGGACGGCCATAACCTCCAGGAAGACTGGATGGATCCTCAGATGCTCTGACTTCCTCATATCCCTATGTGGGGAGCCACTGCTTCCCAAAGCAGCTGAGGCAGTGGGGTGGGTCGCAGTGGCCAGGAGTGCTGTGCCCAGAGCCAGGCTGCCCTAGTCTGAATGCCGGCTCCACCCCTCACTGCCTGTGAGACCCTGGGCAAGCCCCTTAACCTCTCAGGGCCTCAAGTGACTCCTCTGGAAAAGGGTGGTGACGAGAAAAGAGTACCATCTGAAAGGGTTCTATGAGGATTAACTAAGAAAAGATGGGCAAAGTGCTTGGAGAGCGCCTGGCTCTTGGAACGTGCTATACTAAGGAGGAGGTGATGGTTGTTTCTGCATCATCACCATTATTATTCAAGAGAAAACTGACAATGTGTTCATGACCCAGCTCAGAATAGCAAGAACCTCAACTCAAGAGGGCCTTGGGGAAAGGCAGATAATTGAAGAAAGAAAACAATTCTAAAAAGTATCATAGAAACTTGCTAACTTATAGCATTTTTTTTTTTTGCTCAAGACACTTTTAAGTCAGTTTTTAATCTTTCCCAAGAACAATAATAAAAAATGCTTATAATTGGAAGTTGGTTGCCTCAGGACAGACCCGAGGGTGAAGAAAAGAGCCAAGGTGGACTCGAGACGTGCTGACCCCTTCCTTGTCCAGAAGCTGGTGCTGCAGGTAGGTAGCACTGAAACTGTCATCTGGGTCTCTGGGGATGGTATCATGACCCTACCCACTCTGAAGCTTTAGGAAATTTCCAGAGGAAGGCCAGAGTATTAGAGTATGTTGTATACTTTCTGCTATTACAGAAAGGTCCTGTAAGACACATGAACTTTGATCTGAGTTGAATGCAAAGAAAGAGCAGCACAGCATTTTGTTAAGAGCAGCTAGCATTTCTTCTCTATGCTAAGATTCAGGGTGCTCAGTGATGGATGGGAAACACAGCTGGAGAGCCAGAGGCAGAGTGAGGCTTCGTCCCTAGCCCTTCCTTCACGAGAAGGAACTGAGAAACATCATCAGTTCAAAAAAGGTAATAATCATCCTCCTGTAAAACTCTGTTCATTGGGAGAAAAGGTATTTACTATGGTAATACTTCTTTGTTTTGTCAAGGCTATAGTGCTGACCAAGATATTGAAAGAAATAAATATACATTTAAAGAAGAAAAGGTGACCATTACAAGTCGACCCACTGGACTTTAGCCACAGAGTAAGGCTTAAGGATTCAGAGTCCTTGTTGGCATTCTCATCTGCATGGTTGACTCCCTGTATGTCCACAGTGAAAGAAGGCTAGTTTACTTAGTAATTCAAACTGTGAAAGAGTTAAGAACTTCCCAAAGCAGTCTTACCAAAATGAGATTTACTAACATATTCATTAAGAAAATGTTAATGCACCAGTGACTGGGAAACAATGTCTCTTAGTGGTTTATACCTTCTCACACTATGAATTTAACTTACTCTTACATTTCAGGAACAATTTGTTTCCTTGTATCTTCCAATGCCTGGAGGCTGCCTACACCTACTTTTAAAGCCAGTGGTGTTAACATTTGCAAATCTCTCAAAATTTGTGCTCTGATTCCATGGCTACATCTCCTTCTCTAACTCTGCCTCTCCTCCCTTCTGTAAGGATCCTTGTGATTACAGTGGGCACATTCAGATAATCCAGGACAATCTTCCCATTTTAAGATCCTTAATCACACGTGCGAAGTCCCTTTTGCCATAGAAAGTGACATATTCAGAGAATTCAGGGACTAGGATGTGGGCTTCTCCTGGGGGCCATTAGTCTCTCCACCACAAATGCCCTCACCCTGCTCTTCCCCCATGGGGCACTTATGGGTCTTCGGTGTAGCATGCATGTCTAGTGAGCGGGCACCAGCTGCCCCTGCAGACGTTTACCACCCTGGGGGCCTGGCCGGGGTGTGCTGGTAACTGTCTAACAGCAGGTTCTCTGAAAGAGGAGTAAAAAAACCCTGATTTGTAGCATTTTCAATTTCCATGATTTAAGTACTTTCACTATGGCCAGTTTAAGCTAATGACTTGGCTGAATGTGAAGATGGGAGAAGACACAGAGGTATATACCATCTGACAAATACAAAAAATTGTCCCAACAACAGACTTGTAGTAAAGTAAAGTAATTAGTGCATGAGGAGTTTTGAGCATTACTTTTGTTTTTATTTTAATCCTACCTATTTAGCTGTAAGTGCATATAAACTAATTTTAAATAATGGCTTTGTTTAACAAATAGCTAAAACTTCTGGAAAATTCAACAATGGGCTCTGACAGCTGGTTCCAGAACATCGCTACACAATAGGTGTATAATGAATAGTTGTTGGCTGGATGGATGAGTTAATGCACCTGTTAATATGGTATTGAATTGCATTCAGCTATTAACCATCAGATTATCTTTTCTTGCCTCGGGTATTAGTGCTAAATTCAAAGATAAATAGTGTGAATTTTAATTTGAAGATAGGATATACTAAATTTAAGCATTATCTTTAATCTGTTCACAAGATGTGACAAATTTTAAAGAATTTACATTTGGTTTTAATTTGTTTGGTTTCAAGTGTTATTTTTAAATTTTCTTTAATTATTTAGCGACTGTCAACTTTGGTAGAAACTGTTGACTTAGGAGATATTCAATATATTTAACTATCATCTATGAAATACATAAGAGTAGGTTAAATATGAAACGAGCACTCTGAATGATGAATATGGCGTCCCCTTTGCTTGTAAATTGTTTCACACTCACAGCATATGAATAATAATGTATAAATCTCTGCTGCATCACCGTAAAGTCTTAACTTGCTGACCTTTGAAATTTAAAATGGAAAAAGTCTCCTAAGAACATTTATTTATAAGCTTAGTGATATTAAAATCATTTTAAGTTACTGACAGGGAAATACTCCATATTCGAGTACCTAAGGTATTTCCAATGGCTCTCTTCCTGGTCCTTTTCAGTATAGAACATCTAAGTACTGTGTTCTACAACACGCCTGCTGCCTTACAGCTGCCCGTTGGACCCCGGCTGCGATGAGCCTGAGCGAGTCCAGTTCACTTGACGCGTCTGAAATCTTTCAGACACCATTCAGAATGTGAAAGGTTAATTTCAAGGGGTGGGTTGGGGGAGAGTTCCAAAAGCCCAATGACATGCAACAACGTCAAATACAATATCTGCCTAGAAAGGTTTTTTGAAAGTGTTCTGAAGTGAATCGGGCGTTTCTCAGTAGCTCACCAAATACTGACAGAGAGCTAACACTTCAGTGAAGGGTGGGGAGTGAATGTCCAAGCCCATGGGGGTCATTGTTGTTACATGGCCGCCTTTGTGGTGGGACTGTGAGCAGAAGGAACATGATTTTACAGGCGGGTACATATTGTGTGGAATTAACAAGAAATATCATACAAATGGAGTAACTGTCTACACCTGTATTTGTAAGTAAAACAATCTGATTTCCCTGAAGCGGATTAGCTGCCAAATGCAGGGGTTTTTTTTTTCATTAACTTATAGGAAACGAAATAAACAAACATATCCAATTTATACTCGCATGCCTTGAAAGCATAAAATCGAGGTAGGCATTTGTGTAACCACACATCAATTGGGATTGGGATCAAACTCCAGAGCCAGGATCAGTGCAGATGATTTCCGGCAGCCATAACATAGGAACTCGCCTACCCGGGCAGCACTAACTTCAGGGTTTACTTACACGCTTCCTGTGGCAGAACTGCTGTCAGTGAGGAAAGACCCATTGGTCCTCTCCATCTGGGCCAGTCTGCAAACGAAAAATGAAGGGCTTAGGCAATGTGACCACTAGGGGCGCAGTCAGCTGGAGGCTCGGCCTCAGTCATTCTTAAACTGTCACAGCCTTCACAAACTACAGAAAAGCCCAATTCTCCTAATGAGATCATGGCATTAAAACAACATCTAATGTTGAGTTACATTTCTATTACCACTGCCTTAAGGCCTGTAGGTCTTTATCTTATGCCATGTTCTACCGGCAGGGGTGTCCAAACTTTCTGTGTCTCTAGGCCACACTGGAGGAAGAACAGTTGTCTTGGGCCACACATTAAATACACAAACACTAACAAAAACTGATGAGCAAAAAAAGGTTTCAAGTAGATGGGCAATTTTGTGTTGGGCGGCATTCATCGCCATCCTGGGCCGCATGTGGCCTTCGGGCTGTGGGTTGGGCACCCCTGATTCCTGACTGCCTTAGCTTCCTATTTGACCTCCCCGACTTTCAAGTTCATCTTCATTCTCACACAAATCTGACTATGTTCCTATCATGTTTCAAGACTTTCCATGACTCCCCTTTACCCAGGGAAGGGACATAATCTACCCCTTAGCAAGCAGTCCCGTTATGGGACTTCGGCTTCTGTTCCTCTGCCCCTCATCCTTGACCCATTCCCTAGCTGCAGCTCTTCAAACAAGCCATGTTCTTTCCTAGCTCAATGCTTTTGAGAACGTTTTTCCATTAGCCCAAGCCTGGCTTTTCCCAGAAATTCTATTTGGCCAAAACCCAGTTCAAATGCTACTATTTTTATGATGTTTAAACTAACCTTTGCAGGCATAACCAGTTACTAGCAGACAACTAGTACACCTGCTTTTTTTTTTTTTAGATTTTATTTATTTATCTTTAGAGGGGAAGGGAAGGAGAGAAGAAGAGAAGGAGAGAAATATCAATGTATGGTTGCTTTTCATGCGTCCCCTGATGGGAACTGGCCTGCAACCCAGCCATGTGCCCTGACTGGGAATAGAACCACGATCATGTGGTTCACAGGCCCACGCTCAATCCACTGAGCTACACCAGCCAGGGCTATACCTGCTTTTTGAAAGTTTCTGCATACCATCAAGACCAGCCTATTCTTTATATTTGGGTGGGGGATTCGAATATAAACCCCTGTGATAAAGCATTAGCATACATTAATTAGTTATTATAATTCATATGTGCATCATATCCTGAGAACACTTTCAATCCCTATTTCATTCAACGAAACTGCGTTACATTACCTAAGTCCTGCCTGCGCAGTGTCTGGATTCTCATGAGCTCCATAATCACATACCACTGAGTTTCTCTTTCTGCTCTTTATAGAATGTACAGCAGGTGTTTGGGAAAGTGCTAATTACTACATGGAAAAATGAGAGCCCAGATTCCAAATATAATGGAATCACGACTCCTACAAAACAACACCCCTTGAGTCAACGCACATCAGTGGTTTAGGAATAACGCAGAAATAAACACGTTCTGGGAGGCAGTGCAGCGGAGAGCTCCACCGAAGTTTCTTACCGTGTGGCGTACTGTTCGATTCTTGAATGGGTATCATCATGAAACAGCTGAGGAGACTGTGAGGGGCTACAAAGGAAAATGCAAACAAACAGTTTTACACCCACACGTTGACAGATGTGCCTATTAGAAATGTTAGCTTAGTTAAATAATGAATTTACCATGCAAAGAAACCACTAGGATTGTTACCCGGGAAGCAGAACCATTATCTTAGCACAAGAGTTTAGTAATCACCCCCATGCTAACAGAACTGATTAGAGCCTCCTCGTCTGCACATGGAGCTGTGATACTCACTCATAATGCTCTGGCCACATACTGATGAGTGTGATAGGACTGCAAAGAGGGGAGAGGGAAACAAAAGTCACAGAACAAACACTTTAGAGCAAGTTAAGACAAAAGCAGTGGGGGGTGAAAGTGAGGGAACACTCTCAATTGTCTTCCTCTGCTGCATTAATTTCCACCATTGGGAGTCAAAGGTCACAGAAACCACAGTGTATTCTAGAGAAGATGCTGATAGCTCCATGCCTGCAGGGGCCTTTTCCCAGATATCACAGGCTATTTGTTACAGGATAGCAAACATAACTTTAAATAGTCTTAATAAAAAAATACAATGTTCCAAAATTATGGAAAATTCCAAAGACAATATTCCATAATACACGGAGGAAAGGTGCAATCATATTTTTGTTTCTTTCTGCCTAAGAAAGGTAAAGTTAAACACCAAAGACTATATTGATGACAGAGTTGCAATAAAATGAGACTTTTTTGGTTCTCTGTCCAATTTTAAAAGTAAACTCAAATCTAGGCATATACCAAGCATCTCAGCCTCACAGATACCTCGGACAAAAATAAAAGACATAACCTAGATATCTCCCCTACACCCCACCAAAAATTTCATGTTGTCACAGTAAAACTGAAAAAACTTTTTTAGATCATGGTAGCCGTTCTTCATACAAAGTAGTGTCCAGAAGTTCAGTCTATGAAACTGATAAAGAAACTTGCTCTGTTCAGATCAGGGCTTGAGTCTGGAGCATGATCAGTCAGTACCACTCCTGGCCCTGGGCTGCCATCCAGCCTCACAGAAGACCCTACCAACCCGGCATCGCCAGGGCACGCCTTTGAAAACAATCGCTCCTAATTAAAAGGTGGCTCAAACTGTAGCCTTTTTTAGGGGGCTGGGCTGGGAGAGGGGAGATACTGGTGAATGTGGAACTTTAAAAGTCTAAAGAAAATCAGTTCTCTCATGACTCAAGTACAGTCTCCTACAAAAGCCAATGCTGATTCAAACAAAGAAGGAAAGCTGCAATTTATCTGAGCTCCACTTGATTCTCCTGAATGTATTACACATACATACATACTTAAAAAAATTTAATGATGTCATTATCTCCTACTGGGAGGCATGATTTGACGTCTAAATAGCAAAGATGAAAAGGAAATGGAAGGTCATTTTATTGGAATGACAAACTAAGACTCTTTGGACCTACTTTCAAAAACCGTCACTTATCTGGTCTGTGTCTGTTAGAATACTGGAAATGGACTTAATTATCCATGTATAAAATAGATACAAGAACAATGAAAGAGCACTGCACTATTCAATAGTCTTTCTACATCACTACTTTTCATTAACTCAGAAATATGGATGTTAAATGAAAGGTGAATGATTTGCTATACACGTTCCAAAGAACTGTAACTTCTTGAGTGATCATTTCTAGAATTCAAGTGTAACACAACATTTACCATGAGCTTTGAACACACACACACAAAACCTAATTTTTTAAATCTTAATTGAACTTGGAAAAGCCTTGTAAAACTGCTGGGTTGGTTCTTGTGAAGTTAATTCGGCAAGCACAAAAGTGATTCATTGAACTAAGATAAGAACAGCCAAGGCAGAAGGCTGAAAAAAATGTTATTATATATTGAGAAATTTCCTAAGAAAAGAAAGAAAGATTAAAAAAAAACCTGAAGGCTTCATTGATTTCAAACTATTTTGAGTTGTAGGGGAAAAAAACCCCGTGAGTGATAAGCTTTCTCCTTTAACTCTGGAAGGGGAAAAAGGCAACACGCTCACTGACTGCCCAGTCAGAATCTACGTTAAAGGGGCCCAAAATGAGATTGGTCTGTATGTTAGCCTAGATTTAATACAGCCTAGTGACTGAATAGAGTATTTAGATTAATCAAACACTAATGTGCAAACAATCAGACTCTACTAAATGTACTTAATATATGAAACATACCCCAGACTTTCTTTGAAAACGCGGTGACTTTTTTTAGTGCTTTAAATTCTGAACAAACTGCTCTTTACGCTTCCCATCTTTTGCTGCTTAAACACAGGGTCTGGCAGAAATAGTGCCTACTTGAGTGTGGTTGGTATGATAATAATATGGGTGTAATAAATTCATAGTTTTAATTTGAACATTTCATCTAAGATGTCATATGGTATGCTTGGGTGTGATATTGTTATGTTACAGAATTACATGGGTATGATTTTGTAGTAAGATTGTAATAAAAAGCGGCGTTGTTTGTGCCAGACCCTGACTATTGGTCCCAGAGCTGGGGAAGAGGGATCCCATCATCCTGTAACACACAAACCTTCAGTGGCTGCCTACTGCTCCCTGACATGGCTTCTAAGGCCCTTCAATGTCTGGTTCTTGCTTCTTTCTTCACTCTCACTTCTTGACACCATTCCTAGCTTCCCACCCTAGTTTCCAAAATGATCTCGACTCCAGGCCTTTGAGAAAATGCTTCCCTTGTTCCCAAACCCTCCTTTTCCTCCTCATACACCACACGCTGACCGTCTGGCCCCTTAATCTTTCAGGTCTCACTTCAGTGGTCACTTCCTCCCAGGCCAGTGTGGCCAGTGGCCACTTCCTCCCACAACCGTAACTACACTTACCATGAGATGATTTTTGCTGTAGGAAGGATGTGAGAAAACATGCACTTTATGTACTCCTTCTTAGCCAGTATCAGGGACAGGCATCTATATCAATTCTTTAAAATGTAGGGAAACCGACCTAACTTTTCAGCCAATAACAACCTCTCACACTTCTCAAGTTCCTTTTGCCACTGTTTTAGCTTGTCTCTCAGGTTTATATTCCATGGTAACTTTTAAATTGAGCTCTACTCACTTATTATCATTATTTTTGAAAAGTCCAGCAAAATTATAAAGTTAATTGAATAAACCTAGGCATGGGTTTACCTTCTTTTCGTAATACCTCATTTTTCCTATAAATCCCTTCCAAGCATGCAAGTATAATTATTGAATAAGAGATAAGACATTATGTTTTGCAGTGATAAAAGAGAAAGAAGAAAAAGAAAATTCTAATCAGCTTCATAAATAACTTCAACACATTTACCACTTCGCTGGTTTTTCTCCAATGTTCTCCTCCCACAAAGAGGAGAATAAACGAAATCAAACTTTTTACTGCCCACTCACATAAATTGTTTACCAGAAGATTAAGTAGCCTTGTACTAGAAAGTGTTCAGCAGAAAATGAACTACAGTAAGCCCCAGAACACATTTTAGAGTTTAAAAAAAAAAAGAAAATCTGCCCACTCTAAACAGTAGCTCATAAATCTTTTTCAAAATGCGTCTTGTGACATCTGATTTAATCTATACTCGTTTACTTTCTCTTGTTTTCTTCTCACTGAAAATGCTGGTAAATTCATTGTAGATGAAGTGAAGCATTTTCAGGGTTACAGCCAAAAATCCTAGCACAAAATTATTGGCATGCTTTTCTGTTCTTTTTTACTTTAACTGACTCAGAATAGAATGATGGATGCTGATGATTATCTTTGACAGTGAAAGGCAAATTATCAAAAATGTTTAAAAGGACTATAAAAAGCCTATCTGCCCAATTCATCGGAAGGAGATAGCTATTTAAGGCACAAAATGCCAATGGTTTATCAAAAGAGTGAAAGGCGTATCACCAGTCCCAACCTATCAATTGCCCCATAAATAAAAGCCCTGTGTCATAACTCCATGCTTCAAACAGCTTCTCCAGAGTTTAATTAGATCTGATACCAAGAGTAAAATTTTGTCTTTATCCCGAGGTGTTCAGTCCAATCACATTCTATATCAGATACTAAAGCAAATAAAGATGTATTTGTTTTGAATGTATCATACACCCTGGTGAAGAAAAGGATAAAACATTCACAAATCAAAAAGAGGAGAGGACCAAAAATCTACCTTGCATGTGAACTTAAGTGTTTGAATAGTTCTCTTTGAATTGTGTAATTGCTTCAGTAAAATTTGCTCTAAAGTAGAGCGTGGAAAGAAATGACTGGGAGGCAAATACCTTAATTGTACACAGTTTGATATCAAGCAAAGTTATCAAAAGTTAGATTTTTTCTATGCTTTAATGCATACATGGTATTTTTGGACCTGTTTACATACATAGCTGCACTATGTCTCTTTCTATATGCACACCCATGATGTTGCCTGCAGCAGGGTACAGACATTCATTGTGCAGTCTTCCTTCTACTTAGCAGTTTCACACATAAGCACACATACACAAAAACAACCATTTTCACACAAAGGTACTAAAGCCCCTGGTCTACAGGGCTTTCTGTAGGAAAAAATTCACACCATACTGTCTGTTCCTCTGACATCTCCGAGACATGGACTGCCATGATCTACTCACTGTTACTGTTTTCAGATCATGTCTCTGTGTGTCTTAAAGGTTAAAGAAAGTTTTACTTCTTAATAATTGTACTTAGTGCAGTTTCTGTACTTCTTTCTCCAATCTTTTCTACTGTATAACATAAGAAAATCCACACTTCATGCCTCTGAGCTTGTCTCATGTAGTCACGTAAGAGAGCATCTTTCTGTGACAAGAACCTCACTATTTTTTACAACTAGGAACTCTGGTGATGGTTAGCAAGTAAAGTTAATTTTCTCCAAGATTCAAGCACAAAAAAATTGCTTTCATAGGCATATTTATGATGATATTTTAAGGATTCAAAGATTTAAATCACATCCATTTTTTATCTTGATATAGAAGCGTTCAGTAATTTAAAATTATTTCTTGCATTTGTTCTGGCTCGTTTACAAAATTCTTTTCATTTCAGGCTATAAACTGTTCTTTTTCTTTGCTTTAAAAACCCATAGTAATTTTGCTAGCTTTAAACTTTGTTTCATTTATGTTTGGAAGCTTCAGTTATAAAATTTAAAGAAGCTGTGTCCATTTCATGTACTATATAAAGCTATCTCATTTTTCTATCTTCATGTTGAAGAAAGAGAAATTAGAAATGAAATGCTAGATTTCGATAAGATTTCAGCAGAGGTAGATATCTGAGGCAAGGCAGGAGACAGCCGACACACTCAAAGTATCCACATCAACATGGCCATTGTTGGAAATGAAAAAAATATATAAAATAAGTGTGAAGCATGCTATAAAAATAATAAAATACACCCCAAAGAAGGGAAACAAAAAATAAGTAAAATAATGAAAGAACATACAGTTGCACAATTTAAGTGTTTTTAAGAGAAAAAGAGATAACAATGCAAAGGTTAACACATTAACAGATAACTTTTAAAGTTTAGGAAAGAGTGCAGAATTAAACCTGAAATTTTAGCTGTGACACTGTCAAAAGCAAAGAGTAAAAATTGCATGTTGCAAAGATTGATTCTAAGTTTAATTTATCTCATGAAATGAACCATTTCACCAAAACACAAATAGTTTTGATATCAGACAATTTCTTTTGTGTCACTAATATAACAAAAGACAATATCAGATATAAGTACTCAGAAGTTTTAATATTAAACTCACGTCTCTAAGTTGTCACCTTCAAGAACTGTCTGGACAGGCAGGTAGCCAAGCCGAGGATGTTTGGCGAAGTATTTCTTTGATCTGAACTTGTTCTTCAATACCTTCGTGAAGTCTCGAACATCTTCCCCAGACGTTGTCTGTGAGTTTGAAAAAAGACACTTCTCTCACTAAAATGGAAGGACAGAACCTGGCTGGTGTAGCTCAGTGGATTGAGCGCGGGCCTGCGAACCAAAGGATGGCGGTTCGATTCCCAGTCAGGGCACATGCCTGGGTTGCAGGCTGGTTCCCTGCAGGCCAACTCCCAGCAGGGGATGCATGAAAGGCAACCATACATTGATGTTTCTCTCCCTCTCCTTCCCCTCTAAAGATAAATAAGTAAATAAAATCTTTAAGATCCAAATAAATAAATAAATAAATAAATAAATAAAATGGAAGGACAGAACTACCTCCAATAAATCGGAGCAGCTGTAATTTGGTGCAATTCAACCACAACAGTTTCAGTAGCTTTACATATTCTTGTAATAACACAAAATGTCATAAACACACATAGTAGCCAGGACACATCATTACATATACCCACCAATTAGTTTGTAATTTCTTATTTCTGGTTGAAAATAAACAATAACTAGTTCATTTGCCCCACATTTTAAAAATTGGGCCAAAAAGTAAAATTAGTTTTGGCTATGTTATTGGTTAATTTCGAGTCTTAAAAAGTTGCAGTTTACTACCAACATTTAGAGATGATAAAGAATTCTGGATATCACATGATTTTAACTAAGGTGAAAAAATGCAGGTGAGCTACACAGCACGTACTGACTTCACACAAGTGTAAACTGTAGTCTGAAAAGAAAAAGTAGTAAGAGAGAAAGAGCAATGTCACACTCCTAGTCTATGTTGTAAAAAATACTGTTGGGTTCTTTGTCCTCTTCCAACAATAAAACATTGACAACTTGACATGGTCTAAATTTTTATTTTTTAAAGTTTTATTGAATATATTGGGGTGATACTGGCTAAAAAATTAAAAAGGCTTCACATATACAAATATAATACATCATCTGTATATTGTACTGTGTGTTCACCACCCAAAATCAAGTCTCCTACCATCACCATTTATACTCCCTCTACCCTCTTCTACTTGCCCTGACCCTCTTCTCTTTGGTAATCACCATACTGTTGTGTGTCTATGAGGCTTTTTTTTCTTAATCCCCTCATCTTTTTCTCCCAGTCCCCCTAACTCTAGTAGCAGTCAGTCTGTTTTATCTATGAGTCCTTTTCTATTTTGATTGTTAGTTTATTTTGTTCATTGGAGTCTACATATAAATAAAATCATATGGTATTTGTTTATCTCTGACTGGCTTATTCCGCTTAGCATAATCATCTCCGTGTTCCATCCACACTATTACAAAAGGTAAGATTTCCTTCTTTTTACAGTTGCGTAGTATTTTCTTCTGTAAATGTACCACTGCTGTTTTATCCACTCATTTGCCAGTGGGCACTTGGGCTGCTTCCAAATCTTGGCTGTTGTAAACAGCGCTGCAATGAACGTAGGGGTGCACATATTCTTTGGAATCAGTGTTTCAGGCTTCTTTGGATATATTCCCAGAAGAATTGCTGGGTCATTAGGCAGATCCATTTCTAACTTTTTGAGAAAATTCCATACTGTTTTCCACAGAGCCTGCAGCAGTCTGCAGCAGTCTGCAGCAGTCTGCATTCCCATAAACAGTGCACGACAGTCCCCTTCCTCCACATCCTCGCCAGCATTTGTCATTTGTTGATTTACTGATGATGGCCATCCTGACAGGTATGAGGTGATACCTCACTGTGGTTTCAGGCTGCATTTCTGATGATTAATGATGTTGAGCGTCATTTCATACGCCTACTGGGCATCTGCATATCCTCTTTGGAGAACTGTCTATTCAGGTCCTTTGCCCATTTTTAAACTGGATTGTTTATTTGTTTCTTTGGCATTGATCTTTACAAGTTATTTATAAATTCTGGACATTAACTCTTTATCAGATATATCATCGACAAATACATTCTCCCATTCAGTAAGGTGTCTTTTCATTTTGTTGATGTTTTCCCTCATTGTGCAAAAAGATTTTAGTTTGATGTAGCCCCATTTATTTATTTTTATTTTTTATTTCCCTTGCCCAAGGAGACATATCAGAAAAAAATAGTGCTACAAGAAATGTCTGAGATTTTGCTGCATATATTTTCTTCTAGAATTTTTATGGTGTTGAGTCTTACATTTAAGTCTTTAATTCATTTTGAGTTCATTCTTGCGCATGGTGTAGGAAGGTGGACTAATTTCATTTTTTGCACATATCCGTCCAATTTTACCAACACCATTTATTGAATATACTACCTTTACCCCATTGTATTTTCTTGCCTTTGTGGAATATAACTGTAAAGGCATGGGTTTATTACTGAGCTCTCTATTCTGTTTCACTGAAATTTATGTCTGCTCTTATGCCATTACCATGCTGTTTTGATTACTATGGCCTTGTAACATAGTTTGATATCAGATAGTGTGATTCCTCCAACTTAGTTCTTCTTTCTCAAGATTGCTGTGGGTGTTTGGGGTCCCCTTTTCCTCCTCTTTCTTGAATGTATTGGGGTGACACTGGTTAACAAAATTACACAAGTTTCAGGTGCAGAGTTCTACAATGCATCATCTGTACATTGAATTGCGTACTCGGCACTCCGAGACAAGTGTCCTTCCATCACCATTCATTCCCCCCACCCCACCTCTCCTAGTATCACAGGGAATGATCAGAATGAGGCCAGAAGAGTTTATTGGGCCCAAACAGACCACGATTTGGCTGTGTGAAGGGAGGGCTCTGGACCAGTTGGATGTGTGAGAGGAAAAATGGCCCTTGTCCAAGGGCCACACAACTCAGTCTGCCCCAGGTCCTGCCAGGAGCCTAAGTTCAACAGGGCAGGGCCACTGTGAGTCAAGAGGGTGGGACCAGTGCATCTCCCATGAAGAGGAGGTGCCAGTCAGGCTTGGGGAAAAGTGAGAGGAGTGAACTAGCCCTAGGGCCACATAACTCAGTCTGTCCCAAATTCTGCCCAGGCACTGGCAGGGTGGGGCCACCTGGAGCCCAGAGTGGGCAGCTAGAGGATCTCCCGTGAAGGGGAGGCATCGTTTGGCTCATGGGAAAGTGGAAGGAACGGCCCCGGCCCCAAAGCCGCATCCCTCAGTCACTGGCACCCCAGGTCTGGCCAGAGGTCAATACCCTGGCCCAGGTAGCTGACATCTCAGCACGGCTTCAGCTCCACAGGGTGGGAGGACAGGGAGTCCAGAGGGTGAGATTACTGCATTCCCCCAGGCTGGTGCCACGTGGAGGGGAGTGCACAATCTCAGAAATAGGGCATCTGTGGTGTGGGACAGGGACTCAGTACAGAGACCCTGGCAACAGTACCCTCAGTCTTCTCCCTAGAGCCACAAACCTCAGTTTCTCCTCACATGACTCCAGACTGTCCCACTCTCCCTCAGTCAGAGACCAGGGTAGTGGAGGTAAACAAGATTTTGTATATTGGGCCTTCCAGGAGGACGCCTATGTCTCTAGTAGGCTCCTGTCTCTCCCCGGTAGACAGAATCCCTGCTGATTTTCATAGCCAGATGTTACGAGGGCACCACTTCCTGGCTCTGTTGCTCTGCAGCTGACCTAACTGTCTGGAATCTCAGCCACTCCCTGTGGGAGCAGGACCAGCCATTTCGACATCTCTGACCTTCCTACCAGTTTCAGTGTGGCTTCTGTAAATCCTTTGGTATAAGATTTCAAATAGTCTTCAGTTGGTTATTCAGGTTGCTTGTTCTATATTTTAGTTGCAATTCCAGTTTGGTTCCGGAAGGAGGTGAGTGTAACAACCACCTAGTTCCATTGCCATTGGGTCAGATCAACATGAACTAAATTTTAATGGCAGCTAAAATCGTTACTGTCTCCTTAGCATTTCAAAATGATTCGTTTTAATAATCACATATTAAGTGACACAGAAGTCATTCGCAAAAGACCACACATTGTATAATTCCATTTATAAGAAAAGTCCGGAATAGGCAAGTCCACAGAAACAGAAATTAGATTAGTGATTGCCAGGAGCTGAGAGGAGGAGACAGAGAGGGAGGGGAAGGCCTGGTAGAGGGTAAAATCGATTTCAGAGATGGGCTAACACCTACCCCAAAGTCCACCCACTCACCCATCGCCCAAACCGTGCTCACTTTTATCACCAACCCTAGCTTTTATTTGCACTATGTCATACAGATATCAACTTCATTCAGTCCTTCTCAAAACAGATTTAAAATATTTACATTACCTGCATATAACTGCATTAAAGCCATGGGTGCCTAACTCTTTCTAGGCTATCCAGTCTACAACCAGCTGGATCTCACTCCAGTCTCTTGACAAAACAAAACCAGAGAAGTTTTCTATAGTCACAAACTGAGCACTAAACACATTGGCTGGACTCCTGCCTGCCCCCTTTTCTTGCACCTCCCCATTCCTTCATGAAATGCATGCCCAAGGCTCATACAAAGTTGTTTAAAAACAGAAACTTAGAACTATATAGTTATTTTTTAAAACAACTAAATTCTGAGCCAGCACGTACACAGCTGTATTACATTTGATCTGCTCCATTGAGTGGGTGGGTGGGGGTAAGGAAAGACCAGGAGCACAAGTACCAGGCTGCTGACCCAGTGTGGCTCAGCCGGGGCAGGGCACGCAACACTGGGTTTTGGTGTACTCACAGAACCCTGCAGACGTCACCTATTTGTTTGCAGAACGTTCTTGTCACCCCCAAAGAAAAAGCCTGTAACCATTAGCAGTCATTCCACTTTTGCACTGTCTCCCACCCTCGGCCCTTTGGCAACCCCTAATCGACTTTCTCTTTCTATGGGCATGTCTATTCTGGATATTTCTTATAAATGGAATCATGCAACATGTGGTTTTTATGACTGACTTCTTTCACTTGCTATACTGTTCTCGTAGCTTCTATGTATTGGGGATTCAACATGTACTCTTGCTGGGGGAAAACACGATACTTCATCCAAAAGTGAAGGTCCAATAGTCTTTAGCTAAATAAATTTAGAACATGGAAGAGCAATTAATCAATAAATAAACAACACCTATGTAACTCCCAGTAAGTTATAACAATGGTTGAAATTAAATTTGCTTTTTGGATAGTGCTCAAATTTAATATTTGAAAAAAGTTAATTCTCATACAGAAAGCCATATTTTTAGATCCTGATTAATTTTCATATGGAGGGGGGAAAAACTACCACCAACAGTTGTAATCTAAGGGTATTAAATGCACTGCCACAAAGTTTATGCAATATTAAAGAAAAAGTGAAAAGTAATTCATCCCATGGGAACTAGATATTATATTCAGGTTAGCAGAATGTAATTTTTAGTTGGGATAGAGCCAAGAAAATGAATTAAGCCTATTTTCTCACCAAAAAAGTTAAAAAGGTATTTATACATATTTGGTCAAATTTGCTGTAATGACAGCTCCTATTATTTCTCCATTTTAAAGTGTTACAGTGATGGTTTGGTAAAAAATGAAAAAGAGGATAACTCAAATTGCAACTCTATTTCATGCTAGGTATAATACCTTTTTTCTTTTTAAAGCAAATATCTATATTACATAAGGAAGATGAAATTGAAATGATCACTCATCACCGCCAAATTATCCAATATTTTAAATTATCCATGCATTTCTTGAAGAACTAGGTTTTTATTTATTGCTGCAAGAAAAGAAAGGAGAACAAAAGATTTTACAGATCTCATGAAATGAACCCAGGGTAACACACTGGCACAGAACTCTGCACCTTATGAAGAACCCTCCTTCGATGTCTCTTTTCCATTGAGGGCGGTGAGATTAGGGATTCATACCTACAAGGTCAGTAAGGAGAAAACTGCTCTTGCAAACCAGGGCTTTTAATCATGTGTCACTTGTGGAGAAATGAAACAAATTTTTAGTCTCGTAAGAGAAAAAAACCTATAGCCACTGAACAAAATATCTACAATTACATTTTGGATTTTCCCTTCATTTTAAATAAAGTACTGCTAAGATACCTTGTGGCTGCTTTTCGAAAAATTTATATTAAAATGAGTGCAATCTGCAACTAGATCTCAGTACCTAGAGAAGAGAGAAATTTAAATTGATAACTCTTCGATCATCAGGGGATCTACTACTAAAAGTTTGTGGCGGGGCCTTCCCCCTTTCTGGGCCTCCCCTGCTATTTCCAGCCCTGCCCCTCCGTAGCCTGGTTGCAGCCCAGTGCTGGCTTCAGTCTGGCTGGAACTGATGGTGGCATCCATGGGGGCGACTCTCTCTGTGGGGGCGACTCGCTCTGTGCAGTCCCCAAGCTCACAGAGGGTGTTCAGCTTCACCTCAGCGGCTCTCCACCATCCATCACCATGGCCCTCGGGGTGGAAAGGGCCCACAGCGTCTGCCCCTCCGTACACCATCTGAGATGAGGATGAGGTCCTCTGGGCCCTGGCAGAAGAGGTGGGAATCTTCACCACTGTGGTGGAAGGCCTGGAGTACCAGCGCTGCCTGCTGCTGCCCCTGGAGTTGCTGGCCACACAGCAAGAGCCGTGGTGCAGGACAAGGCCGTGGAGCCCTTGCCCTCTTGCAGGAGCGCTCGCCCTCTGATCTGAGGCCCACTGTGTGCAAGTGATGAAGTGGCTGGTTCACCTCCTGCCCTGATGTCCAGAGCCATCAAGGAAAAGCTTCCACAGCACTTCTGGAACCTATGCTTATGTGACACCTCCAGGGTGCAGCAGGCCACAGCCTCCAAGCTGGGGGAGTTCACCCAGATGCTGGAGCTGGACAAGGTCAAGAGTGAGAAGGTCCCATGTCGTCTAGCCTGGTCTCTGACAAGCAGGACTCAGTGAAGTCCTGGCAGCAAGTGGAGGCAATCGTGAACATTGCCCAGCTCTGGCCCCAGGAAGAGATGGAGGCTCTGGTGATGCCCACCCTGTGCCAAGCTGCAAAGACAAGGCGTGCGTGTACTATACAGTACGTGTACTCGCCAACAAGTTCACAGAGCTCCAGAAAGTTGAGTGGCTTGACATCACCAAGATGCACCTAGTTCCCGCCTTCCAGAACCTGATGAAAGACTATGCCAAGGTGAGGGCTGTAGCCTCACACAAGGTTGAAGAAGCCTGTGAAAGTCTCCCAGCTAACTGTGGGGAGAACATGATCATGACTTAGAACTTGCCCTTCCTCAAGGAGCTGGTGTCAGGTGCCAACCAACACGTCAATTCCAACCCCAAGGGGCACAAGGTGGGACAGAAAGCGACTCCGGGAGGAGGGGGCCTCTCCCATCTGCATCTGTGGGGGACAGAGCCGAGCACCCCGGGTCGCTGGCTCCTGCTGCTTGTAATGGGGACTCTTCCCCCATCTACTAATCCACCTCCCTTCCCGCCCCCCCCCCCTCAGTGGTTTTGTGTGTGAGCCAAATGTGCCATTTTTATTTTCATGCTTTTTACCCACTTCTCACTGAGAAAGGTCTAACATTTTTTTAGAAATGCTTGTGACTGGGCTGATTTATATTTAATCCTTTTTACTATAAAATAAAACACAGATACATACAACTATATACAAACAAAGCATAGCTTAATTAATTGTTACAAGCTGAATACCATCCAGTCAGGAATCTGAACATGCCAGACTTTCCAGAAGCCCCTTCCACGTATCTCCTTCCAGTCGTAAGTCCTTCCGACTTCCCATTATAACCATTATCCCCATTTGTACATAAGAATCACATATCCAACCAAGGCTGTCCCAAAAATTGTCATTCTTGGAAAACCAATGAAGGTGAGTCATTGCGAAAAACATTTCAGAACTAAACCTACACAGACACGTGGGTATATGGATACTCAAAATTATACTTGCCTTCATTATGCTGCTATTAAGCAACAGTGAGATAATAATGAAAATTTATTTGGATTTTAAGAAGTAAGTAGTTTTCAACTTGCTCCCCAGAAACTAATATAAATGAATGAATTAAATATTTAAGAAGCGTTACTGAATTATAAAATCTACCCCGAGGTAAGTTTATCCATGGAACTCTCTACCAAAATCCCAAACTCCTGTGTGAGCTAGCATCAGACGGTTTTTTTCTTGAGTTCTATTTTGCTGGCTGAAGTGAGGAACATGTTAAATTTTCCTCCATTTTATTCCTCCAGTGAGAACAAATATAGGCATCATATAGAACAAAATTGAGTCTACCTTTGCTTGTGTTTGTATATATACATATAAATGCATGTGCATTATTCTACATCCATGTTCATATTTCAAACTATATTCTTATAAATTCTGACACCTACCACTATTATTTTCAAAAATATTGACATATGATTTGAGTCTTTCCTCTCACTAATGTGAATTGCAAGGAACAATAAGGCTGAGGTGCAAAAAATCTAGACTTCAGGAATGCTAACCCTCATAACCCTAAGTCAAATAGGTGCTCGAATAAATTGCTTTGCTACTTCAACTCAAAACACTCTATTAACACCAAAGAGTCACAAAGAAACAAAAAAAGAGGGGCCATTATAATGATGTCAAATAAGCCAAAGGCCGAAACACTCAATTTCTAATCACCTCGCAATTTAAGCAAAACACCAAACTGCAAATAAAGAAACAACACCATATTCAATTTAAATCTCCCTCAATTTTTTTTGTTTAATTCGTACCTTAGGATGACAGCATTATCGAATTCCTTAAAAAATACTCTTAACATTAGATTTTAACTGTTAAGTACAAATATGAGTAAGTCTGGGCTGAGGGAAACAAGGACGTGCAAAGAGGAAAATCAAGGTCGTATAAGAAACAACAGTCACGTGGCACCTAAGTGGAATAATTATTATATGGATTATGCATACGTGCAAAAATTATTATTGAACAGCACTCTCATTAGCAAGATTTATCTCTTAAATATAAAAGTTAGTATCCCTAAATGGTATATGCATACTAATAAGGAGTACATTTCACTATCATAGAAGTTATTTTAAGGACATTTCAGTAGTTTTCAAAAACAAAACAACTTCTCAGTTTTAAGTTTAATTGATTCTAACAAGCGGAAATTCAGACATATTAAATTCTATGGAGAGTATGAAATCATTAGGATAAGCTCAAAGCCTTTTTCGGGTTCTAATGGAAAAACATGAAACTTAAAAAATTCTATTAATTAACAGAATCATCAAGGCGTCAAGAATAAGTAGGGTAATAAATCATGCAAAGTAAAATGGATTTGGTCCAATCCTTTCCTTAAAAGCTAATGAAATACTTTAAATGAACTCAGCTTATTGGCAAAACAATATAAGGTGGGCATGACCTGAAAAGTCACTTTCGGACGCTGAGATTAGAGAAATCACAATGGTGCTGTGTTTCAGCGCCTGGGTAAAGGTCTCAAGCCTCATCTCAAGAAGCAAGACAGCCAAGAACAAACTATAGTGACTCAGTGTAGAGCTTTCCAAAGAATGAATCAGCATTTTCTTATATTTGATTTTTATAGTCTTCCAGTTACTTTGATGCTAGCAGGGGTGGACAGAAGGGGAAACACAAGTATTTCTAGTTTTTCTCTTTGTTCTTTTGGTTTTAGTTTGTTTTTTCCCCATAACATATAGTTTGTTTAAAAATGTGACTTGACTTTAAGAATTATAAAGAAAATATTTTCTATTTTTTTTTCAGTAGAGAACTGTGATTTTTAATAGTTTCTACAAGCCCTGAAAGTATTTGGTTTATTTCTCCAAATATCAACCAACCAATGCTTGAAATTGTTGCTTTAAAAGTAACATGCATTTACTTAAAAAATATAATACAAATCTGTCTCAGGTGTTATGAACTTAATAAGCTATTTCTCATCCAGTTATTTTTTTCCTGTCTGCTTTTCTTCCCATCAAAATTGTAACAAAATGATCAGTAAAAACTAGTCCTGTCCAAAAATTTTGCAATGATTCCACCCCTACAATATTGCTGACCTTTCTGGCAATAAAACTTTGCAAATATCCCATCCCCTCTTCTCCAGCTAACTGGGCTAACACATCTCTCAGGCCACCTTCCCATGTGGGCCAGACCTTCGGGTCCTCGTATATGTGCTGATCAGTGGAGAAGCACTCTACTACCTGTCCCCATTTCTCCTTCTCCCAGTATGGATCGGGCCACTGTCTCCCACCACGGTGTACATAGTCCTTGTGTCTTTGTTTACCTTTCTGTCCCCATTATCATGGACTCTATGTTCTTCCACTTAAGAACACATTTCCCTACATCTTGTTCATACCTGAAATTCCAACCCTCCTCCTTCAACAAATCCTGATGTTCCCATAACACCTTCTCCCCTACAATCATCTCCACTATGGGCTATATAATCTTTCTCCCATAAATGCCAAGTCTGACCACCCACTGAAACCAATGTGTCCGTCTACTCCCTTTGACTGGACTTGACCAGACACAGCAAAACCTGCCCCTTCCAGAGACTTAGGATCTTCTCGGGCCATCTTATCTCTGCAACCCTTCCTGTCCCACTTCAGTCACTGGGGTATGGCCACATCTCAGGTTTCATCATAACTCAACACATCTTTCAGTCCCAAATCTCTATCTTGGAGAAATCTGTCACTGACTGGAATCTTCGGACCCTCGCTCCTACTTTTTAAGTATAAATAAATCCATTCTTGCCCCCATTGATCTTGTCCTCTGGCCCCTCAACCCCCTTTGGGATTCCTTCAGCATGGGGATAGCCCAGATCAACCCCAAGATTACCAACACCTTTGAATCCTTTACTCCCTTGGCCTTTCGCTCTGCCTACCACCTTTTTTAATTCCGAAGCAGCAGCGCAACGGCGGAAACAGAGACTGCAAACCCTGACAATTAACCCCAGGCTGCACTCCTGTGCTAGTGCGGCAGTGAACCCACCCAGTCTTCAGTGACTCATGCTTGTGCCCAGTAGCGACTCCAAACATTTTCCATCCTCTGTCCTATTCCATCCTACCCAACCCTGTCAGCAACTCCAAAAACTCTTATGAATCATGTGTGGAATTCATCCTCCTGTCTCTCTAACTTGAAGAATTATCACATGTTCTGACATACAGAAATAGTTCTAATTTGAATTCAATTTAGGTTATTTCCAACAGAGAATACAGACGATTTTTTAAAAAGATCCACTATGGAAATTTTCATTGTAAAATTAAATGAAAATAATATTACAAAATACAGAATTTTAAAAATAAATGATAATTCCCAAATGCAATCATGCAGTACACAAGTAGTAAGAAAAAATTCTATTATCTTGCTCCATAAGCTTAATTATTTTAAAATATTAATCTTTTGTTGAAAGTTTCCACACACAAGTCTCCTCTCTATTATATTTTATCTATATCTTCAGTCCCCCAAAGGGGGAGCCATATAAAAGATGGCCCCCAGCAAATATAATAGTCCAGCAAGCATACAGAAGACATGTTTGCTTATGTGCTAAATTGTGTGTATATTTCCCTAATGGAGTTAAATCAAATATCCATGACACTAACTTTGAACAAATCATTTACCTTCTGTAAGATTTAGTTTTTTTTCTTTGAGAATGAGATAGATGATCTCTTAGATCCCTTCCAGCTTTAATATTTTATAATTAGGATTTATAACAGCAGATATGAGCTCATGTAGCTTTTACAGGCCAGAATTAACTAAGCACAGTAAGAAAAGAGTCCTCAAGGAATTAAAAAGAAAACTGAGGGGGCAAAAGCGCCACACACACACACACACACACACACACACACGCGATAACAAAGACTCGAATATTACCTGGAGAAGAAGGGGCTACTGGCAGAAATCACAGAATGGCATGTGTTGGTGAGGGGAGGCTTAGAGGAGCTGGGAAAGATCTCACACACAAAGTAAGAGTTGAGCTGTTTGGTGAAATTTGAATGAATAGAGAATGGTGGCAGGCATCAAATACAGTCTATGTCACGTCTTTTAAACTCTTTTTNACACACACACACACACACACACACACACACACACATGATAACAAAGACTCGAATATTACCTGGAGAAGAAGGGGCCACTGGCAGAAATCACAGAATGGCATGTGTTGGTGAGGGGAGGCTTAGAGGAGCTGGGAAAGATCTCACACACAAAGTAAGAGTTGAGCTGTTTGGTGAAATTTGAATGAATAGAGAATGGTGGCAGGCATCAAATACAGTCTATGTCACGTCTTTTAAACTCTTTTTGAGACGAATGAATTCTTAAATGTACAAATTTGGACTACAGAATGATCAAGGAAAATAAGAGTTTAAAAGTTATTTCTCAGAGAAAGAAAAATTCCACTTCATTTTATATATAAATGTTTTATTATCAATTTCATAAAATACCTTATTAAATTATGATACCTAATTCATACACCATTAGTCAGTCTTCCTACATCTAAAGACAAACACTGTTGTAGATAATAAGCTGATACCTTTCAAGAACTACTTCTGGAGCTTAAGGGTTTAAGATAAGGCTTAAAAACTTCAAAAAGCTTTTAACATAGAAATGTTAAGATTCAGCTAACAAAGGAAATTGAAGGGGAAAGAAATCAAGTTAGTCATGTGACTACAGCACTTTCCTAAAGACAATCAGAGATATGCTATAAGAAATACAAACATTGCCCTGGCTGGTGTAGCTCAGTGGATTGAGCGTGGGCCTGCGAACCAGAGGATCATGGTTCGATTCCCAGTCAGGGCACATGCCTGGGTGGCAGGCCAGTTCCCAGTGGGGGACGCATGATACATTGATATTTCTCTCCCTCTCCCCTTCCCTACCCCTCAAAAGATAAATGAATAAAATCTTAAAAGAAAAAATAAATGCAAACATGCCCTTCCATTCTAAATGACAGCTTTGCTGGATAGAGTAATCTTGGATGACTTTGAATATTTCGTTTCAGCCCCTTCTTACCTGAAAGGTTTCTTTTGAGAAATCAGCTGATAGTCTTATGGTAACCCCTTTGTAGGTAACAGTCTCCTTTTCTCTTACTCTATCCAGTAAAGCTATTATTTAGAATGGAAGGGCAGATAAAATGCTTCCCAGAGAAGGTCAAGTTAAAGGAGTTCATCATCAGCAAGTCCTAATTATATAAAATGTTAAAGGGACTTATCTAAGAAAAAGAAGGAGATCAAAAATATGAACAGTGAAATGACAACAAACTCCCAACTATCGACAAATAAACCTAAAAAACAAAAATGAACTAAGCAAACAACTAGAACAAGAACAGAATCACAGAGATGGAGATCACATGGAGGGTTATCAGTGGGGAAGGGGAAAAGGTACAAGGAATAAGTAGCATAAATAGTATGTAGAAAATAGGGGGAGGTTAAGAATAGTACAGGAAATGTAGAAGTCAGAGAACTTATATGTATGACCCATGGACATGAACTAAAGGGGGGGTGCAGTCGGGAGGGGGTGTGAAGGGTAGAGAGGAATAAAGAGGGGAAATGGGACAACTGTAACACTATAATCAATAACATATTTTATTTATTTATCTTTAGAGGGGAAAGGAAGGAGAGAAGGAGAGAAATATCAATGTATGGTTGCCTCTTGTGGGTCCCCTGCTGGGAACTGGCCTGCCACCTAGGCATGTGCCCTGACTGGGAATCGAACTGTAATCCTTTGGTTCTCAGGACCGTGCTCAATCCACTGAGCTACACCAGCCAGGGCTCAATAAAATATTTTTTAAAAAGAAATACAAACATGAAGATCTGTATGGAAAGGTCTGGTCCATTTAATACTCAAGCAATGTTTATTATAACTGTGTTAAAAGCATTACCTTGAAATTCATTTTCTAAGGCAGACATCAAGTGAGTTTAGGGAATGTTGGGTAAATTTTGGTGGACATATCATACAAAGCTCATCTAAAAGAAAAGCTGTTATATCAAGTAATTCACTACCACCTATGCACCTTTTAAAGTCATTTTATCAAAAGTTGTGGGGCCAAATGCAGAAAACAAGCAGTCATCAGAGATAGTTTATGAGTAGGTTGCTGATTAAGATCACTACGAAAGCTTCAGAATGGGGCAAGAGGCCTCCCAAAGCAAGTCTGCACAGAGGGAGCCAGCCGATACAGTGTGGGGACCCGTAGTCTTAGACAGGACAACAATGACTTTGGGAAGACTGCATAACAAGAAGAGTTTTAGGTAATTTACAAATGACAGTTGGAGAGTGAAATTAATTAGCGTGTCAGTGATGCTCAAGTGTGCCAACACTGCTCCGTGCCTGACATGGACGAGACGTAGACTTCAAATTCGGCAAGATCATTACAGATTATTGTATTTAAAACTGAGAAAAATACTACTTTTATACATCTTTGCTTACTTTATACATCTTTGAATAAGCAGTCATTTCTGTACACCTTTAATATACAGTGATGAGTGCGAAAACCAATGAGTACTGAGCAAGCAACAGCTGATTAAAGAATTTTCCCTTGCGTGATTCATACAAGTTCTAGCAAGTGTGACTTGTCCCTAGAACACGCGCAGTGCTGAAACATTCTTTTTTCTAGTCAAAACACGGTGAGTAAAGGGTTTCACAAGTTCTGAAGCCGACAAATACTGAGGTATGACTGATAACTTACTTCACGGTTTCTCCCATTCTGACATTAGCTCCTTATACAGTTTTCTAAATTTCTAGCTATGATGACAGAAATAGTAATACCCTATTTCTCCCTGATCCTAATTCCTTATGATGGCCAAGAGGGTTCTGCACAATTTGATACCAGCCCTTCGTAATTCCATCTCCTACTACTGTCCCTTTTGTGATGGGAAAAATTCTTTGCAGTACTTTTCGGACCCCAAGTCATTCCCATCTCTTTCCCACCTCAGGGCGAGCTTCATGGATGTGTGACCCATGGAGGTACACATCGTCCCACACTCAAAAAGCTCTGAACTTCGGCTTCATGCTGTGGTTTTGCCATCTTGGAAGCTGCAATAGTTCTGAAACAAGCCCCACATTTTCGTTTCGTTCTGGTCACTTCCAGGTGGCTAGCTGGTGCTGCCTCCTGCATGCCCCTTGTGGAACGTGCTCCCTCGCCTCCTGTCCCCCGGACGTGCCAGCCGCTTCCACACTCCAGGCCCCACTGTGTATCGTCTCTTCCCTCCACTAGTTATCACACAGCTGATTCTTTCTCATCCTTCAATCTCGGCTCATATTAACCTCTCAGAAAGATTGCTCCCTGATTTATTTACCTAAAGCGCCTCCTTTAACCTTCTCTCTCATTATCCATTTACTTATTTAAAGGCATTTGCTACAATCTCTAATGATCTCATTTGGTTCCTTGTTCATTGCTGAAGACCCCCTCCTCCTAAATGGGAAGTAGCAGGAGAGTCAGTAATCTCTATTTCGATGGCGCACCAGTGAATTCATCATCGAAGCTGGGCCGTGTCCGACTCATGGTTAGCACTCATATTGTTTTGTTGAGTGAATAGATATGGTAACCATAATAATAAATGGTGCATCACACACTTCCTTGGGAGAATTGTTTACTAGTTGCAGACACTGTGCACCATGGGTCTGTTATCTACGGCAGGTCTGCAACATTTCTGGAGGTCTCCTCTCCACATGTGGGGTGCCTGTGTTTTAGAGAAGATAGCTAAGGATGTGAGTGAGATGCGTATTTTATAAGTATTGCTGCCTTTCGTCAATGTTTGACCGAAAAAGTAACTCGATGCCCTCAACCAAAGAAAATGAATAGCTCTATGAATGAATTTTGGTTTGCTATTTGGAAGGAGGCTAAGAAATAGCTGTTGACAGAACATGAGGAAAGCACAGCTTTACATCAAAGAATCAATAAGAGTTAATATCCAGTGCTAGTGAGGCTACAGTAAAATCAGGACATGAACAAACTGTGATAATAGTATCGCATAAACCTCTTATAGAAATTAAGTTGACATGAAGTATTTTGGCCCTGAAAATACTCATTCTTTTACCCACACCATCCACTTCTGGTACTCTATTCTATGGAAATGTAATCTATATAAAATATATAAAGAGCTATCTTTCACAAAGATATTTATGAATGTTCTTTATTGTATCAGAAAATTGAAAATAAGGCAAATGTCCAAATTTAACAGTTAGATACATTGGAATGACCTACTCAATTAATAATGACCTACCTAATTAATTAATACACTGTGTGACAAGAGAGGGGAAAACTTACACAACATGGTCACAGAAAATAGCAGGAGCAAAACTACAAAAATAAGTAAAATCGGAGACATGGAAAAATACCATTTTCAGTGTAGGTCAGCATGAGCTTTTAAAAGAGTTTGCGGCCAACAAAGTTGTTTAAAATCAAAACACAGATGTAAATAAAATTTAATTAATTTCTCTGGAAAAAGTATAATGATTTGGCTCATGAATACAACATAGATAAATTTACTTAACACAACAAAAAATATAGTTAAGCAACCTTAAAAGTGATTGTTCCCTAAAACACTGTCTAAGCTGAGTAATTTTAGATGCTAGTTAATCCACACGCAATACATTAAAACAAACAAACAACACTCAGTACTCACAGGTATGCAATATTCCACCATTGGATAGTGTAATTTGTGACCTTTGGCCGTTCGACCCGAAAAGAAGCAACTCTGGCAGACATCGTAGTTAAAATGCTTCAGGCTTCTATACCTAGAGAGAAGAAAAGAAAATTCACTGGCTTGCATGCCTCTAGTTAGTCCAAATCAATCATTTATGGAAGGAATTTCATTCCTCCAAACCACAAAAACCATACTGGCCACAAATGTGGAATTCGCTCAGTGACTCCCCACAGTGCCCCTCGTTTGCACAATCGTATTTAGAGAAGTGAAACTCCAGACTGTAAGTTTCTATGGGTCCGAATGGAAAACAGCTCCCAGAGCCTCCACGTGCCAGGGTGGCAGGAAGCAACTAAGAACATAAATATATTCGTATCGATAGGGAAAAAAAGAACAGCACTAACAGCATGAAAATGGAACAAAATGTAAGGGTCACATGAGGTTAATATTGTACACCATGAAGTGCTGAGCAGCTTCTAAAATGACCTGCAAAAGTCATTTCCAAATTGATGGCAAGAGAATCAACAGGCATCCACTATATCCAGCTTATTACGGCAAGGAAGCAACCTGGTTTGAAACATTTCACCCACACGAATATTTCTTGACCCATCAGCACGGCTTGGCAAATATAACTGATATCTTGTCTTCTAAATGGAGTTCTGTTTATTTCTGAATGCTGCATGGTAGAAGCCACGCTCCCTTTCTTCATTGGGACCAGACCCTTGGACGATTAGCGGGCAGCGTGCCCTGCTAAAAATACGTTTTCCAGTCTCTCTCGCCGATGGTAGTGACCAGTGTGAGACATGTCACAGCCACTGGGTGGGGCTCCTAGTTGGGGTTTCAAGGGACTGACTCAGTTGGGAAGAAGCATGGTCCTCCTTCCTTCGTGGAAAATGAGCCTGACTTCAAGAAGAGCCATTCTGTTAGTAGGTGACCTTGAAGATGAAAGCCACATGTTAAGAGTGACGGAGCATAAAGCCACAGCTACGAAAAAGGGGATGTTGGTCGGTCACAGGGTACAAACTTCCAGTAATAGGAGGAATAAGCCCCAGGAGTTTCATGTGTGCCATGGTGATTACAGTTGATAATACTGTATTACATACTTACAAGCTGCTGAGAGAGTAGATCTGAAATGTTCCCACCACACACCCACACAAAAAGGAAATGGCAATTATGTGACATGATGCAGGTGTTCTCTACGACCAGGCAGGTAAATATGTCACAGAAAGTTGATCAACTCATCATGTTATACACTTGACACTTACATAATGCTATATGCCGACTTTATCTCAGTAAAACTGGGGAGTGGAACCAGTGGACCCAGATGACTGGGAAGCCATGATTCAACCTTCGATTCCTAGGACCTTTTTTATGAAAAGAAACTAAACTTCTAACATTAATGCTGCTATTAAGCAGCTGTACGCACTCCTGACTGAAACAATTCCCAGCTTGTAAAACATTTTGAAAATCACAAATTTCATTAAAATATAATTTGGAAGTAATTACAGAAAAACTCTAGCATTACTTATAAAGGTTCAGAGAAGAAAAATAGGTAAATAAATACTATCACTACACAATGCCCACACTCCTCCGTCTTTCATTCTGGAGGTGGCTTTTCATTGTTCCTTATACCTCAGAGAAAGAGAAAACCCTTTACCGAAAGGCTAGTGAGACTCATACCACCTTGGCCCCGTTTAATTGCTGGAGTTGTTCTTGTGTTATTTCTTCTATTGATAGTCTTTGTGCAATCATTAAGGTGATTAGTTTGAAGAAACCTTTGCTTGGTCTCATCCCTAAACCAGATATCAACTCTAGCCATGTTTCTTCTCCATTCAGAAATTGAAAATTTTTAGTGGACTCCATTCTCAAAATAGAAAACTGGGAATACACACACACACACATGCATGCATGCAAATATAAGGAAAACAAATATATCACTGATCAACTTACCATTTTCAATATACTGACACATTTTCTTCAAATTATGGCTAGACTCCTTGAGCAAGCTGTTTGCACACACTAACCTACTTATTTTCCTGAGCCTGAGTGGTGCCTTCCATCCTTTATCATGACACAAAAGAAGGGCCCCCTAAAATTACCAATGACCTCGTGAATCAAGGTCTGTTCTCACATAGGATGTTTCAAATCTCTGAGCCACACGTTTCTAAAGCCCTCTTTCTGACTTCTACAGCACTATGATTCTTCCCTTCTCTTGAGAACTCTGATCATCTTTCTCTTCCTTGTATAGTAGCCCTTTTATCAATCTTGCCTTCGACTGAGCCTTCATTGGTCAGGCTTTTCGATAAACAATGCCATGTGACTTACAGACCGAGCTACTCTCCCACTAATGTTTATTAGTTATTGGCATTAATAAAAAAGCTAACATGTATTGAATGTATGCTCTTTTTGTGATAGATACCTCCCTAGTCACTTTTCATGCATCAACTGTTTCTGAGAGGAAATGCTCATGTGATTTGAAATGGAAGATACTCAGACTCAGGAGGGCCAAGTAACTTATCCAAAGTCACACAGTAGATTCAGGATTCAAACCAAAGCAGTCAGACTGCAGGGCTAGGTCCTAACACGCTGTCACCTGCATGTCCTGCTGTGACCTTCATCTCTCACCACCTACCTGGCCAACTCCACATCTTTACATTAGAGGCATCTACATGTAATTGTTACATTAAAATTACCAGAAATTCAACATATTATATGGTTCACCTTTTGTGACTGCTCTTTCATTTTTCTCTTATGAAGTATTTCAAGTTTCTACAAAGGCTGGGAGTATGAGTTCTGCCCAGAAAGTATCAAGCCACGAAATATAAAAAGTAGAGATATTTACTGAAAAGGATACAACAATCATTATACATGGGACAGTGATGCTTTGGCCCCCTTCAAAGGAGGCACCTTGGGACCTCACACAGTTCTCCCAGTAGCCATCAGTAGCTCCATAGTATTTTCCTGAATCTCTGAAATCTCTTCCTTGTCAAAGGTGATTTTAGTTTTGGGAAAAGTCAAAGTCTCAGGGTGTCAAATCTGGGATGTAGGGGGCAGGGGGCTGAGTCACTGGGTGATTTGATGTTTCATCAAAAAACTCTGCACAAGATATGATGCATGAACAGTTATATTCTCATGATGAAGCTGCCAATCACCAGTTGCCCATAGCTGCAGTCTTCTGAATCTTTTGAGTAAGTTTCCAGGGAGGAATGTTCAAGCTTAATGCAAAATTTGATGCAGATTCATTGCTCTACTCATTCAGTCATTTTGAAAATGCTGCCCACACAGTACACACGCTCACTTAACAGCACCTACTGCCCCCACTGAGTCATACAGTGAAGTCATCATTGTTCACGCATGTGCATTCCAGTCCACTCTCCTTAGCTGCCAGGTTACATCGATGTTGCACAAATGGTTGTTACATTAACGATGGCTGGACTTTTTCAGGACAGACCTCATATAACAGTAGATATCCCTGTACCCATACCTCCGCTTTGTTAAGTCTTAATGTTATATCACAGTTGTTTCTGTTTTTTTCTACTTAAGAAGTAAAGCATTAAAGGTACAATCCTTCATTAGCCACATCCACAGCCTCCGTGAAATCTGGTCCCTCCACACATCTCTGGGTTAGAGCAATGGTTATTCATGGCAAGTTTTATATAAGCCAGTCTTCCCAAGTCAGTTAATCTTGATGTTTCCTGTGGTTTCCATTACTTTTTAGACACAGCATACTATTTTTAGTCTAATAATCAATGTGCTAACTCTATTCTTTTTAGTATTGTCTAATTTCTTCTTAATGTCAAATCTTACCTTTTCTAAAAATCTAATCTGCTTTTTTAAAAAAATACTACATTGGCTAAGAGCATGAACTCCAGAGTCAGAAAGACCCTTTTTGAATTCCGGTTTTGTCTGCACTTCCTGGATATCTCGCCTTGGGCAAGTGGTCTAATCTCTAAGTCTTCCTTCTTTCATGACTAAAGTAGAGATAATCTTACCAATCTCACAGGGTTTTTATGGAGAGTAAATGGAAAAACAAATGCAACATGTTTTAGCACAGTGCCGGGCCTGCAGTAGGCACTGGATACGCAGCAGTGATGATTAGTGCTGATGGTGACACCTCATCTGGTTCATCTTCCCACTCCTGTGCGGAGCTTGCTCCGTTCCGGTTATTCCTCTGCTCACTGGGTGGCTCTGTCTACCAGGTGCTTCACACGGCACCTGTCCAAGAAATGCGCTGCAGTGAACTGCACCTCTTCCATCTTCCCCTTCCCAGCGTCTGTCTGCCCTCTGATTTCTGCTGGGGCATCCGTGATCCTGGCTGTCAGGTTCATGCTGAGTCTGCCTCACCCTGACCCCCCTGACTTTCTCCTTCCTCTTAGAATGTACAGCCACACTGGTCCCAAAGCATCTGAACTTGTAACAGTTTAGACTGGCTCTCCAGCATCCGTGATGGAAGAATAGGAAATTTACATTCAATTTCTTAGGTTGCCATCCACAGAAAATACAATGATACTCTTGATACAAATTGCGCTGCTAAAGTCAGTCTAATGAAAGCAATTTTGTTTGGTTCAGGATGCTGGTACAGATACTGGGCCCAACAAAGCCAATTCCAGCCACATGGACGGACTCTCTATCTGCAAAATCACCCTTAGTTCACACTCCTCTTCAGGTGCAAATGGAAGGTACACACAAAACCTTGAGTTCCACTGCCGAGAAGAGGTTTGCATTTTTTCATAATCGATTTCCAAAGGAACCGGGTTATATTTTAGGCTCCTCCCAGAAGAGAAACATATGTATTCTAGTGCATACTTACCTTATCATAAAGAGGCGAAGGACTGAGACAGCCCAAACACTTCATCTCGGGGCCCCCACAGACCCTGCACTCTCTGCCCGGGGGGTCAGAGACTGACAAGTCTGATACACCGATTGCATGACAGCATGACAGTGTAGCTCCTCGGGCGAAGGGGAGCAGGAGGAATCTACTTCACACCCAACTTGGCGGAAGTAAAACAAAGTAACTCGATTAACTCATAGTTATTTAAATTTTGCTCTCTGCTTGCCACGTCTGAGCCCAAAGGCCTCGGAACATCGCTGAATTCCACCAGGGCCCCATCTGTATAATGGGTTGTACGACTGCCATGCATGAACACCTCTGTGAAGGGTGGCACAGAAACTCAGAAAAGAGTTCTGTTCTTGAGCAAAATAACATTGATAATATTGATGACAATAAACTCCACGCGCCGGCTCTAAGAAAAAACGCCATCTTTCGACAGACGGGATAAGCTGAGCCTCTCGTTTAGAAGGCACAGCCCTCACGGGGGTAAGTGGAAGGGATGACAGACATACAGTGAGGTGACACATATAGGACAGAAAATGGTCTCCTGCCCCCTCTGGTGGGAGATCGTACCTGAACCCGACGATCGGACATTCTTTACAGATGTTGCATTTGGCCTGGTGCTTCGCAGTCTCCGCCGCGGCCACGCGGTGTAAAACTGGTAGCCAAACCATGGACTGTGGCTCCAGGCGCATCCAGTCTATGAATTCTTTCACACTTATCTCTGGCTTGTTGTTATTCTGGTGAAGAAACGAATACAGTAAAGTAGACTCAGTGTATCTAGAAACCAGATAAATGACAATAGTATTTGAATTAAAAATGAATGGGTTTAAAGAAAAAAAAGGGAAGAAAATGTCTTGATCTAAACTCGCAACAAGGGTCATTGCCTCATAATCTTTTGAACATCTGAGAAAAGTTATAAAAGAAAGTTACGTAGTTCTTTCCAGGCCAGCAAATTATGAAATAGTTAAGGTTCTATAAGGAAAAAAATTCTAGAACTTAAAAAAAGAAAAAGCAGAAATTGTCATGTAGAAAGAAGAAAAAAGTCCAAGTACCTTTACATACTCAGATCAAAAAAACACAGAAACAAAAGCCCAACAACCTAAGCGCTCTTTTCACAGGTGAACTTTAATTCCATAAAGTTCCCTCTCCGAAGAGAGTGAACATTCGTGAAAGTTCAGACTCACTGACTCCTTTCCAAACTTGAAGGCCATCATAAATGCTACATGAAGAGAATTAGTTCTGTGTCCTGCTCCCGTCCCGTGGCAACATCACGCAGGGGGCACATTACTAGGGATGTACTTGGCAAGATTTCCAAATTTATAACAAAACGTATAGAACAACTTAGTCTCCCTGCAAATCTGAATGCTAATTTATTTTCATATGGGTGAAGCCAAATTTGTACCCATATCTATCTTCTGCTATTGTCAAGGTCATACTATGAAACAGATCATGGGAAGTTATATTTAGACTTTTCAATCAGTATTTTTTTGTATCTCTAAAACAAGAAAAAGGTCTATTATAAAATGTAATAACCCATAAAATCAATTCGCCTTTAAGGAATGGTGTGAGCATTTTTTTCTCTGCAATAATAAACCACTGAATATGCTTTGAGAAAATATCTGTAGGCTTGTACTTTATGCAAATGAACAATGTCAGTAGTAGCAGTTTTTTTAACGGTTCTAAAATGCTTTACATAGAATAAGCATTAAAAAGAAACTAACATGTTTTTCTAGTTTAACATTAGTAACTTGGACCAGCATACAACTCTGTACATCATTTTCCTTTTGAACAAAAGTTCTTGAAGAAAAGACTTTATTTTAATAACATTTTTAATTTACATATTTTAAAAATCTTGCCTCTAAGGGACTCAGGGCTTTTTATTAATGTACTTAGCGAATATTTATAAAGTAGTTGTGACATTTAAGGTACTCTGCACAGGGATACAATAATAAAATGATAAAAATTATCCTTGTTCATGAAGCTTAGGTTTATATGGAAGAAAAATCTAAATAAACAATTATGCAATTTAGCATGCAATTATAATTGTAATGAGCATAATAAGAAGGCAGAGGAGACTCAGGAGAATACGGTGAGACACTTGATCTCATCCTAAGGGCTCAGAGAAGCATTTCAGAGGAGGTGAGATTTAAGCAAAGATCTAAAGAACAAATATGGATCAGCAGTGAGAAGGGAGTTTGTGGGTGGAAGACAAGGAGAACATTTTGAACACAGGGCACATGTCCAAAGGCAGTAAGGCAAGAATGGAGGAACAAGCAAGGGAGCAAGGGGGCAAGTGACAAAAGATGAGCCCAGGGCAAAGGCGGGGCCAAATCACAGCCATCTGATAGCACAAGGGTGTCAAACTCATTTTCACAGGGGCCACATCAGCCTCACAGTTGCCTTCAAAGGGCCGAATGTAATTTTAGGACTGTAGAAATGTTACTACTCCTCACTACTCCTTAACAGTTAAGCGAGAGTTCAGCGCTGCCACTGGATAAAAACAAGTTGCTGGGCTGGACAAAATCAGGTGGAGGGCTGGATTCAGCCCACGGGCCTTGTGTTCGCTGCCTGTGTGATAGCACACGTTAAATATTTTCAGTGTTTTACATTGAGAAGCAGTAGGTCTCCTTGAGGCAACAGCTATTTCTTAATCAAATACGCCTTAAGAAACAAAATACAAACTTATTGGGATGGTACCCAATGCCCTCCACCATTTGGCTCCAGCCCAAAACCTCTGTTCCATTTCTTGGAACATCCTCAAAACCCTTTCTCAGTGTAGCCTATACACCGGCGAGCCTTCCTGTTTACCTGCTGGAAACAGCTGCGAACACTGGGCTCAATGTTACTGCCTCCAAAAGCGGCTACTTCTCCCAGCTGCCGGGGGATCTGGATGGCATCGTGAAGTAAGAGGCCAAGCTGCCTCTGGTCACACATTTCTGTAGGTCCTGCCACTTCGTTAAAGAGATCTGCAAGGAGGAGAGGCAAGAGGTGAGCTCCCATGGGCCGCAGTGTTCTTTGGTTTGGGGGATTGAACAACGTAGATTAGAAACAATGGGTGGGACATGGATCAATGAGTTGTCTCCTGCATTCTGACTATCTGGACATTCTGGGCATTTGCAATCAGAAACTGGTTAACCACAGGCCTCTTAGAACAACTTGTTGTATGTGAACGCATGTCAGTAGACCAATCACTACCAATTTCCTCTGCAAATGGTGCAATAAATGCATGTGGGTTTCACTCAATGGTTTCAATCAAGGTTCTCCTTCTTATTGAGACACAGTGAGCCAACATGAAGCTCCCTTCATGACTTGTCAAAGGAATAAATGTGCCTGAAGTGGCAAATCTTCAAGTTTTATAAGATTTGTTTACAAACTTTTTGTGCTCGCCCCTAAATTTAATATTCTATTAAAATTATACATTTACTTCCTTTGAAGTCTTCTATACTCAAATCTATTTTATGTAAGAAAGGATAAAAAGCACAGGAAAGAGTTTTTTATTTCTAGGTTTGTTGTTTTAGGCCCAGTCAGTCCCATTCCTTACCAGCTGTAAAAAGTGTTTCTGTTTTACTTCATTTCATGTAATAAGATACATTTAGTCAAATTTTAAGGACACAGTAACAAAACTCACAGTTCTTAGGCTTTTCTATTCATTAAAAAGCCACTAATTTATTTTATAACTTTCCTCATTCCATGAAATTAAAACTCTCCTTTTCATTCTTGGCTTATCATCTATTCACCACTTTAAATATCGTGCAGGTTGAAATTATTATTTTGTTTTCAACAATAAAGCAAATATGTTTAAATAAGTTACTGTAGTGGTAGGGAAAAATTTCATGTGAAAAGAACCTACTTTGTTATACAAACTAATACTTTTTGGAAAGAAATTTCCAAGTTCTGAAAATTTATAATCACGCAACCTCTAAAGCTTTTTATGTGAAGTTTCCAAGAACAGAAGAAAGAGAAATAAATACTTATTGGAACCCAAAAACAATTTTTCAAAAATACCTGATAAGCCAATGTCAGATCAAAATGTATGTCCCTTTTATTTTAAAGGGGAATAACGCTGAATCTAACACTGTCGACAATGAACTTTCAAACAGCTGAACCAAGCTTAATGACATTGACATAGTACTTATAAAGAAATACAATTTTAATTATAAGCATGTGGAGAGAAAGCAAATTCAATTAAGATAAATTTAATTTGTATTGCCATTTGTTTATTTAGATTATTTATTTATTTATTTAAGATCTTATTTATTTATCTTACAGGGGAAGGGAAGGAGAGAGAGAGAAATATCAATGTATGGTTGCCTCTTGTGCATCCCCTGCTGGGAACTGGTCTGCAACCCAGGCATGTGCCCTGACTGGGAATCAAACCGCGATCATGTGGTTCGCAGGCCCGTGCTCAATCCACTGAGCTACACCAGCCAGGGCATGTTTATTTAGATTTGATTAAAGGTAGTTGTTTCTTTTTATTTGTCAAAAATAAGACTATCTTAGCTGGAAAATATTTGTCCATGAGTCTGACTATGATGCTTATTCTCATACTGTTCCTGGAGGAGGACTCTTAGGTAAGTACAGTTGATTCATCCGTATAATAATCTGTACGGAGGAGTGCACATTTTCGGTGAGATCAACTGTGCCCAACTTGCTTCTTTTGAGGCAAGTGCCATGCTGCTATGCCACTATTAAGGTAAAACTACACTCAAAACATAAAAGATGAATGTTAACATTACAAATTTTGACAGATCTCTAAGTTTTTATGAAAGTTCACATTTTTGATGTCATAGTCAAAAATAAAAAGGAATGTCAGAATGTGGGAATGAGTCAGAGAAAAGTCACCATCGAAAACCCAAATTCCAATAAATGAGCACCGAAGAGATGCAAAGGGCCATTGAGAAGGACCTTTGTGTGTCCCTGATCACGCACAGAAGCCACCAGCTATTGACAAGAGGTCAGGGTATTGTTAGAACCTCATGAAGGGATATTCCCTGGAAGGCATGAAGAGAGGGGGTGTCACCAAGGTAAAGACACTGACATTAGCCACTGCGAATCAGTGTTCAGAGAGATACCGAGTGACCCAGCGCAGAACTTTTGCCACTGAGTTTGGAGAGCAAATTGTTTTGAATGTTAGTTCTGACAATGGAAGCAATAAGAGGAAGTGTTCTGGTATCACTGGGAAAATCAAAACTGGAATCAGAGTTGTTAACAGGGCTTGGAGAGGAAAGTAAAACAAAATCTCAGAACATTCCCTGAGTCTCAAGACTCCCCGAAAAGATTTAGATTACAGATTGCAATCCACCTGCCAGCCCTGGAGGTAAGATATAATGATTGTGTGTCCTACACAATCTGCATCTACTTTACGTGTCCCATAAAAGTTAACAACTAAAGGTTTTTTTTTAAATTCCATATATACAAAGTTCAAAAAGAGAAAAAGCTAATGTATGCTACCAGAAGTCAAGATTATAGGTTCCATTGGGAGCTTAGCAACTGGAAGGGTGCCTGAGGGGGCTTTGAGTGCTGGTGATGCAGTTTGATATGGGTATTAGTTATATGATCGTGTTTGAGAACTATATACTCAATGATATGTCACTTTTCTGTATATACTACATGTTATGTTTCAATCAAGTTAAAAAAAGAGGTTAGGGAGCTGTGGGAGCTGGCATGGCTCAGTGGAGCGAGTGCCAGCCTGTGAACTGAAAGGTTGCTGGTTCAATTCCGGGTCGGGGCACATGCCTGGGTTGCAGGCCAGCCCCCCCAGCTGGGGGTGTGGGAGACGTATCTCTGGCACACAGATGTTTCTCTCCCTCTCTTTCTCCCTCCCTTCCTTTCTCTCTAAATAAATAAAATCAATAAAATCTTTTTTTTTAAAAGGCACGCTTCATGGATTAAATGAAATATCAGAAATTTTCGTTCAGGGGCTTCTGTTTTTCCTGCATAATCCGAACTTTTACTGTTACATTATACAGAGCATCAAGTCCCCCACATTTGCAGAAAGTGTGTCCACGGTAGTCTGAGTGCATCCACTTTAAAATACCCTCCTCATTTTAAAATGATACATTTCAGAAATACATTTGAAAGTATGTGGATAGAAAAAGACATCTTTTATACATAATAGTGTGTTGGCAGTTTACTCCCTAATAATCAGCTTCAAAAAGTCAAGAGGCGGGAATCAGTGATGGAGGAAAAAATAGATGACACGGTTGTTTACAATAAACTGTGAGGCTGAATTTGTATGCGTTTCAGGGTAAATTGAGTGCCGTGACATAATTGTTACTTTCTGAGAACCTGACATTCCTTCAGGGGCACATGAAAACACCAATGCACAGACGATGAAAAAGTCCTTTTCCAATTTTGTACACTGATGCTTTCATTCACATTTTTCTTTCCTACGCATTATAGAAATTAACTCTTTTAGTTTTGAAAATGGTAACTTTTGACCATTATGATGCTGAAGATGATTTAAATTCTGGATAAAGTGCCACCGAACAAGAGCCTTGGGCAAAGCGTTTTCCTGCACGAACTCCGTGAAGGGCCCTCACCTGCTGCTCCCACAGTTGGCTTTTCCTTTCATAGGCATCTACATCTCCTCTCACTGACATTCTTGCAAACTGTGTAAGAAAAACAAGCCTTCCTGATGTAGACCAAAAGTTGAAAATCAAATCAGCTCACAGCCATACCAGAAAAGAAACTATTTTTTTAAGGTATCTGTGTTCACATAAGATGCAAAACTTCAAAAAACTTATAGAACTTGTGATCAAACAGTCTCTTGCTTTTGGCATCTCTCCCTTTGTTAAGTACCCCCGCCCCTCTCCCACAAATGTGTGGATGTATCTGTACGAAATCCCCTGGGAGTATGTACGGCAGAATCGAGTAACTCACATTTTTTATGGACAAAATTAAATCAAGAGATATTTTATAGTAGTTAGGAGTTTGGAGACAGCAGCAATTGTTACCATTTATTCAACAACTGGCTGTTTCTCAGTACTTTTCACATATTATCTCTAATTGCTCCCAAAACAAGAATTAGTAGCTTCGTTCTTTAGTTGAAGAAAATTTCCTAAATTTCAGCTTCCTGAAGCATGAAATGGAAGCAATATCACCTCTTGGCTGCAGTCAGTATTCAACGGGATCTTGTAACCTGCCCAAAGTCACTCAGCCACTAAGTGGCAGAGCCGAGGTCTGAAGTCAGGTCCCTCTAGCCCATGAGCCTGTCCTCTTCCAAATGCTAAGATGCCTTTCATTAACTAACAGATAAACAGATACCACTCATTTTTTTGGTGAATAAAAACAAACATAACAAAATAAAAAATGTTCTTATCACTTCATTTTTTTACACTGTATAATTATTTGTGTCTACAATAGTTCTAGTCCATCTTGATATTTTTTTAAGTATCAGAAGCACTCAAAGTTCTAGTAAAAAGTATAGTATAAAGGTTCTAGTCCATTTTAATTTTTTTAAAACACTGAAGTATACAGAAATAGAAAAGGCTTGGGCTCTAGAGTCAGAAAACTCTGTGCTCTAGTTCGAGTCTGATTATTGTCACTGCAGCCTTTGACCAGATTTTCCACCTGGCTCCACTAACTTTGTCACCTGGAAAAATGAAACCACAATGCCAACGTCATTATGGGGTGATTATTCTAAGAATCAAATGAGATATAATTTGTAGTTGGTTCTCACTCCATCACGGCACCTCACCTCCTGATTCTATAATCAGAATTTCACTCCATACAAGTTCACCTTGGAACGACACCTTTAATCTAGTCTGGACATGTATAACAAGAGTTCACGTCATATAAAACTAGTCCCCAATAAATTATCACTGTCATCACTAAAATTACTATTGGTATAGGAAAGTTTTTACATACATCTGTATTTTTCTTCTAAAAGACCTTTAGAGAGAGACATCAATCCAATCTTCAGACTCTGCACTCTAATTTTTCCAGTCCGGCCCCTGAAATTATAAGAATCTCATTGTATTACATGAATTTAAAACACTATGTAAAATATTTCTGAATATCTACTTTTTCTTAGGGTAACCATTAAAAAATAATTGCATCATAAACATAACTTTACTATTGATGTTTAAAAATTACTGTTAAACCCACACCTTAATTTCATGACATGTTTTAACAGTACATTTGACCTAGTCTGGAAGAATATACAGCCTGAGGTCACTTTACATACAACATATGAACTAGAAAGAACAAACTAAGGCAAAATAAAAACTTTGATTATAAAACTGAAAAGACTTCATTTTTATAAATACTATGAATTAAAATCTATTTGTTCATCATTATATACACAAGATTCAAAACAGACACATATAATATGCAGGTAGCTAATTCAGCAAGATGTATCTAAGATCAAATGTAAGAAAACTGACTAAAAAATTAACTGTATACTGAGGGCTTCTACATACCGAATGCTTAAAAATATATTGCCTGTATTAATGCTGGTTTCTGTCAGTGCAGTTTTCATGTTACTATTGAAAATACACTAGTCAATGATTCTAGACAGATGTGAAATCTCTGTTTGGGGAAGTACTAAATTATAATTAAATATAAAACACATGAATTAATCAATGTGAGGAAAAAGCACTTCTGTTAGCTTTATACTATGCCAATGACAGACCCTTTCAGCTTCACCTACAATCAGACTAGAAGGAAATCTTCATCTTTAAAGCAGAAAGTTGTCTTCATTCCTCATTTGTCAAAGAATTACTGAGCTGTCTACTATGTGTTAGTCACTATACTCTATCCTAGAGATAAGGAGCAGTAAATGCAGAAACTACAACAATGCATAATATTACAATCTTTGCAATAGAATCACAGACAGTCAAGAGAAACGTCTTTATTGCTACCTTTATTATTTCATATCCAGAACCAGTTTTCATTTTAAATTTCTATTGTTAATTTTCTTAAAATATGTTTTTAACTTACAAGTAGAACACACTTAAAATCTATAAATAAACTTTTACATAATTATATGAATGCATAAAATTTAGTCATTCATGCTGTTTAAAAAACAGGTAAGTATTTATATTATGGAACTTTAATTTCAGGTAGTCTTATTGTCAAACTGAATTTAAATTTTGCTCTTCTTGGTATTTTTATACTATTAATAGTAATTTTTATCTTCCAGTCTCAAATTATAAGTACTCAGGTAAGTTTCTGTATCTATACCATGACATATGAAATATAAATTAAATAAAAAAGCAAAACATGCTTAGGGATTGGAAAAAATGTATTTTCGAAACAGTAGCCTAGAGTCTGTATCTATGTTAAATCATATCCAAAAAATTTCTTGAACCCTTACTATGTATATACACAACATTCAGAAATGACCTATGAAATAAGTAATGCTTGCACTTAAAAATATAGCTATTATAAGCAGAATTTCTAAATTAACATATTTATTTCAGTTTCTCACAACTATAGAAATACTAGCTTAAAAATAACCCTAAACCAAGCTATGCTAGAAGTATTGTTTCTACTTCATATTTTTTAGGTATTTCCTAATAGACAATGTCTGTTTCCTTTCTTCCAGAAATCAGGGAATTTTATTCTTTGTACACAATCAGAGCACAGACTTGCAGAAGATAACAAAAGGCTGTGTGAATAGATTCATACATGAATATGGCTGAGGACAAAGCAATCCCTTAAGGAAATAAAAACCAAAATGATAGGCATTAGAGGGTGACCGCCAGTCTGTGGTGTCAACACAAGAAAAGAACCTCATCAGGCAGACTACTGAAAGTGTCAATCATTCATTCATCACACCATCCACAGTTATGAAAGCTTCCCAGGACCCCAGCATTGCTCTACATGCTGTGGGGACCAATAGAAAAGCACAGACACAATTCCTACCCACGATATGCTCCCACACTAGCTGGGAGACAAGAAAACTAGAGAATCATAAGAAAATATGAAATAAACCTTTATGTAGTTATACTTATCAGAGAGATAACTATCACCGTTATAGTTATCAGAGAGATCTGGGCTATCCACTCTGGCCATCTGGCACCAGCATAGGTGACTATGTTTTTTCCTAAGTTTAGTGCATGATATTTCTCTCTAAGATAGAAAACTACAGAGAACGGACATCTTTCTGACCCAGCATGGTCTTTGCTATGTTTCTCTGACATGAAATGGAGATGCATCCTAAAATCTTTTTGCCCTCTAAAATAAAAAAATTTCAAGATATTGTCCTTCTAAATTTAAAAAAAAAAGCACCTTGGTAGAAGTTCTTATGTGCTCTGATCTGATGGTGGAAAACAGAAATATACCCACATGTAACTCCCTGGAATATGAATCACAACATGTCACATACTGCTTCCTTCCCACCTAAGCAGCCCTATTCCCTTTAGGCTGTCCAATGAAAATGACACACATATATGTCACAGGCTGAATTACATCTTCCTAAAATTTGTATTTTGAAGTCCTAACTCCCTGTACCTCAGGATGCAACTGTATTTGGAGACAGGATCTTGAAAGAGGTAATTAACTTAAAATGAGGTCATTAGAGTGGGCCCTAATCCCATTTGACTGGTGTCTTTATAAGAACAGGAAATGAGGACACAGACACACACAAGAGAAAGACCACGTGAAGACACAGGGAGAAAACAGCCAAGTGTAACACCAGGAGAGAGGCCTCAGAAGCAACCAACCCTGCTGGCATCTTGATCTTGGACTTCTAGACTCCAGAACTATGAGAAAATACATTTCTGTTTAAGCCACTGCGTCTGTGAAATTTTGTTATGGCAGCCCGAGCAAACTAATGCAGTGTGTTGCAGCCACAAACAATGATGAGGGTGTGATTCCACATCTCCTCCAGCTTTGCCTTTGAATATGGTTCAAGATGTGCCCCTCCATCTCATCCACAGGGCTTCATGAAGTTCCTAAGTATTTTATGGATTTAGCATTTTTCCTGAGATGCAAAATCAAGTTACAGGCTTCGTAGTTAAAACATCTAACCGACCAGCTATTCTGGTGAATTTACTAGAGAAAATGTCACTTTTGGAGGTTTAAAAAATTGAAAATCAACTTAATAGTGAATAATTGCTAACAGTTTTCTTCTACCATAGGAAGACAGAATGCGGTACAACTAAGTGTATTAAAATATGTCAGATAGGGATACAGTAAATTCCACATTCATTATGGTAATTGAGATTCATGTTATTCGTTCTCAGGGAATTTCTTAAGAACCCTCGAGCATACAAAGGCTAATTGCTTATTTTTTAAAAATCTTTACAATATTTGTGACTATTGAAAAAGAAAAGATTGTTCTAATCAAAAGCGTAAACAAAATTTTAATTAAATCATGTCTAAAGCCATCACCATCATTTACTCACACAGAATCAGCTGCTAAATGTATGCATTTATGAACTATCATTTATCTTCTTTTTCTCTAAATCAAATGAGAGAATGATAAACACAAATTTTCATACAGCTAATTAATGAAAAATAACTTTTAGGGACTGAGAGAAAAACAACAGTTCTAATTTTCTTATTTCGTCTTTGCATATTTTAACCCCCTACCAGAAGAATGAATAATTCCTAATGTTTTAGAAATGTCAGCCCACAGCAGGAGGCCTTTCTAAAATTATTTCACAAATACATTATCACATTCAAAAAAAGTCAAATTAATGACAATTGAGTTATGCTAGAAGTTTACAGTACTGTTCATGAACAGTGAGTACCTAACTAAATTACAGACATTAGTGCCCTATTGTGTAAATTACTTAAAACATCATATATGTACATAAACAACCACCATTGCAAGAAGAAAAGCTAATACCAAAGGAGACATTAAAAGCCTTCAATTACCGCTCAAGTTGCTCTTAAGTTGTCAAACAAAAATTGCGGAGTGGAATATTATAAACCAATAAATTATTTTAATTCACAACAGTAACTATAAAATATCATCTTTTGAAAAAAAATACTGTAATAAATTCCGGAGGGAGAAGAATATCAAACTTATTTATATTAGGTTTCCCTTAGCACGGTGACAAAAAAACTTCTACAAGTTTGACAGCTTCGGTAATTAAGCAACATCTTTAAATAATGAATAGTAGTATTCATTATTTAATGATGAATTCAATTCATTCATTAATAATGAATGGATGAAGGAGCTGAATGCAGAGCTCCTTGCCCCTAGTTAAGGAGTAGTTACATTTCTACAGTCCTACAATTACATTTTGGCCCTTTGAAGGCAACCGCAAGGCTGATGTGGCCCCCAGTGTAAGTAAGTTTGACACCCCTGGAATAGACATTCGTTTTTTTATTGTTGGTTACTTGCTCATTATTTAGAAAGTCATTCATTTTCAAAAATTAACATAAATATTTCCACTGAATAAAGTATTTTGATAGTAAACTGAAGAGTGAAAAGAGGGAGGGGAGGAGGGGAATAATAGGGTAAAAAAGGGGAAGAGTCAAGTCAAGGTAGATGTACAAAGGACCCATGGTCAAGGACAATGGGGTGGGGATTGTCTGGGAGCAGGGGTTGGAAGGCAGGGGAGAGACACAGGGGGAAAAATGAGGACAACTATAACTGAATAATAGTAAAAAAAATTCACTTAAAAAAGTTACATATTTTGTATTAGCATATTTCATTCAGTAACTGTATTTCAACCAGAAAAAAAACCTTACGTGTCATATACATTGAGCAACCAGTTGAGACACATATCCACGCAGAGAGGAACATTGACCAGATCCTTGTGCATTTGCTCGAGGCCATCGTAAGTTGTGGTCAGGCAGTTGATGACATCTGGGACGCTGAGGAGCTGATCATTTTGGTTCAGCTTGTGCTGTTTGAAAACTTCATTTGTTGTATTCAGCTCTAAAAGATCCACTAATCAGGTGAGAAACAGGAATATGTAGAGTTACTACATTATATAAAAACACTGAAATAATCTATCCTTTTACCCAATTTGCATTTTTAAAGTAACAAATAGCATTTCCATTCATGCATTGCTAACCTCTCCTTTTATCCACATTTCTATGCTTTTGAATGTAGGCTGTCACTTTTCAATACGATACCATTTTTCACTCCTTGGAATATCAATTATTCTTGCTTTCCTTGTCTGGCTTTTTCCTCTCTAAGCTCTTCCTACTTCTAAACACTGGAAGGCATAAATCTCTGAATCTGCTCCAAATGGTAGCAAGTCCCAGATGTTACCTGCTTTCCTTCTCTTACTTCCTGAGAAAAGCCTGCTCACCAACCTCCCAATTCATCCTTTCTATCACTGGCAAACTAATCATCCTTAACAATTTCTCACCGTATACATTATGAGATACAAAGTTGAATAAATTTGTGCAATTATAAAAAAAGAAAAACCAGCTTTATATTATGCAAAACACCATGAAGATTCCTCAAAATATTAAGAATAGAATTACCATATGATTCAGCAGTTCTTCTTCTAGGTACTTATCCAAAGATTATAAAACTCTAATCAAAAAGATATATGTACCCTTGTGTTTATTACATTATTCACAATTGCCAAGATATGGAAACAACCTATGTGACAATTGACAGATGAATGAATAAAGACGATGGGGCCTATGTACATACATAAAATAGAATACTATGCAGCCATAAAAAGTTGAAATATTGCCATTTCTGACCTAAATGAATGTTGACATTATTGTGCTACGAGACAGAAGTTGAAAGGAATAATAACTGTATAATTTTACTCATACATAGAATATAAAACAATAAGGAAACAAGTGAACAACAAAACAAAACCAGAACCACAGATAGAGACAACAGATTGGTGGGTACAAGAGGGAAATGAAGGTGGGACAAGGCAAAATGGATAAACAGGGTCAAATATATGGTGACCCAAATATAGGGTGACACTAGAGTGTATACAGATATTGAGTTATAATGTTCTATGCCTGAAACTCATATGTTATACACGTTACTGCCACAAAAATTTTAACAAACGAGCTCTGTAGAAAAATAATCGTTCTCCACTGCCCACTGAATGAAGCCTGATCTACGTAAGCCCGCACAGTTTGAGCCTAACTTCGCCTGTTTCCCACGATGCTTTGGCATATAAGCAGCTTGTAGCTATGCAGAATTCATGGGGGTTTGAAGGCCAGGCCCCACATGCACAGGTCTTCACGCACTTGCTCCCATCCTCACTCTTCCTGTGCAGGACATCTACACTGGGCATGGCCGGCGGTGCTAAAGCACAGCCAGTGAGCAAAGAAGGATGAGGCAGTGCCCGTGCTCTCGAAGGTGGCAAGTCTGGGAAAGGGGACAGACTTGAGACCTTCGGCAAACAGACTGAGACCTTTAGCCAAAGGAGGAGTGAAGCACCCCGAGGAGAGAATGCATGCATTTCTATGAGAGCCATGCCCGCTAAGGGAATGGAAGGACAACTGCAAAGGCTCCCTGGGAATGAAAGGGGCCTTAAAAACTAGAGAAGATACAAGAGGTCACGCAAAATGTGGGAAGAACTCCAGAAGGATAGAGCTGCCTGCAGAAAGACAAAAATTCAAAGAACTCCAGAGGGCTCCAAGGAATGACCAGAGGCATTTTTGACAGTTAAATAAAATGAACAGCTTCCTTTGTGTTTCCCTGTTTTCAGTTAGGTAATGAATGACTCAACGTGGATTTAAAGGAAAGATTATGTCGACTCAAATGAAAAAGTCTCACATAATCTTTCTTTTAAATCCGTGTTAGGTCATTCATTATCTAACTGAGAACAGGGAAACATACATTATTGAATTACCATGCAATTTATATATTTATTGAGTATGGGGATGACTCATCTAATTCTAAACATAGGGATTTATAAAATTACAGATTTAAGGTCTACCCATGGAAATTACTGCTTTATAAAATTCTTCCCCTATCTCCATATTTAACATTTGAGATTTTTTAAAAAATCAGTTCAGGGGAACTTTAAATACACACACACACACACACACACACACACTAGTTGGAGGTATATATATATACCTCCAACTAATTTCTCTTTGCCAGATGCAGAACTGTCCCTAAGAAAATATGACATTTTGACAGTTTACTAAAATGAACAGCTTCCTTCCTATTTACCTATTTTCTTCCCTGTCAGAAAGGCAATGTGCTGGTGCCCTCACCCGGTTTGAGGGAGGCACATCTCACACAAGAGCATGAAGACCCCATCATCTCGTAGATGAAATACAAAAGGATCATTTTTACCTATTTTTAACTAGGGAACAACCATTCATTTTGAATTTGTTAAGACATTCATGAAACGCGTCCACTCTAGCTGCTCAAACACCACAGAATGATTTACTTTTCCAAGTTATCTACACTGGCAAAGAACTCCTTTAAAATTACACGGATTAAAATTATTTCTAAAACAACTCACCAGGGATTAAATTAAAACGATTTCTAAAAACAACTCATTTTTCAAAAATAGAGAAAAATAAAAAACACACAACTCTGGATAATAAATCAATCCAGATGACCTCATTTCCTTCAGATCTCAAATATATCATTGACCAAATTTCAGCTAATGTATAAAATAACTGTGTAAGGTCTACACGAGTTAGAGATGGTGGCCAAAAGCTGGGAACCATCTGAAATTTCCATTGTCACATTTCCTTGGCGTTATACACTGTTGTCAATGATAAACTCCCTGAGGGCAGGAGCACAATTTAAATTTACTCATAACAGTGTGTGATAAAAGGAACGGCTTAATAATGATAGCGGCTGCTACCGAACTATGATTTCACACAGATACAAAGAAACACATTCAGAGACTGCCAACATGCTCTAGATTTCTGAATTTCAGCATGAATTTTGCCAGCAACACAGCACTGTTATGTGTCCCCATCCCCCAACACGGCATAAAGTGACAATAGACCAAACTCCAAAAAGACCATTTTCTGGATGAGGGTTCCCATACAGTTCTTCCAGAAAAGCCCTTTGTAATACACATTGTAAATATGACAGTAATTTGCCTCACCCCACAGACGATCATGTCTTTGATTTTTAGTGATTTATTCTGACACTTCGCCGTAGTGCCTAAGCAAGGCATACATCATCCTGAAGTGTGTCCCATTTAGGCACCTTTAAAATGGACTACATTTAGATCCCAGAAAATTAGGATCTCCTCCTCTCAAAGGCAGACAAATGACAGCTCAGTCATGTGGCAAATGAAACAAATGGCAGAATCATTTTCTACCCATTTTTTTCTTTAAGCCCACATAGGAGGCATAGGCAATCAAATGAAAATGGATCATCATTCTCCTCTGTAAAAATAGCACCCGACCCTGGACTTCTGTGGCTCTTCTGCCTCCAACTGCTTGACCATCCCTGATGGCAACTTTCCCGTCTCCTCTTCCCCAGACATCAACGAAACATAGGTGGCGATTAAGACCTTGTATCTACAAACCTCACTCACTTTCATTATTACTCCTCTCTGGACGACTCCAGGTTCTGTTTTCTCCTCCCTGCACCTCTGATCCACATTCCTGTTGCTCTATTCCCCACCAGAGTTTAACTCCTCTCATTTAGGAACCTCCACCTCGATATGTTCCAAATTTCAGGCCTTGCCCTCCTGTTATGCTGAAATCCAGAAATGGTGTTGCCACCTTCCATAGATCGTTGGTCTGCAAATCCTGAGCTTTCCTAACAGCCTCCTCCTTCTATCCGCTGCAGTTTACGAACCACAGGATTCCCCCCGACATCAGTTCTTTCTCCTCTTCACAAATCCGTACCCTCATCTCTGCTCCTATGACCAGCAGCCAGCTCAGCCTCCATCATCTTTCACCTGAGATATTTTCTTGTCCTCTGTTCCCTCTGTCCTTTGAGCTGTCCTAGAGATTGTCCAAAGCACGCAGCCACAACTGGCCCTGTCCTCTAAATTCCACAAAACAGAAAATGGTTCCACAGTACTCTGCTCCACACACACACACACACACACACACACACCGAACATTGAATTCAACATTGGACAACCTTGAGGAACAAAAACTCTAAAAAACCAGAAAAGGTTTTATTTAAAAAAAAAGACCAAACTAGACCTAAACTGATTTTAAGAGCATTCCTGAATACTGGGCAAATGCTCATTAGCTATTCCATTTAGACCCCATTACCAGCTGACATCCCCTGAACTCCATCCAAGCCTCCAAAAGATCAGAGAAGCACTAACCTTTTAGTTCACTTTCAGTACATGTGTCCCCAAATAACACAGCATTTAGTTGTGCATGGCTTTGAACTATACCTAAGTGAAGATATAGTGGATTTCTCCTACTACTTGATTTTTTTTTCATTCACCTTTATAGTTCTGAGAATAATCCATGTTTGTGCTGATTACTCACTCACTTATTTGCTGTTGTATCCTATCACTGATGAGCATGCCAAAATTAAACAACTTTTACTATTAAAAAGTGCACTTATAAATCTTCTTACACATTTTTCTGTTGTACTTCTATGACTTTCAAACTCAAATCATTTATTCAATCTGTCCTAGCAGACTGCTCTATGCCAGCAATTGCATGGGTCTGAAGTGTAGAAGAAAACAGACTCATCCCTCACATGAAAGCTTAGCTCATTGGGAGAGACAGACCGTAAATAAACAGAATAGCATGCACTGTGACAAGAGCCACGCAAGAACTAAATCTATGAGATGAAATATCAGGGTGACCTACTTTGAGTAAAGTAGCCAAGGAAGCCTCATTAATGCCAGGCAACAGTGAAACTAGGACCTCAAGGAAGAGAATGCACCAGCTGGGGGAAAAGGAGAAGCGCAAGGGGCTGACAGGCGCTCTTCAGACACGAGGGACAGAATCCAGAGCTTGCCATTTCCACTGTCCCCCAGAACTGATAAAAGCTCGTAGTGGAGCACAGACCACAGGGTGGACAGAGGGAGAAGCCAAGGCAAAGGCCATTTCACTCAAGGGCAACAGGGCTCCATTGTAAGTAGGGGAGCTGTGTCCACATGTAATGTGCTCTCTCCAAACTTAAGTTCTTTGAGTGTGGGAACTGAGTCTCTTTATTTTGCCTTATCTCCTGCCCAGTCTTGGAGCCCAATAAATGAATGAACAGTGACAAAAACAATGGTGCACCCTCTACATTAGGACATTATGGAGGGTGGAAATGTACACAAATGGAAAGACTACCCTTGACCTAAAGCAGTTCTCAGTGAAGCTGGGGCAATCATCCTGACGTTATTTATTGTCCAAAGGCACACATTCGGCACTTACAGAAACGCAGTCATCCCAGGCCATCATAAAGTTCTGGAAATACTGGTGGCAGGTCGAATTGGCTTGTTAATCTTTCCAAAAGGAGTAAATTTTTAACAGTATTTAGGAGGAAGAAAGGGTTACAGACGATTGTTGGGGAAGGGTCCGGCGACAGAAGGGATGGGCAAGGAAGGAGCAGATTAACCACTAACAGGCGAGCCTGACAAGCGGGCAACAGAGCCAGCGAAGGCAGAGGCCAGGCAGCTGTCAGCGCATCGCTTCAAATATTTACAACCCAGCGCAACCCGGCACTTTTCTAAGTGTGTGTTACTAAATGCCGTTCAGTTCATAAGTGGGCGGTGTTGCTCTTCGGCATCTCTCCTCTCATGTTTGAAGAAATGAACAGAAAATTCATTTTTCTTTGGAGTAAAAAAAAAAAAGCTCACCAGAATAAAACAAAACTAAATGTATTAATGCTTACTGACCCAGAAGTATTAGTGAAAACTGGAGCCATATTCATAATGAACATGAACAAGGCAGTCTTCTGTCAATTGAGATTCTGTGGCTGAGTCATTTGTCCTCATTTTATAGCTCATCAGGCCTGAGAGGACCTTCCTGATCTGTCAGCTGGATGCTGGACATGCAGCTGAGCCTCTTTTGAAACTGGTCACCACGAACTCACTGAGCTCAGAACATCCCTTTGCGTGCTCCTAATTCACTTCCTCTTTCCTTCTGGCTCAACAGACAGACCACCAGCCAGAGTGCCGGCTTGTTTTTTCTTTCTTTCTTTCTCTTTTCTTTTCTTTCTTTTCTTTTCTTTTCTCTCTTTCTTTCTTTCTTTCTTTTTTTTTTGTATTGGTAATTTGGCAAGGCTTGCTGTCATCAAAACCTGCCACTTATCTGGGGCTCGAGCCCCTGCCAATTATCTGGGGCTCTGTGGCAGTAGGTCATCCCACCCTTTTTTCTATCTCCTAATCTAAAGGTGTTTTCCAGCCCTTTGTGGGCTTTTCTTCCACACATAGCTTAGGTTTTCCTTATTTTAAAGGTATGTATTGCTGTATTTTCTCTGAGTGATTCTACACTGTCTTTCCTCAACTCTTCTCATGTAAGCAGCTTCAAATGTATTTCTAATTTCTACTGACTTTTAAGGAGCAGATTTTAACTGTAACATATTATTCTCAGGGTTAGTTGCAAAACTTTAGTGAGCTGCCTAGATATATAGTAACAGTTTACAGAAGGCAGCAAATAAGAATGGTTGGTATTATTCAAATTACCCTCTTAAAAGTATAGGCAAAGGCAGCTTCCACATATTAACTATCTGATAAGACCTAAATGTTCTTTGAATAGACTTGGTCATTAAAACTGCAACCAAGAGTTGAATCCAGACAGCTTAAATCCATATTCTATAAAGGCATTATATTTCTATATTCCTACTTAAAGTTCAGTTATTTGAAGGGACTAACCCTTTAATAAAATGATTATCATAGAAATCACTGGACAAAATCTCTGTAGGAAATGTTCATACTGTAAGACTAAATGTCTCAAGACATATAAATGAACATAGAAACTTTTATCCAATCGTCTAAGATGACAGTTGAAATCTGGATCAGGAACATGATGTTTTTTAGTGTTTATTATATGACCGTATTGAATAAAACTGTTTTGAACCTTATACGTCCAAATACATACAAAGTACTTAAAAGCAATAAATGGTCTAACACATATATTAGACTATATATATATATATATATATATACACCATAGAGAGACCATATGTATATAAAATATATGTGTATATGCATACATATACATGTATATGCATGTATATATATACATACACTTTGGTTCCTTGCTTTAATCCTTTTAAATTGGGTGGCAGCATACTTTTTGAAAAAGACTTCTATGTCACTGCTGTATTTTGGTTAATTTTGTTCTCCAACTGAGAAGGGCATATGTTCATTTGTTTTCCCACTGCACGCATGCTGATGGGGCAAATAATAGAGCATGTATAGAAGCAGAGCCAACTCTCTGAGTGAGACACACTGAAAATTAGATTAACTCTACAAACACACCGCCCTCTTCATTTATCTTTGTCTTAAAAAAAAAAAAGGCAATCCAGAGAACAGAGCGATCAACTTTGGTATCATAACTCACAACACAGTGCTTTCTGTAGTCTCCGGATTTTGATAGCTGTCCGGTAGGCAGAGAACCGTACGTTATTCAGGTCAGCTGCAAGGAAAAGGGGACACATTCAAAAGCATGTTTAGTACTTATGCTGAATGGCAAGACGGGATTTGTTTACTTCAGATGTCTATTCACATTAAACAGTCTTCTCCTAAAATCCACATTATGTATTCAGGAACATCATTAAATGTCCATTAGCACCACGGTGAGATGTCATCCAAGGCACTGCCACACCAAAAATTCCAAGAAAGGAAGAGGAAGAGAATGAGGGCGAGGAAAACCCCTGGCCTGTGCACTGTCCATGGCATTGTGGGGGGCCCCTGCTCTGTGCAGCCAGAGGGGCTCTCCTCCAGGGCATCTTCCAAGGACAATTGGCTCTCAGTCACCAGGCTGTCCGTCTGATGCCCCAGAAAGTTTCTATATCCCTCCATTCTGATCTGTTTGCTTCCTCTGCCCTTTCGTAGATCTGGTCAAAATTATCCTATAGTCAATATTTAAACCTTTGGGAATAAGAGATACTGTAGTTTTTTTCTCTGTCCCCTAAAGACAGACTAGCAGTGTTAGAGACTAGAGGAGTTAGAAGAAAAAGCAGAAATCATCAAAATTTGACTTCTCCTTTTGCAAACCAGCGGTTTTTCTCTCACTTGTTCAACCTTCCAAGCCACCCTCACTCACTCAAATGCAAGTTCACAAGGGAGGCTGATATTTAAAGAGATGAAGTGGGGTGCTCCCCATTGCTGAAATGGGCGTGGATGGGAAAGCCTTGGGGCGCTGCTACTCCATCTGCAGCAGCACCTTTGCTCCCCAAAGAGAAAACTCTTTCAAAACGGCTGGACCAACCAAGGAAGCAGTGTGTGTGTGTGTGTGTGTGTGTGTGTGTAATCAAAGTCATATTCTACTGCAAATCTACAAGATCAGAATTCTCATCTCATGAGTTTTCTTGCATTTTACAACAAAATGAATTTAGCTCTTCATCTCTTCTTAGAATAAATGAAATTAAGCTAGCTAACTTAATAAGATTTATTAAATCAAGAGTGAGCTAAAAGCAGGTTTAAAAGCAGTGGATTAGAGATTGCTGTATTATAATTGTTTTAGTTTTTTTTTATTTTCCACATAAAACTAGAGAGTAAGAATGACCCCATATTAGGGACATAAACCTCTAATTATATCCCTCCTTTTAAAATCGTGCTTTTTTGGACACTATTTTAAACCTTACATCCTTTTAAGAAGAAAGGTAAAATCTGTTTACTTCATGGTCCTTAGAAATTCAACTGCTTTTACCTGTCACTGTTATGACCCTTAAATACAACATGCCACATGAAAAAAAAGCTGGTGATTAGTTTTCATTTAAAAACATACCTTTTCCGTTTCAGTTAATTCATTTCTATTAAATGCAATAATACTCACCAAGGGATTGAAAGAGCTCAGTCATTTTAGGGTGATCCCAACAGGTTGTCTGTGTCTGATGGCTGGGGGAGAAGTTAATACATTTAAGTAAAAGAACATGTACAATAATATATGCCACACAGAAAATACACAAAGAGAATTTTTGTTAAAAAATTTAAAAATATGTGCAAAATTATTTCCATGAGGGATCACTCAGAAACCTTGTGCCCAATCATTACTTAACATTTGAAATAACACATTTTTACTTGAGCAATTACATTGCAAAATTATAGATGGAATTTTTTTCTTCATCTATTTCAAAAAGAAATTACAACTCAAAATTAAAACCTAGTTATAAAGTGTGAATGTCAGGGACCCCAGGGTATCACGTTTGATAAAGCCAGATCAATACAGGCTCCAGAATGATTCTACTTGTGTTAGGTGGATGGAGAGTCTCATCCAGAACAAATCCTCCAAGAGCAGAAGTGCCGTGAAAGTCATTAACTTTAAAAGTCCTAATCAAATTTCTGAAGAATCGAGAAGTGAAGAGTTGAACTCTGAATAAACTCACCTCACCATCTACTGAGTCTCCCTCTTCCTCACCCCGAGGGTCTCCTTCCCCTTTTCTCTGTGGAGACCACTCAGGACCCCAAAGTTGGGATAAGAATTATTTTAAGCTAAAGACATCTGAGATTCCACAGATGTAGAAAGACGCCTTCTCAGAGCTTCCTTTTTCGGACTAACAGCAGCAACCCCTGGGAGTGGGGGCAACCATAAATCCCCTCTTTGGCGGGGAGTTTCTTGGCCATAAAGAAAACAGAAAAAACATCTGCACCTGCACAAACATTATCACCAACTTTCTCATCTCATGTTTGTTCTTGTAAAAAAAAAAAAGAGTCTTCCTAAAAAAAATTACTGTTTTTTCCCATAGGAACATTTCTGCACATCTCTTTGCCCTACCGAGTTGGGTATATGAACTAACTTCAAATTCTAACCACCCCTTTGAGTCACTCATCTCTGAGCACTCCTTCATGTATGTGCACTGCACATAAATTAACCCTTTCTTTTTTGTTGCTAATTTGTGTTTTGACAGTTTGATTGCCAGGCTCTCAGAAACTGAACCTGTGAAGGTAGAGCAAAAGTTGCTTTCTTCTCTGACACATTCTTCCCGTTTTGACTTTATGACCCTACCTCAGCCTCCCTCATTTAACCAGTATATTGGGTTTTTGAAAAATATACAGATATAAGCCCTGGCTGGTGTGGCTCAGTGGATTGAGCACCAGCCTGAAAACCAAAGGGTTGCCAGTTCGATTCCCAGTCAGGGCACGTGCCTGGGTTGCAGGCCAGGTTCCCACTGGGGCTGCACAAGAGGCAACCACACATCGATGTTTCTTTCCCTCTCTCTCTTCCTTCCTCTCTCTCTATAAACAAACAAACAAACAAACAAAATAGATACTAAACATTTTTTTCTCATGAACTTTATTCTTCACTTTACAAGCAAGGTTTATATTTTCTCTTATTCTATAGATTTCAAAACCAGCTCAAAGAATTAGAAGTCTTTGGGGGAATAAGAGGGTAAAACAGATCAGTGTAACGCTGACATTAGGTTTCTTCCTTTTGTGTGTGTGTGTGTGAGTGAGTTGACCAGCTCTTAACATAAATGGGTCAATAGCCTTATATTTAAAAAGTTTACTGTCCCTTATCTGGGTCAGAATAGAGTAAGAACATTTTATAGGTCTCAAAGGACTTCTTGGATGACACTCATTTCTTATAAAACTGTTTAGTAAGCTAAGTGAAATGGCACAGTACACAGAGAGGAATATTAAAATATTCATAGACTCGAATTTAAGAGAAAATATCAAGAGGGGGGTATGTCACTGGAAAAATGATGTAATCACAGTCATGTACATACATGTAACAGAACCTCCAGAAAACATGATTTACTTTGAAAAATATTAGCTTTACAATTGACTATGTAAAATATCCTGGAAATTTCAAAACCTCAAACAAGATAACACACCTACAATGCGAAGATCTGTCTCAGTAAGAGTTGGAAAGTTGTCTGACTCCCTTACCCGGTGTTTGACACTAATGCAGAGGCAAATATTTGTACTTAGTTTTCTGCTACTTAATACCAACAAAACCATTCTACCCACTTACTATCTAAATTACTCCAAAGACCATGAAGAAAGCACTGAAGCTGTTTTGTTACTGGTGGGCAGGCAGTCGGAGCCCAGCAAGTCTCCCTCACTGGCTGAGCTGGGCAGCAGGGAAGGTTATTACACTAAGCATGCACAAAGTCCTTACCCCTCCCCTCCAACCCCAGGAGAGGGGGTGGGACCAGGAGAAGGAGGGCACATGTGCCATAGAAGTAACTGTGGCAGCAGGGGGAGGCAGTGGACCAAAGAGGCCTGTTGGTCTAACCTTGGGAAAGAATGGATTCACTGGGACGTGGACCCTCCTGAAGCTCGCAAAAATATGGGGTGTTGACTGGTCATTTTTGAGAAAGCCCCTAGTCTACCCCACACCCAAGCTAATATAAACCTGGGGAGAACAAAGAAGGCTCTCTTTCTTGCTCGAGGCTCTTGATTTGCACTTGGACAGTGTACTCCCCTGTTCTTTCCATGGGTCGTATGGCCCAAAGAGCCACGTGGCCATGGCTTCCAGCAGGAAGCCCCTCTTGCTTTCTGCCCACATGGTGATGCATTTGCTGGTGCATTCACACACTCTGTCTTGGGAGCACGCGGCCTTGTAGCTCTAGCAGCTGCATGGCCTGTGGCTTCCCAGTGGCCAGAAAAAGCTAAGCTACCCAAACAACTACTTAGTAGCCACCTGCAGGATCCAATGGACTGCATTTTTAATTGGAATAGGAACTCTGCACAATGGCTTTTGATTAGGTCTTGCTGAGGACTGTTGGACTCCATGGTTCTGCATAGAAAATGAGCATTGAGACAGGAGTCCACCGTTCTCCCAGACTGTGCAGCATCTGAATAAAACCTCTTTTTTTTTCACCAGCAACTGCCTCACGAGTTTGGCTTTTGTGACGGCAGGCGGACAAATTGTCCTTTTTTGTTTGTTAACAGTTTCATCTAAAATTCTTACTACCGATAGTGTGGCCCAGAGCGTGACAAAAATGCAGAATCTCAGACTCCTACTCCTCCTGCGCTGGAATCTTCATCTTAACAAAATCCCAGGGAATTAATATGCACATTTAAGTTTGAGAAGTGCTGACCTAAAAGCTCCTAATGCATGACTGAAAGTGAAAAATTAGAACTTAAAAATAAAGTCAATCTCTAAACTTCACTAATGAAACGACTTCTTCATTATCATCAATGAGAATAAAAGAAGGATTTGCTGGAAATTTAGTCTAAATCAAGCAATTTCATCATGGGCTCCCTGTTTACCAGTATGCACTTGATTTCTTGTCTCTTCTTTTGATGAATTTCAAGCCCCACGGACCACTCTGTAGAGACAGACAACCCAGTCTAGAAGACCAAATGAAACCTCAAGAATCAAACAATGCTATGAGCAATGCAGAGCCAAGCTTTCCACTTAAACAACAAACATAAATAATTACACTTTTTCTAGAGTCACCAGCACGGTGTTTTGGCCAACAACCCCTACGGAACCATGAGAAGCAAGTGGCCCGGTGCAGTCAGGCAGCGGACTGAGAATTCAGTGAGTGCGCGGCTTGCCAACAGCTCCTTTTAGAGAAACCACTAGTGGGAGCTGAGGGAACACACACATTTGGCAAACAGATGGAGGAAGAGAAAAAGCAGCCCCCTTTGTGAATTCAATACCAGTTGATTCATTAGGCAGAACTGCCAACACTGAAAATAAACACAGCCTCTGGTTACGAATGTGTAGCTGCAGCTTACCAAACAGCAGTTTCAAAAAAAAGTAGTAGATGCATTTGGCTGATGGATTCTCATTCTCTGTCTCTGTCTCTGTCTCTCACTCTAAGTGTGTGTGTGGGGGACGATATTAAAGCCAAAGCCACACTCCACTTAAAAGCTCACAGTATTCGAACAGCTGCAGATTGCTCAGCTCATCCAGCCAAAACGCTGCCAGTCCTCCCTAAGCAGGGGACCAAAACAGAAGTAGGGTGCCCCTCCCAGGCTCCCCTCCTACATACAGCAGGTTAAATTCTGGCCATTCTCAAAAGTCAAAAGAAGAGTGGGACTTAATATTATAAAGCTTGATAAACAATAAAATAAAATAATAATCTTCTTATAAAAGCCCTCTTTTTAAGAGGGAACAGACACAGACAGCTGTTCAAGAATAAAGCAAAAATTTAAAACCTAACAGAGCAGCAATTAGCAGCTGAGTCCAAAATCATAGGAAGCAACAATAGTGAGAATCTGTGACATTAACTAGGGTGCCTGGCCACACCAGTCTTGCTTGTGTAGAGAAAATGGTGAAGGCTTTTGATATGAACAAAAAATTCGCTGGTGTCCTGCGACATTTAAATTGTCTTTGAGCTATTTTAAACTCAAACACTGAAGCAAACCGACAGTAACGCAAATGATATTTTGTCCATAGAAATGCAAATTGTGTCCTCTGGAATGCAATGGATTACTGTCCTGTGGATACTGACTACTTCATCAGCTTTGCATGTATCTGTCAATCCACGTTAGCAGCCCCAGACCATAAAGATGCACTACTCAGCACCCTCCTTGGAATCTGTTATAACTTCTTACCTGTCTCCTTATTAATTAGTGGGTTAAATGAAAGCTTTGACATATGTTCTTTTTATATCTATATGAGTCAAGATTTTATCTATTTTCATTTTTTAAAATTTTTATTTGTGAGGCATCATTGACATATAACACTGTGTAAGTTAAAGGTGTACAACCTGTTGGTTTGATACATTTATGTATTGCCATATGATTATCATTGTAGCATTAGCTAACACCTTCATCATATCACACAATTATCATTTCTTTTTTGTGATGAGAACACTTTAGATCTAGCAACATTGAAATATATAATATACTATTGTTGACTATACTGACAATGCTCTGTATTACATCTCCATTCCCTATTTTTTTAGAGAGAGGGAAAGGGAGCGAGAAGGAGAGGGAAAGAAATGTCTATGTGCAAGAGATACATCGATCAGTTGCCTCTTACATGGCCCCCAATAGGGACCTGGCCCACAACCTAGGCATGTTCCCTGACCAGGATTCAAACTGGACACCTTTCAGTTTGCAAGCCGGCCTTCAACCCACTAAGCCATACCAGCCAGGGCTCCATTCCCTATTCTTAAAATTATTGTTCAACATCCAGAACAGTCCTGACTTGTACCTGTTGTCCTCTATATAAAAGTGTCCCTTTCCTGGTGTCCCAGTTGGGAAAACATATGGTCCCTGTGTTAAATGGACTTTAATGGAAACTAATAAGACTAATAAGTAGTATATCATTCTACCTATTGGTTCATAATGTATTCTGATAAGTCACACAAAGTAAAATACAAGATTATACACCAAGGAAGAGAACACAAAAATGTTGTTTTACAAAACTGTCCATTATGAAACAATAAAACAAAAGCAAAGAGCAATTTTGATAGATCGTAATACACCGATTTCTAGGCAAAAGACTGCTTAAGGAAGATGCTTTCAAACTCATTTGTCCCCATTACAGCGGTCCTTGCATTTTTCCATGAAACCTTAAGAGATGATGGAAAGGTATCCTATGTGTCCCCAAACTAACACTTAGCCAAACACTTGTTACTTATCTACCCAAACGTATACCTGAAACTGGACTCTGTGAACTTTGCCATTTAATATTCTATTCCGGTTACAATTATAAGACATATAAACAAAAAAAATTAAAGATGAATTAATTAAAAATGCAATGCAAATCTGGGAAAAAGCACTATGTGCACTGCTCCGGGATAAGACAACTTCGGAAGAAACATATTTCTTTTTTTTCTGTGCACAGTGAAAGATAAGACACACTGGGCCAGGATGTGTAATATTAACCATAGTAATGGCCTATTATTTCAGTGCTCAGTTTGTGCCAGGTCATCTTCCAAATCGGCAAGTTTCAACTGGCACGTCACAGCACACTGGTGTGTGGCAAGAAGTTTTAAAACGCGCAATGCCAGGCTATTTAGTCAGGGGCACTGACCTCTTTTCCCTTAAACTATCAAATAAAAAATGCCACTAGTCAACACAATAGCTGTCCAATGTGAATCAATCAAAATCGCACCAATTTTTTTGTCAGATGTGCAAAAAATATAACGTATTTTGGGGGGTGCCACAGAATTTTAGCAGTTTATGTGTGCCATGAGATCAACAAGTCGACATGCACTGTCCTCAATTCTCTCTAATGCAAACTTAAACTGCGTAACACCCCTGTGGGTCAGATGCCAATATCACCCCCACATTTCAGATGAGGGAAGGTAGAGCAGAGGGCACGTAGATAACTTGCTCAAGTTCACATAATAAGTAAGTACTAGAAATGGGATTTGAAACCAGATGGACCGATCATAAGCCTGAGTTCTTAATATGGAAATATGCTTGCAAGATCAAGGTTTTAAAATGTTTCTGATGAATCTGCCTAAATTTGAGTCTATCATTATAATCATTACAAACAAACCTCATCTCCCCTTGCTTCTCTCTCACTCCTGGCAGAGCCCAAGCAGGGATCAGCTCAAATACGTGCTTCTCCACACGTGGTCAGCTGTGCATGAATACAGCTGGAGAAAATCACTTAACAGACAGACTGGTTTTACTCAAAATACTTGACTTCAAACTTCCAATGTCCAAATGCTGGTGAATGCACCACATTGCCTAATAAACTTGCTTTCCCAGGCCCCAAGACAACAATTTCCTACTGCTCCTCTTTCCCCAAACTTAAGTAAGTTGCTCTCCCCGCATTAGCATCATTTAACTTGATCTCATGCTTTATTGACAAACTAAAAGCCATCAGATTAAAATTCCTTCATCTTCCCCCCACCAAATCAATAAACATCTCTCCATCTGCCAGATGGTCTCTTTCTCTCCTCCTGTAGCTGAGAAATTGTCTCCCCTCCTGTCAAAGGCCAACTCTTCCCAAAGATTTCTGAAAAACTCCTGCACTGTGTTATCAACCCCTCCCCCATAACACTACTCTCTGTATATAAACATTAAGGGTCTACCATCTTGAGATACATACATGTGTGTGCACACATACATGCTCACCCCTACCTGGAATCTCCACTTGCTGCTGGCAAGCACCCAGCTCCTCTTCTTTACAAAATTCTCAATCTGGTAATGCACATCCTCATGGCCCACTCACCGCTCAGCCCACTTCTACCTGGTTGCCAACTTCACACCCCCTCCCAAACTCGTCCTATCAAAGTGAGCAGTGAACGCCACATTGCTAAATGGATTGGCTGCTTCTCTGTCTTCATCTCACCAGAGCTCTCTCTCCTCAGGGTGGAAAGAAATAAGGAAGAGACAATAAACTTCTTCAGTAAGTTCTATAGTGTGGTAGAGGCTGAGAGGTGCTATGAAAACAACACAACTCGCAGAAAATGAAGTTTGCACAGGCAAAAATGCAGGCTCCGCTAACACCCTTGGCGCATGCGCTTTAAAAGTACACATAGCAATCAGGCAGGAGCTCCCAACTAATCGAATTTGCCATCAAATGACTGAAGTATAACGAGTGAAAACAAATTTTGGCAATCTGATATGATGTAATTCATCAGTCATATCTTTTCAAAGATTTAAGAGGTAAATCTCTGTGAATCTTTCATTTTGGGATTCATCATCCCCTCAAATCTCTGTTTCACTGGGACCAGAATATATGAAGAATTCGGCATACTTCCATCAGGAATGCTGATTATTCCTCTGTGTGTGTTTGGGGGTGTGTCTGAGTTGGGGCCCCTGGCGAGGGGATGGAAGCATAGATAGGGAGCTGTGTGGGGAGTAAAATTTTATGTTCCTCGGGTTATAGGGAACTTCAAGAACTTCCACAAACACTTTCTACTGTACTATAGGCTTTTAAAGGCAAAAAAAAAATGCAAGGTTATACTTTTGGAAACATAAGTATATATCCAAGGGAAAAAACTTTTAATGCCAACATTTTAAGAACAAAAAAAAAACTTGTTTAAAATCCAAATAAGATATATGCTTCTACTTGGTAATAGAAATTATAAAAGCATACAGTCTTCCTTTAAAAAATGCCATTAGCTTATCATAATAATGAAGACACAAGGCAGGAAAAGTAGATCACAAACACTGGATAACCCGAAATCTGTTGGATCTGACCACAAACTGCCCTTACAATAATCCCTCAGCAGTAGACACAGCATGTCAAGGGCTGTACAGAAACAGAGGTTGGAGCACACCCCCAAATACAAACGTCAACAGTCCAGGCACTGTTGACAGAACATTTGTTACAGGACTATAAGGCAAGGCTTGCTGGTGTTTATTTTTAGGTAAATTAGTGGAATCAATGATCAGAACTGAAGTGCTCGGGTGTGTGTGGAGGGACAGGTGACACTTGTTTTGAGGGCACTGAGAGATGGTCTGGAAGAAAGAACATGAGCGCACTCAACAAACGCAGGGGCCCTCTGATCTGGCAACACCTCTCCTTGGGCCCAGAACTCTTAGGAAGCTCCCCGCCCCCAACCCTAGCTGTCCTCTCCCTAGACCAGCAAGCTCCGTACAATCAGCCATCAATCAACGCTGTCATAGGCCTGTGGTTTTGCTGGCCCTGGGGGTCCTACACGCCCCGGCCTGGGGGTTTGACCCCAGGGTCATGTTCCTATCAGAGTTAAATTTAGCATTGTATCCTTTTAGCTTCTCTTTTAAATCGAACTTATGTCATGCAGGCTTTTAAAAAATTTACTACTTTATCTCTCACCTGTATTTTAAAAGTGAAATTAATTCTATGTTTTTGTGTATGGTTGTATTGAATCTTTTATTGTATCATTTCATTTTATAAACAGTACAGAAAAAGATACTCTATTTGACAATTTAATTAGTAATTATAATTCTTACTTCTGTTAATATTAAGGACTATTTTAGAAATATTATCTTTACAAATTAAAATACAGATATCACTTTTCCTCCCATAACGGCCCCACAATGATCTCACCCATACCTATGGTAAACTTTCATTGATTGTATCCCTGACCCTAAAACTCAAGCGATACAGCGAGTCTCATCATGCTATTATAATGCAATGGAACTGAGTAATTGAGAAGATTCCCAGGCCAACATTCCACTTTATAGTAATACCTCTAGTCCCAGTGATGTATAGGTAATACCTTCCTAAGTCATGAAATGGGCAATGTCTTTCCAAGACGATGTCGACTTTACCTAAATTATCTCAATAGCCAGGACACTGGTAAATCCAGTGGCAGATGCCCAACTATGGTTTGCCAGTGTCCGGCTGCTGCAGGGCAGGCTGGCGGCTGCTTAGTTGCTGGTTAGCCAGGGTCTGCTCATTTGTCTGAAGCTGCCTCCAAGCCCTGGAGGGTCAGAGATCCCCAGGGACTTGCATTCTCTCATAAAGCCATTTCGTTCTTACCTCATCAGCAGAGTTGGCCCTGGGAGTTTTAAATATTTATTTTCAATAAAGGTAGAGGTACAGACCATTTCTTGGAAAAATAGACTCTCCAGTATGTTCTCTTATGCTACTTCATTTATGTCCTTATCATTAAAGCTCCACTCCAGGGAAGTGCCCCAAAGTGTGCCCAAAGAGCTCCAGGTAAAAATCAGAAACTGAAGGATGCCCTTCTCATCCTGATGGAAGAGGAAGAGAAAGAAGACTCCTGTAGAAAGCCTTTTGGAGAAAGCTACATTTATCTTTCATTGCTCATTATATCTTAGTTATGGATTTATTTTGTTCTAGAATGAGTTATCTATGACCTCTGAAGTGCCCTTCCTTCCTTCCTTCCTTCCTTCCTTCCTTCCTTCCTTCCTTCCTTCCCTGTTATAGTCATACCTTTGTTCGCTCCAACTTTCCTATTATTTGGGTCTCATTGCTGCCTCTTTTCTCTGCTCTTATTTAGGGAAGAATTGTTTTCCCTACATCATCTAAGGGGGGTCCATGATTCCTTTAAAGAAATAAGCATTAATTCTCTCCCTGAGACTGTAAATACATATCCAGATCAGCATATGCAGTTTATAGAAATAAACAGTACAACTATATAAAAAACAGCTACTGGTTCTTCAAGATTTCATTTACAACTACAAATTCATCACTTTTCAGAAATTTGATGGATTGGGGCAGTAGAAGGTGCCCCTGGTGGGCAAGAAGGGTATCTAAGAGAGTTCTGCAAAGCTGGCCACAATGGACACAAAAACCAAAAAGGAAAATACAAAGAAGATGTAATAAATTGAGGAAAATCTCGAAAAGATCTGCTCTTAAGGGGGTTAGAATGAGTCAGAAGATGTGCGGTAGCCGTGTTTACAGATACAGACTAGTTAATGCCTCTGTACTGTTGAGAAATGTCAGCTTTAAAGAATGTGGTGGGTATGGTCCATAAAATCAAAGATTACTAAAGTGTTCATGTGAAAGCGGTGTGTGGGACTACACTTAGGATCCTACAGAGAACGAAGGCTTGCATGCCTGATTCTAGGGGGGAAAACAGAGCAATAAGATGTGAGCATGAAGCCTGTTGGAAGAGCAATCACCTGTACCAAGACTAAGGCTTACTGACCAGTCATGCACTGAGGTTTAGAGAAGACACAGTAAGGGAAGAAAGAACACCTATTTCTTTACTACACCTTACTAAATTCTTTTTTAAAGATTTATTTACTGATTACTTTTAGAGAGAGAAGACGGGAGGGAGAAAGAGAGGAAGATAAATATCAGTGTGTGGTTGCCTCTCACACGCCCCCCACTGGGGACCTGGCTTGCAACCCATGCATGCGCCCTGACTGGGAATCGAACCAGTGACCCCTTTGTTCGTAGGCTGGCACTCTATCCACTAAGGCACACCCATCAGGGCCACCTTACTAAATTCTATGACACAGTATGGCTTCCTGACAGGCTGCACATGGTATGGGGCCATCTACTCAAAAGCCAGCTTTGTTGACAGAACGGCAGAATTCTCCTGAGCATGAGAATGAGGAAAGAAATGAAAGGCCTCAGTCCTTCTCCCTAACTTGGAACTGTCAGGATGTGAAAGGCAGAATGGTGGGGACTGACACTTTCCTCTCTACGGAAAAGCACTCTTGTCCTTTACCAGATCTCAGTGTAAAATTTCCTGAAACGTATTATCCCACAGAAACAGCAGGGCAGTGTGGAGCGCTGGAGAAAGCATGGGCTTTGTCCTTAGATAGCTTCATGCTTAATGCTGGCACACAGTAGGTGTATAATAAATGACAGCGAGTCTATGGTACAGAAAAAAAAGATGTTTGCTCATATTTTCCCCACTTGATTGCTCCTTCTTAAATATAATCCTTCATCCTATCCAAACTGGTTCCTGTGACCAGAAATTTCTGTTCTCTACCTCAACACGCGGGGGGCAGGAGGCGATCCTGCATAGTGCTGAGGAGTTCAGAAGCTGGAGCTGGTCCCTGGGTTTAAACATCAGCTCTTCGTCCATTCATCGGCTCTGTGATCTCAAGCAGGCTATGTGTGCTGGAGAGCTAAGCCTTGCCTGGAAGTGGGGGTAATGAGAGCACCTCCATGCCCCCAGGCCACTGTGAGACTAGAGGAGAGGACCCAGGCACAGTGGCTGCCAAATGAACATGCAAACAATAATTTATGATAATGATCATTATTTTCACCGGTCATGGCTTTTATTATTATTATTATCATTAATCTTATTACCATTACTATTATTATCAATTATTCTGGAACAAAATGAAAAGCAGTAAGTTTTATAAGATTAAGATGACATTCTAGGAAAGTTCAATCCAATGCCTTTATTCACCATTCCCTTTGTACCTAAAACTCCCTGTGGGGTGACTTTTATTTGAGGAAATAAACAACTTTGCAAAAAGCAAACACATGACTAAAAATTCAAAAGAAAGATCTAGCTTTCATGGTGGGTTTCTCATATTGTGAAAGCAGCCAGAGGCGTGTCAAAGGTTCTCAAACTTGGATAGAACAAGGAGCTGTCAATGGACTAACTAGAGAAGGAAAACAACCAGACCAGTTCCAGAAAGTCTGCCTCAGAGGCAGCAAATGTGAAGTTAAATAGGAGTTTCAACTTCAGATATTAACACAGAGGTATTTATACTTCATATACTCCTATATTCTGTCATTTTCTAGGAACAAATCAGTTATGGTACCATTGCGGTATACCTTCAAATAGTAATAAAGAATTACCTAGAAAGAGAGAAATGCATTAGGGAGCCATCAAAGTATGTTTTAACTAATTTGGAAAATTAAAATGTGACATGAAAATAATCTGTCCTTCCCATTCTCCTTTTAATTTTTTTTGCTCTACTCTGACATTAGAGTGTATAAAACTGCATACCTCAATACTGACAACATCTACATTTCTACCTTAAAATTATTTTCTTTTTAGTTAAATTAATACATTCTAACATACTCCAGGAAAAACCGCTTGCATGAAATTTATGCTAAATTTGCTTTTAACATTATTCTTCTGCTTACTTGTGCAGCCATGCAAAACAAGTACATATTAAAGGCCTTTTCATTCATCTTTTACTTGCTTATTAATTTATTTTGGAATTCAATTTTGTTTTCCTAACAATTCTTCATCTGGAAATACTGGCTCACATAAATCTACCTCTCAAGATTGATGTTCCTTCTTTATGGGGAAATAAAGTGATGAGTTATACAACAGAGCTAATAATGCAAGATTCTGGTGAAACGAGATTTTTAAAAAGAAGAGAGTGCGTACTATAGACATGGTCAAATTTCTAAACATTTGAAAGCCCTAAAAAGCTCTTTGACACTAACACTATGTGTGTGTGTGTACATATATTTTTTAAAAGCCAATCTTTCACTCATGATGTTGAAGATGCTTTAGGGTGCTGCAGGCCGTCGTTTAAATATCGGCCATCAGTTATTTTATATGCATTGGAGAGCTGGTTAAAATGCCTTCGCCAATGAGACAGATACCAGATAAACCAGCCTTTACTCTCCCAGTCTGCCCCATTAAGAACTCCAACTGGATCCAGTTCACATTTTTAGAAAAATCAGATGAGGCAGGATTCTAGGTTAATTCAATAAGTTAATTTTAATTAACATGCATCGTGTAGGGCAAACGAAGTCAGTCCTGCTCCCTCGCCCAGATGTCTGGGGAACTAAGCAGCATTCCCATCGCCTTGAGACTGGGTCTGATAAACTGCATCCCTGTAACACTGAGTGGGCTCGCACGCGCAGAATCATGCTGTGTTATATAATGTATCCTGGCATCCTGCTGGCTTTGTGTGCATTTAGTATATAAGGGGGTAGGGCTTCCCCGCTGGGGACATGGTGGCTTGCTACATGAGTGGCTCACCCACCCGTGAATAAAGGCACATCAGACACCCCAATGGCCTGGTGACTTTTATTCCTCTGCCCAATTCCAGAGTGAACCCGCCAGCCTTGACCGGCTGCAGGACACACAGACTTCTAGACTTTGTACGTGTACTGGTTTTCTATTGCTGCTGTAACAAATTACCACAATATAAGTATCTCCACGGCCTAAAATCAAGATTGTCTGGCCTATGCTCCTCTCTGCAGGCTCTAAGAAAGAATGACACTTCCTTGCCTGTTCCAGCTTCCAGAGGCTGCCCGCACTCACTGGCTCCTGCCTGCAGCCGCTCACCTTTATGTAACATAATATAGTCACATCCGGGATGTAACACATCATCTTCGTGTTACAGCAATATTCACTCAGTAAATCAAAATTCTCCATTATTATCATCATCATCATCATCATCATTACTATTATTATGAAAACTTCAAACTAAAAAGTGTGAGTTCCCATCAGATTATCACATCTTCCCTCAAGAAACACATCAATTTTCCCAACCTCAGATTTCTTCCCATTTATGCTTGCACGAATCTGACATCTATCCCTGAGTTTTACCACAACTCAGCACACTCCAGATTGCACACTGATAAAAGTATTAAATTCCCCTTAAGACAATGTAACACATATTGTTTATTACATCTGTTAAGTGTTACCATAAAATGACTTATCTTTTTTAGCCTGAGGCTACATCTCAGACACAGTAAAGCCTTCATAAGGAAATACTCTTCCAAAAAGTCCTGACTTCACACAATTTCTCAGGAAGAGGCATTTTGGAAGAGTAGATTATTATTGTTGGCATGGATTCTGGAGAAAGCACATGCTGTTTTAGGAAGGATATAAAGGAAAATTGGCCCACAGATTTTTCCCATCTTGCTTGAGGTCACTCAGCTGATCTGAGACATAGCTGTCCCCTGATAAAATAAGTCAGCATTTCCCCCATAACTATGATGCTATTTACTTTACACATGAAATAGAGTCAACTAGACTCTTCATCACTTGGTCATGTCCTCAATCAATAGCTTTGCTACTTTATACCTCAAGGGACTGGAAAAGTTGTATTTTATCATTCTGTCTATGACAACACATAGATTCAGCCGAGGATCAAATCCTAACCTGACCCTGTGTAAGTGATACAAAGTTTAGAAAAGGTTACACAATGAGGAGAAACTTCATGTGTAAAAAGGAGACACTGACCACAAAAATGAAGGATAAATAAACCTAAACTCAAATTGCTGATAACTTCCAAAAATCAAAGGAATACTGAACTTTTTCATGATAATAACACTGTTTCTTTTGGCAGATTAAAATGACAAGAGTACAAGCACTTTTGAAATAGATGTCTGGGGAGAAATAAAAAATGCTTTAGAATCAATACAGTTTGAGCAACCTCTGTATGTCAAGAGTATTTAGAAATTCAGTCATGTTCCCAAAATATTTTAATATTTGCTCCCAAAAGTCAGCTAAACACACCATTATAGCCCTACCTTAATAAGCTACAATCATCTCTCTGATTTTTAAACTAATTTTGTTCAAATATTAAATATATATACTATCTGTATAAATACATAGATACATAATTTCCTTCAGGAAATAGGACCGACTTCCACTTTTAAAAGTTATAGGAGAAAAAGCCTCTTAAGTTATCAACACAACTTTATTTTCTTGGTTCATAAAGGAGAATGGAAATCAACTTACTTGATGTAATAGGGCACTTTATTATGAGAAACGGATCTTTGCCACGGCAGCTGGACGGAAGCTGAGGAAACAAAGGGAGGTTATTGGAGCCACCGCTAACCCCACAGCCTTAATGTGCAACCACTGAGCATGTTTTACAACAAATTCAGTGAGAACTGCTCTGGATTCCCATAATTATGAAATCTGCAAGCCAAACAGAGTCACTTTTAAAAGTTATTCAAAGCAAGGAGAGACCAACGCGGGATCAATTTCCAATGCTACCTCTCACTAATTGAACCTATTGATAAAAATACTTTTTAAAACAATCAACTGTTATTGCTTATCGTCAACACAGTTTAAAACTTAGTGCTTTTCAGGTCCTAACAGGCCACGGACTGATACTGGTCCAATGCCCAGTGGTTGGGGACCCTTGTACTCACAAGCAAGCAAATTTGAAAAAATAATAAAACCGCAATGAATACTAAACTCTCATGGAACCAGTTTTCACCAATGATTCTCTTCTGAATTTTATGTCACATTAGCACCTTAAAAATATAGAGTATTCTTAACTCTGCAAAGCATTTTTTAATCTATTTATTGATAAGGAAGCCAACAAGATGCATTTATTTGATCGATGAGAAACTAAACACTCAAAAGATGGAATAACCCTCCTTAGTAAATGGCAGAGCTCAGACGTGATCTCAGGATTTCAGACTGCCGGTTCAGTGATTTTTCTATTTGACAATTCTCCCTCTCTTTATAAAATATAAGGACTCTCTTCTCCAACTATATGCATGAAAGTACAGAAAGGGGATGAAAATGTGGAACTAGGTATATTACATTTCTCACTAGAGCAACCTCATGTCATTGCTGGCACCAGGCTAATGGGTCAGTTTCTAGTTTGTGCCTAACTAAACACGCTCCTTCCAGGGCTGACATCCAAGACATACAATAAAGCCAAAGATTCTAAGCAGCAAGGGATAACAATCGTTAAGTTTATTAATTGGGATTTTGTTTACACTGCTTGATTCATTCTAATAATTGTTTTGATTCGAATTACTCTGAGCTCCTTGGGCTGGTGTTGGATGATAAAAGGCAATGTGCTTGGGGGTCACGGTTTTTACAATGTTTCATTTCCTAAGGAAAATGAGTTTGATTTTTATGGTCAAAGATAGTTCCTAGGTAAAAGTATAGGGTTTCATCAGTGCTAATAGATGACTAAACCTTTATAACAGAACTGTAAATAGAGTCTCATTTCCTTGTTAAATTCCTCTTTAATTTGGTCTTAGCACATAAGTTTATATTCTATAAAAGTAAGTGTAAGAAATCTGGAGTGATTCATACCCAATGAGGAGACTGCAAAGCTATTTACTTTGTCAGCATTGGTGGCCAAACTTTGGAACTGCGTCCTGCCATCCAGGTGAACAGGATATTCTAGAAGGACTACCAATCACTCAAAACAGATGATCCAACAGCTCATGTGTGTGAAACGGGCTGGGGAGGTGGAGGGAGGGGAAGGACAGAGGGAGTCAAGGACAGGGAGAAAGGCGGGGGGAGGTCGAGGCACTCGATGTGCAGGGCGGGAAGGGCAGGGTTTGACAGATGAGGAATATTCTTGAAATTGGGAAAGGAAAACCTGATCTTTAATTGAGGTAAAGGAGATTACCAGCCATGACAAAAGGTTAAGAGAGTACATAACTGTAATCAATTAGGTTGGAGGACATGGTATTACTTCAGTTCTTTCTATGGTTATAGATACAAAGAAGCTATCATAATTGGGAAGTCAGCTTCACCTTAAGTTATAAACTTCATGTAGATTGAATTAAGTAAACTGTTTTCTTACATATGTTTGCCAGAGACAATGAAAGGAAAGGAATTAACATTTAGCAAAAGCATTTGCACCAAGAACTGTGTTAGGTGCTTGGTGTAAGTCGGTTATGTTTTTTTGTTTAATTTTCAAGGTGATCAGAGGAAACAAGTGTTACCGCAGTAATTTTAAGATAAAGAAATCAGCTTTCAGGGATGGCCGTTCTGGTAAAAAGCAGAACTATTTCGACAGGGTCCAGCAGAAGTAAGGCCTGACTGAGTATGGCTGGCAGGGTAATAGCATGGGCATAACAATTTACAGGTTTATTTTGAACGTTTCACCTAAAATGTCACATGGTGTGCTTGAGTGTGATATTGTTGTGTTACAGAATTGCATGCTTATGATTCTGTAAGAAAAGGTTTTGTAATAAAGAAGGGATGTTGTCTGTGCCGGACCCTGTATTTTTTTCAACTTCGATCTGGTGACTCCTACGTGCTCTAGTTTCCTCAGAAGTGAACGAGAAAGCAGAAGCCCCAATTATTTCCTCAAGGTCTCACCACTAGTCCCTAAAATGAAAAAAAAATTCAGTTGGGGAATACTACATAAAAATCTACATATGTGGTTTGGCTAAGTGTGCAATTGCCCGACCAGAAAGAAAGCTAAATATGATCTCAGTGAGCCCAATAAACCAAGTCTTCTCGTGTAAAAATTTGTGGGGAATGAAGTTTCCCTATGAAAGGTGCAGGTGCATTTTAAACTAATAAACACTTTTGAAGGAGAAAAAATTAATTTCAAATCTTTAAATATATAAAGATGATCTCTTCATTGTGAACAAATTCACAAACTTTGCATTTGACATAGCACTGATGAAATGATATACAGTAGTTATCATCACAGATGGTTCAGGGAANACTTCGATCTGGTGACTCCTACGTGCTCTAGTTTCCTCAGAAGTGAATGAGAAATTAGAAGCCCCAATTATTTCCTCAAGGTCTCACCACTAGTCCCTAAAATGAAAAAAAATTCAGTTGGGGAATACTACATAAAAATCTACATATGTGGTTTGGCTAAGTGTGCAATTGCCTGACCAGAAAGAAAGCTAAATATGATCTCAGTGAGCCCAATAAACCAAGACTTCTCGTGTAAAAATTTGTGGGGAATGAAGTTTCCCTATGAAAGGTGCAGGTGCATTTTAAACTAATAAACACTTTTGAAGGAGAAAAATTAATTTCAAATCTTTAAATATATAAAGATGATCTCTTCATTGTGAACAAATTCACAAACTTTGCATTTGACATAGCACTGATGAAATGATATACAGTAGTTATCATCACAGATGGTTCAGGGAACCTACTGGTTGAGCCATAGCTAAAGACAAGTTACTTGGGCTCCACTTCAAAGCCTTATGAGTTAGGACCAGGTTATTACAAATAAAGAACAATGAACAATATTGTCATTAATTTTAATATATCCTTTTTATATACTTACATATAAGCACATCTATTTACAGCAAAGAATATGGCTTCTTGAGTGAAAAAGCACGCTGATCCATTCGATTACTGAGGTCAGTCAAGTGTATCGGTACTTACTGGAGAGAAAATGCTGAGACGATGGTCCGAAATCCCTGTGGGCTTCCTGAAGCTGTTTAAGGCGATCATCCACAGAAACCTGCACAAGGCACCCCAAGATAATTCGATTTCAAAACAGTAACTTTAGCAATATCCTTGATTTAAGTATTATGGTAAATGATGACACTTCCCAAGACTGCTTGTAGGGACTCTTTTTCTATCTCTGAAATAAAAATATTGGGACGAAAATAGACTCCTTCTGGCACCAAGTGACAGCAAAGAGCACCAGGCACTCTTCCAAACAATTTCTATGAATTGGCTCTCCTAACCCTCCCAATACCCAGGCTGGGTAAGCATTATTATGGTGATCACCATTTCACAGAGGAAGATGCTGGGAAAGATGGAGGTGTCCAGGACACAAAGTCAGTGTGCAGCCGTGCTAACACTCATCACCAGCTCACACGGTGCCAGAATCGAGGCCTTTACTGTCACTGCACTTGGCCTCAAAAGCAGTTAGCTAAGGTCTGAAGCACGTTAAGTCAAGATGAGGCCATGGGGTCAGTGGCTATTCATCTCTGTTTTGTAAGAAAGGCAGCAAAAAGTGCTACAGGATGCAAATGAAAGTCTGAAGTATTCCAAGGGAGAAAACAGGCAGGTAGATAGTTGGATAAGTTAGATGACAGATAGATAGATAGATAGATAGATAGATAGATAAAGGCAGATGAGTATGGAACATCTTATTTTCCTCCATGTTTCTGTTCCATCATCTTGATTTGGGAGCATCCATATACCAGCAGGTTAATATACTCTATATATTTATTTATACACATTATACGGTTAACTCTCTACATTATGAATATGCTAAGAGTTGGTACACTGAGAAACTATTGCCAATCAATCACCACTGCACAGAGCCTACTGATCCTTCCATGTCCTTCTACCTGGTCTTTGCCTCTGTAGGGATGGTAAGCTGTTCCACTTATGTTGCCAAACTTATTTTCAGCTGCCTTTAAATGAAAAGGGTGTATCTCTGGCTCACTAGGCAGCTCTGGTTTCTCCCGGTTGGCTATTTAAGTTGCATTAGCAAGTACGTTTTCTCGTAAGGCCAAAAAGCACTCCAATGCCAAACTTCACATTCAGGAGGGATAGAGAAGATGCTACTGCTGAAACTTAACAATGCTGTCTGGCAGCACAGATCTCCCCCTCTCACTCAACCAGCAGCTAACATCTAAGCTCTAGCAGTCACCAGGCTCGGAGATAAGGAAGACACAACACATATCCTCTTTCGAGCATAACATATTCTCTGACTTCTAACCTTTGCAGATGGTGATAATAAGCAGAATGGGAAGGAAATCAAGATGGACCATAGGAATGCCTACATAAAGATAATGATGTAGAGAAATAAAGCAAAAGAAAAAGGGAATATAGGTCAAGCATTTCTGCCTTGCACTCACTAGAAAAGCATGTGTGAATTTAACATATCCTAATTTACTAATCCCAAATTATTGGTACTCTTTCAATAATAGAAGAGATAGTCTAATATTATATAAGTCATTTTTTACCACTTCAATTTCACAAAGAAAATATGAACCGTTGTGGTTTCAATGTTTGAATTAATTCAGGAAACCTATTATACCTTAAAATGCATCTATGTCCCAACTCAAAATTGCATATTTATCTTATTATATATCACATTTGAGACCTACAATATAGAGAGAAATTAGGAAAAATTATTTTTTTCAATCTCCCACTCAAATTATCCTTCTGGTTTTCAGGAAAAAAGGGATTATTATGACTCTTAGGAACTGGCCATTGAATGTGACAATCTCCACAAAGACAACCAAACCCTAAAAACTGGCATGGGTAGTGACTTGCAAATACTGACACATGGTAATACTCAAGAGGGTTCTTCTTGGTTTGGCTCTACTAAAATGGGACAAGCAAGTAAGATCTAGAGTCATTAAAACAACCATAATTTGGCCCTGGCTGGTGTAGCTCAGTGGATTGAGCACAGGCTGTGAATCAAAGGGTCACTGGTTCAATTCCCACTCAGGGCACATGCCTGGGTTGCAGGCCAGGTCCCCAGGGCAGGGCACATGAGAGACAACCACACATCGATATTTCTCTCACTATCTTTCTCCTTCTCTTCCTCTCTCTCTAAAAATAAATACATAAAATCTTTTAAAAAATTACATTTTGGCAGCTAAGATCTCAGGGCTAAAGGTAAACACTACAATAGTATAAATGTGCTAGCTGAAAAAAATGAGCAAGATACCTAAAGACCACACAGTTGGAATAAAAAGGATAAAGACTTCCTTAACTTTTCAAAAGAAATAAAAAATACATGATTAAAGTAAGAAAAATGACTTCTTGATAAGCCATTGTGGGAAAAAATGTTTCTGTGACCTAGCATACATTTCAATTACTGTGATTTATTTGACCTTTTACAATTTCCTACAAATACTATATGAATAGTACATCAAAAGTTATATTAAAACTTATAAACAAATGAGACCTTTAGGTTTAAGATGCTGAAAGACAGTTGGTGTCACACGCTATGAACCCATGATCAAACACAACCAAACAAGAAAAAATGATGGCATGTCGTATGGAGTAGAGAGGGGCGGTTTCAAGACCCACCAAGGTATAAAGGTGTGTAATGAAGAAGAAGACGGGGATACCTGCAGAAGTTTCCAACGCATGTTAAGGTCATCCAGCTGCCGTGACATCTTTAGAGATGGGTGCAGGTCAAGGGGAGACAGCTGACTCGACAAATCATTCATTGTTTTAACTTTTAAGTTGATTGGCGCAATTTCTTCTCTAAATGCCTGGAAGGAAAGGACAATAACAATGGAACCAAAAGGTAATATTTTTTAACCAAAGGTAGTATTTTTAACTTTCCTTCAAAGAAAATGGCAGGACAAGCTGAGACCAACTACAGTTGCTCAGTCAACAACAGATGACTCCGTTCAGGTCTCCAGCACCCAGGACCACCAGCTAAAGGGTCTTCCTCCGTATCACAAACAAACTAAAATGGAATGTGGAGAGAACACTTGGAGTGCAAACACAGTTAAGTGATTACGGTTTTCCTTCAAATTTTTCATTAGATACAATTTAGTCTGGAAAATGTTTGTCATTATTATCCACTTTAACTAGTTTCTAGTCTTGATTCTATCTTTCAATTTCTTTCACATTTATCTTCTTTTTTATTTCTTCATATGGCCACTGTAATATTTTTTTCACCTGGTGTAACAACTTGATTTTAACAAGTTTCCATTTAAAATTAAGTTAGAATGTGGCCAGTAAAAATAACTTCCTTATCCACAAAACCGATGTCTATCACACCAGAGAGGTAAGGTTGTCCCTTTCAAAAATGTTTGGGATCACAGGTTAGAGACAGGGCAGGAGGAGTGGAATCTATAAAGAGGTAAATGAAGCTTAGAGCTGATAAATGCCACCTCTGGGCACAGCAGAGCGCTGGTATGGGTGTGGAGTGTATGTGAAGAGATGAAGAAAGACAGAACAAAATAAAAACTCAAGGCCAATGACAACCATATATCCCATAAGAGCAAACAGAATAATGGAAACACTACATTTTCTCCATTCCCCACATAAATCCACCTGCCTCTATGTTCACTTTCTCTTTCTCAATGGCATTGCCTAGATTCTTTGAGACTCAATTCAGGTGGCCCCCATGCACCCCATTTCAGAAAAGATTCCCCTGAGGCCCCTCCCATGGTTCCCCAGTTTTCTCTCTGCCTTCTCCAATCCAGCCAGGACATTCAGTTAGCACCTGTCTGGACATACAAATTGGGTTTTATGATAGAGGCCACTTTGATTGTCTGGTGCTATACCATCCAGTTATTATGCATTTTAAACATCATTCCTTATCAAAGCTCTTCGCACAGGGAATTATAAGCAGCCATATTCTCAATGTCCACTGTAGAGAATGGAAGCTTCCTGATACAGGCACCTGATAGCATTCAGCACAATGTTTGCCATACAAGAGGGCAGAAGTCCTTTCTAGTGACAGAGGTCCACAAAAATGATGTGTGAGGCAAGATTAAGCCAATATGGAATTAGGAACCAAATTAGATTCTAAAAAAAAGAACTATATATTTTTATTTTGGGGGTAGATCACAAAATTAGAGTTAATGACATACCAGACTTCACCTGTAAACAGCCTGTTAGCATCAGCCGTCAGGTTTTACCATGTCTACCATCTGCTAAGAGACTAGGCGCATGCCTGTGAGATGTCTCTCTTCTCTTCTCTCACTGGTCCACGTTTAGTGAAATGTTATATATTAAAGTACTTGGAGGGCTACACAATTTTATTAAAACACTACAAGTATTAATTTGGCTCCCTTCTTATGAGTATAAAAACAGCCCCTTTCACCACTCCCTCCCTGCTTCTCTCCTGCACCTTTTCTAGTTATCCTATGTAACTCTTCCTTATACGTCACATGCAGGCTAAACCCAATCATTGTGATGGATGAACATCAAAATAACATTAAGAATATAACTATTTTTGAAAGAAATTAATTGTAGGCAAATCAGAGAATATGTCTTGGTGTTTCCAAATTATGGAACATACCCAAAAGCCACATAAAGAAGGTCAAGGTGGAGAGTCAGAAGGGACGGAACTGGAGCCAGAGTTGGAGTGACAAACAAGGATGGTAGAGCCAGCAGTGTCTAAATGACATTTGAACAGGGAACCTGAATATCAACCTGCCAGAGAAATACTGCCACAACTCTAAAGACATCAGCATTTCCAAACCAGGACAAGGCAAGCTGACAAAGACCTGAGAATCACTGCAGTGTGGAAAAGGAGGGAAGTAAGAGGTATGTTGGTTTTTCTGCAGGGCTGACACGGGACACTGTGCACGCAAACAGGCAAAGCACAGTCCAACAAGCAGTGAAATGATACCAAAGGCATTTTGTTGAAATAACATAGGTCTAAGAAACCAATCACTGAAATAGAAGCATGAGACAGAGAAAAGTGGGAGTTAGGATGGGGAAGGAGAATTCTTTAAGCCTGGGCCTCAGAGAGGCCTGGCCTCCCCCTCAGGCTCAGTGTGAGAATAACCACAGATCCCAAACCCTTCAAGGTGCCTTCAATTGTGATTTAATGTTACACATTAGTATTTTCTCCTGAAGTACCATGGAGCACCCAAGAATTTTAATCAGTTTTTAAGATCAACATCTTTGTAAAATACCCACATGTAGATAGTAAAGATTAAAGATGAAATGCTAGAAAATATTCTCAGATTTATATAATTTTAAATGACCAGTTTTTCTTCAAAAGATGACTTAAAATTTAATTAGATTATAACAGATTATAACAGATTTTAAAACAGATTTTTAAAATCTTCCAGAAAAATAAAGGGGTTTTTATTTCTCCCCTATAAAAATAATGTTTATCTCTGATAAGCGACAGGTAAAAACATTAAATGACATTTGACAAATAGGGCCTGTAAGTTTTGGTTTCTTTGCGGTGGTCAGGTGTTTTACGGCAACAAGAAATCTCTTAAGAAAGTTTATTTCTTGGTTTGTAAGAGCTTCTAAATTAAGGGGCTTGAAATAAAGCAAGTGTTAAAATGGTTTCAGATCTGCCATGTGTTCTATTATAAAGAAGCAATTTATCATGTTCTGGCTGCACTTTCCAATAGGATAATAAAAATCTATGTGGTCTTCTTGTTGTAAAAACAGAAACATCTGCTCGTATTAAAGGTGTTGCCTGATGGCCTGTTACAGATACGAATCCCAAACCCGGGCCCTGTCAGAAGGTGTGCATTATGCAAATAAGAATGACTGAGGAGGCCCTGGATGGACAGCTCGGTTGGTCAGAGCATCAGCTGGATATGCCAAGGTTGCAGGTTTGATTCCTGGCCAGGGCATACACAAGAATCAACCAATGAATGCATGAATAAGTGGAACAACAAATTGGTGGGGCTTTTTTCTCTCTCTCCTTTCTCTCTTCTCTAAAATTAATTTAAAAAAAAGAATGATTGAGGATTATTTCAGAGAGTTAAAATTATTTGATTCCCCCAAAGATTTTGTTTCCCATTTGCTTTGGCATATTTAATAATATTTAGCAATAATCAGTACTTATTTTCATCCGCCTGTAGTTTCGATGGGACTTGGGGTATACATTACAATGCATATAAAACACCCCAGACTGTGAATCCATTTGATTTGATTTAATAAGACTTGGGTTGTTATTTCCTTCTTTTCCTAATAAGATGTTAAAATATTTTAATCCAAAGTTTATCCCTTCCTCTAAACATTAATTGTGGCTTTCCTAGCTTCCCACTTAAGCAGAGATTTGAGCAAAAGGATTTGGATACACAGGTGACTAATTTCTTTAATCAAATGGGATTAACAACTTCAGAACATCTAGGCCTTTAATAACCCCAAATACAACTTCTCATTTTTCATTCAACACTAATCATCCTATATTAGAAATTGATGCTTTCAAATTCAAATGAATATATGTGTGTATACATATGTAATTACATACCAATATACATAATTTGTGTAAGCATTCAGTTAATTACCTAAACCTTTCTTCTCTTCCTATTCAGCCACATGGGTACAAAGAAAGGGAAAAACATTATCCAGTGTCTGTGCCCAAAGGAGGGGTGTTTTTTGCAATAGAAATCGCATTCTCAGTCTACCACCCAATTTTTCTCTGGTTTATTTTTTCATTAGATTTATAATTACTTAACATATTGTTTACCATGCTATTAGAAACCACACTATTTCTAAATATGTTTTTTGCCTAAATCACATTATTTTCTGGATGTGTTCGAAAAGACTGGACCCAAAGGGGGTCCAGAAGATAGGTCTACCGGTCTTAACTTTGAGCAATTCCTGACTGCAAACAGAATTTATAGATGAACTAATCCTACACCAACATACTCAAATCCTCATTTACATATCTTATATAGTATAGATACACTATATATAGTATACCTACAGTATATATACAATGAACTAAACCATGTACATAAGAATTCTCAGTAAAATGGTATACTTTTGATTAAAACTATAAATTCCACTACCAGTTTACAGGAAACACACAGTACAGAGGAGTCTGCCAGATGACCTACAGTGTGGATGACACTCTGCAAAATCTGAGCTGTGAGAAACACTACAAAACAAACAATTCAGCTGCCTTTATAAAGACACTGGAAAAGGAAAAAGAAAGAAAAACATAGAAGGGAAATCTGGATATTAAAAAGGACTTTAAAATAGTTCTAAAGAACCAAGTAACTGTTAAGGGATGCACAGATGAGTGAAAAAAAATTAAAGAAAAATGAAAGTAAATGATTGTGAAAGTCCCACTGGTTGTTATTTGGGGGAGCGGATTTGGGTGATGAGGGGTATAAGAAAACATCTGTTGTCATCCTGATTTGGGTAGGGTCTGTAATGGCATTGACCTTATAAAAATCCCTTGGACAAGTTATATGTTTGGCTCTCTTTACTTATGTTATATTTAACAATAAAACATTTCTCAACATCTTTTATCCGAGGCAGTGATACTGACCATGGTTTTTTCAATGTGATTCTGCAGCGAGTCGATGAGTAGGTCGCCCACAGGCTTCCAGCCATTCCTCACAGCCTCCGCCTCCTTCAAGTCAGCATCCAGGTCGTCCATAGCTCCCTGCAGGTCTCTGAGTTTCTCCAACGCCTTGTCCACTTGCTTTTGCCAATTACTAGTAACAGCATTTAGACTTTCCCATTTCTCTTTCACTTCAGAAGACTGTTTGCGCATGGCTTTGGCAATCTTTTGGGCTCTCTCCTCAGGAGTCAGTTCTGTGATTAAAAAAAAAAAAAACACATTTGGAAGCCCGATCAGCTTTGTATTCTCTACAATCAACCACAAAGACCACCTTTCCAAAAGTTGCTCCCAAAGGGGGAGTTATACTCAACAGGGGGAGAAAAATGTCTCTATACTTCTTCCACTATGCTTTGCTACTTCTCAAAAGAAGAAGACAATTACAGAGTAATAAGTAGCCCAGTAGTTTTGGACTTTAATTTTAATATATTCTGAATTTTGATATATTTACAAACCTTGAAGTGTCACCAGGTAAATTAAAAAATAAATAATTTTTCCTTAACATAAATATAGTTATGTAAAATCCAAAGAAAGTTTTTCATTTCATTGTCTCAAGAGAAATGGGGAATATAATTAGGTGAGAAATAGCTTTAAGTTATGAGAAAAAACTCTGCAAAACAAGATTAATTTATCACGTTCCTAAAAAAAAAGTAACTGAAGACAAGTAACATCTTAGACACTTCATCTTTCCTGAGTTTTTCTGACAGTTCATCTTTAATACAGGCATTTCCTGGAGACTAGAATGTAGCACATAACAAGCATTTCAAGAGAAAGATGGCAAGATTTCAAGGACCATCTGAAATATCTAATAGACAAGACAGCTTCTATGTCTGAAGTTGATTTGCCAGACAGGAGAGGGTAGGCATAAGGGTAAAGCCCTGCCATGGGTCAGGGACAGGAAGATAAGAGCCTAGAAGACAAGGAAAAAATACAGGCAGAAAGGAAAGTCAAGTTCAAAGCCCAGGGTCAGAAACAGAGAATGAGAAGCTGACAAGACAAAAGCAGATACATTTGATGGACAGAGCAGACACTCCCGACGCAGGGTAAACAGATCACAGTTAAACCCTCCCGAGCCTCACTACCCCCAACAGCAGAGATGCCTCCTTTCCTGTCTGCAGATTTGCCGGCTGTCCTGCTTATGCACCGGAAACCGGGGGGCAGCTCAGAAACATACAAGGTAAGCTGTAAATTAATGTAAGATGGAAATGCATGTTCTTCTTTGTGATAACATCCCGTCTTTTCCTATCTGTCACATTAGCACCACTTCACCTCAAAATATTCCAAGTCATCAGAAAGTGAACTGGAGTTCATTGCATTTCCTGGAAAGATAAACTTCAACAAACTCTCCTAAACTGTAACTTTCACATTTCACATAAATTTGTCTGCCTGTCTTTATTTAAATATCATTAAAAGTCATGTTAGAGGGGACAGAGCACATATTTTTGTCTCTAATTTTCCAAAATATTCTAGACATCACAACTTAGACTCAAAAGCAGTGATAGAAATTTCAGGGAACCAAATGAACTCAAGAATTTAGCAACCACAGAACTCTTTGTTGTGCAGCCGAAGTGCTATGAGATTAAAGGGATGTGAATAATCCTTTGGCAACTGAATTGATTTTAAGAACAGATTGTTTTATGACAGGTAGACTAAATATACTAGCAAATGATAAATAAGAAAAAAAATCAATGAATTAGAGACTCAGCTTTAAGGGAGGCTGAAGCTGGGATATAGCCCAGTCCCACAGTCAGGGGAGGGACCCAAGGAGCCTGGAGAAAAAGTCCCGAACAGGCACCATGCCAGGGCTCCCAGGCTCCTGCGAAAACACTCTGGGAGAAGTGTCATCAGGAAAACCTTATTTAAATTCTTTATTTATTTATTTATTTTTTTTAATTTATTTTTTTTTATTTTTTTTATTTAATTATTTTTCAAGTACAGTTTTCTGTCTATTACTCCCATCCCGTCCCACCCCCCATCCTCCCCCCTCCCTCCCATTTCCACCCTTCTCAGTTGTTGTCCATGTATCCTTTATATAGGTTCCTCTAAATCCCTCCCTTATTTCCCCTGAAATTCCCTCCCCTCTCCCCTCCGGTCACTGTCAGCCTGTTCTCTATTTCAGTGTCTTTGGTTATATTTTGCTTGCTTGTTTGCTTTGTTGTTTAGCTTCCTGTTAGAGGTGAGATCATATGGTATTTGCATTATGCTGAGTGAAATAAGCCAGGTGTTGAAGGATAAATTCTTTTTTTTAATTTTATTTATTTATCTTTAGAGGGGAAGGGAAGGAGAGAGGGAGAGAAATATCGATGTCTGGTTGCCTCTCGTGAGTCCCCTGCTGGGAACTGGCCTGCAACCCAGTCATGTGCTCTGACTGGGAATCAAACTGCAATCCTTTGGTTCAAAGGCCCGCACTCAATTCACTGAGCTACACCAGCCAGGGTTATTTAAATTCTTATACCTTCAAGATATTGAGAAAATAGTAAGTATATAATGCTTATATATGACTTTTTTATATAAATATAAAATGCTATGTGTGAGATGAAACTGTCATTCATAAAAGGCCCAATGAACAAGGGAGTCGATCATCCCCACAATGGCAAGGCCTGTGTTCGTTAACAAGTCACTTGGGCTTTTTCAAAGATGTGTATTTAATTGCTCATTTTCATTCTTGTATAAAACTACAGTACCAATTTCAGAACAGACACTTGAGTTCTGATGATTTTCTTTGGGTTAAACGACACTGTTTCTGAGTCAGTCGCTGAGTCACCTGGCAGGGAGACCCACAGCTCCTTTCTCCTGTGACAGACACTGGCCACTGGCTGTGACTCGTCTCCTCTGAATGTCTAGTCTTCCGATTGAGCAGTGCTTTTGTACAAGAGTATAAATCATCCAACCCTGCTGGAGCCGCTACTCAGAAAGAAAGAAAAGCTCTCTCTGCCCATCTGTTTGGCAGAAAGGAAACGTATTAACTAATCACACAGTCAGGAATAAAAAGTGCCTTCTACTGCGGCAACAATCTCAGTTTGATGCAGACTTTAAACCAAGAACAGGGTGTGGTCTCTAGCCAAGCACAAACTTGCCAGAACACGTGTGAGACAGCTAATAAGCAACATGTGAAATATCAACTTATGACAATCTGGAGTAAGAAAATAGAAAAACAAATCAAAACAGAAAAAAAAAGCAGGAAAGATGAAAATAAAGGGAAGTAATTACATTTAAGAATCCTTTCGTCAACTGAAAATCAAAGAATAACATTTGCTTCCAATTTTGTGAATAGATAATTTGTGGTAAATTCTGAGATCCTCGTGCAGAATTGGAGAATCTTCCCCACGCGTGGTTTTGAATCCTGGTGACATATTAGGAACCACCTGAGAGTTTGGCTTGTTTGTTCTTCACTGTGTATCCCCAGGGGCCCTATACCAAAATTATTAAAAGATTTGACTTAGTCGGTCAAGTGTGAAGAGCAGCATGGACATAGTTCAAACGCTCTCCAGGTGAATGTTAAGTGTTGCCAGGTCAGAGCTCAGAAACTGATTACTGTGGCCCCTGCTGTTCATACCCAACAGAGCGCTTCCACTCCATGTCATTCCACGAGGGGGGCAGGCACTAAAACCAAAGGCCAGAGAGCAAGGCAACTAATTTGCATTTGAAAAGGCAGTAAAAGAGGCTAATTGAAGAGACAAAGGAAACAGCAGGATAAAAAAGAAAAAAATTTATTGACAATTCTCAGACCAGTAGCACTTTTCCTGTCACCTCCTACTCATATTGTGTGTGTGTTTGTGTGTGTGTTAGAGCAACCTATTTTGAGGGGGGAGCATTTGCTTCACTCTTCATTCTTCCCTTCTCTTTTTTTTTCAGGCCTTCCCATTTACCTGGTCAAACTTTGAGGGTAGAATTACACTCAACTTCTATATTTATATTATATACATAATACATTGTAAATATTATATTTATTTTCTATTTATATAATTTAAAGTAAGTTTTTTATTGTGTTACAAAGATATTTAAGGAAGAATATCTTTTAGCGAGAAGAAAGAAGAAAAAAGAAAAAAGAAAAGATGCCCTGGCTGCTATGGCTCAGTGGACTGAGCACTGACCAGCCTACAAACTAAAGGGTCACTGGTTCAATTCCCAGTCAGGACACATGCCTGCGTTGCGGGCCAGGTCCCCAGTAGGGGATGTAAGAGAGACAACCACACACTGATGTTTCTCTTCTCCTCTTTCATCCTCCATTCCCCTGTGTCTAGAAGTAAATAAAATGTTTAAAAAAATCTTTTTAATAAATAGAAAAAAGATACAAGAAAGGAATGGTCAATCTACAGTTTGCTCTGTGGTCCAATTATCTTTATTCTTCAACCATGCCAATCAGTTGGATGGCATTTACACCACACTTTCCTTTATACCTGGCTCACTGGATACAGATGGAAAACCAACCTGGACCAGGATCAGAGACTAGGATTTGTTCCCACCTTGACCTCCACTCTGAAGCCAGCCATATAACCTGCTCTCCCAAGCTGTGTCAGATGGGAACCCTATTTTCTCACTCTGGGAAAACAGTTCTTCCCATGGGACTCTTTTACCCCCACTATTCAATTATATAAGAAAGGCAAAGCTGCCCTAAGAAATCTTTACAGTGGGGGAGAATAAAACATCTTTCCTGTGTGTTTATGCAAAAGAAAATTTAATTTAAAAAAATGAAAGTATGTTTCTCCCATGAAATGACAGAAATTTATTATAATCAACCCCATGCTGTTTTTAATAAAGATCTCCCATATTTATTATATTTTCCTTCTCAATTAGGATACTGACAATGATTATCTGCATCGTGACTTATTAAAGCTTTACATCATTCATCTTTTATTTCTTTCCATCTTGGTTTTGCAGGCCTCAATCTAGAGATTGGCTGCCCTCAATACATAATTACTGAATTGAGTGGAATTGAATGAAATTTTTAGTTTTAGCCTTTGCTGAGAATGCTCAACTTCATAATTTTAAGTAGAAATCATTCTATTTATTTTTTCTTCCTTCTCCTCACACCCATGTAAAACATTTACAGAGTGTTTTACTGTGGCCCTAGCTGGTGTGGTTCAGTGGGTTGGAGCATCATCCCATAAACCAAAACGCTGCAGCTTCTGTTCCTGGTCAGGGCCACACATATGCCTAGGATGTGGGTTTGGTCCCCAGTCGGGGCACATATTGGAAGCAACTGATTGATATCTCTCTCTCTCCCTCTCTTCCCCTCTCTCTAAAAACAATCAATCAATGAGCATGTTCTTGCGTGAGAATAAAAAAGAGTAAAACAAAGAGCTTTACATCTATTCATTCATTTATAAAAGTATTTTACTAAGAAACAGAAGGTTTTATAAAGTCACTTTAATTATGGTAATTCCAATTATCTTATTTGTACTATTTGCTTTTTTAAACATGTATATCCTTACTACTGTATTTCACCAAGAGATAAAAAGAAAATTTTAAGAAAAACAAACACAGAAAAAAACATATAGAAAATATAGGAAAAAATGACCCAGTTGCTCTTCACTCCTAGACAATTTGGAGCAAGAAAAGATTAGGATGTCTTGTCCTAGTTCAGGTCATGTAATCATAGATATATCCCTTATGTCTTGGAACCTCAGTTAATACGCATAAAGCTATTGATACATGCCTGGCACACTGTAGTGCTTCAAAAGACTTGATTTCTTTCATTCCTTCCATTATCATACAATGAAGTCAGGGAAACTGAGACATCTGTGGAGATTTTCACAGAAGCAAATTAAGTTAACTGGCCAATAAGAATTCAAGGGCAAGAACAATGCATCCCCATTTCTGCAGAGACTCGACTGGACTCGCTCTCTCTCAGGACCTCTCTCTTCAGCACCCCCCCCCCCCCCATGCTCCCTGCTCCTCTCTCTCCTTCTTCTTCATGACCAAAAGATGCTTTTGATTAAATTAAATTATTTTGAAAATTCCTTTGATTGCATGATTAAGATCAACTTAATCACTTTGAAATGATCAGTGTTTAAGAGGATCCTGCCCATTGCCTGTCCTGTATGGTGACGAATGACAACAATTCATTATGAACCTGATTACAAGTACATCTTCAAGTACCATTAACTGATTACTGTGATGTGTCTAATTCCATTGATCTAATAAATTGTAAAGATGATGATGGTAAGAGGCTACCCAGAGTCGACTGACCTGCTATTGTGTAGCCCAAACCTTTCAGCAGGGAAATAATGAAGATGATATGGATCCATCCGGCTGCCAAGGGACTTCTCAAATCTTCTTTTTTTAAAAAAGGTTGGCAGGGGAAGAGTGAGAACATGAACAGATGCATTTAGGGAAAAAGCAAACTCCAAAGAAAAGAATATCTTCCACAACACCACAATGCAAAGTATTAATGGGGAGAGGGAGGAAACAGGAATTCTGATCACACTGTGGAAGAAAATAAATGGTACTTTGACTGTAAGTTAATAAAGGTAGAACTAGAGACTGAATACTTCCTGTGCCCAAGTTATACTGTGCCCGTAAAGCAGACCAAAGTAAACAAACCTGGCATTGAGCTGAGGAAGAAGAAGGAACAGACTGTTAAGAAAGTTAATCTCCAAGCAAAGGAGCAGGAACAGCAGAGAGGCTCTGGAAGAGACCTAGCTAAACAACCTGCAATCTAGCTTTCAACTTTCTGTAACTGAAAATTCCCTGAATTTCCTCGCGTAAATGGCAGTGCTGTAATTTACTCAAGTCAGGTATCTGTGCTGAAGAGCAGCAGGCAGGTCACGGGGGGGAGACACTAAGAGGGAACAGTGAGTCCCAGAAAGGCAGGATATGCTTTGTTCGCCGCTGTACCTTCAGGGTCTCTCTAAAGCACGGGTGGCAAACACAAGGCCTGAGGGCCTTCCATCTTCTTTTATCTGGCCCTGGGGGCAGTGCCAAACTCCTTGTCCCTAGTTAAGGAGTAACATTTATACAGTCCTAAAATTACATTCGGCCCTTGAAGACAACTGCGAGGCTGATGTGGCCCCCAGTGAAAGTGACTTTGACACCCCTGCTGCACTAGACTATCACCTGGCACGGGGTAGGCATTCAGTACATACTTGTTAATTAAGTAAATACATCTGTGCACAATATTACTGACTTGAAAAAATAAATAAACTGTCCCCTTTCTCCTTCAAGAATCAAGTGGCAAGAGCCTTCAATTAAAAGCCTTCCAGTTCTTGCTACATTCCTGCCCATCTCCCTCCAGGCTGCTTCTGTGCAGGACAAACCAGCTAACAATCAAGCTACAAAAGAAGTCCTGAGCTTTCTACCCAAGCTCAGCCACTATTATAAAAGAACCTAAATATGTGTCATATTTACCGCCAAAGTAAGGAGTTCAACTGAAGAGAAATTATGCCTTTACTAGGATTACACTTTAAAAAAATGGCAAACTCTCAGACTCACTCTTCAAGATTCCACATTTTAAGAGCACCAGCAAAGTAAGTACAACACAACATTAAAATAGTATCCTATTTTAATAGTATAGTATCCTCCTACTATTAATAATAGTATCCTCCTATTCTCTGTTTAACTCTAAAACTAACATCCCAGATGCTGATCACAACATAATACATACATGCAAATTATTACCATATTTTATGAGACAATTGTGATTTATGGATGCTTCTAACGGTGATCAGAGAACCTACAGATGGGAACAATTAATTTAAAATGTTGTGTCCACCAAACTAACCTCTGCTATCATATCATTCTCCATCAAGAATGTAGATTTGTTTCTTTAAGCCGGATTACATTACTGTGGCATTCATTGGCAGGCCAAAAGTTTTTGAAATTTTTACCCAAACAATGGACTTCCTGAACTGGCTTATTATATTTCAGAAAGTTAGAGACTAGAGCTGTAACCTCCGTCCATATAATTTGGAACTTTAAATTGGGCAGGAACACATTGCTGCTCTGTGGTTAAGAACACGAGGAAAGCAAGTAACATACTTTTCTGTGCTTTTTCATGCATTGCAACTTTACTAATTTAATTGGGACTTGCGAAGCTAATTCAATTACTGTCTTGGTCTGTAGTCCTGCAAGCAATTAATCTTTCAAGTTTTTATATGAAAATGAAAAAGACAAGGTCTAATACTGTGCAAACACCTTCTCCCTCAGTGCTGGAAAATCAGTGAACGGGCGTGTCATTCTCTTTAGCAACCTGCTATTTCAGTAAAGAAAATGCAACAGTACCGGGCAAGGCAAAGAGTTACAAACATTTAATTTTTGTATGATTTTTTAAGTTGAAAATATGGAAAATAAAATCTTATCTTCTACTGAATATCTAGAAGCATCTATGATTACCGGAATAGTTAAGGGAGTAAGTACACTACGGTGGTGGGGAGCAGCAGCTCAGGGACAAGCCTGAGTGGTGTTTCACCTCTGTCACATGGGTGACAGTATCTCCCAAACCTCTCAAAGGCTCAGTTTTCTCATCTGTCAAATGGGTGGTAAGAAGACTCACGCCTCAGAGAGCTGTTATGATAACTGAAGGAATCTAGGCCTGTGAGGCGCTGGGCCCGGAGCCTAGGCACACTGTAAGCACCTAATGAAGGTTGGCTTGTGAGATCTACGTTCACAGACATTTTTCTCTTCCATTTTGGGCGCTGATTCACCCTCTATGTGATGTTAATTCGGGGGGTCTGCCAATCTCCCCAGACCCTGAACTCCACGTTACTTGGGTGTCACTTAGAGTCCTTGGCTGAAAGGTGCCAGATCTAAAGAAGGGTTATCCCTCCCTCGTAGGAGGGTGTGGGAGGTGGACGGTCAGGAAAGCTCGGAAAACGAAAACTTGTGGCGACAGGCAGCAAGGACGACACGGAGGAAAGGCTTGTGGGTGGCGTCCCTGTCCCTGTGGCCAGCCATGTCCTCGCCCTTACTGTGATTTGGGCATGTGATTTAATATATTCCCTTCGTACCCATGAATTATAGAAAAAGGGTACCCATCATTTACAGTAAATGGAGCTCTAATTAATAAAACTGTTATTAGTAAAACAAAAAAATGCAGTATGAAAAAATACCCATTAGTGTTACTAGACTAATTACTTAGGTTATGTGGAAATAATTATGGCCATCTTTTAAATGGAACCTTAAGTTATACTGAGAATCAGTATCAAAGTAAATTCTATTAAACTATACGTCAACTTCATATTTTTACTCATTTAATGATCAGTGAAATTTATTTGCATATGTTTGCTAATATTGATATAAAAGGGACTGACATATAAACTGAAAAATGTCATCTATTACTTCTTTGTTATAGAAAAAATATATGAAGCTTCACATAAAGAAAAAAGAGTCCTAATAATTGGCTTTCTAAAATATAATGAATATTTATTAATTAAACATTTAATGATTTAAAAAGTATGCCCTGAATTTAAAAAAACATTAACTACTAAATACATACAGCCAGCTGTCAAAGACCAAAAAGGAAAAACAATAACCCATATATAATTCTTTACCTGAAAATATGATTATTATTAACCATTAATCACAGATACAATCACATACAACTATATGAAGTTGTATATGAACAAACACATAAAAAACACATAGCTACAAAAGCATAAACAGACTAAAGTAACACTATGTCACTATTATTCCAATGCAGCACAGGAAACTCCTCAACCACACCAGGCTAAAAAGAAATAATGCTCAGACAGCCTGAAATAAAATAATGGTTGTAGTTATAGTAAAGTCTTGACTGGAATAAACTTCAAGGAAAACTAAGAAAAAATTTATGAATGAAATAATGCAATCTTTTATTTTTGTCTTAAAATCGAAAGCTGAATAGACTAAAAGAGACTTCCTACACCTACAAATACAATGAATTATCCCAAATACAATGAATGTGTCCAAAATTACACAATTTTCTTATCCCCTTTACAGGTGAAATATCCTATGAAAGTATCAGAAGTTGTCTTTAGTAACTGATAGCACACCTGCGAACCCTAACACGTGGGTGTGCACGCACCTGCACTGGCACCTGAGCCGGCCTGCGTCCGTACGTGGAGTGGAGAGAGGGGTGCAGACCCGAGGCTCTCACTCCCCCGTGCAAACATGACTTTTTAACCTGAACTCTAGGCGCTGCACAGGTAAGAAGGCAAGCGCATTCCCTGATAACCTCACAAGCCTAGGGGGCAGGCATAGGATAGGCTAAGGCCAGCTGTGGCTGGGTGCCCAGATGTCCTGCTATCTGGCATCACTCTGCAGCCGCGTGGTGTTGAAGGAAAGTCAAATCTGGAATTGGGTACACCAAAGGGAGGTTGGAAGAATGTGTGAGAAGCCAAGAAACATTTATGCAGATTTAAGAGGTTCTTGACCCTGCAAGTCAAGAAGGAGCTTACAGGTGAGTGGCCAACGAGCAGACAAAGAGCGGAGATGAACCTGAAGGGACGACTTAGAAACCAGCCAGAAATCTGGGCATTAAGGTCACCAACACAGATTAGTTCTCTGTTCCGGGACCTGCCCCACCTCAGCTGAAGACCTCGGTCAGCACCTCAGTGTTGTCTTGGTTTTCGGGTTCATACTTTTATTTTAATGCAGAAATACTGTATGATCTGCTGAACTCGCTGAGACAGGGGAATAAGACAGTGGTTTGAGAAGTAGAAGAACAATATAACTGATGATGAGAGGTCCATTGTTCTATTTTTCTACTTTTAACACATAAACCTGTTGATTCAAATCAAATGAAAAACAATTCAACTACATTCAATGCTGTTGTACACCTTTAAACGTATATAACTTTACTTATCAGTTACATATCTGTAAAACTGGGGGGAATAAAAAATATCTCACAAAACATACCTGATGAAATTCTTTGTCAGCAATGAATCATTTGGTTGAAATACCTTTTTTTAACAGTATTTGTCAATTAACACATGCCTGAGAACAACTCATACCTGTGCCACTCCGTAATAACATAAAGCTCCATAGGCCACCATTAAAAACATAAATATAAATAATACACTATAATTGATAATAGAAAAAAATGGAAAAAGAGGTGGAAGAAAAAATGAGCATTGGAGAGAAGTGTTCTCTGGAATAGTTACTCACAAATAAAGAGCTGGCTCCATTTCAGGGTGCCCCTAGGGCACAGCACACATAGCAACTCTGTAAATAAATGATTATTAAGTAGCACTGAGAAGACCACTGTGATTTCTCCGTGCTCCAGCCCCCACCAACACTGAATGCTGTAAGCAGTATTACACAAGATAACCGACGTGCAAATGCTGTTTCTGATGGCACAGAAGTCGTGGTAAACAACAAAAGTATAAAAGCTATTATGGGTAATTTTCTTTCATTTACTTTTAACAGCAGGTAACATCAGCCAGCATTGCAAAAAATTATATCAGGGAAGAAGCAAATAGGAGAATTGCCAATCGTAAAAAAAAAAAATCATAAAGTTACAGCAACATGACTTTTTTTCTTTTGCCTCCAAATATAGTATGTGAAAAATGGGGCTTAGTGACATCCTGAACAGAACAGCTAAGTTCAAAAAGAGTCCAAAAAGTAATGTTTTTCAGCCCCTTAACGTGACTGACCACTGAGGAGGCAAATTTATATATAGTGAAGTGAAGCTTTAGTGATATAATAACACTTTTTTTTTACTGCTATGAAATAGCTTATTACAAAAAATGTTTCCTGTTCTCTGGAAAGTACTAGAGAAGCAAGAAGATGAGAAAAGCACATTTAAGGTAGACTTTAAATCGGATAAGGTGAGACAAGTGAACTTCTTATTTTTCCTTCCAAGCTTAAAAAATTACAACTGCAATAGCACCTTCTTTCTTGCTGCATTAACTTGGAATGTTCTGCTGGACTTTCCAGGGCTTCTCTAATCTGAACCAGCCAGCGCGTCTGAGTTTCCCACTCCAACCTCCAGTGCAGGCACCAGCCCTCGACACCTGGGCAGGGCTGGCTGACTTGTCTGACACACGACCACTGCCCCTCACTGCTGGGCTGTACTTTTGATGGTCCCGCCTTGAGTGCTCATCCCTCTTCCCCAAACCTCGTCTCTTCCCATCACCCCCAAGAGCACTGAGCTCAGGCACCCATGCACTCAACAGCTATGGAGTAAGCACCTAGTATGCACATGTCTGCACATGCATGTGCGCACTGCATGCGTGTGCATAATTCCTACATAACAGAGCACTATGAGTAATTCTTCAAAGATAGAAATAGCAATGCTGAGTGATGTGCAGACTGTGAGGGCTGCTGAAAGGCAGAACTTCGACAATGACTTGGGTCCCCAGCAGGCTGACTGGGAAGACAGTGACATGATGAGGAGAAAATAAAAGCTATCACTAGAAAAGACAGTAGGTGTGCTGTGTGTGTCCCACAGATACACAAATAAAACCAGGGTTAGAGGGTCAAGAAAATCACCACTGTGATGGGAAATTAGTTTAGCCTGAAGTAGAACTCACCTGAGAAAGGCTGAGTAGAAAAATGACTACCTGTCCACATGTCTGATCCAGCTCCAGCTACGCTTAAAGAAAGCAATTTCCAAACGCCCTTCCCTTGCGCGTACCAATGCCCGTGAATCCCACTGCTGTGGACAGCACGAGGCGGCGTTTCAGCTCTGCTTTTACTGTGTGAGTGAGTGGCTGAAAACTATTTTGAATGGCCTGTTGACTTTTTTTAATTTTATTTATTTATTTATCTTTAGAGGGGAAGGGAAGGAGAGAGGGAGAGAAATATCAATGTATGGTTGCCTCTCATGAGTCCCCTGCTGGGAACTGGCCTGCAACCCAGGCATGTGCCCTGACTGGGAATCGAACCGCGATCCTCTGGTTCGCAGGCCCTCACTCAATCCATTGAGCTACACCAGCCAGGGTGGCCTGTTGACTTTTAAAAATGCATCAAAATGCTTTTATTGAGAACAATGAAATATCATAATAAAAATATAGGCTGGCGCCAAAATTCATCTCTTACTTTTACTATGTGATTTACTGCCATTCACTAGTAAGGTGGTTACTCTATCATTTTAAACCAAAGTCTATAAATAGTACAGGCTGTTGTTTTAAATTAAATAAACTCTGTTGTGTGCCTGTAAAAAAGAAAGGCACTTTCATATTTTATTTTAAAAAGTAGTCTTGAAGAATATGTTTAAAACAATCTTACTTTATATATATTCAAATATCTCATATATGCACTGTGTAGTTAGATACCATTCCTCTACTTGCAATTATTTACTCTGTAAATTTTTTAAATATAAGGAATGTAAATTTTTATTTCTTAAAGAAAGTATTTTCAGTTTGAAAGTGCTTTTTATGAAATCAAATTTTTTTGCAGTTAATTTCCTTTTGAAAAATGATACCAAAGTATGTATATAGTCATTTCATTTCTTCAATAGTCTAGCCATTTGTTAAATAATATTTGATTCACTTATTATTTCCAGAAGAAAAAGTTTGAATGTCCAACCCTGAAATACTGTAAGAAAATTTTTAAATATCAGACCCTGAAATACTCTAGGGAAATTTCCTAGCTGATTTTGGTTATTTGTTCTCCTCACGTGTGTTTTTACGAGGCACTAAAGAAACCAGTCTCAAATCTCACCTGTTTTTGATTGCAGGTTTCTTCTTGGTTCTTCAGGGGCCTCGATTGGTTGATCAGCCAGGAAAACTCGAGCTTGGTCTACAGCATTGAGCACAGAATACTCTTTCTCCTTTAACTCGCGTCTCAGTGCCTTGACAAAGAGAAGCAAAAGTAGCACTTGGAATTAACGTGTTCAGCAAGTATGGGGTATCTTAAATTCGACTGTGTCCCACCACACTTGACATGGGAGCATCCAATAGCCAGCATTTAAGCAAAATTTGAAGTGAAAAATGTAAATTTTACACAAATGAATGATGAAATGCAAACAAAAGCAAAAAGATGAATCCTATGAAACTTAAATATGCAGAAAACGTACTTCACAAGAGTGTTACAGTGTATTTGAACTTACACTAGATGTACTTTTAGGGTTATCACTACTGTCAGATTGCTAAAACATAATAGCTTGTTCTAAATCACATTTTTCTATAAGACTGACAAAAAATTACATGCAATGGTACAGGAGAAGGCAATTTCATAAGTAGTAACCAGATCTTCAGAAGTGCTTTACATTCTTTGGAATATATTAAGAAAAACATTAAGAGATAAAAACAAATTAAAGTACATGAAATCAAAACTACACCTGAGAACAAAGGAAAAGACAGTCTCCCATGATTTTACAATATGTTCCACTTGTCATGCTGAAGCAATTACAGTTTTCCCTCCTGAGGTTTCTCATACAAACCTAACAATCTCAGAAGAGTTGTCTGAAGTTGCTGAAGAAGCACTGACAGGCTTCTAAGTAGGGTGAAAGTTGCACTGTAACACATTTGGTGATTAAAACTCTAGTTGATAGAATCTAAACCAACAAAGCTCAGCCCATGACTACTGAAAGATAAGAGTACACGAAGATTTTCTCAGGTGCTATTTTAATGCTGTAGCTAAATCAAAATTGTTGTTAATATTGTTATCCTCTTCAATTAGGCACAGAAACACCTGTCGGCTCCAACATTTTGCTTTTAATGCAGTTCCCTGATAACACGTTAGGAAAATTCAATTTTGTTTATTTTCTAAACTATCACATTCCAGTAGTACGTTAGCATCAATACAGTCTTTCCTTCCAAACATAACTGTTGTTTTTAATAGCATTTGACACAACTATGTTGGGATGATAAGCTATTTCCAGGCCAAATCCTCATTTTCCAGAGTAAATAAAAATTAAACATGAAATATCTACAAATACCAGACTATTCACCTTTTGTAGATGAACTGGAGCTAAACACCAGAAAACACTGTAACAACAAAGTTGTGAAACACCATCACAGGTGACGGGGTGAGAAGAGCTGGGAAGAGGAGACCGAGAGGGAGGGACAGAACGCTGGTTTTTGGTGATAAGAATTGTAAATATGTTGGACTTTTAAATTGTGTACGATTATGACTGATTAAAAATCTAAGCTGAAAGAATAAAAGTGAACACCAGTCCATAACTTAGACACAGTGATAAAGTACACAGTGTGAGAGGAAACTAAACTTTGTTTAAATCCATAGGTAACACTTATGCATCCTTTCTATCATTTATGTAACCAAAGACTGACCATGAAGCAAATACAAGGCAGAAAATTCTAGATCAATTATCACCTAAGAACATGAAATGGCTATTTTGGGGGAAAAGCGACTAAATTCCCATTATCTCTATTTAAGAAAGGCAGGTTACAAAAAAGTACCAAGGTGGTACACCCCCAGAAAACAAGATGATCTTTGGAAATTTAAAGTTTCTGATAAACAGAAACAAAGGGGACACAAGAAAAATGGAGAAATGTGTTTTTAATCCTGAAATACACACACATTTACAGGTCTTGAGTTAATTATACCTTTAACATAGATCATTGTTACAACAAGAAGCTCCAAATGAATGAAAATACTCCTAATATTTACTTCCAAAACCAACTGGAAATATAAAATAATGATATGAGAAAGCATGTTGCCTAAAAGACAGCAGTGAGAAACAGTAGCAGAATTCCTAAATATTTTAGTGGTCAAGAGTATTTATCCCCCAAACCAAAAACCTAACCAGTACAGTCAGGTTTTCTGTGGGAACAGGAAAGATTTTTAAACAATGTTCAGAGCTGTGCTAGCTTTCTTCTCTGGGAAAGGGAAGCTCCAGGAATGCACAAATTGCACGCAAGCTCCTGGAAGGAGCTAGAATGACTCACGCTGGTCCAGCAAATAGGATGAAGGGCCCACAGACAGTATTTAGAGCCTTGGCATAAATGAGAAACCAGGAAATACCAACAGCGGAAACTAAACGCCAGCAGAAAACTGAGTGTGTGACAGTGGACACTCAGGGAACAACGAACATTTAATGCAGAGAACCCAGCAACAACTGAGGTTGAAGAGGTGGACAGACATCAGGGCCAAAGACTGTGCTATGCAGTGTCCTAAGCATCTGAGACTTAACCAGTGATGGGTGCTGGGCAGCCACTGAAGAGCCAGTCAAGTGGGGAGGGGGTGGTGACTGTCACATTTACATTTTTGTTTTTTATAATATCGTTGTCAGGTCTCCTAGATTCATGCAAAACAAATTTGAGTTGGAGAAAGCTACTCAGGACTGGAGAATCTAATTTTCCTTCCTGACCATGTTAAACTCCAGCACTTCAAAAAACAGGGGTGTGAGGAACTGTCTCATGAACTCCTTTGACATGGGAGCTAAGGTGGGAAAGTAGAAGAGGCAAGTGCGGGCATGTGGGAACCATACCAAGTGAGTAAAAATGTGGGGTTCAAGCCCCAATGCCAATTCAATAACCAGATCGGAGAAAACAGCATACACTTAATAATATCTGTGCATACTCTATTTTGCAAACTTAACTTTGTTGTTCAATGTGTTCTGTTTCAATTATATTTAATTGCATGTCAGAAATGGGCTTAACTTTCAACAGCATTACACATATAATCATTTCACTACCCTTTACCTCTCAATTAGACATGAAAAAAGCCAGCATTTCCAACCACCTGGTGAACATTAATGATAAGATAATTAGATTCCAACCGAGTTGTTTTGTACACATAGCTACAAAGTGGCATTCAGCTTTGGGCTCTGATACCGCATGACTTATATATGGGCTTCCTTAAATGAGTATAACATAATCTAATTGGAATTTTTCTTATTTAATGACTTTATATTTTCATTCAAAACAATTCTGTTCTCAGACGATAACAAGTATTGACAAGGATGTGAAGAAGTTGGAAGCCTCATACGGTGCCGGTGGAACAATGAAATGGTACAGCCACTTTGAAAACCAATTCGGTAATTCCTGAAACTGTCAAACACAGAGTTACCATATGACCTAGCAATTCCACCCCTAGCCGATGTACCCAAGAGAGCTGAAGGCATATGTCTGCACAAAAAAACTTGTACATGCATGTTGACACCAATATTATTCACAATGGCCAAAACGTGGACACAACATAAACATTCACCATTTGGTCCGTGGATGAATAAAGTGTATATCCATGCAATGGAATCTCATTCAGAAACAAAAATGAAATACCAACACATGCTACAACCTGGATGAATTTGGAAAACATTACGCTAAGTGAAAAAGAGCACAACACAAAAGCCCATTACTTTAAAATGCCTGAATAGGTAAGTGTACAGAGACACAAAGTCGATGTGTGGTTGCTTAGGATGGGAAAGAAAGAGGAGCGATGGTGGTGGGGGGAGTGGGGGGTGGTCACTGCTCATGGATGGGTCCAGGGTTTCTTTTTAGGAGAATGAAAATGTTCTACAACTAGATTGTGATGATGGTCCTATGACTCGGGAAATAGACCAAAAGCCACTGCGCTGTACCCTTTAATGGCATGCATTTTATGTTATATGAGTATCTCAAATTGTTATTAAAATAATTCTTTTCTTTCTCCTAAAAAAAGTGCTGCAGGAAATCTGCTTATTTTCTAAGCACTATTCCCACCCTCCTGGAAAGGAACAGCTCATCGCCCGCACTCAGTAGGCCCCACATCACTGTTTCCAGAGCATCCGTATTCCTCACGCAGCTCATCCTGATACACTGTCAGTTCTTCCAAGGTAAGGCTCACATCTTAACCACGTGAAGTTCTCAAAGTCTGCCTAGATATTTGAGGGGGGGACCCAGAAAATGGAATTTATTGATTAAAGATTGTGTATTTATTCTTACATGTTCAAACTTTTTTAAAAAATATTTTATTTATTTATCTTTAGAGGGGAAGGGAAGGAGAGAGGGAGAGAAATATCAATGTATGGTTGCCTCTTGTGCATCCCCCGCTGGGAACTGGCCTGCAACCCAGGCATGTGCCCTGACTGGGAATCGAACCACAATCCTCTGGTTCGCAGGCCCGTGCTCAATCCACTGAGCTACACTAGCCAGGGCTTAAACTTAAAGCACCTTCAAAGTGCTCTCCATTTGATGCAATACACCTATTGAGACGATTTTTCCTCTGCTCAAAACAGTTTCTGAACTCATCCATTTTGATGCTTTTATTGCTTCTGCCATTTTTTGTTTCACCTCTCTCACATTGACAAAACATTTCCCTTTGGGGATGTTTTCCATCCAGGGAAACCAAAAACTAGTTGCTCTGGTGAGATCAGGTGAACAAGGATGGCTGGGCATGGGGGGGTCAGGCTGTTTTTGACCAAAAACTGCTGAACACTCAGCGTGGTGTGGGCAAGTGCACTCATACATCACCCATCATGAAACGGGCAAATGCATTCAAAGAGTCTTCAAAAATATTCACTGAAGCCAGGACGCAGCCTCTCACAACAGCGCCAGCTGGTGCACGGATACAGACGGGTTCGTAGAACACTCACCTAGTGGGGGAAGCCTGGACTACAAGGGATCCGCCTCCAGAAGATAGAGATCCCTCCTCATATGTAGAGAGTACTATATAGGCTTGGGAAACAACGAATAAAAGGACTGCTTTCAGAATTACATACTATGTAGAACCTCAAAATATACCCAAATCCCTCAAGTCTTATTATCCTAAGTTGAAATAACTATTGAATTCCAGTTAGCGCTGGATTATTTGAACTACCTGCTTTGCAAATTATTGGTAAACAATTTTCAGATGCAAAGTTAGTTTTCTCCTATCATCTGTCAGTTAATAAGTACCAACTATTCCAGTTTGCTGTTGGTCATTATTCTCTCCCTAGATAAACAAGGAACTGAGTTCACTAAAAAAAAAAGTGGTATGAACCCATTTTATCTACCACTTTTGAGCACATTCTAATCCATGAGATAACTGCCCAGGGCATAGTTTCATACAGTTTCAAAACTATTGCAGTGATTAGATTGAAGGTTTAGCCATTATCACCACTGTGTATCGAACCCATCTAAAACTGCTGGCTTGAAACAATGATGAGTTATTTTTCACAATTCTGTGGGTTGGCAACTTGGTGGCCAGCAGGACAGCTGGTGCCACCAGAGATCATCCCCAAGGCTGCAGTTGCCTGAGAAGTCCAAGGCGGCCTCGCTCACAGGTCTGGAAATGATTGCTGGATAGAGGCTGGGGCACCTCAGTCTCCCTCTGCACAGTCTCAAACCACCCAGTCGGCTGGACTGGGCTTCGTCAAAGCGCAGAGGTTAGTGTTCCTTCCGGAACCCCAGAGTAAAAGCCACAGGACGGCACAGACGGCAGAACAGCTCTGCCCACCAACACCTCCTACAACAATAGAAATGTTTCAAAGCTGTGCTGTCCAACATTGTAACCACTGGCTGCTTGTGACAATTTTCCACTTGAAATACGACTCGTGCAAATGAGAAACTAAATTTTAAATTTCATCTAATTGGACTGATTTACTTTTAGGTATAAATGGTCACATGGGGCTAAGGGTCGCCATATAAATCGGTGCAATTCTAGAATTTGCACAGCACTTCCACCACATTCCACTTTTGAAAGCAAGTCATGAGGCCAGCCCAGGTTCAAGAGACTGGAGAAAGGTACTGACTTTCTTGCTGAGGGGAAGAGCAAAGATCTGTGCAAAGGGGCCTGAGACAGAGAAACGTGGTTGTAGCATGGGCTACGGCGATGCGCCGCACAGGCTTAGGGGCCAGTGGAGGGTGAGGGCCGGCGTGGGGGTTAGTTGTATCTAATGAAAGTGGTCACAAAGGCATCCCAGAGACAGTGATATTTGAACAAAGATCTCCATACGGCAGACATCTGGCGTCCTTGCTGACTCACCCCTGGCCATAGACCTAAGGAGGGCTCCGTGTGGCAACCTGTCACAAAGCTTATGTGTCTTCCATTCTACGGCAGTAGACAGAATCGGCTTAACAAGGAAAAAGGTATGCAACGATGTCAAAAAATAAAATTGAAATTATGTTTTCAAAGTTGCATGCTCTAAGGTCACTAATGTGAGGGACTATATAGTCTCAGATTTGTCAAGAGTCAAGAATAATAAATGGGGAACATCCTAATTATGGCCATAAGAAAATATTCAACTTCTCTCACATCCAAGGTGGCATGAGGGTATATTAGAATTTTCCAATCATAATTTCCAGCAAAATGAAAATGTCAAAACAAATATTAGAGTCATACAATCTATAAGGAAATATGCCAGGCACAAGAGAAAACGGCATTTACTAAGCCCTGACCCCAACTTTTAAGGAATTTATACTAGTCTAAAGAGGGAAGAATAATGCTGATGAGGACACAGGGAGAACCACAGACCTTTGAGAGCGGTATAAACAGGGCACTGAGGAAACACACAGGGGGTGGGGAGGGAGCTGGAGAGGAGGTAGCAAGCCACCTGCTCAAAAATTCATCAATTGTGTCTAAAAAAGAAACTGGAATTAGGTTAAAGGTAATTTGGATAAAAGGAATTCAAATAAACAGAATAAACAGGTGAGGTGATCTAGTCTCTCATTGTTCTCACGCCTTCTGCAGGCTCACTTAAACCAAATGAATCCTTGGAACGTCAACTTAATGAAGACCTGACTCCAACACCAGAATTTAACGACTNGATGAGGACACAGGGAGAACCACAAACCTCTGAGAGTGGTATAAACAGGGCACTGGGGAAACACATAGGGGCGGGAGGGAGCTGGAGAGGAGGTAGCAAGCCACCTGCTCAAAAATTCATCAATTGTGTCTAAAAAAGAAACTGGAATTAGGTTAAAGGTAATTTGGACAAAAGGAATTCAAATAAACAGAATAAACAGGTGAGGTGATCTAGTCTCTCATTGTTCTCACGCCTTCTGCAGGCTCACTTAAACCAAATGAATCCTTGGAACGTCAACTTAATGAAGACCTGACTCCAACACCAGAATTTAACGACTGAAATCACAGTGCTCCTTCACACTGATTTCTCCGAGCCCAGCCTTTAGTGCATCTCACTTTTACTGCCTCTTCTCTGTTTGCCCCTTTCAAAGTCAGGGTGCATTTTGGTAGCTGCTGGTGCTTCTCTCCCTTGCCAGAGAGCAGACACAATCACTCCTTATTCAACTCTAAATGCCTAGAAAGACTCTCAAGGACCCTCCTGTAGTGGCCTGGGAACATTTCTCCCCACCTGCTACAACTCAGCGGGAAGGGCAGGGGATAAGGACGTATAAAGAAGCGACGGGCAGAGCTTAAGTCAAAAAGTCTCACAAGTCAATCAGCTGTTCTTTATTTTCACCATGAACATGGCATCCGCTCAGCAAATGGCCATAATATTACCAGTTATTCCTGTCAGCACTAAGTACACAGGATCCTACAAGTCTCTTAATATGAAAGCAGGGTCAGCGACAACCTGGAGGAGGGCAAGGAATCAAGGCCAGCCTCTTCTGTCCTAAGCTGGTGACCTGTCACTTTGGACAGAGATAAGGGGAGAAGAAAGGAAAATCTGCAGGTGTGTGCTAAATCTGGGGTCATCCCTCTTCCTCAAACTACAACTGCCTCCTCTTCTTTCTTTAATCTAAAGCCATCACCGAAATTGTCTGTATATCAAGTGCCAGAATTCACTGGGGTGCACTTGTCTTCACGTTTTCTAGATAATATTAGAATTGCACATAAATCAGATCATTTTGCTCTCTGGTCTACATGGTGTCCCCGTGCACTTAAAACAAATTCTAAACTTCTGGCCAAGATCTGGACCTCCTTTGCTCTCCTACCTCCACTACAAGTACACTCTAATTCTAGCCGCAAAGTCTTTATTTCCATTCCTGTAATATGCCAAGCTTTGTCTGCCTCGTGGTCTTCACAGTTCAGAAAGCTTTTGTGTCAAATCTCCAACGGCTGGCTCCTTCTCACTATGTATTTACATTGTAACACTGAATACATATACCTGTTGGGTGACTGAATGAAGAAATAAGTAAACTGACTTGAAAGAAAAAAGAGGAATCTGGGTGGAAGTGGAGAGCATTTACTGAGTGAAATAAACCAGGTGGTGAGGGACAAATACCATATGATCTCAACTCTCACTGGAACCTAATCAACAAAACAAACAAGCAAGCAAAATATAACCAGACACACTGAAATTAAGAACAGTCTGACAGTAACCAGAGGGGAGGTGGGAGGGGGTAATGGGGGAAGGAGGGAAGAGTTTTCAGGAACAACTATAAAGGACATATGGACAAAACCAAGGGGGGTGGGGTGGAAGCAAGGGAGGGAGGTGTGTTTGGCTGGGGTGGGGGGGAATGATGGGTGGCAAACAGAGCCAACTGTAATTGAACAATAAAATAATTTAAAAAACAAAAATAACAAAAAAAGAGAGAAAGGGAGATTCAAGAAGGAAAAATGGGAGTAGCTCATAAAAAGCTGGTCTCTGTAAGAAATCAGCGTGAAATAACTCCAAGCAGAAGAGCGGAGAATTCATCTCCTTACAGCTCTTTATAGAAACAGTCATTTCTTAGGCCACAATATCTGTGGACTTTCTCAGCGATGCCACTGACCCTCCCCGGTCAAAGTCGAAGAGATCCACTAGGGTCAGCCTTCCTAACCTTCAGAGACCAAGCCCCAATGCCACCTGACCAAGGTAGAAACATCACCTGGCCTTCCAGCAGAGCCAGCCTTCCGTCCTGTGTGTCTCCACAGCTCGTGGCATCTGCTCTGCAGCAACGCCCACCACAGGTGCCTGTCCTGGCCTCTATACACACCTGACTCCTACACCAGACTGCACAAACTACTCTCTGAAGACCCGTATCTATGCCCCAGAAGTAAGAATGGAAACTCAGTGCATTTATGTATGAGAGAATAAGGAGACATTTAAAATAATTTTTGCAGTGTTGTAAAATCAGATAGAAATCTGCAACCAAAATCCATGTATCAGAGCCCAGCAGGTACGATGCAGGACACGCTCATCCACACGAAACCTTGGGTTTGCACCATCACCCCCCTGCATGTTACTGACAAGTCTCTCAATCTCCCTAACTGCACAAGTGAGACCATGAATATAGGCATATTTTGAAACTATTGTCATAGTTTCAGTGTCATAGAATAGCTACCTACCGTTACAACATGCTAATCTAATGCCTTACCACTGTTCTTCAAAACTGAATTTCTCTCCCCAGCCTCCGTGCAGTTACACGTGGAGGAAAGTTCTAGCTGTTTTATCTACAGTTTGGGTAACTAATACCAGTACACAACTCTCTATCAGCAGGAAAAACTGAAGTCAACTCTTCTAAGGGAGAAATTATTTCATTATGAGAAAAATGGAATTAAGGGATCTTCCGAATTAAGACACAATGTTTGTTAAGCATAAACCTGAATTCCAAGCCTATATCACTTTCAATTTTTAGAGAGAAAACAAATAAATGCTGTGTCATTGTGTGAACCAATCTGTACCAGAATAAAATTGTACTGTAAACCTCTTTGGAGGTAAAAATGGTTAGCCAGATTACATTACACACACTAACTAGATAGAAATATCAAATTTCTTCAACTGATCAGTTTCACAAACAATGGGCCCCTTTTCCCTGTCCTTCTAGGTGCAATTAAATCAAAACATCCAATCAGCCTCTTCATTCTCTGTGGGAGAGAATTTTGAGTCAGACATCTGACATCCTAAACCCTTCTCTAAATTCCCATACTGACATAAAATACAAGCATTTTAATGGGAAAAAAACATTCAACAGAAAGAGGGACAAAAATGAGAAATCACAGGCAAGAATTGCAATGAAACTTCACTTTCATATGTTGCTGGAGGCAGAAAATTGGTTCAATCATTTGGGAAAGTAGGTTGGCACTCTATCAAGGGTCATTACTATGTGCATATTGTGTGAAACAAGAATTTTACCACTGGGAATATGTCCTAAAAAATCATCCAAAAACGGCTACAAACACAAAACTTTTCATTATACCGTTATTTACGATTAATAAAAATTGAAATCAACTTAAATACCTCACACCTGGAAAATATTTAGTTTCACTAAGGCATGGCTACACTAGGGACCATTACGTAACTTTGAAAAATTATTGTAGTAATGACTACATAGCAGCATGAATAGGCACAGCATCCATTTATGTGTGAAAGACAGGATCAAAACCCACAGACTCTATAAACACTGTGTGAAAGGTGAATACACAAAAAGGAAATGATGTCAAATGAAAATGCTTGTGTTACAGCCATGGAATTATGACCATTTTTTTCATTAAAACCTATAATATATTATTATTTTCATAATTAAACATTATACTTTGAAGAAAGGAATCTCAAATAGAATCAAGTTCATTTATCATTGAAATTATCATTGGACAAATTATGACTTTTAAAGAACACAGTTATTTAAGATTGCAAATAATTTTAGAAGCAAACTTTTATTAACTACAACAATCATAAAACTTTTCCATATGTTTCATTTCAATATCTCTGAAGCTAGGTTTATTTATAAATCATAATATGTGACAACATAGTTGCTGAATGAGAGAGTCCATGTGTTTAAGCTGCTCCCTAGGTTTGCTAGGAATCATAAATCTTCAAATTTTCAAAGCGTCAAATTTCTACATAAGAAAGACACACAAACACTGGGAGAGCCTGGCAGTTTTCAGCACAAAAGGATAAAGTAATAAGCTATATTTTAAATACTATCTCAATAATCAAACACATGCCAATCTTTCCCTCTCCTATGAAAATCTTTCTAACTCTTGTTTTGAATGACTTAGACAGGATTAAGACAGGCAAAAGACAACCTCTTAACTGACCACAATATTAAAGCATAGAGTATAACGGTGTTGACTAATTTTCTCACAATTTCAAGCATGTCGTGTAATTGAAACTATGTCTAGCTCTTGAGAAAAGATCATTGCTCACTTTTTGTCAGCTATTGCCTTTATTGAAGATTATACTATGTAGAGTAGAATTATTACCAAAATGTAATATACTTCCAAACATGAATAAGGAAAAAGGGGCTAAAGAGAGATAAAAAGAAACACTCACACCAAAGGATGTGTTACCTTTGGGTATATTTCATTCATTCAACATTCAACAACTATTTCTTGGGCATCTAGAGTGCCAAGCATAGACAAAGAGCCAACAGAAAATAAAAAGTAATTATATTTGAAAATGACAAATGCCACCGAAAAAATAGAATAGGGTAAGAGACTAGGAATGCTGGGAAGGAAGTTACAATTCAAATAGAAAAGTGTGTAGGCTTCATTGGGAAGATGCCACACAGCAAATATTTGGTAACAGTGGAGTCAACCACGTGGCTGTCAGGGAAAGAGAATTCTAGGCATAGTAGATAGATAGCATGGAGCTGTGACTGAAGGCGCACCAAGAGGCCAGATTGGCTTAAACCTGGTTGGTTGTCAGAGCAAAAACAGTAAAAATGAGGTGAGTAAGGGGTGAATAGGGGGTAGCTCTGATCGTAAAGTTTCTCAAAAACCATTCTGAGGACTGTGGCCTTTATTCTGAATTAGACAGAGAGCCACTAAAAACTTCTGATTTATTTGACTGGGAATACACTGGCTGCTGTGCTAATATGAAACACACACTGGTGACTGTAGCTATAAATTGTTACAGGTAGTCAGGTTCAGATACTATATTTTAAGCATAAAACCAACAAGATTTCCCAAGAAACTGAATATGTGAGAAAGGCAATATTGAAGAAATTACTGTTTTTTTTACCTAACAACTGGAATAGAATTCTATCAATTGAAATGGGGAACACTGAGTAGAATTTTCAGGGGGCAAGTTCAGGAATTCAGTATGAATATATTAAGCCGTAGATATCTATTAGAATCCCAATGAGAGAGGACATGTAAACAGATATAAATTTGGGAGTGGTCGGCATAAAGATGGCTTGTACAACCAGGAGACCAGATTAGTCCAGGAAGGAATAGAAATAGAGAAGCCGACATCGCCTGACCTCTGGCGCATCCCAATTTTAGGAGCTTGAGGGAAGCAGGAAGAATCAGCGAAGGAGACTGAGAAGGAGCTACCAGTGAGGCGAGAAGAAAATCAGGACTAGAGCAGTGACCTACCAGTTAAGTGGAGAGACAGAACAGGACAGTCAGCGAGTCACCAGGAAAGGGAGGACTGAAAAGCAGCCACTAATCACAACCCAGCCAACACTGACAGGCATCACAAGTCACAGTGACAGGCATGTAAAGGAGTACGGGGGCTCAGAATGGTCGACTTACTTGAGGGGAAAGAAGGTACTTCAAGTAAGTTTTAAGAGGCTTTTGTTATTGTAAAAGTGTTGCTTTATGTATGCCAAAACATGAGTGGACATTAATGTTTTCCTTCTCGATGTGAACGGGTCTGGATATATAATGGGCAGAGCCCAGTGAGAAGTGCAAGCCAGGGTCCCCTGTCCGACAGCACTCAGAATTTCCAGGTGGCGGCCCCAGGGCAGTAAACCAAGCGCGGGGCCCCTCTAGAGCAAAGCCCAGGTCGGTCCTGACCGCGTGGGACATGCCCAGGAAGCTGGCCCCAGACATAAGGCATCTGTCCTATAACCAACAGAAATGCTGCTGGTACATAGGCTTCCTTCGCTTTTGATTTCCAAAAAGCACTGCTTACCGAGGAATACAAACAAAAATAAATGGTATCAACATAAGGCGGCTCTGTTGGAATGCAATTTGTTTTTCCCCCCAACTTCCTTTCAAAGCTAAATCAGCATATATGGATCCGAAGTCATTATAATACGACAGCAAAGAAGGGCAGAAGAGTCATCAAATTTGATAGCGCTAATAAAACCACATGAAAGGGGGAAAGGAAACAGGCTTATTTTCACTGGTGTGCAGATGCAATTTAAACAAAAAATCTTCTTCCTAGTGCTTAGAAGTTCCGGTTAACATCCCTAAATGAAAATGTAATATATAAATTTATTCTGGTTCCATCGCATTGATATAAAAAATGATGCCTTGATCCGAATGCTAAGTATAAATGCTGAAACTAAGATAGGAATTCTCCAGATTCTCATAGTGATACAGCGTCCTTTCCTATATTTTTAAAAATACATGCACACATAAATGTGTATCTTTACCCAGCCAATATGTTCAGCATTTACTGCTATCAAGTACAGTATTAGGTGCTGAACTTGCATTTTCTTTCTCGTCCAGTCTTATTCAATGCATAATCCAAAAGGGAGGTGAACAACCTGCTCACTGGACTTTATACTTCCAGTCTATACCATGGCTAATTTGGAGGATTTTCCCGCCAGAAGTTTTGGTTAAAAATGTGTAGCGAAGTCTTATTCCACAGTTTCTTCTAGCTCAGAGGCAGCTTGCTTTGTGGACTGCTACCCAATCTTCCCAAGTACAAATACTCATGAGTCATCTGTGCCTCCCCGGCTTCCGTTCATGCTCATCATACAGGGCTGTGATGTCTACTGTCATTACTTCTCCTCAAGCTCCTCAGATCTCTGCTGCCAGAGGGTGACATCTGTGACAGCAAAAACCGATGCACACCCAGTACCCAGAGAAGTATGTGGCAAACATACTTCCTGAATAAAGAAATAAACTGCCCTGGCTGGTGTAGCTCAGTGGATTGAGCACGGGCCTGCGAACCATACAATCGAGGTTTGATTCCCAGTCAGGGCACATGCCTGGGTTGCAGGCCAGTTCCCAGCAGGGGACTCATGAGAGGCAACCATACATTGATATTTCTCTCCTTCTCTCCTTTCCTTCCTCTCTAAAGATAAATAAATAAAATCTTTAAAAAAACAGAAAGAAAGAAACTGTTAGATAAATGAAATTGTCTCAGGACTCAATTGGTCAGGAGGCAGTTCCCTAGGAATGGGTTGAATAAAGGGGTGGATTATATTGCTTGGTTTTACAGACCCCCTATTTCTTGACTACATTTGTGGTCCACTGTTAGTTTCCCCACCAGAGAGGGACAGCTACTGGGCCGCCTTGATTCTCCCTCTAAACTTGGATAGACCCTCTGGGGTGGGGTTCCCATTGCACCTACCAGGTTCAGGCGACAAGCTGGACTGCACACAACTAAATGGAATGCACTGCTGCTTGTTTCCTAACAGACTGTGTAGGGCTGTGCGTTTGATATCTGATAAGAAGGAAGTCAACATAGGTAGCAAAGTAGGAGGGGAACTTGGAAAGCAATTTTAAGCAATTTTAGCAAAAGGCCAATTTCCCACCTTACATAGTAGCCTCATAGAACAGCATGACCTTGAAATTACAGGTTTACAAGGGGTAGGGGAGAATCTCAGATTGCTTTACCAGGGGAAACACTCACACAAAAACATACACACACACTAAATTTTATGGTGGGGTGTTGATGCTTTAAAGATGATGTTCAAATTTGTTATTTTAAGAAGTAAGTTTGCTTATGTATTTGGCAACTCGATTTAAGGGCCTAGTGTCCTGACTCTTATGTAATGAGATTTGAATGTAAAAATTAGATTTGGATTAAGCAAAGGACAGAGTAGGCCTGAGGGAATGGACAAACCAACAAGAAATTTTACCTGAATCATACACTTCGGATTATTCTAGACGGTTTCTTTCTCTAAAATCAAATATTCATTCTGTTGGGGACATGGTGTTAGGTCTCTGAGAACTGCCCCCAAATAACTTAATACTTACATTGTTATGAAAATGAAGTGAACGTTGAAGAGCAAAACTTGCACTGGCAATTTTATCAAATCATAAAGTATTTTTGGCTAAAGTAAATCTATAACATTACAAATGAACGCTACATACTTTGCAAGTGATTGTTGATTAACAATCTCACACTCCAAAAGTAAAGGTGCATATAAGTGACCTCACTTCCTATAAACTTTAAAAAATGATACTAAAAATTTAAAATTTAAAATGTTGTCACTGTGTGGCAAAATTCAACTGCCCATTTATTCAAAAATGGTCATTAAAACTACATATTTTAAAGTAGTAATTTAGCTTGAACATTTGAGGGAATTAAATATGTACCTGCATGAGAAAAATGATTGTGTTCTTTATAAACTGATATTCATAAAGATTGGAAGGTGATCCCTATCTAACTTAACAGGTTAATACTAGGTAGTCATGGGAAGCTACTTCTGCTGGGCTACTTCTGCTGGTAAGTAACAGTAATTAACATGCTTTTATTTAATGAAAATAACTTGTACAGCCTAGACAGTTTATGACAAAACGGACATGATCCAACCATCATGCCTGAGTCTCAGCCATCACGGGAGGAAGCGTTAGTCGGTTTCCTGAGCACGTACTATGTGCCGGGCCCCATGCCAAACACTCCACTCTCGGGCCTTCTGACTTATTATTAGTATTTAATGGGTCTGCTGCCTATGTGCACATTTCATTAAATTTTAAACAAAGTATTTATTACAGTTGTTAAAAACCTATAATGTTCTGAGTCACGGACTGAAACAACCCAGAAAATATAGGCATTTGATGTTTTATAATAATATCAGTTCCTAAGATACTTACATTGCAGGAAGAAAGGAGTCACTCCCTTCATTGTGTAAGAGACCGTGAGCAGACCCTTCACTAGCGGGCTTTTCTCCCTTATCACTCAGGACCCAGGACGGCTACAGTGTTCGGCAGCATCAACCCCACAAACTACTTCGCTTTTCTGCCCTGCTGCTGGTCTAGAGAATGTATGTCCTATCTCGGAGCCCAATTTTTCCATATTTGGTTTTCTGGTTTTTTAAAATATTTTATTCCTAATTGGTAGATGTTTTGAGCAGGTGAGATGTTTGAATGCATGCCTTATGGTATCATCCTAAATAGACGTCTTGGAGCCATCACTTAAATAGTCAAATGGCTAATATTTCTTCTGGATGCCGCCACAAGGACAAAGCACTTAGGTACATGAATTATTAAATATGTCACTGAAGTGCACAGGCTGTGCCTTATTACTCTTTGTATATTTCAGCATCAAATTCACCATATAAGCATTCAGTGAAGGGTATTGGTGGGTAGGTGGGTGGATGGATGAATGAATGAATGGCTGGCTGGCTGACTGATAAAGTAATTGGCATTGCCATTATCAAAGAACAGTTATGAAAAAGTGTTATCAGATCATTGGTGCACATATAAGGACTAAAATATAGAAATATATGTGGGAATCAGAAGAGTTGTAAATATATGAGTTCCCATAAACCAATCCCTATATATCAACATGACTGCCCACATTAATATGACATACCAGAGTCTCTTACGATAATTACCTGGGATGGGGAAAGAAGCCTGGACCTAGAAGAAAGTCATGCAAACTCAAATGTAAGATAGTGCATATTAATTGTGTTCCTTACTTATGCTAACATTCAAATATTGCCTTTAAAGGCAATTAGATTAATGGTTAAACATTTATAATTTGTTCACCTTTGATAAGCTAACAAAAGGCACTGTATGCTTTATGGGCTTGGCATAAACTGTTTTATTAAAAACAAGAAATAAATCATATCCCAGTCTCTTTTATAGTATCTTACTCTACATAAATTCTCAAATACATTGTTGTTTCAATGACTTTACCCCATTTCCTGAGTAGTCAAAGTTATCATTTAAGCTTCCAACAGGCTAAAAGAATAAATGCCAAGTTATGATAGCAAAATTTATAGTGCCCAAATATAATAAACCCATGATAAAATACAAAATGTAAACATGGAACAACTAATTCTTTTAAATACTAGAAAATATAAGCCCTAGTTTAAAGAAGAACTCCAACAGCTAATGCTTATGTGCACCTACTATGTGTACTGTGCCAAGTGGCTCATATACTGATGTGCACCTACTATGTGTACTGTGCCAAGTGGCTCATATACTGATGGCCGAAATAGGACTGAAGAGATTGGACAACATGCCCCCAAAGCCTAGATCACAAAGCTAGTGAATGGAACAGGTGGGAACTGAAACTGGGTCCATCTAAGGCCATGTGCTAAGTTCAATACCTTTGTATAGAAAGGTCCAACATTAGGTGCCTCAGAATAGAGGATACTACACCACTATCCACATGAGAAAAGCCCCCCAAAGTATTGGTCAACTTTAATACATAAACTGCTGAGGTTAGTCTGATGTCTACTTGTAATTATTTTATTCAAATATTCACATAATTCTTTTATAGAGAGTTTACATCCCTGGAAACAAATTTTGAGTCTCTTAATGGTTCTCTAGTTTGCAGTAACCCACATCCACCCAAGGTGTTTTCTACTCCACATATAACACTGTCCCTGGAAACTCTAATGTGAAACTTCAGTGCTTATTCATGTAACATCAGCACAGGTAGTTTTTAGGTGCTTCTGGTGGAACAATATTTTTCTTGTCCACAAGTAAAAGGACATACTGCTTTTTAAATTGATCTCTAAAGTCTTGTATACAATGACATGCAAGAATTGCACTTATGTCATTATATCTCCTGAAATAACAAATCAGTGTTCAATGTCTTTGTCCCATTAAAAAAATTCATCTCATAGTCTCTAGGTATTCTAAGTTAGCACTGCAAGATTGTCAAATTGATCTGACTCCCTTAAATCGTACTGTGTGGTTCAAAATAAAGTCATTCAGACAGCTGCCTGTTAAAATGGATGAACCCTTTGCCCTTCTACTTAAAACCAATAGCTCCACTTGTACACTGTATCTGCCCACCCCTCTTCCTAGTTGGTGCCCTCCCTCCTGCATCATGGACTTTCCACTTTGCAGGATCTTCCTGTCTAATCAGCCCCCAGCTTTATGAAGCACTATAGTCCTCCCTCACCCGTGGTTTCACTTCCCACGGGTGAGGTGACCTGCAGTCAACTGCAGCTTGAAAATATGAAGTGGGAAATTTCGGAAATAAAGAATCCGTGAGTTGTCAATCACATGGCGTTCTGTGTGATGAAATCTTGTACAGTCCCAGGGATGTGGCCGCTCTTCTCGGGATGTGAATCATCGCCTTGTCCAGCGTTTTTACGCAGTACATGCAATGTGTTTGCTAGTCACATAGGAACCATCTCAGTTACTAGATCAACAGACAGGGCATCACAGGGTTCGTGCTCAAGTCTCTTATTTTACTTAATAATGGCCCCAATGCCCAAGAGGCGTGCTGCCGGCAATTCTAATACATCAAGGAGGAGCCGAAAGTGCTTTTACAAGTATACAAAGAAAAGGTGAACGTTCTCCACTTAATAAGGCCTTTTATTATCTCACATCATCAAAAGAGAAAAAAAGAAAAAAGAAGAAATGGTTGAAAACAGTATAGTAAGACATGCTGAGAGAGACAGAGGTCATATTCACATAACTTTTATTATGGTATACTGTCATAATTTTTCTATTTTATTACTAGTTATTGTAATCTTCTCTTACTGTGCTTAATTTATAAATTACATTTAACTATAGATATGTATGTATAGGAAAAACCATAGTACATGCAGGGTTTGGTACTATTCATGGTCTCAAGTACCCAAGGGGGGTCTTGGAATGTAGCCCCCATGAGTAAGGCAGGACTACTGTACTCCACCCCCCCTAGTCCCTCCAGCTCCATTGTAAAAATCCTTGAAAGAGTTATCTGTATTTCCACTCATACTTTTTTGAGTCTACTCCAATTAGGCTTCCAGCTTTACCACAGCTCTGAAATGACTCTCTTCCGATGGTCGATTTTCTGACCTTGTCTTACTCAGTCTCTCAGCAATATTTGATCTGCATGAAGATCACCCTCCTTCATGAAGCTCTTTCCTTGGTCGCCTGGACTCTGTCCCCTCTTAGTTCTTCTACCATGTTGGCTCTGCCTTCTCAGTCTCAGCTTTGCAACCTCTAAAGTTGGGGTGGCCAGGGCTCGTGTGTTGGAATTCTTGCCTTCCTAAGTGACCCTACCCAATTCCACCACTCATATGTACTCAATAACTTTAATCTAGTCCTGGCCTTTCCCCCAACTTCAGACCTATATATTCAATCACCCAATAAGAATCTTAAACTTCAAAATGTCAAACAAACAAAACACACTCTGAACTTCCTCTTCAGCTGGCTCACCCAGCACTTTCCCCAGTTCTCTGAATGACATTCTTTCAAAATATATTCAGAAACCAGTTACCTCTATTTCCACTGCCACACCCTTATCCAAGTCACCCCCACCCTTACCCCCACCTGCATTACTGAAATACATTCCTGAACTCCTCTATATTCTGTTCATCATTTAACTAGTAATCATTACATAATGTAAACAGATCATAACACTAAAAGTATGGAAACCTCCATGGCTTCCCATCTTACTCAGAGTAAAAGCCAAAGTCCTCACAAAGACTTTCAAGGACCCATGTGATCTGAACACTTTTCCCCCTCCCTCACCTGACTCCATCTCCCACCCCACTCTCCGTCTGAACAGCTTCAACCACGCACGTATCTATGCTAGTCCTCAGATAGGCCCAGAACATCAGAGACTTATGTCTGTGTCTTCCTGTCCCCTTTCCTTGAGATTCTTCCTCCACAGAGAGGCTTCTCACCCCACCTACTGCAGGCCTCTATTCAAAACTCACCTGTTTACGACACTTCCCTGAACTTCCCCACATAAAAGTACATCTTTGCTGCTCTCTTTGACCTTGCTTTATTTTTTTCCATGTCACTTTTTATCATGGGACATATCATATACTTATCAGTTGTCCATTGTCTGTCTTTCCCTACTCAGAATCAGGCAAGAACTTTGTTCGCTCTTGATTCACCATTGTCTAATAGTGTATCGTGCATATTAGACACTCAACAAATTCTTACTGAATAAGTCAACATTATCATCAACAACATTATTGGAATTATTGTTATTACCTAAATGCCTGGTCCTAAACGGATGCAGGAGAAGACCACACACAGTGCTCTGAAATGGACTGAAACAGCATAGAACAGGGTGTGTGACCTTGCCTGGGGTGGGGGTGGGGTGGAAAATAGCCAGGACTTACTAGAAACGCTAACATGCACTTTACTTTCTTAGGCCAGACTAGGACAATCATTTCATACTTCAAGGTTTTAGAAGGGTTTTTTTCTTTCCTTCTTTTTTTATTTTTAGAGAGAGGGGAAGGGAAGGAGAAAGAGAGGGAAAGAAACATCAATGTGTGGTTGCCTCTGACATGGCCCCCACTGGGGACCGGGCCTGCAACCCAGGCATGTGCCCTGACTTGGAATTGAACCATGACCCTTTGGTTCGCAGCCCGCACTCAATCCAATGAGCTACATCAGCCAGGGCCAGGGTTTTCGTTTTAATAAAAATTAGTAGCACATAGTCACAGTAGCCTTTGTGCCTTTACAGAGCACTTCCATTAGAAAGCTTTGCATTATTCTGCTTCATGGCAGATATCTGAATCCACAAAAATGGTATATGAATAACAGATAGAAGGGAAAGTTGAAAAAAAGGAGAAATGCAGTTTTCTTAAATAATAGTAATAATCATTAACATATTATTATTATTATTAATTTTGCATATCACACCAACATTACCTTCTTTTTCCTCATGCTTCCACTGTATCTCTATCATACTCAGTTTTTAAGTAGAAAGAGAATGTTTACCCAATTGGTAATGTGAATAACCTTAAGACAAGAAATGACAATAAAATAAATTTCAAGGCCTTATCATCTTGCATTAAAGCAGTGTATTGCATAGATGACACTTTCCTTTAGAAGACGCATAAGTTAGTCATTTTTTAAATGGGAACAATATTCTAACATCAAATTAAAATGTATAGATTTAGAGCATGCAATGCATGTGAAGAGAAAAATATATAATAAAACAAGCTGATGTGTGATATTTGAGAAAATTAGTGTGACAGAATATTAAATAAATAAATAATAAATAAATAAATAGAAAGTTAATAAGGCAAATAATTTAAATAATACAGGGATCTAAGAATTAATCTGTCAGCTGATAACATTTCAGCATGTCGGTTATGAGAGAAGTAGAAATTTTCATAGAGACAGAAATTTGAGAATAAAAATGAAACTCAAAAAAAGGTCCAAGTTCAGAAAAAGAAAACATAAAATTATCTTAAATACTATTGCCATTTGCTGTAAAACTTAAGTCCATTCAATTTTCTTACTACAGCAAGTCCTTACTTTTTCAATTTCATTATAAATAAGATAGTTTGTACTTTTTTAAATTTTAACTACTGTTCAAGTACAGTTTTCTACCCTTTACCCCCCCAGCCCACCCCCCAGCCAGTTTGTAACTCTTTATGATCCTATGACTTTGAAATTTAAGATTAACTTGCAGTGAAAAAATTTTCCCAATATAGTAACATCTTCAAATCTATTGGAAAATTTGATAAATTTTATAATTATGCTTTAAATATCTGAAATGTGTTTTTAAAAATTTAGTTAAATAAGAAGAATTATTTAATCTGAGACGAATGGAAGCAACAGATACAAAATAAGCGCTAAAGGCATAAAGTCGGGGTGGGGGGGGGTTGTAGGTCAGGACCGGTGCCAATTCATTCAACTTATATTTACTTAGAATTTTAGTTTATGCATTTACTTCACAGAAATCGAAATTAATTTTAAAAGTTACCCACCACATGAGGTTGACTTACTTTACAATGATCATATTGGAGCTGTAAAGCAGGAACATCCCCTCCAATAGGCATTTGTTTTCTAAGCTCCTCGTCTTTCACATTCAGCCATTTGATCAGTTCTTCCAAGGACGTCAGCAGCCGGTTCCACTTCTCGGCACTGGCTTCCAAATGGGCCCTGCGGAGAGCCGATGCCGACCACGGTTAGATGTCTGAATTGCATCCAGAAAATGATATACATTCCTTTTGCCTAGTAATCTCATATGTAAACTAATGTTTACAACCAAGAAAGGGGCTCGTTCTTTTTAAGAAATGAAATAATAATAATAATAATAAAATTATAATCATTGCAATACTATTGACTATATCTCCTAAGAAAGTTATTCTGTGAGAAAGTTATCTGAATTCAGAGAACATGTTGGTACTATCAAAATTTTAAATGTATACTTCTGTACCATAAAAACATAAACATGAGTCTTTTAAGAAGAATGGCCACCATATAATGTAAAATTGAAAGAAAAAGTTTCAGTAGTTTATGTGTACTATATATCCACATTCAGAATATTTTTTTCTCATTTCATCTATAGACATGAATAGAGGGATAGAGAAGAAAGAAATTATATGTATACACAATATTTAGAAAGAAATATACCAGCTGTGGTTACTACTGAGAACACAGTAAATATTTATTTTTATGTAATTTTATACTTTGAGTATTTACAACAGACCTCTATTTTTTTTCCAAAAAAGGCTAATTATATTTTTAGGAAAGGAAATTACTAACACCCCTATCTCTTGAACCCAAATAAATTACTAAAAAACAGAACACCACCAACATTTTTGTGAAAAGTTGGAAAACATAAGGCATTTCTTGGACAGAATACTATTTGGCTTAAGGTTGACTGGTGTCCAGTGACAAATGTCCACTGTGAATAAAAACAATTGAGCAGCAATCATTGATTGCAGTACTTCATAGCCTGATTTAAAGGTAAATCGTCAGTTCACAGAAAAGTACATTTAGATACTTAAATTATGAACTTCATCTTTTTATGTGACGGAGGCACCAATAACAGCCAAGGCCTTTGAGAATAGAAATGTAACCGAAGCACAGGTTTGCTAGTTGTTCTGCTAAGGATCTTGGAGAAACCCCACTTATCCAGTTTAAGCCCACACCACAGGGGCTGGGTCTGAAATGATAGACGCATCAGAAATGACTGCAGAGACTCAAGAAATCAGCATTTACTCAATCCTGCTTCGTGCCAGTGGGCAGACTGTGAATGTGGACTTAAGCGCTAAACTGCACGAGAAATGTAATTACGTTGACCTTTCAGATAGGAAGGGGCAAGGTGGATGGAGACAGACATAAGCCTTGTTACACAAGTGTCCGAAGACTACTGATGAGAAAAGATTTGGGGCAACTCTAGGTACAAGAAACCTCCGTTCATCAGGTTTCATATCCTCTCAGACAACAATTTTCACCTTGACACTGGTATTAGGATTCCACAAAGCTGCTCTTTCACTACGAGATAGCAGGCACAGACACTACCGACTCTCAGATCTACCAGTTACTCCCTTTTGGACACTTGATCTACTTGAGGCTCTGTCACAAGCTGGAGGCTCTGCCCTAGACAGTTCAAACGCGTATTTCCCCACTGGTCACGTTAGGTAATGCTCCTAGAAATAGATCAACAGTATCTTAAGTCTTTGTTTAAAAGTTCCTAATGTTTTCAGAAGAACTATAAATTACTGATCTCTAGTTCATCTCCATTTCATAAAGTAATGATCATAGTCTATAAGCCAATATTCTTGACTAAAAAAGTCAAGAGATCTGCATATCTCTGAAAAAGCATGAACCAGTACTCAGTCACACACACAAGACCAACTGTCCTGCAATCTATTTCTAGTTCCACTGTCAGCTAGCCAATAGAAAACAAAATAAAAGAATAAAAAATAAGTTTAAGTACAAAAAAGAAGTTTAAGGTACTTTATAATTCTTTGGGAAATGGATGGTCAAAATTTTTATTTTATTCTCTTGTACTTATGATTTTTTCTATTCATTCTGCGATAATTAACCTCACTTTACAAAACTGGGGTTTTTTGAGTTGTCTTTTTTATAATTAGGTATTTTTAAAAATTACTTTCTAATTACAGTTGACATACATTATTATATTGGCTTCAGATGTAAACCATAGTGATTAGATACTTATACACCTTACAAAGTGATCGCTCCGATAGGTCTAATACACATCTACCCTCGTACATAGTTGTGATGATACTATTGACTGGATTCCCTATGCTATATAAAATTGTTCTTTAATGAGATTCCAATTCTGCTCAAACACCTGCTTTTCTGTGCCCATTTTGATTAATTTTAGGACAAATATGTAATTACTTATTCCTGATAAATGATTTTACTTCTCACAGAGCAGAACTACGTAATTTTATTAACTGAAAATTCTTCCTGACAGTTAAAAATGATTTTGCCACATATTTGACTAGCCTGATAAGATTTCTTTCCAGTACTGTTAAGTGTAATTTTTTAAAAAGACCATTAGAAATCAGAGTAGAAACCAGAGGCCCTTAGTAAATTGAGAAGTGCTTGAGTGTCTCTGTGAGCAAAAACACTTGTGTACCTACTCTGACCTCTTAGTTTAGATTATTTGATCCTGTACCTTCAATGTTGGTAGCTCACCTCTTTAGTCAATAACAAACCCGGCATTACTTTGATTTCCTGTTACACACTCATTGTATTGAAAAGCATGCAAGTGTCTTTTTCAATGCAATTCACTCTTTTGACTGAACGGAAATGATTAAATTGATCACTGAAATCGACAGCACTCAGCACCTGAGGAACTATTTATAAAGAAGAAGGCAATACTTTTATAAAGGAGATACAGAAACAACTCTGAAATTAAAAAAAGATACCATTAGTACACGGACTTCTCTGCATCTTTCATTTTCCAGAGTAAAAGGCAACTTGATCTGGCAGAATCCTTGCCTGGAAAATCTGTTTTGGTTATTCGCCAATAGACTATAACTACATGTTTAGTGGATTACTACCATATGCCCCAATACGTGCATGCTTCCGTAGTAGCCTTCAGTGTTCCAGTTTCAATTTAATTCTTTCATCTTTCAAGATGAAAGCTTTTTCTTGGGCCATGGGTTGAATGCTTTGCAGGAAGAAACCTTCAATCTGTGTATGGTGTTAATTGTACTTTCTCCATTTGACTCTAAACATTTTAAAGCTTACACTTCCCCAAGACTTTAGAACCAGTCATCAATCATGTTTTCAGAATCTTCCCTTAAAACATTTGTGTGTTTGACACATATCCATGGGCACTTACACTCTGGATAATTGACTCATTGTCCAACTCTCACCTGCTTCAGTTTATTCTTTGGACTCTTGACATGGGCTAAATAATAGGTACATTCACTGAATGTATTATCAACCCAGGATAATGTCTACTATGTAACATGCTTTATAAAAATTCCCTCTTTTTAGATTGAATCAGTTCTTTTACCACTGTTTAAACATTTTAAATGATACGTTATTTATAAGATATGCAAAAGTTGTTAAAAGGTAAAGGTTCATAAAAATAATAAGTATTTAAATATAGTAGAAAAATATCCTGCCATTTATTTTATTTTTTGTTAAATTGTTTGTTTTTAAAATACAGTTGAAATTCAACATTATATTAGTTTCAGATGTACAGCAGAGTGTACAGCAGAGTTAGACATTTCTATAACTTATGAAGTGACACCCCCAAAAGGTCTAACACCCACGTGACACTTTACAAAGTTACTGCAATATTACTTATTATATTCCCTATGCTGTGCTGTGCTTTACATCTGAATCGGAGAGAAAGAGGATGGAAAGAAAGAAGGAAATGAGTGAACTGTGGAAGAAACTATTTATTAATATTTACTTGAAATTACCAGATGCCTCTACCCTTCAATGTTTCTTCGAACAAGTTTTTAGCACGTCTCCTATCATACAGATATAAAAAATAGAGGAAACCTGGTGAGTGAGTAAGGAGTATTTATTAAGATAAAACACCACGGTGGTTGGTTTTCACTTATTCAGTACAAATGAGTGTTTTGGGAGCAACCAGTCTGATACCAGAGACAGAAAGTCAGGTCAAGTCAGGAGAAAAACAAGTAAAACCGATGTTCTCTGAGGCAGGAAACCTAATGGCAACTCTGCGACCCAGGGACGGAGAAACATGCTCAGAAGCCACGGGGAGAATTTGGAATCTGAACTGAAGTCCAAGCTCTTTCCACTACAGCACTTCCGTCGTGAAGAGCAGATAGAAACTACTCAGATGCATTTGTAGACATTTGAAAAACGAGTCTACCAAAGAGTATAATGACCCGAAGTAACAGGAACAAAGATGTACTATCCCCTATTATGTGAGGACTGCACAGAATTAGGCATCCAATTTGGCTTTTCACTACAAATCAAATGTATTTTTAGTTTATGGTAACACCCATAGATTATAAATTAAGTTACAACAAAAGAAAATACCTTTGTTAGTACAAGAATAACCAGTAACATTAAAGGGGGATTTTTCCTGCTACCATAAAGAGAATTCAGATCCATTAGAAGAAAAAATGAGGTCCTCAGAATTCAGTCTGTGCTGAAAGAACACTGGAGGTGAGCTTCCAATATGGTAGCCACCAGCAATGCGTGGCTATTTCAATTTATATTTAATTAAAATAAATATCATTTGAAGTTCAGTTTATCAGTTGCCTTAGCTACATTTCAAGTGCTCAGCATGCCACATATGGCTAGTGGCTACCATACAGCACCATGGCCATCATCGCAGGAGGCTGTGTGGCAAAACAGGGGCAGGGGTGGGGTTTGGGGGGAAAGAGAGAAGAGCAGCAGGATTCTCCTGTTAGATTTGGGGAAATGAAATTTTAGTAGTTTTACAACATGGTGAGCAAAAATCAATCACCTGAGGTTAAAAGTGGAATCAGTGACATTGTAAAATCTGGTAACACTAGCTATAATGATGATGTGAAATGTTAATCTTCTCTAACGGCTTTTTAAAAGGTGCCCTGAATTTTTAAGAGGCTCATAAAAGAATGAGAAGACAGGATTTTGTCTTTGAACTCTGTTTTCATTAGATTTGACAATTTCACTGGCCTATGAATCTATATGTTAATAAGAACCTATATTAAAACATAACTAAGCTGATAAGTAGATATTTAATTAACATAATCCTAAATTAAATAAATATAAAATTTAAGCCATGTCATTCCCATTGTTGAATTTATTAGTATATTTCCAATTCACATTTTTCCAGGGAGGAAAAAAAAAAACCCTAAAGTTCCCAAGAGCCTATCTTCCATCTGAAGTTTCAAATCATTAGTATCTTCTCTTCTGCTGTTCTAAATGTAATACACAATTGTACGTATTGTTTTTTGATCACAAAGGAATGTTTGGCACCTTGGATTTTACTATTTAAAAAGTTTAACCATAGTCGTCCAAAAAGGCTGTAATATTTAAGAAACTAACTAAGGTACTGAGCTGAATACTACCACATAGTCCTGATGACCACACGCCATGCTCACCAGAGGTGATGCCCATAGAGCACTTAGCATCAGTCTGGCACATAAATGTTCAACAACCGTTAACTGTTATTGTGACCTTTCGCAGATACTCTGTTTCTAAAAAGGATGGTGAATTAGAGCAGATGTGCCCTGCTATGACAATATTAACTTTACCACAATTAAAACACGATTTAAAATTTAGAATACACAGACAGGGATACTCATCAGATGGCATCACTCTCAGAAAAGCAAGGCCGCCTGCAGAGAGGGAGTGTGGGGAGCGGTTGGGAGGTAAAGACGACTCAGTCTTTTAGAAATGGGTCTGGTGGTGACTATGATGGAAAATCATTCAGAATCACAATACCAATTCTAAGTGAAAAGGATCTAAATACAGTAAATAAATGTTACCATTTTTCCCTTTCTACTGCAACAATAAGTAGCCCACAGTTAAGAACAGGGAAGAGAGAGGGCACAGTTATCAGAGTATCAGCAATTTAAAAACTAGACGGGAAATTCAAGGAGGCGAAGAGAGTCAAGGTCCTGACATCACTGACACGGCTTATGATGGGATCCAAGCTGAGTAAAAGGGGTTGATGATTCTGAAAGAGGAAGGGTTTAAGCAACTAAAGATTAGGAGAAAGATGGGCAGGTTCAGGAATAAGGAAAAAATAAAAAGAAAGCTAACAATTCTCCCATTGAAAAGATTAGAAAATGTAAGTTTAAAAAAAAATCTAGTTGTAATACTTTCGATGAATTATATACACAGGACAAAACTATAAAGTTAAATAACAGTATAGAGATGGCCCTGGTATGTAATAAGCAATGGAAGAAGGCATCTTCTTCATAAAATCCATCACTTAAATGTGAAGGGAGGTGGTTTATTGATGATATTGTAAACAGCTGGGATTTGTAAGCAGTTAGCTAGAAGGCTCTTCTCTAACGAACATGGCAGGTCAGAGGCATTCAGGTGCGCATGGCCAGGCGGAATGTAGTACGATTAAATGTGGTCTGGAGAACAGTCTTCCCAGATTCCCTTGGAGAGTGATCAGCTCAAGAAGGCCAAGATGACATGAGACATTAACTGGATCTCAGGTACGGCCAGGTCTACGGGACTTAGAACAGGGATAAAGACTTTTATAAAGTTAAAATAGAAACTTGTAAGGAAAAATATAGAAAGTTATCAACATGGATATCAACACCAAGATGATAACTGAAGAAAAGATGGAGAATGAAAGGGAAGTCAGACACTCAAATCAATGAGCAAAGCAGAAGTGTTTTCTGCAGATCAGGAAGAAGCAGGAATTAGATGGTGAGAGGGCAGAATAATGGCTGTACTCACTTCTTTTCTGTAAGATTTTATTTTATGTTTAGAGAGGAGGGAAGGAAGGGAGAATGAGAGGGAGGGAAACATCTGTGCGACATAGAGAGAGAGAAACATCAATCTATTGGCACCCTGAACAGGGACCAAACCTACAGCCCAGGCATGTGCCATGACTGGGAATTGAACCAGTGATCTTTCGCTCTGTGGGATGATGACCCCTCATCAGTGGAGCCACTCTGTCAGGGCTGGATGTATTCACTTCTAAGGGGAAGCTGTTAACAGATAAAGAAGCTATGTCCTACAAAGAGCTAAGAGGCTGCTACTTTCTCTGTTATCAGCTGCGTGGCAGAGCTCCTGTTCACACACAGGCCAATGCGTCTGCGGGTGCCACATTGGAAGCTTATGGCTGGTATTCTGATTGTTTGGTGTCCATAGCTGTTGTTAAACACGCAGAATACTCCCAATGACTGCCAGGTGGGAAAAATTGGCAAATTAAACTTAAATTTAATTAAGTTTAAGTAAAGCAGACAATTAAGGGGAAAGCCGGCTTTCAATTATAAAGAAAAGTGGTGGAAGACCTTACAGCAAAATTAAAGACACAGATGTGGTTCCCAAGAGAAGTCAGTGTCAAGGGTAGACTGTGCTTTCAAGGAATGAGAGGAAAGAACAGAGAAGCAGAAATCCACAGTGTGCTCCACAGGTATCACCGTCAGTAAGGATGGAAGGAGCCAGCTGGCTGGCAGACAGGCTGTCTCCGTATGTTTGCTGTCGAGAACACTTCCAGCCTTGGGGAGGGACTTTCTCACCAGGCACACTCCTGGCCTCTACTCTGCCCCTTTCCTCTCAGTCCCCGTAGAGGTGCAGTGAGGAATCTGATTGGCAAATCTGGGAATCACTGGATGTGCTTAAGCTCAGCCTACCCTTAACCCTTGAGAACAGGTCAGCGTATACCAAGTTCTTTCTATTCTTCCATGCAGGGTTTCTCACTCTGGAGGCCACTTTGAAACTGTGACGGCTGGTCATTCCTGCCTCATTCTGAAGCCCAGTGAAGAGTCCCGTTTAGCTCTCACTCTGAGCTCTGTCCTCCAACCTGGTTTGTCAGTAATTCATGGGGCACCGCTATTCTCTCTGGACCACACTTTTGGTTTGTATTTGTTCAGGATCCAGCCTTGCTACGGACCTTCTCAGAAATTCCCAGGATTAGAGAATAAAGATAGAAAAAGATGGCATAGGGAGAATTTCTGTGTCTTTTGAACAGATTAGTGCCAACCAGAATGGTAGTCAGTGAGACTAATAATAGGCTAAGAAACCTGCCCGTGGTGCCCCAGCAGCTAGGTGGCAAAGCTGGGGTCTGAGCCAACGCAGTCGAGCTCCAGATACGACATTATGAAATGCCGTCCTCCACCACAGCACCCTGAGGTGCGCTTCCTCTATGAGGACCAACTACTGAGCATAATGTACCGTTTTATCTTTTATAAATGTCTAAGCCATGTTGAATATGTTCATGAAATTTATTCTGTCCATTTTTGAAGATAAAAATGAAACTATCACTCATTACATTAAACATATCCCATCTGTATGAAAGCAGAGAAAGGTCAATAGAGATACAGGTGTAGCTTGCCAGCTGCTATAAATGTACAATGCTGTAGTTAGAGCAATGTGTTCTCTCTCCCCCTTCCTTTCAGAGCAGTGACCTGAGAAAGAGAGATTATGTACAGTGGGTTCCATTCCCAGTGCCTCATTTCCTAGCCTGACTCTTTAGTTCTCTGCAATCAGATTTTTGTCTCAACCACAAAACGGCCCTGGCAAAAAAAGTCACCAAAATCCTTGATTAGAGCTTGACTCTGCAGCCCTGATCTTCCTCGACTTCTTCAGGCAGCCAGCACTATTAACTGAGACTCCTTTTCGAGATATTTCCTCTTGGCTCTTGACAACACTCCCCAGGGCCTCTTCACTCCGTTAGGACAGCTCCTTCTCACGTTCTTTGCTGACTTCCCTTTCCGTCCCCTGTTCCTTATGGATCAGGGTCACCTGGGATCCTGTGCTGTGCCCTCTTCCATCCCCCTCTTGCCTACCCTCTTGCCTACCCACAATGCTTTCCTGCCACCTCTGTCTGGAGACTCTCCATCCCACCATCATTTGGCCTACAGCTCTCTTTCAAAGAGACCTCCATCCAGTGGCTCCTGGTTATTTGTCTCTAGATGTCTGGCCAGTCCCCCAACAGCATGAATTAAGTATCTACTCAGTCTCTCTCTTCTTTCCTAGATCCCGAAAAGGTCTCTGCACCAGTCTCCCTGTCTTCAGAACTGTGCTCATCTAACGCATCCTCATAGTTGTGTGGGAGGGATCCTGGCAAACTCAGAGCTGATTATGTCACCTAGAAGTGTTCAAATTCTGTCACCAGTGGGATGGAGCGTGGTGCACTCAGGTATTCCAGGACTTACATCTTACCTCTCTCTCTGCCTTTTTTTTTCTAGCCACAGGCTTTCCTCTCTACACCAACATTAAATTCTATTCTTAGCCAGACTGAACCTCTTCACTGTTCCGTGAAAGTGCAGTGTTACTTTAAGCCTCCTGCCTAGAAGCCCGTCTGCAGTCCTCACCCAGTCCGTCTGAGGAATAACTGGGCATATTTTATAGCTCACCTTAGGGACTGTCTCTGTCATAAAGTCTTTGCTGACGGTTTGAAATGAGTGTAACCACTCCCTCCATGGGGCCTATCTTAACCTGGACAGAACTGCCAACCCCCTAGGGGAAGAGGCCATATCTTATTTATCATTAGCAATGCCTCAAATTAGAAATAAGTTCTTATTAAATGCTTGAATCAATGCCTGAATTTTCAGAGGTAGGTAATGAAGCTAAAATTATTTTAATTTCCTCACCACATTAATAACACATTGTACTGGAATGTATGATCTATCATGACGCAGAAGTCCACTGGCAATAATTTATTCTCCCGTCTTCCAAAAATAGCATTAAGCTATGTATAAGACAATATTCCAACTGAAGTTTATGAGGTTAGAAAAAAAGTGACTTGGTAGGCTTAGGCAACACCACCCAGGCAATGCCAAAGGTTTCGATGTTTTTGCTGTTTTTCTGTAGCTTTCCGTCTGATCTGTCCATGATGTGGGCCTTCATGAAGTTCTCCGTCCTACCGAACTCATCCTCAGACGCTCGAAATTGTAGCACCACATGTGCCACTTTCACATGGGCCACCCCTCTGGCCTTTAGCTCCTTAGACTAATGGTGGTTTTGCTAGAACTTTGGTGAATGCTTGTCTGTGTTAACATCGTAAGTCTTTTTCACTTATTTACATTTATGGGGAACAAAAGGTGCAACCAAATGGGATCTGGCCAGTTAAAAATCCAATCTTCAACACGCACAAGTACATTTTCTCACTGAACACTACTCCAGAATGTCCCTCCCATTAAAAAAGTGTAGCTGGCTGATACGGACATGATTTTCAATGAAGTCTTTATACAAGGGCTTCCACGGTCATGTTACTTCTTTAAGTGTGAAAAGAAGTGCAAATCTCCCTCTGTGAGCTCCAGAAAAATGAAAACCTTTAGGACATCTCTTCAGAAAAAATTAAATTAATTTACAGTTATAATCACTGGAGATGCCCACTCTCTATAAACTAGTTCTATGAAATTCAGAAGGCCCTTGAAGCAGATTTCCTGACCCCCATTATATAAAAAGTAAAGTAAAATAAACTGCATGCTACACCAAACAGGCTTGACATAGGTTAAGGAACTATCAGATTATCTTATTCAATCTTTACAGCAAATACGTAAACATTCATATTTTGATTTTGTAAATGAGAAAGCTTAAGGCTTAGAGAGACTAAATGACCTGCTTGAAATCAGTTAATAAATAGTAAAGCTATACAGTGTAAACCGAAAGTACAATTGGTTTAAATCATGTTTTTCAATATATCATACAGCTTCTGAACTTTAAAAAAAATCTAATCCAGGTACAAGATCTTGGTCTTTCTCCCAATATTTTCTTTTGGATCTTTGCTCAGTAACATAAACTCAAGTTTCCCCTAAACTTATATCCACTATCTATTAAATATAATTCTAAAATACTCTTGACTTCCAACAACATTAATAACTGTCACAGTAGGTATTTTTCCCAAGGTCCTCTCTGAGTCAGGATTCTAATCCTCAAATTCATCCTTATTGAATTTTATTCTCTTCAAATGCAGACATGAATCTCCAGGTTCCCACTTTAGTAGCCACACGCAATATTTAATTTCTTCCAATTGGAAATACAAACAGCACCATAAAGCAAAACGTGTTCATTGCCCAGAGTCCAAAAGATCCAGATTCAAATCCTGGCTTGGCACTGGTTAGCTCAAATACTTTGCAAGTTCCCCACGTTCCTTATTAAGCCTCTGTTTCCTCATGTGAAGAAAGAATTTTACTATTTACCTACAAGAAATTTTTGAGTACGAAATAATGTTTGCAATGATCCTAACCCAGTACTTAGTCAAGGTAAATGATAGTAATCAGGTGTTGGTAACATCATTATTAGTATTATTTGGTTGAAAATGATATGCAAATTTGTGAATAATCTAGAACAGGTGGCAGAGGGCACTGGACATGGAGCTAAGACTAGAGGTTTAGAAAAATAGTCTCTGGGTTTAAACCTTAAAGTATTTCTGAGGAAGCGGCATGATCACAGGGCTTCTTGTTCTCCGTCTGACTCATGTACAAGCATTAGATTCTCTCGCACCATTAGTTTTATTTTAATATTGACTATTCTCACCTGATGCTCGCAGATTTTGCTTTTAAGTCGTTCCATCTTTGGTTCATATCATCCAGTCGATGCTGAAGCATCGTGGCCTCTTCAGAATTCCCCAGTGCTTTTACCATCTTCTGCCTGTTTCCATCAACACTTTTAAATATGTCATTATGGGCGTCGATTTCTGCCTGGATGTCCTAAAGAGGGAAAAGCAAAGAAATAATGGGAATGTTAGGCATCAGTGTCAACATTACCTGGAATTCCTATACAGAGCTTTGTTTTTATATTCTATAGATGAGGTTTCTTTTTTAAAAAAAAGTGAATTTCACTATGAATGATGACCAAGTCAAGAGTTTACAAATTTCTTACAATAAAAATAATATTCTTTAATGCATTGAAGATGATAATAATCTTCAATACATTGATTTTCCAGTTCTTAAAAATAAAATATGTTACAATATAAATTTCATATTTCGGCTAGTTATATTTAAATTCTTTCTCCCCTTTATGTCTGGGTAAAACTCCCCTCAAAATATGAAGTTTTAAGCAAGTTGCCAGATATCATATCATTTTAATTGCTTTTTTAACATTTAGACAAACTTACTAATTGTTCATTCCTTCAAGCTAATAAACTTTGTTTCTAAAATTTTTTTAAAAATTCATAAAAATGTCCTCATTAAGCAATACAAACTAATGGCAACATAGGAAAGTATTTTGCTCATTTTTATAAAGTAAATTTTAGTGTAGTTTAAGTAAAATAAGGACCATTGTAAATTAACAATAAAAAATGGTTTAGGCATTGCAGAAGCATGTATTAAAAGCCTTAAAACTGTTGAAATTACCTATCCTAGGAAGACTTATGTATAAACACATTTATCACATTGACTGTTTTTAAAGTAAAAAAGTAGAAATTATTAAGCAATTCCACTTCTGGAAATACATCCAAAGGAAATGAAAACACTAACTCAGAAAGGTGTCTACACCCCCATGGGCATAGCAGCATTATTTACAAGAGCCAAGACATAGAAAAGGTGTCCATCGATGGCTGAATGGATAAAGAAGATGTGAGATACATATGCGAGGGAATGTCATTCAGCCGTAAAGAAGAAGAAATCCTACTATGTGACAACATAGATGGACCTCGAAGGCATTATGCTAAGTGAAAGAAGTCCGACAGAGAAAGACATGCACTGTACCATCTCATGTGGAATCTAAAACAAGCAAACAATGAACAAACAAACGTATAGAAAAAGAAATCATATTTTTTATGATTACCAGAGGTGAAAATGGGGAGAGGAGCTATTAAAGGAAAGCAGTCAAAAGGTACAAACTTCAATTATAAGATAAATAAATACTAGGGATGTAAAACATGATGTGATAGCTATAATTAACACTTGTGTATGATATACAAAAGTTGTTAAGAATCCAAATCCTAATAGCTCTCATCACAAGGAGAAAAGTTTTTCTTTTTTTCCCTTTCTTTTCTTTTTATTGTTTCTATATGAGAAGAGAGATGTTATGTTAACCAATTGTGGTAATAATTTCACAATATTTATATATCAAACCATCACACTGTACTCCTTAAACTTATACGGAGCTGAATGTCAGTTATTTCTCAATAAAACTGGAAAAAAGTGGAAACTATTAAAACACATTAACAGTAATATAATATCAAGTTTAAAAATGGATGATATAAAACTACATATTAATTTTAAGGTACGTATTTAAATTAGCATATGTATTTCTACATAATTACATACACATATTAAAAACTATAAGCAATAAATCAAAGTAATGTATTCTCTGTATAAGAGGATCACAGTGATTTTAGTTTTCTTCTTTATATTTCTCTGAGTTTCCAAGTTTTTATAAAAAATCGGGATTATTTTTGTAATTTAGATAAGTATAAGAATTTTAAAATTTAAAATACAGAAGGTCTTTGCTTTTTTAATAATCTCCCATTATAAGGTTGTCAACCCAATGATCTGTAGTAATCTGGCAAGCATCTTTTCTTCCTGAATAACATGAAAACAATCTAGTCGTAGCTAAGTCTAATGTGACAGCCGCTATTATCCAACAAATGAGAGTGAACTTACAAACAGAAGAACAGACACCAGAGGCACCATGAAGGTGTAGGGGAAGTCTCCATGGCATCACTTGGTAAATATTAAGGTAACTTACTGCAAAAATTAAAAATGTGCAATTTGGGTAATGCATCTGAATTAGTAAAGAGACAAAAAACTCTTTAATACTATAGTTTCATTACCCTTCTCATCTTTGGTTTTCCTTCTTATGGCCTCACCCTTCTGAAGTTTCTCTAGTTCTAAATGAGTACGATGAAAACTTTTAATAGAAATTCTCTGAATATTCAGATGCTTTTATTAATGTGTAACTCAATTCTGGTAAATGTTCTATGTCACCCATCAAGAACCAAGGCCTAGAGGCCAGCATCTGAGTGACTGTCCGAGCGCCTGCCGGCCTACACTAACCAGAAGGACGCATGGGGAGGCCTCTGCACCTCACTGTTCAATCAGCACAGCAGGAAGGCATCACTTACACAAAGTCCAGGGGCAGCAGAGCTCAATCACAGTTTCAGAGGACATTTATGGTGTCTAACATGACACTAATAGGATCATATCTGATATGTCGGAGAGATGAACGCAAGCTCTGACAGACAGCTTCTGCAAAATCTACACTCCACATTTGTAAAGCCATTGGTCTCTGGGGCTATCTGGTCCTGATGACAAAGCCACGTCAGGTTCACCTATAGAGTGTGGCCTGAGCACACCCACAATTAGGGTTAACCACTGAACAAAGTCTCTGAAATTGCTGACTCTTCTGCATTTCACTAGCACCCCCATCCCAGACTGTGCAGAGCAGACACTGACAGGAGCAACGGAACAGAGGCAGAAACTGACAGGAGGTTCCCAGGCAGGGCAACATTATGAAAGGAAAGTGTAAATCTCCTTATAGTCTTAGCTTGGAATGCTTCAAACGATGGAGATAGATATAAATATAGATAAATATATCTATGATATTCACCTGTCTCAAAAAACTTCATGACACAGTGAGCAAGCTTCACTACTGCCGTGCAGAATCTGGCCCCAAACTTTCTATATAAGTCTCTAGCCACATTATCCATGGCCCACACCTAAAATCACAAGGCAACATCAAATCACAACTTCCCGAAGTAGCCAGACCTGTGGCCATCCTTCCATATTCAAGAGACCCGGGAAGACAGAAGCACATAAAAATACATATATTGTTTCCTAAGTTTCACAAGAGCGTTCCACAACATCAGGAAATTTGGGTACCAAAGCATGCAGAAAGTTTGGCTCCTCACATCACGGCAGGTCATACCTTTTCCAAACCAGCACAATGAAGAATGGAGCAAAACAGAACTGTGTCGCTGACTGAGTCATGTTATAGGTGTTTCTATAATGTTTGGGGTAAGAGCACTATCTATGAGCAAGTATCCATGTTGAAATGTATCTTTTAATACCTGAAAAACCCTTCCATACATGAGCCTCAACAAAAGTTAGGAAGAAAATCAACAACCAGTAAGTGCTCAGAGAAAAGAAAATCCATATACATTATTTTTTAATTTAACATTTGGTGGCATACTTTTGGGGGCAAATATATCAAGAGCTCCTAAAGACAGAAGATCATCTTAATATTTCTTTGTGATCCTTCCTAGTCTCTGAGCCTAATATAAAATAGATACAAAGAGGTAATAGATATGTATGTAGACATACAGATGATAGACTGATGGATGTATAAATGCCTAAATGAATATATGAATAAGTTCAGCTGGTTTGACTGGCATATTAGCCACTCCAGTGGCACAAAAATCAGATAAATTAATAATCAGAAGAAGATGCAGTAATTATTTTGTTTAATCTCTTCACTTAAAAATTTAATATAGGAAACCTAAAATTATTCAGGAGCCTTCCCTGGAATGTCTTGCCTAAGCTTTCCACTGGAAACTTGGAATTCCACACAATCGGGACTCCCGCCTCACAGACCACCGTGCGGTGATGCCCTGGCTTTACAGTGCAGACGCCAGCACGGGAGGCTGTCAGACCATGACTCTGATACAGCAGCAAATGGTGAAATAAATTAAACTTCCATAAAGCGGGGTTTTTACTCTCGCTGCTGGGAGGCTTGCCCTAGCAATGCTTCTCCCCTGAAAGCCCTTCTGAACATTACACAGCACAAAATGGTCACTGATAATTAGTTACGGGGATGGAACCCATCCAGAAGCACAAAGCAATGCTCTTGCAGGCATTCAACGTAAGCCAGTCATGTGCACAGAGGGGCCACAGCAAGGTATTCAAGCAGTGAAATAACACTTGGAAACAGAAGAAATACTTTACAGATTCACCTGCAAGGCTTACAACATACCTTCAAACAAGGTAAACATAATATGAAAGGTTAAAAAAAGCCAGGGGTTTAGAATAAAAGGACATATTTTTCTCTAAACAAAAACACCATTAAAAGCCTAAAATTTACCCTTTCAGAAGAACCTGCCAGAAGACAATTATAAAAGCTCACATCAGGTCAATGATCAACAGTCTTTTGTATACACCATGCAATACCCAGGACAAAATAAATTCACCAATAAAGGAAAACATGTACTGACTTACTTAATTACTTACTAACTAATATTTATTCTAACACCAATTTTGCCTTTAACTGGATATTTCTCTAATGATACAACCCACAGAGATACTGTAGGCAAACACTTCATGTCACATAACTTTTATTTCTTTATAATGCTCTATAATCACATCATGGCCTTAAATACGTCACTAAAATTTTCCTTCGATGGTGGTGCACAGAACTGTTTGAAGCCTCTGATAGGAAACAGAGACTTAGAAGAATACCACCAGGAAGTCTGAAGCCACCGCGCTGGTGCTGGGAGAGATTCGTCAACTTTGGGGCTTGTTGACATAACTGTGGTTTATTTTTGCATGGCATATTTACCTAACCCTACATGGACACAGCGATGTTTTCCCTGAAGGAGTCCTCAGCCCTCTCCTGAAGGTGAGCAAGTGAGGTCAGCAACAACTTCCCTGCAGTATCCCAAGGGGACAGCTAAATCAACAAAGTGAACCCTTCAGGAAAGGAAATCCACTGTTCCTTTCAAGAGTAAGACTGGACTTCGGAGACAGCATAGGACTGAGTATCAGGAGCACAGTAAGCTCATGGCCAGAGCTTCAGGTTTTAAAAAAGAGGAATCATAACATTAAAAAAAACAGGTGTTATCTAAAAAAAAATAACACAACCACCAGATATCATCATCAAAGTTCATTAGGTGATACATAAACATACTTTGGGACAGTTTGTAAGGCTTCTGGTGAGTTATTGCAGTTAATCAGTCAATTAATAATTACAATTAACTTATTGACTTCAATGAATTATTCAACTAATAATTTACAAGCTACATTTCCTTTCCACAATCAATCTTATAGATTTTAACCACTCTATTAATGATTATGAAATCACCACCTAGTCTGCAGCAGCGTTTGTTAAGTAAGAAATCAATACCAGTAATGTTCCTTCCCCATTTTCTGTGATTATAAATATCTATTACACAATGGAGTAGGAAAAAAGTTAAATTAGTAAGTGGAACAAATTTACAATTAAATGCACTTTCAAGATAATTTGAACAAGCCAACTTGCAATGATAAAGAATCAATAAACTACATTTTAAATTCCAGCATAACAAATACTACTAGTAAGAAAAATATTTTTCACAACAGAAAGTTCCAAATTCTTGACTGCACACCAATTGTTACTAAAACACACTAAAATCTTAGTAAGTTAAAAAACAGTGACTTTCTGTCCAAGGTACCCTTTATATAAGCAGGTTTGATCTGCACAAAATCAAGTTCCTTTTTTTAAGATTTTATTTTTATTTATTTTTATTTATATTTAGAGAGAGGGGAAGGGAAGGAGAAAGAACAGAAGGGAAACATCGATGTGCAAGACATACATGGATTGGTTCCCTCTTGCACACCCCCCACTGGGGGCCTATCCTGCAACCCAGGCATCTGCCCTGACCAGGAGTCAAACCGGCGGCCTTTCAGTCTGCAGGCCAGTGCTCAATCCACTGAGCCACACCAGCCAGCGCCAACACAATTTCTTAAGAGCAGTTATTAGATGTTTCATGTGGCTGAACTATTGGCCCATCTTAATTATCAAAACCAGATAGTATAATCACAAGTGAACAGGCCTGAAAACCTAGTCAAGGCTTTTCTGTGTTATATGTTTTAATCTACAATGCTGGGACACCCAACTCCTCAATACGTCACCTGTCTATAAGCAGTTCCCATGGTCCAGAAAAGTTCTCAATGTCTTCCCCCAACATGGACACATACATCAGACACAATCTCAGTTATTTCCTTACCCTTTTAAAATTGTTCAGTTACAGTTGTCCCAACTTCTCCCCCATTGCCCTCCTCTGCTCCCCCCACACTGCCACAGTCAGTCCCCAGCCCATTACCCATGCCCATGAGTCTGCTATTCATATTCCTTGGGTTGCCTCTTCCCCTCCTTTCCCCTGTTATTCACCTCCCTCTTCCCCTCTGGTCACAAATACCGTGTGACCTCACCTATAAGTGGAACCTAATCAATAACACAAACAAATGAGCAAAATAGAACCAGAGACTTGATATTTCCTTATCTTAAACTCCTCTTTCAATTTAAACCCAGCTTAAATGTAATTTCTTCAGAAAGACTTCACTGCACCCCAATTAAATTAGGGCTACCTGTTCTTCTGTAGCTCTTTCTACTTTGCTAAATCACATACTTGTACCAAAAAATGCCCCTGTTTAATGTCTGTACCCTCCCATCAGGCTGGCAGCTGGGGGAGGGGAAGGCTCTCTGTTCTCCACTCACCCTGTACCCAGCCCAGTGCCTGCTACGGGCACTCCACAAATATTTACTAGATCTTGAGCAAGTGCATAGATCTTGAAATTGGAGGTTTAGTGTACCTTCAAGGACACATTTGTTTTAAAATTAGATGTTACAAGTTGAGCAGTAAAATATAGCCTCCAATTATAATTCTCAGTTAGTCATCGTAAAGGAGGCAAAGGCCGTAAAGGAAATTCTGCACTGAGCATGTTCTGTCTACGTTGTCACAGTGGGAAGCAGCTTTCTCAAATGATTCACAGGAGTGGCACTGTTCAGATTCACACACACACACTCCTAAAGAAATACCATTATCATTGATCACCTAGTATCAGAACTGCATAAATTAACAGATGGCAACAGGCACTCAAAATGCCACTGAGCTAAAACTGTCCATTACTCCATCTTCTTTGACTATGAAATAGATGGGACTGTACACAAGCAAATGGCTGAAGTGTGACAGTATATTAATAACCACTGAAGCCATCAGATACTTCCTTTATAAAGTACTTTCAAGGAGAAAGTTAATTCATTCAAGTCAGGTGGCAATAAAACCAACTCCTAGGCAGGATTTCAGGGAGGGGCGTCGGCAGGCCAGCGTTCTGTGTCACGTCAGCTTTGAGTCTGAACTCTTCAGTCACCTGGACACACTGTCCTGATGCTGCCTCCTCGTCACTTAGGTAGACGATTAGGACCTGCTTGGGGGAGGCAATGTGTCTTATCACAAGGTCATCCTCTTCTGGTGAGAAGTTCATCTCAACCCCCACTTGAGGACACCTCCTCTGGGCTATACACGGTTCCCATCAGCTAGGGTCTCCTGATCCTTGGTGACCTGTCTGTCACCTTGAGGAAATAGTAGAGGACACTTCCTGACCCCTGGATCTCAAGGACTCCCAGCATTGCCTTTCCTGGCTTTAGAAGCTTCAGCGTGAGTACTGAGTGCAACTTGCCCTTCCTTGCTGTTCTACAAGTCACAACCCATGCATCACACGTTTGGTGACTGGGTAACCAGATACAGATCTCAGCCATGTGCCAAACACTCATTTATGAGTGAATACCCAATATAAATCACAAAACCACTGGATTTCTCTAAAACTGACTAGTATTAACTAGAATTTACCTCACAAACTGCTGTCTTGAAGTTAGGCGGACGGCCAGCTGTCTTCTGGGAATTTCAATAATATGACCAGTCTACAAATTTTCAGACTACTCATTATAGGAGGACCCACCACTATCCAACCTTGGACCCTAGTTTTCATAAAGCCTGAAATGGCTTCAAGAATACAGCAGTTATCTCTTTGCTATAAGAACTTAAACATCAGACTAAGCAACTACAACTACTGATATGAAATGAAAAGCGTACGTCACTAAGGTTAGTATCATCTCTAGAAGCACATCACTAATACTGACTTAAAAACAGGACTAAGAAAATGGAGAGTAAGGGACTAAAGAAAGACTGTTATTCAGCTGCTGAAGGTGTCATGTGGCTTTTGCATTGCACCAGTAAGCCATGGTCTTTGCCTAGAAACGGCATTACTGCTTCCAGAGTTGGGGGAAGGCAGGTAGTCAGATTTGAGAGGTTTGATGTACTGGTACTGTTCTATAAACCAGTTTTCCTGGCAATGAATCAGTGTAGCAAGGGCTAAAATATATGAGATAGCTTTTGTGAAAATATACAAAGGATTTTTTTCTTAATACTTGAATTGAAGAAAAACACATTAATGTTTGACAACTTCCTACAAATGAAATATGGCAAAGAGATTAAATTTCACATAGATTTTTATAAAGGCATCTAACACAAAAATAAACACGTAAGGAGAACTGCAGAATGAATTGCAGCAAGACGGTTTCTTTAAATGGGTTCTTTGTCTCAATCGAAAAAAAAAAAAGAGAGAGAGTCCCAAGTCACGCCTCTGACAGCAATAAGCCAGTACACTACTTTCCTGTCAATACAAGGACTAAAAATAAGAATAAGAAATAAGCTGATCCTAAGGTTTGGGAGTTAAAAGTGGAAACACACTCATATGACCAGACCTTGTCACTCTGTCAATAAATTGGCCCAAAGGCAGAGGCAGGCTCCTAACCTCCGGTATCTGACCTAGGCTTTTAAGATTACTGGCAGCAATTACAATACAAAAGTCCAACTATTGCCCACAATCACCGCCTCTCAGGGGGTCTAAGTAATGAATTATTCATGTAACATATGCCCAATACCCTTTTTAGGAAGAAACTGACAAATCTATACAAACCAAGCTAGCAGACCACTTTATGGCCATAAAGTCCATCACCTGCTGTGACCAGCTGCCGTAAAGAAGATATTCTCTCCATCTCCCACCCCTTTAAATGGTGAATGAGTAGACTGGGAACCATCCTTTACTCTCAGGAATTTAGGTGCTTAACAACATATTAAAGCAAGAGGTCAAAGTGCACCCTGTGTTACAATCCTTACTTCTACCGTTGGGGCTGCAGGGAGAGATAGGGAGAAGGGTGCATTGAACCAGAAGTTGAATTCTTTTTTCTCCATATCCTGCCCATACACTGTTTCGATCATCAGGAGGCAATGACTGCAATTGTTTCGGAACAGCTTTCAAACGTTTCAAATGATGTGGTTTTACACCATTCTTCTCTGGCAACTGTACTGTGGTAAGAAAAAACCTGATTCCTTTAATGACTCCATACAGTCTTGCTTAATTTGTGCTTGTAATGAACCATAGGGTATTCACAGGGAGAGCCACTGAGCGCGTCGTTAACAACTGATAAGTAACTGATTTATGCACATAATGAGAATCCTTTGCCTCCTTTTTTTTTTTAAGGCTGGAAGTTGAAAGAAGATAGGTGCTTGGCATCCAAAGTCTAAGGCGGGCAGGAGCCCATGAGCCGCACATTGGGGTTTTCCGTTTTGTTTAACTATAAATGTAAGGTAGCATTTGGCAGCTTAGACTCAGTCCTAGAGTGTGCCAAGAACTTTCCTATGGAAAAAAAGTACTAAATGCAATATTAATGATCTAAGCATTAAATCTCCACATGCAAGCACTCTGTGTTTAAAACAGACACACTTGGGGTGGGGCGGGGGCGGGGGAAGCTTAAGAGCAGACGTGCCATCCTCACTGTGAGGCATCTCCCAGCTCTCAGGACTGAATCTTCAGAAGCAAGGCTGGCAGAGGCAGTGCTGGGCACTGCAGGGAGATAAACCTGAGGGGTAAGGAAAACAGGACCCATGCCTGATGAAGTCACACTTTGGCATGAAAACCTGGTGTTGTTGCTGCTCTATTTTTTTCCCTCCAAAATAACTTTCAGTTAAATTACCAACCGACTTGAGTACAAAAGATCTCTTCTGATGTGGAATTCTAAAACTGACAGGCATCATGGGAAGCCCTCCTGACCAAAGGAAAGAATCACTAATTTGCTCTTTAGTTAAAAAAAAAAAATTAAAGGAGATATCGAGTATGCCTTAGAAATTATATTAAATAATCAGAATCAAAAGAATATACACCATCCAAATGCACAGCAAAAGACAAGAAAAGAAAGAAGGGAAAAGACAAGGATATTCATGAAGTCGGCTTTCTGCATACCTTTTCAAATTTTGCCAGCAATTCCCGTAAGCTGAAGTTCAGACCAATCATCGTCCAGTAGCCCTTGAAGTTTACATCTTTCCGGCAAACTTCCTCCAGACAACAGCATTTAACTTCCAAAACCCGTATCTTTTCTGGCTATACTTTAAAATCCTTTGTAAAATCCTTTACAAGCCTTGCCCTTGAGCTATGGTCCATGAGGGGCAGCAGCAGCTTGTGCTGGGACATGTTCGCTGCCCCACCGAGGGTCCGTTCTTTCATGGACTTTGGAGTTCTCGAGGACTAGACCTGCTCCTACAGTTTCTGGGAGCTGTGTTCCATGAGGCTGGCATGGTCTCCTTTTTTTCTGGGAAGCCCAGGATTCCCTTTTGCTCACCTCACTAATGACCTGCAGCCCACAAACTGGTCTCTCCTGGGCCCCAAGCTTAGAGTTTGGTCTCAATTACACACAGCAAAAAGAAGCTATATCCTGGAAACTTGCATGAGAGAAGGCAAAAAAAAAAAAAAAAAAAAGAGCCAAGTATTACCAACTTCCTCCATTCAGACTGGTTTCAGAAAGAAAAAGAAAAAAAAAAATCTTGGGTAAGGAGCCAGTTTTCAAAGAGCATGACTTATGTAGAGTTCGAACAGCAAGGAGTGTACTCTTGTCTGAAGAAACACCCAAACACGGGACAAGAGGCCACCGGTTTGCACTCTCCCAGACACCGGCAGCCTGCGTTGCTATGGTAACCACCAAGCTAGTTTCAGTCCATTTCCCCAGGTCAGGCTATGCCTAAGGGATGCTGTCAGTGCAACAGAACTAAGCTGTTGGAAAGTTGTTCTATCTGTCGTGTGTCGGGAGAAAAGTTCGAGCTGCCCACCCCGTGGCGGGGGATCATTTGCAGAGTTTGTGGCCGGGGAGCGAGGGCAGCCAGCTCCAGCGGCTCCCCTCCCTGATCTGACAGTGGTGTGGCAGTGCACCGCTCTTCCCAGCAGTTGTTTATTATTTTAATCAGCATCCTCCCTTGCACCACCCCTCACACAGTTTGAAGTGAAGCTCACTCCCACTTCCTGGAGGCCGTCCTGCCCCAAAATGCAGAACTTAGCTCTCAAATTGTCTTGATCCTGAATGGATCCCAGGATTCCTATTCCAATTTGGAGCCCACCCAAGAAAACAAAAGAAGGTAGGTGTACAAGACAATACAGGTCACAAAACAAAATATGTGTGGTCAATTGTATTCTTTCTGAAAAGGCTTTAACAGTACAATGATGGAGAAAAGAAAGGAAAGTTTCTTTGATCCATTGATAACTCTAAGAGCCATTCAGACTTGTTTGCATGTAAGGAATTCACTTGTTTGTGAAATAAAACTTAAGGGAAACTACTCAAAATGTGAGGAATAACAAGTTACCTCTAAATGTATCATTTGATGTTAAGTTGTTACTGGTACTCAAAGAAACTCTATATCCCACAAAGTTTTAAGTGTGATTGCTTTAAAGGAAAAAGTTCAATCTGATACTAGGGACATGATGCCAAGGCAAAAATATGATTTTCGCTTTTTGCATTAAATAGCTATTTAGTATATCAATAAAACTTAAGTGTGACAGATACATCCATATGAAACATATTTCTCTAGCTGTGTGTAGAATTTCGTCATAAATAAACAATGCTTTTAAAAGTGACACCATCACAAGCAGAATGTTAATATAATTAAGTTTACTCTTTACATCAGGGCATAGAGCAAAGGAAAAAAAGCCTGTGAAATTAGAGTATGGTCTTCCTACGAAGTTATCTGAATCACTTGAATATCAAAATTGTTAGCATTATTTTATCATATAGAGAAAGAGATTCCACTAATAAAGGAAGGAACAAAAACCTGTCAGGGAACAGTATACAATATGGTTATTACTTTTTGGATTTGCACACCGTTTTTCTTTCCATTTCATTCCCAATTTATTTTCATATCAGTATTTAAATAGCATATGTTTTACATATGCGGATCCTACAAAATTTAACAAGCTTTTAAAATATTTTCATCATTTATTCATAAAACCTAACATGTCCCCAGGGGCAAAATGGCTTTATGAGATTTCTAGCAGAATGTGTTCCTCCTCCAAGTGCCCAATTCAGATTTACACACAGACACTATTATTTCAAAAACAAGTGGGGTGAGCTAACGATAATCCAGAAATTTATAAGTAAAAAATAATCTGTGCACTTTGGATCAAAAAGCATAAATGTCAGCAGGAAGACCAATGGTCAGAAAGGGAGTGAGGAAACACACAGAAACTGACCAGACTGGCCCTCCCTGGCTGGGAGGGCTCTGGGACCACATGCTGAGACCTTTCAGCAGCAACACATAAACTTTTTACATAAACACAAAACCAAAGGAACCACCACCACCACCATCCCCACAAATAAATAAATAACAAATAAATAAAGGAGGGAGAGAAAAAAAGAACAGTCTTTCTCATCTGGGCAGACTTCCAGCCACCACCCAGAGTGCTGCAGGGCTGCGATCGGGGACATGTGCAAACACGCGATCCCCCATGCACGCATTGGAAGATGGAATTAAATAAAAACTCTGAAACATCAGAGACTTCCCAGTGTTTTTCCAAAGCAGACTCTCAGGTTTAAAGGGTTCTTGCACCAAGACAAGAATGGTATGTTATTCTTAGAGCCGTAAACATCTTGCATCCTGATACAAGGCTGATCTTTATGAAGGAAAAGAAGCAGCAACCTGCTATGTTAGGGAGTCTTCCCAAAACATAAAAGCAATGGAATTTTTATCAGTGTGACAGGTACATGTGTGCTCAAAGTGACAAAAACAGGGAAGCGTAGAGGAGCCCGTCCCCACACGGCATTCCAGACAAGTGGCCCACACCCATTTCTCAGAACCCACATGGCTGCCTCAGGCAGAAAAGAGAAAGCAAAATAAAGCTTCCTTCCTTACATTTAGGGAAATACCAAGAACTAAGATACTCTTAAAGAGAAAAAAGGGGAAAACACTCTGTGGATCTATATGAAACCATCCAAAAATTTTTTTCAATTCTCACATAATTAGAATAACAGGGTAACTATACTCTCACTAAAACATTGGAGAGCAACTAAAAATGTGATTCTTCAAGTGTCAAAGACAAATAGATTATTTATGTAAAAATCCAAAGATATTCTATAAAATTCAAACAGCTAAACATCTAATGTTATTGAAAAGCACTATGCTTTCTGATGGCTGAGGGACACATTAGAAGTGAGACAATGTCAATGTGCTGTAATACTAGTGAGCACATTTTACTATGGATGATATTCGTGTTGGATACCGATAAATAATTACACTGAGTTCAAATTTTGTATACAAAACATCACCTTGGTAACACACTTCATATCTCTGTAGTCTCTTCTTTTTTAATCAAGCACCTCTGATACTTCTACAATACTGTAATCATTAGAAAAAAACCCAAAGGCTTCCAAATGACAGCAATACATCGCCAGAGAGACAGTAATTGAATGATAAAATTTGAAGTGCGTGGCATTTTGCCAAATCTACGGTAGTGTGTAAATAAGTAAACTAGGCACTAATCTTCAAGAGGTGGGATAAATGTAATCCCTACAACAAATCCCAACATAATCCCTGCACCACTGAGTAGCCTCAGATTCTCTAGCAAAATAATCCATGTCTCAAACATAGATGCCTAGATCCACAAAAAGGTGAAAGTTACAGAACCACCCAGCAGCCTAGAAAAACTCAACAATGGAATCAATAAAATCTAAATTCAAAGGAGCTAATAAAAAAACACATTCTATTGCCCAAACGAAGAGCACAATATACCTGCATGACTTTGGCAAAAACATTCAAAGGCTAGGCTAATTTCAAAACTTTTTATGCTTAAAAACTGTTATTTCATTTAATTTGTTAAAAAATGCTTTATTTAGCGATTTCATGAAGACAATAAAGACATTCTTTTGGGTTCTGTCAAACACAAGCAGAAAAGAGCAGTCTGAATGCTCTGCTGAAAAGTGATCTGTCTCGCACACAGGGTGGATCTTAAAGTGCCTTTCCAGCTACACACAAAGCTCAGTTTTTAAAAACAACTAAGAAGACAAAGCATGTTTTCTATGCAAAACTGAGCAAGTTTCTCTTTACTTTGGTCAATATGGGGAAAAAAGGAAAGGAAACGGAGAAAGAGAAAAGAAAAACAAAAACTTCTCAGGAGCCTCCAAGGCAAAGCACATGGGGGTCAATAGGTGATCCCAAATAAATCGGTGCATCACGGCCTTGTTCAAAAATGAAGGGCTTCAGGCAGGGGTAGGAAAATCTACTCGTTGTCATCCCATTCTGGCTCAAGGAAGATCCGGGTTATAACAGGCACAGTTCCCCTTTTCATAACATTTCCAAAGCATTTTAAAATTCAAAAACAAAGTAGTTTCGAGATCCTCATCACGATCTGAGCTTTCGGATTCCCTGCCTACTGCCACTGCACTTCTATTAAGGGAGACTATTCAGCGCATGAGAGCTTTCTCGTTACCTTCAGCCAGCAACCGAGTGTGTCAGCTGGTAGCTATTTAAAGTAATATACAGCCCTAAAGGGCACAAGGTTCAGTCTGAGATGGAGGCCTGAGCCCCCAATGAAAGGCGGAACTCTCCTTTTATCCCAGGAAGTTCACACAATGTGCTTTGTACACAAAGAATGTGTACGAGAATCTTTAATGTTCATCTCATCAGTAATGTCATCTATTTGGATAATTAGACAGGTGGCAGTTGGGAAATAAAAATTATAATTCATAAAGAAAAAAATTCAACACTTTATATATTCCCATAATCTACAGCCAGAAGATTCTACTAGACATTTTAAAGGCACAGAGAGTTTTTTCTCCTGCAGGGGGTGGATGGGCGGGGTCAGGACTCTGGAAGAGAAACCCCAGCTGATCTGCTTCGGAATTAGCCAACCAGGTGCAGGGTCAGCCTTCAGCAACCTTCGGAACATTTAATGACTCAGAGAGCACTTTATTAGGTGACTGAAAATAATGCCAAGACAAGTTAATGTTTCGAAACCACGTCCTTCCCAAGAAATATGCAGCATGGGACAAGAGTGGAGCCACCTCAGGAGGCCAAGCCTCACGATGCCAGATGTCTACCGGCAGCCCAAGTCTGCGAGATATATGGCAAAGTCACACAGGGCTTTGGAGAAAGCTCTCAAAGGTTTCTAATGGTGTTTTCCAACTTTCCTCAGCTATCTGGATTAAGAAAACTTAAGGCCAAAATTAAGATACAAATTTTAATAATATCAACAAACATGTCAAGAGAAATCAAACCCGAAGGTGCCGTTTTCCTTCACAAGTGAAAAATTGGGAGTCTCCCCAGGAGGGCATTGCACCTGTAACCTGAATGCGAATTCAAGCCACTGGGCAGAGGGCGAAAGCAGAGGAAGTTCGCACTGACCCCGTGAGACCAGCCACGCTTCTGTCTGTAATAGTCGCTTTTTCCACGTGCGCCACCCCATTCAGAGAGGGCCTGCTCCTTCAGCTCCGATCCATGCTCCTGCCCTCTGTCTGCTCAGCATCCCACCTGGAATTCTCTGCATGTTCAGAGCCCAACCTTCTTGAACACTTTACCCACGATGCATCTGCACTAATCTCACCAATAACCAGTCAGTACACTTACACAATGAACCACTTACGCTTACAAATACAGCTCCCGGAAGTCATAGACCATTATCATCGTTTGTTCCTAAGTACCTTTAGTTATGTTTACTTTCTGTATGTTTACATCACTTTCCTCATTGGCTTATTTGGAGCAATGAGTTCTGTGATGACTTTTTCTTTCCCAAAAGTTTGAAGTAAATTGTTCTGCAGACAGTGAACCCAGACAATGCATTATGCTGTTCATAATAAAATCTATAGACTGATTACAGAAGAGAAGAATTCCTCTGTTCAACAGAATTAAGTTAAGCCATTACATTTCCTGGAGATTATTAGAAGCAGCAGAGTTGACTTTTAAAAATCTGCCAGCTTTGGGGCTGGAGATAATTTAGCAATATTCATCAAACATTAAAATGCATAGAGCTTTGAATTAGAAATTCTGTCCCTAGGAATTTAATTTGTAGACATATGTACAGACATATGCACAAGAATGCTCAATAAGTTCTATTTGACACAGCGAAAAGTTAAAAACAATCTAAGTGTCCATCAATCGGTAACTTTTTAAATAAATTAGAGCAGATTCTCACAATAGAATGCTGTTCACCTATGGAAAAGGGAAATGGTGGCTATATGGTGATAATTAATAATCTCTAATACATATATATATATGTATGTATGTAGTTATATATGCATATGTCCAAAAAGAAAATATTGACATAGATACATAAAGGCACAATATATGGAATAACAAGTACTATTAATATTCCTGGAGAGGTATGTAAGGAGGTAGCATGTGGTTATCTCTCAGACAGACACTAGAGATCTGTGTCTGCAATGGGACACTTCAAGTCCTTTATACTATGTGAAAATTATATCACAAGCACATGGTACACATTCCACACAAAATTAAATCAATAAATAGATGGAGAATTCTCAACTAAAACACGTTTATCTTTCTAGGTAGATATCTACTCCCCCAAATGGTGGCATCATTAGATCTGAAGGTAAATGCCATCAGAGTCGATCGCCTCTGTCCCTGAAAGATTCAGCAGTTTTGAAGTAGCAGATGGCCTGACATTCTAACCAATCAGCCCTCGGCAGAAACAAGCCTTCGGCAGCAGTGGGCGGCTGGTCAATGGTAAACTTTTCTAAAGAGGACCCAGACAAAGCCTTTTTGTTCTCGTACGTTACTCTGTAACTAGTAACTCCAGTTTACTTAAAAAATAACTCTGTGTCTAAAAAGGCATTATACTATATAATTTAAGTCATTCCCACTCCAAGGAAACCAGTGCTGCTATTTCCATTTAATACCATGACATCCCACAGTCTGACATTTTTTGCGATGTTTATAAAGTCAGTTGATGCACACACACACACACACAAAGATTATCTAGCCTGATTTCTTCCAGGCAACTGAATTATGGTTTCACCGTTCAGGCTGGACTAAGTGTAGCTGGCAGAGCGAGAGCGCCAGCATCTACTGAACAGCTCGAGAGAGACTGTGGGACACACAGCAATTTTGTTTGTGGGTCCAAGTTACCGTAGTGAGAGAGAAAGCAGCATGGACCCTGTCCTGCTTGTCATGTCTGGAGAAGGAACACTTGATGTGCTTTGAAGGTCACTCTCACAAAATATTAAAGGAAAGCAGCCATTGGACACCAAGATGGGGTTCGTTCTCATTTGGGGCTTTCTCTCATAGGAGGAGCTTTATAATCTGATGCGCTACATTAAATATGGTCAACCCAGGAATTTAAAGCACAATTGAAATCCAGAATTTGTTCTGGCAGATGTTTTAACTTTAACATTTGAGTATGAGATGGCTGTAGTAACAGGACTTTTAAAAGCACAACACCTAATCTAGTAGTTTTACTTCTAAAATCGGTATTGACAACAAGATCATAACCTTGGGGTGCTAAACCCAAGTGATGTCACTATTGCACAAAACCTTTTTATCCAAACCTATTGCACAAAACCTGTATCTCTGAGTAATATCACTTCAGAGATATCTTTAAAGTTCATTAAAAACACACATGATAAAACGGACCTAATTTTTAAAATTAGATTGCCATTTTCACCAAAAGTATCGACACCCGTTTTGACCACCAGAGTGAATGACAGTTGGTGATGTGCACGCTCATGAGTCTCACATCTGTCATCACTAAGTGGATTCCAAACGCAACACATGTTATGATGGATGCTACGACAACATAATACTGACAATTATGAAACTGATTTAGGAAATTTAGTGCAACCTAAATGTTGACACAAAATCCTCTGAAGCACAAGAATATTCTCTGACTCCTCCTACCCCATCTCCGTTTGCACCTCCAGAGCTACTGGTGGTGCCTTCTTAGTTGTGGCATATTTTACATGCCTCTTCACTGCCTACCAGCCAATAGTACAAACTCGTATACAAAAGATTACAGCTCAGAATGTCAAGAATTTAAATTAATTAGAATACAACTTTCTCACTAGAAATTATGAATCAGATCACACTGCTACTAAGACAGTGTGAAAAGTGATGTAGAACCTGTTAAATAACATGGGAAAGTAGTCACTGATACAACCACTAGATTACTCATTTGCATTACTACATCCCAGCCCTGTCATCTCTCTCATGGAGTCAAGGGACCCGGGTAGCGATTTCATCTGTAACACTTATCTAAACGCTTGACCTAGAAAAAGACACACTCGAACCACTGTCTGGACCTCGCTCTTTCTCTGTAAAATGATCCTGTGACACTTCCGCAAACACTCAAATACTCTCAGGCAGAAAGACACCCACTAGGACTCTATTACTGATTGGCCATTAGTTTCAACAAAATTCACTGCCGATTTTACTTATAACACTCTGAAGACTTCCATGCAATTCTAGGAACTACCAGGAGTGCATTGGGTTCTCTAGGATTGAAATTGAAGGTTCTACTAAGTTTTCATCTATTTCAAAATCATTAATAAAAACTCTGAAAAACATTATTATTATACGAGTGTTTTGAGAAGCATGTATAGGTTTTCTTAATATGTCTGCATATTTTTACCAAAATGCTTATAACCCGTTAACACTGGCTATCAGTAGCAACAGATTAAAAGTGCAAATCAATGATTCCAGTGTTCCGATGACTAATTATTTAAAAATATTATATAAAAAACATCCATCACATGAGTGAAGCGGTTCTTGAAGTTGCAGTACTTCTTCTATTCGTGGATCTCAGCGGCCCCTGACGCAGCTGACAACCAGGACAGAACCGCTGGGCTCCTGACTCTCTGCCGCACACACCATCTCTTCGCAACCCCCTAAAACACAGAGACCCTGCAAAACTAGGAACCCCCAGGAAGTAACCCTAAATTACCAACAGTTTGAACATTGCCACATCTTAATGTTTCTGATGCTCTCTTACTTCACATGTTCATTTCTATGGTACATTATCTGCATCAATATGCATTGTGTGTCCACCACCCAAAGTCCAATCTTCACTGTTTCCATATATTTGACCAACTGTGACTCTTTCAGGAAACTTAGATCTGGCAACCTGTGCTTGGTCCATAGAAAACACTCAACAATAATAAATAGAAAAGTTCATTCCCTGCTTACCGCCTGTAAATTCAAAAGTTCATGATACAATCATATCAGCCCCTCTGCCTTTTCTTAATGGCTCTCCACACCCCCACCCAAAACACTCTAAACTGCAATGTGGTCCTGTCCCATCGAACTACCTGAGATGATGGAAACTTCCTTATCCTTGATGTCCAACAGAGTATTATGGCTATTGGATGCCTGAGATGTGGCTAGTGTGACTGAGAAACTAAACTGCAGTTTTGTTTAACTTTAAGAAACTTAAATTTAAATGTAGATATGACATGTGGCTAGTGGCCTTGCTACCCACTCCAGGCATGATTTCCTTACAATATTCTAAAAGGTGCAGTTTCCTAACTCTCTCCAATACACATCACTTTCTCTCCACTGGTAGAATTCTTTCCTCCGAAACAGTAGCCTCTCCTTTCTCTATCAACTCAAAGTTTTTCCACCCATTGAGATCCAATTCAATTTCCACCCTCTACTAAAGCCTTGAACGGCAGCTTCAGTTCCGCAACTCCCAGCCATACCGGTCATCTCCACCACACTGCTTCACTATCCTGTACGTACTTCACTGACACGCTGCCTTGTTTCGTTCACAGGCTGTTTCGTCAATGGGTTTTACCTTCCCGCTAACTCCACTAGGAAGAATGCTCTTCAAGAGAAGGAGAAAAAAAAATGTATTGGTTCACCAAATGTCCTGAAGAATGATAAATGCACAGCCACTGCTCAACAGTTTTCACTGGCAAGAATAAAACAGTTAGAATTTATTAAAACTTTACATCCTTACTGTGATTTTACATTTTTTTTAAAGCCACGATCTTGGCAGACATTTAATACATTTACAAAGTTACCAGAATAGTTAATCTAATTCAACTCTCAAACAGATAATTCTAGGGGATATTTTAATCATCTTTCCACTTTCTGAAAAAATCCCAAGTTTCTCTGAAGAGTTTGCACTCATCTGACTCATGAATTTCTCCAAAGAAAGACAGGGTTCAGTCCGTCTATACCACTCAAGCTTAACTTGACAGAAAAAGTTAAATTAAATGTATTTTTTGAGTCACACTTTAAATTTTAAAAGAAAGTGCTGCCCTCTTGTGAAACGAGGTAGAAGATTTATCATTTCACTGACAGTTGAGTCAATATTGTGAAGGAATTAAAAGTTAAAATTTAACATTGAAACTAAGTAGAGTTTATCGCAAAGTTGGATGGGTTTCTCCTGAGGTCTCTCCCTCATGCTCTTGGTTAATTTTCCAACCAAAGGAAGGATAGATCATCAGGGCAAACTGTTCACAAGTGTACTATACCTGAAAAAAATAAAGAATACTGCAACACTGTCACTACAGTAGAAGTAAAAATTGTAGCTTTTAATACTGTGCTACTGAGGAGACTCTGGGAGGACCGCTGGTGAAGAGGCAGACAAGTCAATGGCAAAGTGGGAAGTTAGAAGTCAACTCACTTTCTAACCCGTAGCAAGAGTTTCACCTGCCTTCAGTCTGCTTATTTACATATAAAGTATTTTTTTAAAGATTTTACTTATTTATCTTTAGAGAGGAAGGGAAGGAGAGAAGGAAAGAAGTATCAATGTATGGTTGCTTCTTATGAGTCCCCTGCTGGAAACTGGCCTGCAACCCAGGCATGTGCCCTGGGTTGAGTTCGATGAGAATCGAACTGTGATCATGTGGTTCGCAGGTCCGTGCTCAATCCACTGAGCTACACCAGCCAGGGCACATATAAAGTATTTTAATAACACCACCAACTACATAGATTTGTGCTGAGATTCAATGAAACAGCCAAGGTAAAATAATTAGTTTAGTCCTTGTCACATGGTAAGTGCTTATTAAAGATTTCTGAAGCAATAGCAATAATATTATCATAAATACAATTACATTCATGCAGGCATCGAAACAATACAGTCCCTTAGAAAGCCTGACAATCATCATATAATCTGTCCCTTACTTGGGCATCTATTATGTGGCACATGTATGAAGTACAGTGAAAAAAGACATAAAAGTATTTACTTTGGAGAAGCTTCCATTCTGAGCTTTCCATGAAAATACGGAGTAGGGGGCAGGGGGGACACACATGCCATAATCTCACGAAGAACCAATGTGAGCAGATTTACAATTCAGATATGACCACTATAAATCCAAAAGGCTTCCAGGATCTAACTACACACATTAGTTTACTAAAACTTTGAGTGACAAACAGCAGATTACCTCAATTCTAAGGACACCAAGAAGGAGAACAAAGCCCCGCAAGTCTGGTGTCAGGCAATAGTGCCTCCTCCTTCCGTGGAGTGTGCCTTCTTGGGGTGAGCCTTCCCTCCGGTCCTCTCCGAGAGTGGGAGGGAAGGAAGGTGAGAAGTAGGCCGGCAATACCGTACGGTAAGAACAGACTGAACCATCCTGACCATTTCCCCAGTTAGCAAACACGAAAAATTCACAAACTAGTTTGCATTTACCCACCGCATTGGGACATACGTGTAAATAGCCACCATTCATGTATGACTATTAGGAACAGGTATGCCTGTAAAAGAAGGTACCATATTTTTAGGACTATAAGACGCACCAGATCATAAGATGCACCTAGGTTTTAGAGGAGCAAAATAGAAAAAAGGTTTTTGAAGCAAAAAATGTGGTGAAATATTTAATAACCTGTGACCCCGCTCCACCCCCCCACCACCACCACAGCGAGCCAGGTAAACCACATTCAGTCTATAAGATGCACCCCCCTTTTCCTCCCAAAGTTGGGAGGAACTGTGCATCTTATACTGCAAAAAACACAGTATTTAAAATTTAGGGCATTCTTTTGCTGGATTCTCAACACTCTAAGGGAGTTGTCCACTGGAAGTGATCTTCAGGAAATTCTTTTGTAATGTAGAAGGTATTTTGTCAAATTAAAAGCCACCAATGACATGTTTTTTGGGCAGTGTGAATTTTTATGTATGAGAGATTTTTCCTAACTTTTAAAAACATCCATTTCTTGATTGGAATTATAGTGGAGAATGAAGACATGTCTGGATAATTAGATGAAAATCGCCTTAAGGAATAGTTTGGATATTCTACTTGGTAATATAATCCATTTGGGGTACAGCTTCCTTTAAAGAGAAATCTCTTTTACGACAACCTGTAAAACGCAGGAAGGGGAAGGGTCATCAAGGAACACATATAAAGGGCCCATGGACAAAGCCAAAAGGGGGCAGGACTGCGTGTGGGAGGTGGGGGTGGTAGGGCAGGGGAAAGTGGTGGTGGGAAAATGGAGACAACCGTACTTGAACAATTAAAAAATTAATTAATTAAAATTAAAAATGCAGGAATGATAAGCATGCGGTTCTATTATTCTAATTAGTTGCCTCTCTGCTCAAATACCAGACAGCCATAGAAAAACCTGGTAACATTTCTGGTGAGCTGGGGGAAAAAATTTCCAATTAAATGTTAAGGAGAGAATATTATCACACACATTATTTATAACATTTTAAATTAAATAATGCTTTGATTTTACTGGGTTTATGCAAAAGAAATGTTGACTCATCATACATGGATGGGAATTCTTCCAACAAATAATGAAGGCTAAAAAGGTGGGGAAAAAAATAAGCCTCAATAACTTTCCAGGCTGAACAGAATTACATTACACTGTAACCACTAATTTTCTTAATTTTGTAAAGGAGGTGGAAGTTTGGCAAAGTGAACTCTCAAGTACAGTGAATAGAAGTCGTTGACCTAAGTCTTGTTACCATTTATTTAATCAGGGAAAACAGATCTGTTCAATGACCCACATTAAGATCAACGAGAAAAGTTTTCAAGTTCATAGGACAAGAGGAATGGGCCCCTGGAGTGTGTGCTGAATAATCAATTTTCAATAAAGGTGTGTTGATTCGATATGATGGACCACTGAACACTGTTTTGACATAAATTTTTTTAAAGAGGTAGTTTCCCCCTCCTCCCCTCACTAGCAGTCAATGTCTCCGTGGCACCGCCCACTTCCCCGGCAAAGTCAGACCCACACTCCACAGCAGTTCTGAACACTCACAGCTCTCCGCCCCTTCACACTCCACCGCTTTGTGCTACCAAAGTCGTAACAGGACTTCCTTTATGATTACTTTAAAAATTAAGCTACAATTCTATTGCACCAAATAAACAAAATTAGGCATAGTAATTAGCGTAGACAAAAATAATTCTTTGAAGTATAGTATCCTCCAAAAAAAAATTACATGACAATAGGTATTCAGTTTGAAGATCACTAGGCACCAGTGTGTGTCTAGGACCATGAGAAATCTGTCAGCCGGGTTAGAATTCATTATTGATATCTACGGAAATTGAGATCAAAAGTTGAAAGTTGGTTCCTCTGAAAAATGAAGAATTATATAATGACAGCTATTTTTAAAAAATAAAACACTATGAAAAAATACAACTAAAAACCTGTTAGGGAAAAATAAAAATAAGGTCTCTAAAAATAAATGTATGCCTAATATATAACCAAAGGTATATTTAAATATATGCCTGGTTATAATTTTCCCTTCATTTTATACTTTTATTATTATTAGCATATTAATAGTTTATAAATCTAAATATCACATTATAAAATACATTTTTAAACTTTTAATCACTCAGAGAAGAGAGAGCTAATTTTCAATACCCTGGTTCTTTACACCACAAGCCTAATTCAGTACGAAACTCTGCATTTTAGATCTCTGGATCCAAAATGACCTATCAGCACGAGCCATTTGAACTAGTCAGAGAGACTTTTTAAATGCTCATCTTAGAGTTCGTTTATCACGACACGAGAGGAGAGCGATTAGAGATTTCTACTAAAGGGTGTAGTTTTGTACGCGGTTCCAAAGGGCCGTCCTTCTCCTGGACCTGTGCTGCTGTGCTCTAGTGCTGGCGGGCCCCTACTTCCGCTCACGTGTCTCCCCTTTGCAAACATAAACGCGGACCGGAGACACCCTGTGAAGGAGAAAAATTCCCCGCTGACGGTGCCCTTCTCAGGAGGATGATGACACTCACTCACTAGGCCACAAATAGGACAAGTCACAGATACCACAGACTCAGTGTTACATGCAAAACAACTGCCAAAGGTGGGCACGCATGTGCGTAGAAGTGCATACAGTAATACAATTTCTTATCTAATTGAAGGAGCACTTCAGCAAATGAACACAAATTTTTAACAAAACCCAATTGCTTACAAAATAAATAAGAACTTCCATATTCCCATCAAAACTATTCCAACCCAACCCACTCTCTCTCCAAACAAAATTAACCTTATTTCCCACATGCAATACTATAAACTTCAACCTAGACATTAGGTAGTTCCCCTCTGATACACTGTTTATCAGCGCACTTGGATAAGTCAAAGCGTAAACTTCTACCTTCGGGCCTCCTCTTCACTTCTTCCATGAACTTTTTCTCCTTGCAAAGTGGCGATCACAGGTGTATTTTACTCTCTAGACCCCCATCACTCCCTGAGAGAGACAGGAGCCCTTTGACTCAGTAGCTTTGACTTTTGCCTTGCACTTGACCTCCATGCATCAACCAGTCTTCCAGGAAAATTCTTTTCCCTAAAGCTGTCTGATGATGCAGGATGAGAGGGGAACTAAAACAGAGTGCTCTGGGGGCTGGAACATTTGTCTGTGTGAGCCCAGGAGGGGCCAAAAAGTACCACACCGGGCACAGGGTCCAAAAGTCCTGATCACTTAACATGTTTAAGAACCACATACCATGATACATTGCACAGCCGTAAACATAATCCATGTGGAGAAATCTACATAATGAAGTCATACCAATATTTATTCTCCTAATTCTAAGGGTAGCTACGCTTCATATTTGGAATAAAACAACTATCCTATTGGGAAAAGATCTCCTCTAGGAGTATTGTGTCAGTGTTTCTTTAATTTTCCCAAAGCAAAAACAAAACGAAATGAAACAAAACATTTCTGGTTAAAAGGATGAAAACTTTGGAAGGTACAGAGTTCCTTGAGAGGACAGAGGAGAGCGGTAGATTTGTGTCATTATATTTCCAACCGACATTCTGTCACTGTGGCATAAAAGAGTTGGAGTCTGGCCATGAGCAGTAGAACTTGTCTGAGAGGGAAGAAAACAAACACATAACTCAGAAAGTAAGAAACAGCTCTCCCAACTCCCTCAAAATATATCAGTTTTGTTCCTTGGGATTAGGGTTAGAAGAACCAAAGATCACATAAAAAAGGGAATTTATTAGAGGAAAAATGATGTCAGATTAGCAAGAAACCAAAGAGAAATAACTGGAAAGAAGATCTAAAACTGACCAAGACAACCAGGAACAAAACAGGAAGTTTTCACAGTATGCGCAACCTCTGCGGGCCTGTGCCACAAATTAAAGCCACGCCCACACATTTTCTTCACTCCTAATGCGGGGTATTTGTAGAAGTGATATAAAATAAAGAAAAATCAGCCATAATAAAAAAAATTCAGACCATGGTTTTGCAGATTCTTCACTGAGTTAAAATTGGCTAACCCACACACAGACAGTAATTAGAAAAATACCACCAGCCTTTCAAAAAGGAGCATACACACTGTGCCTTCTTTGAGGTCTCATTAGCTTGGAATAAGTTCTAGTCAAAGACAAACAGGTTTTATACATTGTACTAGATTTTAATTACAGATAAATATAGTTGCTAATTTTATATTCATGTAAACACCTGCACTGCCTGTGTCAAGATTCCTGAGTGGTAAGATTTCTGTAAACCTAAAAGCATAAAATCAGCCAATCACAAATTAATTACCTTACTCATGAAAATATTATTCAGGTCTTGAGCAGTTTTTTCCCTTAATAATGGGGTTCCATTCACTGAATTTACTGAAAGCATAGGAAAAACTCAAACTCTAAAATTAGCATTTTGTTATATCACCTAATAAAAGCACAGAATCCATAATCTATAATTATCTTAGGGCAAAGAAATAATTTCAACAATAGGTCATTATCATTGGTTAGAATGTGTTAGGATCATTAGGGCATTAACATTTACAGGCATTATTTTTATTAATTTGCCTTCCTCAGTTCCAAAAAAGTTATCTTATTTCATTCTATTTATTTATTAATAGATGTTCATTGTCTGAAAACTTCTCATCTTTTAATAAAAAAGGAAAAAACTGGCAACAGAAACTAGTTCAACTACTTTAGATGAAAATAACTTTAGTACATTTTAGATTTTAAAAACAACAAAGATTGCAGCTGAGAAGAAGCTCTTTTCAAAACATTTTGATCTCTAATATAAATGTTGAGGCCACATTGGCAGACTTTTGTACAAACTCCTAATAACAACATTTGTTAAAACAAGTATTTATATAGTAATTTTAATGAGACCAGAGTTTGGAACAAATATAAACTGTACTTGTGATTATATACCTTTGTGTCTCAAATCTGTATGTTACAGGATACTCTTTAAGGAATATAAAAACTAAATAATAGTTTTTCTCCTGGTAATATCTTAAGAAATTATAACCTAATAATGTTAGTACAGAATAAATATATAAATTTTATTTGTGATACCTTTTAAGAAAATAGGATGTAAAAGAGAGTTTAGGATTATTTATTAAGCAGTATATTCTTGCAAATATTTTCAAGTTTAAAATTAGACTATAAATTTTCTGAGTTGCTTTAGTTTTATACCAAAGGATACTCTCAATATATTAGGTTCGAGATGAACCTTACAGGTCCTCTAGTCTACTTTTACATAATCAATCAATTAGTATAATGATTCTGTGATAGTGATAGCAGTATGATCATTATAAAAATCACTATATTGACTCTGTCTATAAATACTTGATAAGGACGTACTTCTCCATTGTGTATATGAACATCTGACACAATGGAGAACTGCCTCACAGTTCATCCAATTCCAAAATTTCCCCTTTGTATTAAGGCAGAAAAGAGGTGCCTCTGTCAGACATCTTACCCTCCTCTGCTGCTGGTACTATAGAACAAACTCGCATTTTCAAATGATAATCCTCTATTTGATTATAATGTAACCATCATGACTCCTGAGTTTCCTCTTCTTCTTCCTTTTTTTTTTCCTTTTTGACCTCAAACTACTTTTCTCCATAGAGCCATTTTCCCCACATTTTTTTTCAGTGCCAGAATGTGTGGCTTTATCTCAACGTTGCCTGTACAGTCCCTGGCACACGCTGAAGCCTTCCCTGGGAACAGCCTCACTCTGATCAGGCTCCTGCCCCTTTGTCCAGGACATGCCAACACTTTCTTTCAGAATTGTCTGCTCGTATTTGTTGCTGGAAGCTCTATTCTGACATCTCAAAGCTTGGCCAACTGTCCCCGCCTCTTCCCCACAGAAACTCCCACAGTAGCGTCCAGCCACCTTGTCTGTTACGTGGCTTCACGATTCAAAAAATACTGACCGTAAAAGCAGTAAGACAAAAATATATAAGTAAGAAGCAATAGGAGTTGTATTTGATTGATTAGATGTGGGGAGTGAGTGATAGAAAATATTCAAAAAAGGATACCTAAATTTCTGGCTTGGGTAATTGGACAAGATTAATCAAACAACAGAATACAGTAAGAGAGATGGATTTGGGTTTTAAAGGGTCTAAGAAACCAACTAAATTTCCACTAAGCAGTTAAACTAAGAAGTTAAAGCTTGTGCCAGCCTGTATGGTGGCTACACAGGGATACTACAAATCGGGAGGAGCTTAAAGTGTAGAATTCGTGCCAGATTTCACCAACTTAGTGTAAACAAAGAATAAAAAATAGCTTAGGAATAATTTTTATGTCATTTACATGTTCCAGGAACATTTTTAGATACAGTAGATTAAGTAAAATGGATTAACATTTAAAATTTTTTGAGATCAAGAAAGATCAGGGCTGGAGATGATGACATACAGATTTGGGAGTTATCAGCAAATTGACAAGTTTCAGAGTCCAAAGAAGAGTTCATCAAATGAAAATGAAAAAGGTTTGAGGGCAGAACTCTGGGAAATTAGTTAACTATTGAACAAAGGGAAGAAAGCCAACAAAAGCAAAAGGAAGGAATAGCCAACTGCAGCAATAAAATTAAAAGTATGTGATACACCAGAAGATGAGAACATGTACCAGAGAGCACTGCCCGTAAGATGGCACAGAATCATAACGTGAGGTCAGGCCTAGAAAGAGGTCAGTGAGAAACTCAGCAACGATCCTGGCCATGGCAGTGTCACCAGGGCTGAAGACAAAGCCAGACTGCATTACGTTGACAGCAAAATGAAAGTGCGCACGTCAGAACAATGGAAGTTCAAACTGTTTCAAAAAGTTTCACTGTGAAAAAATGATGAATGAATGAATGGTTATTCCAGAGCAGCTTAGCCTGACAATCCGCAGAAGATGAATAGCTAAAGTTGGCGGAGGTGACCGTTACCAAATGTAAGAATTTAAGAACAGTAATTCTACTTCTAGCTCTTTTAATTCAATAACTGGAATCCTAGCATTAATGTTACTTGATAGTGACAAAGTGGCCAGTTCACCTCACCACCGTCTAAAAGGATCACAGCCATGGGCCACAACTGAATACATGGACATTCTGTCACACAAGAAAATGAAAATACACACCCAACTTCCGAAAATAATTTTTAAATATCACTGGTAATCCAGCACACCAATTAGGTACTCTCGAGTTATGAACTGAAAATCACTTTTTTAAATAAGTTTTTAAAAATTATTTATTTATTTATCATTAGAGGGGAAGGGCAGGAGAGAGGGAGAGAAATATCAATGCATGGTTGCCTCTTGTGCATCACCTGCTGGGAACTGGCCTGCAACCCAGGCATGTGCCCCCACTGGGAATTGAACCACAATTGTGTGGTTCGCAGGCCCGTGCTCAATCCACTGAGCCGCCCCAGTCAGGGCTGAACATCACTTTTAATCTAATTTTCCAAACAGATAATATCCCAGGCCTAAACTCCTTACTAAGAAAATAGCTACTGTTCTACTAAGAGATTCTACATACGATAGTCAACAAGAATAAACCTATGTTATGTGACCTCTTTCACAGTTGAACGAACACTCCAGTCATTTCCCACCTGCACATCCATGTTTTAAGGAAGCACCTGGGGTTGGAAGAGAAGCACTCCCAAGGGTAATGAGATTAACGTTTACGGCACTCAAAAGACACTCAAAAGAAAACATGGCAGACTGAGAAAACGACAAAAACCATGAAGTACATTTTGTATTTAAATACACTGCCAAAGAATAAAACTAGTGTAATCACATCAGTAAGGATGAAAGCCCACGCCCAAGAGCTTATCTTGAGGATGAAATGGTCATTGCCTTTAAAAAATATGACCCTGTGCTACAAAATTGTAATAAATGTATCAACTATAAAATGTGTTTTTAAGGATTTCATTTCTTTATTTTTATAGAGGGGAAGGGAAGGAGAAAGAGAGGGAGAGTAGCATCAACCTGTGGTTGCCTCTCACTCACCTCCTACTGGGACCTGGCCCACAACTCAGGCATGTGCCCTGCCTGGGAACTGAACCACCGACCCCTTGGTTCACAGGCCAGCACTCAATCCACTGAGCCACACAAGCCAGAGCTCAACTACAAAATCTTGAGTGTTTGTTTTGTTTTGTTTTCAAACAGTGTCCACTAGGTTAAAGCTTTCCCAATTTTATGAAATACATTAAGTCCGTGGCATACTTTAGTACCAATTGCCATGTAGAAAAAGCAAATATTATCTTGATATTTAGAACTTCCAGAGTGCCAAAATTATACACACACAGAGTAGCACTTGACAATGTCTGTTGCATAAGATCAATTACAGCTCACCTATTAGTCACTCTTGTTAAATTATCCTAGTCGCTAAAATAGCTTCAATAACTCACATACAGAAGGCATAATGACCACCCCCCAATTTTTTAAAAAAGAGCAACAAATTAAACCCTAAAAGTTGGGCCACGGTAGGCATCCAGGGAGAGGGCTCCTTGCAACAGTAAATAGATTCAGAGCTCCCTGACCGCTGAAGCAAACAGAAAACCAGAAAATGAGCTACATCACTGTCCAATATAAATTACACGGGGTGGGGGTGGGGCGGGGAGGCAAGATGTTGAAGGGCATGTGATGTATAGAATAGCACCATGTCTTTAAAAATATATATGTAAATATACGTGCTTGTGTATATATGAAACTTTTCCTGGAGAACACTTAGGAAACTGGTTGTTCTGGGTTGTGGTACTTGGTATAGAGAGAATCCATGTAGGAGAAATTTTTAAAATAGTTATATATTACTATATTCATGTATACAAGATACATGCTTTATTTTATCATTTAAAAGTCGAATATAAATAAATGCAAAATAATGAAGAAGATAGTAGATGCAAGTATAACTTGGAGGCTAATTAACTGATTTAGATTCTGAATATGACAATGTGATAAAAATGAAAAGGCATGATTTCAACCACACCATTACAAAATAGTCACCATTGAAAAACTCAACAGTTTCTATTATAGTTTGGAATCAAATTTAAAGATAGCTCGAAGCCGGAATCCAGTCACGTTCTCTCATAAGATCAGTGAGACAGAGTAAAAGGACGTAGGAGAGAGAAGGAAAAAAGTGAATGGACAGAAAGGAAACAGAAAGAGTTTATTTCCAGAGTGACTCACCAGAGGCAAATGAAAATCCCAATACATAAAATTCTATACTGCAAATAACCACAAACTGAGTTATGGCACTGGAGTAAACTATAAAGACGATTATGAAAGTGTCTAGAAATACGGAGAAAAAAAGCAATTATGTTGCTGAAGTCTACCTTCTTTATTACTTTCTTTATTAAAGGAAAACTTTGTGGGAGAAACCAAGAAAAAGTGATTAATCTCAATACAGGCATAATAAAATCACAAATCAAATCATGAAATTTACATTTCAATGGAAAAGAAGTATTTATTAAAACTTATAGTATGTCAAAATTTTCTATTTTTAAAAATACTATCACGCCCTGGCTGTTGTAGCTCAATGGATTGAACACTGGCCTGAGAACCAGAGGATTGTGGTTTGATTCCCAGTCGGGGCACATGCCTGGGTTGCAGGCTATTTCCCAGCAGGGGACTCACGAGAGGCAACCATACATTGACATTTCTCTCCCTTTCTCCTTCCCTTCCCCTCTAAAGATAAATAAATAAAATCTTTTAAAAATATTTTTAAAATACTATCACACATATTATTATTTTTAAGATACTTAAAATTCACACATATAAATTATAATCAAGCATACAGACTTGGCACCAAAATCATCACAAAATAAAAAAGTGAGAAAATAATTGTGCAAGAGGTCACAAGTCAAAAAAATTGAGAGCTAGACTTAAATATTTTAGTAAAATGAGTAGAACAGAGCTGGCTCTCAATAATAGTGAGAAGTCTATCAACTCAGAAAACATTATTGCACTAAAAGCATTTTAACTGCAACCACAATGAACTGGAGAGTTTGTGTTGGTAATTATATAGAAAAGCAGTTTCCCACTAGCTATGTTCCAAAATGTATACAAAACATTAAAAACGTACTAACCAGACGAGCAGTCCCACTCCTAGGTGAAATACACGAGAGAGATGAAAACACATGTCCACAAGTGTTCACAGCAGCATTACTTGCAATAGCCATAAAGAGGAAAGAACATAAATATCCACCAAATGATAAAATATGGCATATCCACACAAAGAAATAATTATTCAGTAGTAAAAAAAGAAATACGGATACAAACTACAACATGGACAAATCTTGAAAAAGCCAGTCACAAAGTGCTACAAATAGTATGACTCCATTTTCATGGCATGTGCCAAATGGCAAATCTATAGACACAGAAAGCCGATGCAGGGTGCCAGGGGCTGGCGGAATGTGAGCATTAGGGAATGCTCGCAGGGGGGTAAGGGGTTTCTCCAGGGCAATAAAAATGTTCTACAACACACTACTCATCGTTGGGCCACTCCATGAATATGCGAAGTACCACTGAACTGCATGATTTATTTTTTACTTTATTGATTTCAGAGAGAAAGTGGAAGGGAGAAAAGAGAAAGACATCAATTTGTTACTCCAGTTAATTTGTGTATTGATTGGTTGATTCTTGGATGTGGCCTGACCTGAGTTCAAACCCACAACCTTGGTGTATCAGGACAATGCTCTAATAAATGAAGCTACCGGGCCAGGGCTTTGAATTGCACAATTTAAAAGTTACTTAGTATGTGAATTACATCTCAGAAAGCTGTTAAGAAATAAGACATAGTAACAAGTCAAGACCCCCTACCTTTGCGTTCGCTGATCTCAACCTCATAAACCCTACTCCTGAGCCGACACTGCCAATCAGGAAGAACATGGCCGACACTACACTGACAAGGGCCGAGATCATCAGACAATCAAGAGTTGTTGAAGTGTGATCCAACAAACTTCAAAATAAGGTTTTTTTCCCCTTTATTTTCAGTGTAAAATTAATTCTGAAAAAAATGTATGATAACAAAAGGAATAAAAAGAATGAAAATTGTCCTAAAGCTTTATAAAACTATCCAGTCAATTCCTCAAACAGAACTGAAAAGACTGTTCTTTCCTTTTTACATTCACCCAAAGACATGCTTATCGATTTTAGAGAGAGGGGAAGAGAGGGAGAAAGAGAGGGAGAAAAACTCCGATGTGAAAGAGAAACATCATTGGTTGCTTTTCATAGGTGCCCCAATTGGGGACAGAACCCGCAACCGAGACATGTGCCCCAACTGGGAATCAAACCCTCAATGCTTTGGTCTGCAAAATGACACCCAACCAACTGAGCCACACTGCCCAGGCAAAAGAATACTCTCGTAGTACACCACATCGAATGGCACTGCTTGTCCTTCGATGATTATTCTGTTGACTATCTAAAAAGAAATTGTGTATTCACTGAGATGATATCCTCTCTACAAAACAAAGAATAATTCAATGCCACACTTTTAAGAAAAAATAAATTGTGTGACTCAAATGGAGAAGCAATGGGTTATATTTCAAGGTTCTCTACTCTTCAAGAAATACATTATCTGAGGACAGGTAAAAAATTGTAAATATACACTTCCAATTTATTTTGTTAAGTGTCTCACTGCAAACATTGCTTAAAAACATACCTTAAAAGGTAAAAATTTGGAATATAAATGATGTATATTCTTAAATAGCACCTGAAACATTTGAGAAAACGAATCATTGGTATGTTCTCATCAGTATCAGAGGGTAAAATAAATATCTAAAACTAAATATTTACAGCCATCAGAGAAATGAGTTTCCATGGTTCAATGTTGAAAACAACATGAAATTTCACATTTCTGCTGTTAAGAAAGACCATTGCATGGTCTGAGGACTCAGGAGCCATGCTTGTTATTACTTCATGCTTCATATTTCTGGAACTTCCCAGGAAAAAAGTAGTTAAGATGAAAACCATCCTTTAGCTTGCCTATAAGTTTCTATTATTTCCTAGATCTCTTATTGGGGAGGTGTCCATCTCTTATGGAGTCTTTGCAACTACGTCCACAAATGTTTCTCAAGTCTTGATTTCCTTCTAAGTTTAAATATATTTAGAGAAGATGTGCTTAACTGTTAGATACAGTATTTTATACAGAATACAAACAATATGAATAACCAAAACCCAATTTAAAAATAAAGGTGATTCATTCTCATATACTTTAGAGCAGCTGAGATGCTGTTTTCAATGGGATTGAGCTAAGAGGAAATTGAGTCTTCTCTCCACCGCTTTGCGCCTCAAGATACACTCAGGGCTGGATGATCCCCAAAGAACTGAAGAAAGTTTCTGCAGGCGTGTGTGCTAACGAATTCTTTCCATTCTGACGTGGCCTCCATGGGTCCCTCAGGAAAGTCTCTCAAACTTTTTCCTCAACCTCTGAATGTCAGTCCCCCGGGACGAGTTCAGGATTGCTTCACCATGGACCATTTAGCTTGTGTTCCTCCTAAATTCCTTTTCTTCTTTTTGCTTTCTTTTTGGGACATTAGTATGCCACCGTGAAATGTAAGGCACTGTCTTACTAACCCCAACTGGCATATCAATTAAAACCAACAAAGTCTTTTCTTTTCTTTCTTTCTTTTTTTTTTTGTAAAAGAATAGAAGAGCCCAAAGCCCTCACAGAGAAGAAATGGGAGAAGCAAACTAGAGAACTAACCCACAGGGAATAAAGGAAAGAAAATACGCCACCCACCCCTAGAAATCATAACAGGCACAGCCCTCAACATTTCTGATTACCTGCTAATTTACCATGATTTTCCAATACATACGCCAAGCTATCCATCTACCTGCTCCACCTTTCCACCTGCTCCATCACAGTTTCCCCTGGATTATTCATTCTCACAAATTGCCCATTCATTTTTAGAATTTAAAGAATGACAGACTGAATATTTGACAAGTTCTGTAAAAGTAAATTTCCTTACAAGCTTCCTCTCTTTGCTCCAACATCTGGAACGCAATCCTGCGGTAAGGTATCTAAGAGTCGGCACAGCTGGAGTTTGCCAGGTGAAAGCAGTGGATTTCGAACAAGATGTTATTCGGGAATAGTCCCACGGCATCTTAAAAGGAATAGGTATAGCCCTGGCTGGGTGGCTTAGTTGGTTGGAGTGCCACGGTGTCCTGTGCACCAAAACAAGGTAGCTGATTCACTTCCCGATCAGGGCACATACCAAGGTCAAGGGCTCCATTCCTGGTAGAGGCCCATATGGGAGTCGACTGATCAATGATTCTCTCTCACATCAGCCTCTCTCTCTCTCTCAGATCAATGCATCCTCAGTGAGGATTAAAAAAAAAAAACAGTTACAAACTCACAGTCACACTCTGTCTCTACCTCTAGCGCAGCCATCTCAAAACCATACCCTCCATCCTCATCTAAAAGAGAGTGTTGGCTCTCGGGATAGGAACAGATCAGAGAAATGAAGGTGCAAAATGTTGTACAGGCACACAACGGCACACGATTCACCCTCAGACCGAAGGCAGCTCTACCACGTGGCCAAACACGGATGAATCCTAAAGACATTATGCTGATCCAAATGAGCCAGTCACAAAAATCCAAATATGACTCCACTTACATGAGACACCTAGAGTATTCAAAATCACTGAGCAAGACAGTAGGGTGGTGCTTGCCAGGGTACGGCGGAAAGGCGGTGAGGAGTCACTGTTTAATAGGGACAGAGTCCAGCACTGCGAGAGGGAAAGAGCCCGGAGCAGGGTGGTGGGGAGGCCTGCACAGCTCTGTAAACGCACGTGACACCACTGAACCATGCCTTAAAAATGGTTACGATGTGAAATTTGATGTTTTGCTTACTGTGCACAATTTTTAAAAATAATCAACTAGTATGGTGTCAAAAGCAATTATTTTATAGCATACTTGCACTAAAAATTATATGTATAATTTCATAAAATATTAACATAAAACCTATTAATAATTCAAAATACATTTATTTCCTCTGGTGGCTATATGCAAATAAATATTAATATATTTGGTGTTTAATGTTAAAAAAAAGAATATAATTCTAATGCATGCTATAACATGGATGAAACGTCAAAACATCACGCTAAGTGAAAAAGCCAGACACAAAAGGTATAATAGCACTTACATAAGGTAACTAGAACAGTCAAATTCAGAGACAGAATGTAGAATGGCTACAGAGGCTTCCCTGGGAGAAGCAGGGAAGTTGGGGTCACTGATTATCTGCTACCGAGGGTCAGTTTCAGATGATGCAAAAGTTTCAGAGAAGCAAAGAGGGGAAGACTGCAAAGCATCACAAACGCACTTAATGTCACTGAACTGGACATTTTAAAATGACAGAAATGGTACATTTTATATTATGTACATTTTACCAAAGTAAAAAAGTCACGTTTATAATCAGAGTAACCAAGTAGAGCTATGAATTCAAAGACAGAAAGATAAAACTTTTATCAACACTTTTCAAAAATGGAGATTTTTTTATTGTTGTTCAAGTGCAGTTGTCTCCATTTCCCCCCCACCACTCCCCCCACCCCAGCCATCACCACTTCCCACCCTTGATCCTACCCTCCTTGGGTTTTGTCCATGTGCCCTTTATAGACATTCCTGAAAACCCTTCTTCCTTTTCCCTCTATTATCCTCTCCCACTTCCCCTCTGGTTACAGTCAATTTGTTCTTAAGATCTTAATGTGAAACCAAGAGTAAGGAGAAGAAGCACAGAGTGAACTGATAAATTACTGTATAAGCTGTTGGTCTTGGACAAATCTTGGTTTCCACCATGTGAATGACAGCCCTTAGGTGTGATGCCCTTGCTCAAAGCACCACTGTACCCAACACTCCTTTCCCTGGAGACGAGCCCAGCACCAACCCCACCCCTATCCATTCTCCCACCTGAGTGCGTGCAAACAGGGATGGGCGAAAGATCACCGAAAGGGGGCTGAAAGTGGGGTAATGTTTCCTTTGTGTAGATCGAATCCCCTTTTCCAATGAGCTACTCAGACATGAGCTATACACCAGAGCCTGCAAACTGAAATGCGGCTACCATAAATGCACCAAGTGACCTGTGCATAAGAAAAACAACAGCACTGGGTTGATGTCACACAGGCAACACCTCAGGGTTGAGGAAAGCACAGGGGCTAGTGGGGACCTTGAGGGGCAGCAGTCCACGGCAACCATCTGCGCACTGCCAGGCAGTTGCTGCCCTGTGGAAGTCCATCATTACCAAAATTATCAATCTTCCCAAACAAATTATTTCGAACTGATCAAAATGAAGCTTCTTATAAAAGACAACCCTTGCATTGAGTCTCAAAGGTGAATTAGAATTACAGAAAGTGGGGAGAGAGAAGAGATGGCATGCTTGAGGAAGGATACCATGTGTGCGTGATACCTGTGAAACCTGGTGCTTAACGGAATGGGAGTCCTAGAGCCAGAGGGGGTTGGAGAGGTGCCTTGTGCACAAAACATCTGCAGGAGTTTCCGAGAGCTGTGCTGAGAACAGCGGGCCATTTATCACTGCCACCCTGTTGGCAGGCTTTTCCGATTTAGTGAAGGAACTTGTGATACCACGGGGGGAAACACTGAAAAGGTGAGAGACAATAGGGGGACCAGTCTAAAATGTAAGCCACGGTTCTCATTAATTCTTTAAATAGAAATAGCTATCACTTGCCCTGGCTGGTGTAGCTCAGTGGATTGAGCGCAGGCCTTCGAACCAGATGATCGCGGTTCGATTCCCAGTCAGGGCACATGCCTGGGTTGCAGGCCAGTTCCCAGCAGGGGGCCCACGAAAGGCAACCATACATTGATATTTCTCTCCCTCTCTCTTTCCCTCTAAAGATAAATAAATAAAATCTTTAAAAAAAAAAAGAAATAGCTATCACTTCACACATACTTAAGTCACAAACTATCTAAATCCATATTTGCTTTTTCAGAAACTTGAAGTAATGAAAATGAACTCTTTGCCAGCCACTGTTAGGCCTGAACGTCTGTGACACAGCTACACAAATACTGTCTGAAAAGAAACCCGTTCGCTTGGCCCAGCGTCAACAGAAAGATCTTTCAGCCAGAAGTTGATTTTTGATTCTTTCCCACTTCCATTTTAGAAGTAGGCTTTCTAAATCTCCAGTTTTGCTTATATATTCAAAATAATTAGCACCATTGAATGTTGCTCAATCATTTTTGCCATATGTGCACACACACAAAAAAAGGTGAAATACTGCACATTATGTTCAGCTGGTCCAGAGAACAAGCAAAAAGAACCGCAGAGTTGTGCAGTTAGGTTTTGTTCCTTGCTACACAGGGTTGGTGTAAATAAGGAATAGAAAACTAAAGAACACTAGGAAAAATACTTAGACCAAATCATTTCATAAACATTGTTATTAACACCTTTTCTCAAAAATTTGGCAGTTTTTCGCTGAACAAAGCATACCAGTTTCTTTACCTGAATCTTCAGGCTTTTCAACCATCTCCCCTGAAGGTTTTAAGAGAATTCTACTAGTAGTAAATTTTACATCAGGTATTATTTATGGACAAAAAAAATAAATAAAATACTTTCTTGACAAAGTCAATAATTTTAATTCTGGAAACTAACAAAGTCAATGCATCACAGGTAAGCTATGAAATCAAATATACAAATAAATGCCTCACCAATAAATTATCCTATCAAATTTCTCCATGGAAAGTATAAACCATAAAATATGATTCAAAATTGCATAATTATATAGCTTGTCATTTGCCAAGTAGACTGCATGGGCATCTGAAATATCTGATGAACATTTCCAATTTCTATTGCTTGCAGGACCCCAGAACTTTTAATACCTAGAATTTCAAACAGCTGGTTTAGTAATCTACCTAAGGGCGGGGGGGGCGATCCTTTTCCTCACAAAATTCTGTGCACCATAATGAAATTTTAAAAACCCTTCTCCTCTGCCCTAAAAATGATCCATCTCCATCTATGAACGAAACAGAATAGAGTGTTAGGTGCTTAGAATCCTCTAATGTCATTTGCAAAGCAGCCTTAAACACAGTCTTGCTCTCACTCACAAGCATAACACTCCGTAGAGAATTTCAAAGGCATATTTGACAACTACGTTAAATAATTGAAATCATGACTTTATAGGTTCCAGCTTCAGAGATGTCACTGAGGTTTCTATTAAGATTGAGAAAATGGAACATTAAATCACTGTTTCCATTCGTTTCCATCTGAGGCTCAGAGAACTTCAGTGACTTGACCCATCTCAGACACCTGGTACAGTTGCAAAATCAGGACCCCTGCCCACGTGTTCAGTCCTCTACTCAACAGGGCCACTACTTCCGGTGATAAAATGCAAGAGGAAAAAATAAGTGTATATAAAAGACTCCTTTATAATTTTCTGGAAGGAATGTGGCTGACTGGGCACACTGCCACAGTATTTCTTTATAATGCCTCTCAGACTCAGTGCTCCAAATACCCATTACCAATATTTATGTAGTTGCTAATAAGCTTACTCCCATATTCATTAGCTTTTTCTACTATCTAAATAGAGGTGATTCAAAGTGAAGTAGATCTCATCTGCAAGAATCAGCCCAATCTGAGAGTGAAAGTCACTTTCCAAAGCAGATGGGAGTTTCTACCATCCTTTCCTGTTTTCTAGAGCTAAATTTCCTCTGTGAGGAAACATAACTAAAAGATCCATTTAGAAATAAAACCTATAAATATCCATGCTTTATTTCCTGTTGGATTAGATGACACAGCATCATGATACAGATGGTTTCTAATTCGAGTATAAAGATATCAGAAGGAAACACACACTAAAACACATACTAGAAAAGCCCACTAAAGAATAATAAACCAGCATAAGTCTCTTATCAGCCAATCCCACAAATTTGTATATGGCTATTATTAAATTCGGGGTCAAAATAGTACTATTTTTTTCTTTTTTTATCCTCACTCAAGGATATGTTTATTGATTTAAGAAAGAGAGAGAAGGGGGAAAGAGAGAGAGAGACAGAGAAACATCTACATAAGACAGAAACATCTACTGGCTGCCCCCCTTTCATATCCCAACTGTGGATCAAATCCATAACTCAAGTATGTGTCCTGACCGGTAATCAAACCCATAACCTTTTGATGTATGGGACAATACTCCAGCCAATAGACCCACCTGGCCAGGAAGGTACTAGTTTTTTATTAATTATAGGTCACCATCTGTTGTAAAATAAAACACTGATTCAGAATTTCAGGGGGACAGATAACATGACACATATATATTGTATCAGTAGTTTATAAACAAAATATTCAACTAGTTATTAATTCAAATTTCATGAAAAATATAAAATACTTCTTGAATATAATGTAAATCTATTTATCCTAAAATCAAGAAAGTCTCTACATGGATGAGCAAAAATAAACAGGAGCTTTAAATAAATGAATGGTACCCCACCCCAAAAGGTGAAGGGGAGAGAAGGAAGAGAAAGAAAAGGAGGAGGCAGGGAGAGAGATGGAAAGGGAGAAAAACAGGAAGAGGAAGAAAAAGACAGTAAACATTTGTCTTCCCCAGCCATCCAGATCAGCTTCCCTCGAGCATTTCCTAGGAAATGAGGCAGCTATTTATAACACTCTCCAAATGGGACCTCACATGCAGGGTAAAAGGCATGGCGGTGAGTCAAGCACCTGTATTAAGAAAACCTTACCAGTGAACATGAACAGAATCCTATACCATTCCTAATCAAACAGCAGTGACATCCCCCTGTTTCATGTACGCAGGTTACATATGCTTATAATTAAAATTATCAGACTCTGCACTTGTCAGCCAGGAGGAAATATGCAAGTGTAAGCAGATAATCTCACTGTAACGAAGTAAGTGCCTTTTCAAAGATACTAACTTTGTAAGTGCCCTGGGAGTCCCGGGTAGGGGCAAACTAATTCTTCCTGGAGGCATTCAAAAAGCATTCACTAGAAAGATGGCATTTGAGATGAGCCCTGAGTAAAGTTCTAGGAGAAAGGCGCTCCAGTCCAAAAGAGAGGCCCCGAGTCAGAAAGTACACGGTTTCTTTGCAGACCCATCCATAGTTGGATGTCCCATATGCTCCGTTCACATCAACAAAAACATAACTATTTCTCTCTAAGACGATTCCCAATTCTTGTTTTTAAAAACTCTCCCACACTGTTATTCCATCCCAATAAATTTCTATTAAATATAAACAGTACAGTTAAATAAGCATTTCCTAAGCACTTTACCAATAATTGCTCATTTAATCTCAAAGCAACCCCAAGGGGTTAACACTAGTAATATACCCATTCACAGGGGAAGACACAGAGGCCCAGAGATGAACTAATTTGCCAAGGTCACACAGTTTGACTTCGGGATGCCCTTAGAGCCATCCTATAACCCGGGTACTGAAGCATTAACCCTATTTACAATACATGAGGGCTGCCATGACCATAAAAGCATCTTTTCACGCCTGCCCAACTCTAGCCCAAAAGGGAGAGCCCCAATCTCGAACTCACCTTCTGCTCCAGTTAAAATCCTTTTCTACTCCTCTTTTCTTGCTTCTTCCCTCCCTCTTTGCTTCAGACTTTAAAGCTGTGATTTCATCCTATACTAATCTCTTATTCTTTCCTCTTGCTTCTGGTCACGTCACCAACTAGGCACAGCCAGATTTATTTTTTTTAAAAAAAAAAAAAGAGTACCGAGTCATCTGAGACAGGTTAAATCCCCAGAGTTATCTTGTCCTCAGTGAACCAAGTCTTTACTAGAAAAGGCCAATTTCCATGAAATGCAGAAACAGATGCACGCAAGATGAGAAGAAGTAGTAAAGCAACACAAAAGAAACAAAAAACAGAATTGTTTTGGATGTAACTTATCATTCACTACAATTCAGCACATCCACAGCAGAAACTGAACGTCTCCCAAATAATATGGTTGAAAGTGCTATGCTTCTTCTGGCACTTTAGAAACGATGCTTTTTAAAACTGATTTTTAAACTAGGAAAGGCCTGCATAATAACTATGTATAGAGGCAGACGGTTCCTAGACTTACGGTGATCATTTTGTTGAATCATTATATTGTGCACCTGAAAGTAATAGAATATTGTAGGTTAACTATAATTTTAAGACGTTTTCTCATAATAAACTTTTAAAATGTATATAAAATAAGGAAGGCCTAGATGTCCAGCAATGAAGCAGATGGTCCCTTTATTAGAACAAGAACGGAAGTTAAAGGGCAACAGCACAGACACCCAGGTGAGTTTACCTACATGTAAGAATTAAAGAAACCGAAATCGGAACAAAAACATACTAGCCACTAAAATTCACATGGAGAGTTCAGCAGCACAGGTGGGGACCTAAAACTGATTTAAATGAACTGGCACGTGGTAGTGACATTTTCCATTCTGCAATCCTGGACATCACAATGTGTTATGAGCTCATTAAATTCACTAACTAACCCCAAACAAGCCAGGCTCACCATCAGCAGAAGCCAACAAAAGCAAACTAATGATATGAGAGGAATCCAACATACTGCATTCCTTTTGCATTTATAACAAAGAGAGAGAGAGAAAGAGAGACAGACAGACATCCATTCATATAGGAATACAGGGTTTCTGGCACCTGGCTGTGGCTGCAGGGAAGTCCACACTTAAACAACACATGGGGTGAGCTACTCCAGGCTGAAAGCCCCTTTTTCGAGATACCAAATGCCCTTTCCAGGTGGTCTAGAGTTTAATCAGCCACAAAAGGCTTCCTTATTTCTAACCCAACTGTAATATAAAGATTAATGCACAAAATCATACTCAGAATTGGGAGAAATCTTAAGAGGTCATTTAAATTCTTTTCTTTTTTATGGAGCTGTCTAACGTCTTCTCCAGATTATACGCAACAAGTCAAAGTCATAGAGGGGGGATGATATACATTTGGGGTACGTTTTGGCAAACTCAACCAAAATCTAGGGCATCTTCACATGGATTAAAAAACTCTCCAGAAATAAATCATGTAGAACAAAATACCTATTCTCCATTGTGTTCTTAAGAAACATCACAAGGCACATTAATACTTTTTTCAGGTAGACATCAAAACAGTTTAAAGGTAAACTCGACCTGTCCTGTATTCTGGTTTAAGAGGTTTTAAAGTTGTAATCAGTCTCATTAGGCAGTTATTCCATTTTGACCTATAATGGGTTTCATTTCAAGAATAACCAAATTGATAGAGTGTTTCCAAATGATAATGGCATGATATAAAGTAGAAAGTACTGCTTAAATGCCAAATTATCCTAATGGCTTAAAAGTGTTATATTAATGACCATGAAATTGTGGTCACACTTCTTATTGATTTTAAAAATTAATAATAACCCAAAAGCTGACCAGTCTATTGGCACAATTAAACATGTGTACTGACCAATTCAATATGAATTTTCTGTACTTATTTAATCATACATATAACAAATTTGTAGTATGTCCTAAGATGTTGAGGGAGTCTTATGATTTCAAACTGACTATGACTACAAAGTGATTATATCTATATAATGGGTTATTTGCTAGTGGCAAAATCAAATGGTTCCAAAAGACTAAATAGTTTAGTTCCATCAAGAATTGTGAGTGATCGATTTAATTCTCATCTTAAAGGTGCTCTTGAAAGAATACAAATTCTGATGGAACATGAAACACAAAATATTACATCTAAATGTATCATATTAAATCTTTAATTATATATAAAACATATTTTGCGTATTCTGCCCTTTTATGGCTAATTGTGTTTGGCGATACGGTTTCATGCATAGCTCTAATTAATACGTCATAAAGCACATGTGAGCATAAAGTATTCTAATCTACAAATATTAAAAATTAAAGCAGAGGAAGATAACTCGGCAAAGGTTTTCATAGTGCCAAGTATATAGTAGGCACAAAACTAAATATTTGTTAAATGAATAAATATAATAGCTGCATAAATAAAATGAAAATGGTGGTCATTAAAAAATTTTTTATGCTAAACTATTTTTTTAAATGTATTTATCTTTAGATGGGAAGGGAAGGAGAGAGGGAGAGAAATATCAATGTATGGTTGCCTCTCATGGGTCCCCTGCTGGGAACTGGCCTGCAACCCAGACATGTGCCCTGACTGGGAATCGAACCGCAATGGTGTGGTTTGCAGGCCCGCGCTCAATCCACTGAGCTACCCCAGCCAGGTTTATGCTTAACTATTGAGTACGAAAATTATTGAAAGGTAATGGATTTTAAAAATCAACTCTAAAGATGTTTAGTCTGTAACTAAAACACAGTTATTAATTTCCTGTGTCTTGGTACTTAGCTAATTATTACACAGAAGTATAAATTCAAACTTCAAACTGAAGACTGGCACAGGATTCACACCAAGTGAAGAAATATTTATTATGGAACATTACATGCAGAAAAAAGTATTCTTCCCAGCACTATCAACAATTTAAAAATTGATATAGTTTTTTTAAAGATTTTATTTATTTACTTTTAGAGAAAGGGGAAGGGATGAAGAAGGAGAAGGAGAGAAACATCAACGTGTGGTTGCTTCTCACATGCCCCCTACTGGGGACCTGGCTTGCAACCCAGGCCTGTGCCCTGACTGGGAATCAAACAGCCAACCCTTTGGTTCACAGGCCAGCACTCAGACCACTGAGCCACACCAGCCAGGGCTAAAACTGGATACAATTTAAAACTTGGAAGAAAGCTATTCAGCCAAACGGATTTCCAAATTTTATAGGCGTGTGGCACTGCAGAAGAAGAGAACCTCCAATTGATGTCCCAAACCTTTTCTTTTCCAATGTATGAAAATGACATTAAAAGTTATGATCCTAATTATAACTTTCAAATAGTGGCAGATGGCTTCTCTAAATAGTCACTATACCTTTTAATTTAGTTTGCAAAAAATATCCATCTTCTGAATTACAATGCAAGTGCATTTACACTCATATATATTCTCTTTTTAAAACACCAATGTGCAAATTAATCAAAGCAAGCTGTTAGAGGACAACACAGCCAGAGTAGGAACTAACCAGTGGCCCACTAAATCCGGGAATAGATTCTGGTTATCTGAGGAATGGGTGGACTGCATATTTCAGAGAATCCTCCCTAAGTTCTCAGGCAAGCCCTGAATGGTACTGAGTGGGTGGCAATAAATTTGAGATTATGCTCCCCTGCTTGAATACTCCCTAGTGGAAGAGTAACTCTATGCAGCTAATATTAAAAGCAAAGTGATTATGCTTCAACAACCTGGCATGTGAGAGAAGGGCTGCTGGACATTTATAAAGAGTTGAATAAAAAGGACACATTTCTAAATGAAATACATCTTAACTGTCCTGAGATGACCTGAAGAAGTAGAGCGGCTAAGTTCATTCTAATGCAAATTCAAGGCAATGGAATTCCTACAGGTCATCCACAAAGCATGGCCAATGATGAATTCAGACTGGAAGATGTTCAAAGCAAACAGGATCCAACACTCCTAGCTGTGGCCTTCATTCACATAACCTCAGCTGCTCTGGCTTTCAAAATGTATCCTCCTAATGCTGTTAAGAGGAATGAGTTGCCAAATGCAAACCTGGGGACCAAATTGAGACAGCTTGCTTTTTCAGACTTTTAATTATATTAGTTTAAATTCAGGGAACAGCGAGTGAAATGACAATGATGACTTTAGATTAATGAATTGATGGCAGGCATTGGATAGCTAGGTCACAGTGGGCGATTAAACATATTCTTAGTTTCTGTTGCGTCTGCATGTTAGAGAACGCTTCCCTTCCTACTCACCAGAGTAGGCATGGATGGATCCAATTCATTCAAAAGTAGTATTAAATCATAAAGAACATCTAACATGTGGACAGAAGGAAGACAGAAGCTATTCAAATCTAACCCCAGTGGAAATTGCCCCCTGATTTCTCAAGACATCATTCCTATTGACTCTGAATGTAACTCACAGTGTAACAATCGTATGGCACTGTCTGATTGAAAATCAGTCATGCAGAGTCTGAACTGAATTCACGGTGGTTTATTTAATAATGGATTCCTGTGCGTAGATTCAAAGGCAAAGAAATGATCTATATAAGCCACAAGCAGTCTTCTCATATTCCTGACAGATTTCCTCACCAGGTGGTAGAGCTCTGTGGTGGGCTGGCTGCGCCAAAGCCCACCTGCACCTGGAGCAGAGCCTGGCACGAGCAATGCAGGCCCACGATTTACAAGAGCAAAACTGGCACAGGTTCCAGAAGGGCTGTCCGTGAGCCGGTGGGCATGTGATTGGGGAAGACAAAAAATTCTTTTCAAACGCTGGAAAAACATTCTGGTCTTTTTAGAGGATATTAAATAACTGTAGTAATAAAGATAAAAATCAAAGTTTAAATGCTATCGAAAATGTTCTCTTAGGTTAATTTTAGGTTCTGTAAATTTCACCAAAACTTTTAAAATCCGAAAAAAAAAGCCTATCAAAGAAAAACCTATCTGAGAAAAGGCAAACATCCAAAGCAACTGCTGATTCATAACTGAGTAAGATGCAAATATAACTGATTCACGGTTGTGATTCGAATTACAACGTTTTCTGTGGCAAATTATTATGGCTTCTGGCCATAATAATTCAAGAAGACTCGCTAATAGTTATCTCTCTCATTTGTGCGACTCACTTTTATGATTTGAAGATATTCAATAAATTGTCCTTAAACCTTAGCCTCAGACCACACTTTATTTAAATAGTTATTAAGCGAAGGTGCTAATTATAGTTACCTGAGAATTGTTTAGGTGATAATTCAGAGTCATAAATTTTTTAAATGCTTCGAGATTTCACCAGTATGTGTTCTATGGCCCACTGTTGCTCTAGTTCAGAGTAACTGAATTACATACAGAATAAAATGGTTTCCATCCTAGGGACCTCAGACCACCACCAACGAGAAATTACCGGATCAGGGAAAATTGCTTCAGGGTAAGAGGACAGTGGTACAAAGGTCAGTGGTAGACACTTTGGGGTGTGCAAGAAAGAGAAAGGGGGTCAATGTGGCTCAATGGGGCACAGGAGTGATTTTTTTTTTAAATAATAAGGTTGGAGAGACCAACAAAACCCTGCCCATGCAGGGCCAGGTAGGGCAGGTTAACGGGCTGGGATTTTATTCCAAGTGTGACAGGAAGCCTGTGCAGTGTTTTAAGCAGAGAACTGACATGACTTGATTTATGTTTCTAAAAGATCACTGAGGCTGCTGCTTAGACTGTGAGGGAGTAATAATAAAGCAAAAAGAGCACTTGGGTGGCTACTACATTTGTCCGGTTCCAATGGCCTGACTTTGATGAACAGTGAAGACGGGGAGAAATGACTGAGCTCAGGCTTTGGAAGCTCAGCCACGTGCACGCTGATGTGGACTGAATAGGAATGGAGCTTAAGATGGGTGAAAAGATGAGCAATTGAGCAGCACTCCACGGGGTTTTTCTCTGAGCTAGAAAACTCAGAAACCAACCAAGATAAAGATGACAGGGTGGGAAAAGGTACCACGTGAGCACGGGGAACTCCTGGCCCGGTGTCTAAAGGGGGACGTGGTTGGGACGGGCTCCCAGACGGGATATCTGAGTTGTCAACCAACACAATTAAACAAGAGGCCCCTAAAAGGAACATTCTACACAGCCAGAGGAAATAATGCTTATGAAGACTCAGAATCACATGATTAGGTCCACACATTTGAGAAACTGAACTAACATATTAGGGCTAAGCAGTGAAGGACATGACTTCTGGGAGTGAACCACTGAGAAGTCTGCAGTTTTACGCACACACACACTGACTCCTCACTGGGACTTCGGACCTCCCAGGCTGGGGCTTTCCTTGGAGAGAAGTGTTTCTGAGTAATTGTACATGTTTCATAAACGAGAACACTTCTGATTCTTGTAAGACAATATTTTATAACAATTTAGTATATTTTTTGCATCATAACTGCTTTATCAAATATTTTCTACCCTGTAAATGAACACCAGGAAAGAGGGTCCTCCTAGTTTTACTAATGAAGATGAAGTCGTTGATAAAAGGTAATAAAGTATTCTCCTTTGGATTGCCTTTAGACCGAGTTTTAGGGTTTCTTAAAGAGTCACATGTTGAAAGATTTAAGTTATTTTTGTTTGTATCAGAACTGCTTCTAAACTCATTATTATGTAAATAATTTCCCTGGTAGGGAACAACTTAGAAAAATGTTCTGTTTCTAACCACATACAGACTTAGGTCAAAGCGCTGAAAGAAATTTTCATTCTTCCTCACGTTTCACATGCTTTGCAGAAGACATTCAACCATTTTAATCCATTTACTAGTTAATTTGTATGATTCATCCTGAGCAACGTGCTGCTGGTGATGGAAACACCACAGGCCAAAGGAAGCTGACAACCAGGCTACTTTCATTCATTCATTCATTTATTCATTTGTTCATTCATTCATTGCTTGAGAACCATGCTACTGACACATAATCTATACTATATATCTGAGAAAATAATACAACTGCCTTTGAATTTCTACTTACTTAGGAAGACTAGCTGAGATAGAATGACTTATTTAATTTAATGGGTAGGTTCAAAGCTCTTTGGAAAGGGTCCCAGGAGTCTTTCCTTGGGGGAAGGTCCTGAGAGCCTTTCGTATTTTTTTACTCATTTTTCCCTTTCACTAGTTCCTCCTGGAATCTGCGGCACCTTTTCTCCATACTTTACTGTCTCTGTTTTAAGACAGCATTTGAATTTATGTTCCTGTTTACCACTAAGAATCTCTTTTAACACATCTGAAAACAGCATGTTTTGGAATATGGAGAAAGCATTAACTACCAGCATTATACTCCATATGATATTATATATATTATAATCCATTAAAAGATGAATGATGCACAAAGCAGGCTGCTGGGAGCATTTCTAGTGTAAAACATAATTGAAAATTCAGGGAAAAAAACGGAAAAATGCACTGGTTCTTCACAAAAGAATCCATTTCTTCCTACAGCGACTGGATGGGGTAGGGGAGTGAGTTACAATCTGACTAGCACTTTTCAGCAGTCAGAATAAAGAATATATTATTTTAAAAACATAGATGCAGATACAGATTTATTTTAATGTGTATATACATATATTTTTATTTTACAAAATAGTCTTATTCTTATCACAATTCTTTGAAGTTTCTTCTCCAGTTTTCTGTCTCTTATAAGTAATCCACAGGTTCAAGTTTACCATCAAATCAAGAGTTAACAACATTTACGCGGGGGGAAAAATAGCTTACAGACTTAACTGTGGAAAATAATTGTTGTTATCTTCTGTTTATTAAACCTTTTAAAATGTCCTTAACAATGTTAAGTCTATTTTTCTATGGATCCCCTTCAACTGAAATGAGCAAAAATGAACGCGTTTATTCTATCCTAGAACTCTGCACTTCCTTTCCTTAAAGGAGTGTAGGAATTTGCTGAAATCTTTGCTCAATTCAAGCTCACTGAAATTGGAGGCGCGTTCGAATCCCCACAGCCCTCGCTATACTTTGTGTGCTGGCTTCCGCATGCCACGCCAATGCCCTTTTCAGAGAACTATAGAGTCTCTTAGCTATTTGAGCTTATCACTTAAGAAGAAGAAAAAGGAATCTGTAAATAAAAAAGGAAAATAATGACTTTAATTACAAGATCATTTGGATTCTGACAAAAAAAATCATTGGAGAGTAAAATTGACTAAATACCAGAAAAGGCAGCCAAACGTTGCTCTCGCCTCATTCTCCCTGAACGCTGCTTAAGAAAACAAATTTCCAAACATGCTGTCCTCTTTCTCTGTAAGATTGCCACCTCATGAGGCTGTCTCTTAGACCCAGCATTTAAAATAGCATTATTGAGTACCAGGACTGATAATTAAATATCACAAATCCTCGATGTAGGCAAAATCTGGCTGTAGATTTGCAATATTTAAAAAAACAATGTGCACAGGAGTGACAAAGGAGATACCTCCAGGAAAATTACTCCCAAAACTGAAATCAATTAAACCTCCCATAATAAGAAAAAGTGAATTTCTGTCCCATGGGTCTCCTGGAAGAGAGAGAGGTTTAATCAAGATTACTAATATGTCTATGAGCACAAATAACTCAGAAAAATGGTGGCCAACATTAGAAAATAAAATAAAATAAACACACAGAGCAGAAGAACAAATGTGGTAACACGTCTTTGACATTTGTATTAGGATTTCCAGGAAAAAAAACAAAACCACTGGGATGGGGGGAGAGACATTAATTTTAAGTAACTGGATCACACAATCGCAGAGGCTTGGCAAGGCCAAGGTCTGCAGGGCAGGCTGTCAGGCGAGAGACTCAAGGAAGCGCTGCAGTTCAAGTTCCCCTAATGCTGTCTGCTGGCAGAGGTCCCTTTTCTTCTCAGAAAGTGAGTCTTTTTCTGTTAAGACCTTCAACTGATTGGATGAGGTCCACCACTTTTTAGAGAGTAATCTACTTTACCAAAAGTCTACTACCTTAAATCTTCAAGATCTAGAATCATGTTTGACCCAATAGCTGGGTACAGTAGCCTGGCCAAGTTGACACATAAAATTAACCATCACAGCTTTTGAGGGGAGAGAAAAATGGATACGAGGAGCTTAAGAAGACACAGCAGATGCTTTGCCTTGTAGGACAGCGGAGTGACAAATCCTCCTCTTCTATCTGGGAGTGAGGGATATCTCAGGACAAGGGGACATCAATATTTAAAGTGGGAAGGTCCCATGCAAAAACAGACAAGGTCACCCAACAGGGAAGGATATGCCACCAGTCCTTATTTCTTGTCTAAATCTCAGCAATAATTCTCCCAGCTTATCTCTGACCTTCCAAGTTACATTCATATGTGTTCATGGGCACACAACCCTGGGAAAAGACATTCTTCCACATAAATGAGTAAATTCATTGCAGTTTAACCAGCAGTTTCTTATGAATTTTGATATCGTGAGTATCCATCTCTGAGTGTATGGGTCAAGTGTAGGAGTCAATTCTGCCATGAAAATGCCATCAAAATCACAAAGAGCCAGAAAGCCTGTTACAAGTCAGACAACTAGCCTTAAACTAGCAGTCCTTTCGGCAAACTTCAACCAGCATGGTGTGGTTAAACCTCAGGACAACTGGAATGGCATACTCTAAACTGGTTTCAATGACAAACTGGTTCAGAAAAACAGTATTTGAAAAAACACAACGGGGTGAACAAAGTTTCTTTACTGCAGGACATTTCATAGCCTTGAATATGTAACGTGTATCATGCAACGCCAAAAAAAAAAAAGACATGATTTGTAGAATTTTCCAAATTAGTTGGATCACAGAAATCACTTTCAAGGTATACATTTTTACCTCTCCCAGAACAGGGTTCAACAGGTAATCCAATTTGGTAAACATAGGACTAAGGAGATATAAATGGGAAATTTTACAGCTCATCCAAATATTTCCAGGAATGTAATTTCTGGCTCTGCATTTATTCTCATAAGTAATTATGCAGCCTCCAAATCTGTTGTGTATCTTAGTATATGACTCAAATGTTGATTCACTGGGGAGTTTCACCTTTAAAGAAAATATGGATTCCTTTTTTCCGTCTTCAACAAACTTCCAAAGCAGCAAACAAGTGTACAGCAAAGGCTATACGAGGAGATTGAGGATGCGCATGGTGGAGCAGAAGCCTCTCACTCTCCTCCTCCTTGGAGCAAGGCTCACCTGAGGCTTGGTGGGCACCACGCCCCTCTGCAAGTGAGGCACCACAAGTCAGTCAGTGAGCCACCCACCTGTTACATCAACCTAATGACATAAGTTCCGTTACATGTTCAGTTTGTAGTAGCACTTAAACCTCAAATCGGAACTTCAAGATGAAAAATCACAAATGATAAGAGATAAAAATTAGAAGAAAATGTGTGTTTCAGGTTGGGGGAAATCTCTCAATTTAGAAGTTACCTAAATCCAGGGTGTTGGATGATACATGTCCAGGACAATTTTTGTAAACACTACTTTCGCCCACTGGAAATACAAGCTTTAGCCCCCAATCAATTTGGAGACATTTGAAGGACATTTCTAATATAATACAAGGCATTCATACAAACTCAAAAACACATATTTACTGGAATGAGAGCATGCAAAACTAGTAAAAATATTGAAAATGTCAGTACATTGTGTGGCACTTAAACTGAGCATTAGCTAATTTTAATGATTGCTTTCTCCTACAATACTGCCAATATTGCCAGCAACAGATGTTGTTACTGAAAAATGCTAATTATTATATGCTCTAACCACCATCTAGCTCTCTCTCTCTCCTTCTTTTTGGTTTGTATTAGCAATTACATCTGTGCATGTATAAACTGCATATGATTTGAAGTTGTGTTCTGTGTAGGACAATCTTGCCATACTAAAATGTATGACAGATATCAGTTAATTCCACTTCCTAATTTTAAACACTATTTTATAAATAGTACCCTTCATTGTCCTAATCTCAGGTCAATGTGATGCAATCAGATGTATTGCCATTGCATTCAATTCAAAATGTGAAGACACAAAAAAAATCACAAAAGGATATTCTGTGTTAACTTTCTAAGAAAGAGTCATTGCATTTAAATACCACTACAACAGGATTACGACTTGAATTTTTTTTCCTTTTAGCAATTCACAAGGCAAGCATTTACAAAGAAAGAAAGGGGAAATCAAAAATGAGAATTAAAAGCTATCGGAAATCCTCAAAATAATCTATTCAGCTTAATTTCTAAATATCCTAGATATTGGGAAACCTATCTTAACCCACATTTATATAAATGAAATCTGAAAATGAATATTCTTAGTCCATACTTAGTTTAAGTTCAGTTGTTACATACAAAAGATGAAAGGCAAAAAAAATGGTGTACACATTAACCTTAAAGAATTCTGAGCTCAGTTGCAAGAAACGTAGGGCTGTAGCCTTTCAAAGTTGAGGCGACACAATAAATAGAATATTGATTCATTTCTAAGTAATTTTCTACAAGTAATTGATAGGTTATCTCTTATGAAACCGATGATAAGAGAGAAGTGATTTGGTCATAATGAAATAAGACTGGGAACAGACCTGGAGTTAGTTTAATAATGAAACTGCAAGGGAAGTTCTATTATCAACACCCTGCCTAGCAAACTGATCTTTTATCCTAATTCATTTCATCAAATCTTTTTAGTATCTCATGTGCTGATGTTGAATAGCAAGGCTGCCATTATCAGTGTACACCAAACCTCTAACAGAGATGCTATAGAATTTCAATGCATAGAAAATCCATTTTCATTAAAAATTTTGTGCTTTGCTGTCAGAAATAAATGATGAATTGAGTAGGACTTTATGTTGGTACAAAGGCAATGCAATCAGGTCTAAGAATCAACAGATATATCGAGCCAGTGCCAAAGACAGATCTTGCATTTACTGGGAACTTGGAAAAACTTTTTTCAGGATGGCAGAATTTTACTCAATAGCAATAAAGCTGTGGGGGACCAAGGACAGACTGTGATGAATGGGTCCTTCCATAAATGTTATACAATAGACTATAGACTAGGCTCACATAAAATATTTGCAGACTTCAGTGGTTTTATTTTTTTGTCTTTTTAAGCCTTCAAACAGGTTACTAAACTGAGCAACAATTACAAAATGTCCCTCCCATTATACTCAGGAGACATGTGATGGAAAATGACAGGTTCTCATAACACAAAGACCATTCGTTCAGTGGGATAATAATCAGTCCTTTGTCACACCGTCTGATCTCACTTACATGTGCAACCTAATACACTGAACTCACAGAAACAGTGGAATGGTGGTTGCCAGGGGCTGTGGAGTGGGAGACATGGGAAGAGGCAGGTTAAGGGACACAAACTTTCAGGTGTAAAAGATGGTTGAGTTCTGGGATCTAACACATAGCAAAGTAACTATAATTAACAACACTGTGTTGTATACTTGAAAGCTGCTCAACTTATTTAATGCTATATGCCAATTCTATCTGGAGATCAGCCTATCACATTATGAAGAGTTCAAAAAACATTCAATTTTTAATTACTTAACTTCTGGATAGTCAGGTCTTTGATTTCTTAAGGTCACTTAAAATTGGGTAGAACTTACTTGCACTTCCATTCTTCTTCTTCTTCTTCTTCCATTCAAGTCCTGTTTGGTCTTTCTGAAGACCGTTAGGGTGGATACAATGCCAATATTTATGGGCTACCCCCAACACCTGTAAGCTGTGCATTGTGCAGGTCCCCACCAGGCACGGTCTATCGTGTGAGGAACTCTCAGAGATGGGACTTACTGTTTCTACCACACAGATGTAAAAGGTAGGGCTCATACAGTTTGAAGGTGACAAAGTACAGCGAGAAGCGGTGTCTGATTTCAAAGAGCAAAGGCTCTGAAGTCACACCAAAACAGAAGTGGAGATACAGATGCACAGGCCGACACAATTCATATTCTGAAAGTCTTATATTGCAACCACAACCCAAATCACTTCATTCAAACATATTTATTTATTTAAATCTTATAAGAATATAAATATTGAAATACTGCTATGTCAAGTGGACTAGACCTTTCTGAATCTACTTAAACATGTTACTGTGATTTCCTCAGAAAATGTTGATTATTTAAATAATGCTGAGACTGTATCTGTAACTTCTGCTTTCATTTTGGGCACCAATGAATGTATCCTGGAACTGGCATTTTTAATAAATCATTGGAATGTCTGATATTTTTAACTTTATTTTTATTTGGAATGTCTAATATTTTTCATAAGATGTCAAAATTATTTTACCGTAGGGACTGAGACTTGCTATTCTGCTCTCAAATACATAAGAAATTATTTATTTCAAAACTTCCATGAAAGAATCACTTCCTAAGTCATCTGAATTCTCTAGCATCAAATAGATGTTGACGAGGTGTTAAAACATCAAACAGATATACAGCAGCTCGAAGGAAATTAAAATTCTCTCCCAGACAAAGAGCCAAGAAATGTAAGAAAAAATTCTTACAAGTAGTCGGTGATTGCCATGTAAGACTATCAAATTGATAACTGATTTTAAGTGACAAAATTCAAGGCTAACAGGAGTCTGGCGGGACCAACATTCTCACACACTCCAGGAGGATACTCCGCCACAGTCTTTCCGGAAGGAGAGAGTGCACACAATCTCGCAGTGTATACCACCCAGCAGAGCCACTTAGAGAAACCCATCCACAGGAAGAGTAACGATCAGCTGCAGTCAAAGACGCACACACACAGAAACTATTGCAGCACTATAGAGTCAAAATCAGAGAAAATTATTTGTCTATTTCACAAAATACAATGGAATCTCTAGCATGGCCATAAAAAAAATCTTAATTTTTTAAATACAGAAATCTAAAAGGCACATAAAATACTGTTATAAGAGGAGGAAAGAATCAACATCCAAGGTGGCAAAAAGCATTTTGTGAAATGACTCCAGGTGTGTACAAATGCGCTTTATACCAACAAATCCATACTCACAAAGGAGAATTAAATGACATGGACAAAGACCTTAATATTTCCTCCTGAGTAAGTAGAATTAACTGATAAATTGTACTTTCTTCTTCTTTTTTTTTTCAGCATTTCACAAGAGGAGTACTTTCGCTTTAATATATCTAGGAGTAAACATGTAAATGCTATTTTTAAAACTAATTGAATGAAAACTGATTTAATTGGCCAAACAATTAAAGATGATTTGCCATCTATGCATATTCAAAAGCTAGCTGTCATTGTACATCTTTGACAGTATAATTCACACAGTTTTCTGAAGAACAACTTTGTATAGCAAGTTCAAGATGAAGCGCCAAGGCTCAGCAATGGTAAGTGACGCGCCCGTGGGCTCAGGCCAGTGGAAGGCGGGCCCAGAAGGACAGTCTCCTCCCACTCCCACTCCCGCCACTGCCACCTGCTGCTTCACAAGGACCTTAATTCTTCATTCAACTTCCCAAAAGATTTCCTCAGTGTAAAATGACACTGCAAAGAACTGTTCAAATGAGCACACTTGCCCACTTCTTTCCAGCTCCAATCGGCCAGCCGTTTCCCGATACACAACTACCCTAAACAGGAGCATGTCAAGTGGATTATGCTCTTCAATTCCTGGCTTTCATTCATAGAAACACCCCACTGCTCTACACAGACTGCAATAAATATTTGTTAATTTTGATTTAATTTAAAAAGCAAAGAGGTTAATCAAGAGCAATTAATCAAAAGCATAAACTGCATATTATAAATAAATAAATATGGTTTGAAATCTCCCAATTTTTTCACTTATTTAGTCTCAGGAATGTATCATGCCAATTTATCTAAGCAAAACAGCATAAAACACGTTCCATAATTTTCAGTAAATAAGGAACAACTCTAGATTTCAAATATTACAATTTCTTTTTCCTTTAAATCCTCACCAGAGTTGATATGCTTTTAGAGAGAGAGGAAGGGAGAGGCAGAGAAAGAGAGAACACTGATGTGAGAAACATCAATCAGTTGCCTCCTGTACGTGCCCGGACTGAGGACTGAACCCACAACCTAGGGATATGCCGTCACTAGGGATCAGACCCACACCTTTGTGGTCTATGGTAAAGACGTTTGAACAAACCGAGTCACCCGGCCAGGAGTCAAATATTACAATTTCTATCATTCTTTCACCAGATGAGAAATTTCATTTTATCTGGCAATATGAAAAGTGTTAAAAGAGAGAGAGAGGGAGGGAGGGAGGGAGGGAGGTATAAAAGACAAAAAGCTTAAAGATACTAGGGTGTGTGCTAAAAGGACCACACCACACAGGATTAGGTCAAGTTATAAAGCAGTAGCTGTACGTAGCAATGCAGGAGAAAAAGGAAAAACTAAACAAAAAGATGCGAATATAAATGGCTCTTGCAGGAACCTATTGTGACTATCAGTTCTTTTGACAAAGCTTATGTGTCATCCCTAAAAGAAGATAGGAGAGTTCTGAAATTTAAGAATTGTGTCTTGCCTGGGCTGGTGTGGCTCAGTGGACTGCAGCCCAGCCTGCAAACTGAGAGGTTGCTGGTTTGACTTCCCCGGTCAGGAGGACACATGCCTGAGTTGCAGGCCAGGTCCCCAGCTGGGGGCGAATGAAAGGCAACTGGTGGATCCATGTATCTCTCCTGCATTGATGTTTTCTTCCTCCCTCCCTCCTCCTCTCTCTAAAAGTAAATAAACAAAATTATTAAAAAATAATTTTGTCTTGATAAATCTCTACTAACCACAACCACTGTGAAAGACAAAGGCACTTCATCAACACACCAAAGGTTAGCCTGCCTGGACAAAAGTACCGGCCATCAGTTCCAAACAGGATTTGGAAAATCTTGTTAAATAGGGGTACAAACCAAACTTTCCTATTATATTGAATTTTACATAATGAATGTTTTCATAAAGGATCATTTTCTTTCCAAGATCCACAGGAATTAGTAAACTGTAACAAATGAGGGTATCAATGCTACATATCTCATGGTTTGGAAAGTCACAAACTTCAGTATCGACAGCAGCCACGTGCAGCTTTGTAAACAAAACACTAGTGAGTCTTTAAACTGACTTTTGCTCAATTTAAATGTGTGAAAAGAAAGAAAAGCTACAGACTCAGTAAATATTCGCTATCAGGTAAGTCATGGCACTCAAACTATTTTTGCATTAGTCACAGTCTTAAAATAACAAAATCTGAAAAATATACAAAGGGGACAACTGCGATTTTTTATGATTCTCAACATATAAGTTTTCAGGGATTCAAGTAATCTCTCCAACTTTTATCACAGAAGAGTTGCTGCTACTTTTGAAACATTTTATCATGAAAACACTCAAGCATACAGAACAGTTGAAAGTTAATAAACACTCATATACTAACGACCAGATTTAATTACTGTTCAGATGTCAACATATGGGTTTTATCTAAGAAAGATATTTTATTTATTTATATTCCGGAATCACCTATAAGTCAATCATTCACACCAACAACTTGATTCATCGGGTGTTAACAGTCCATCTCAGAAACCTATAAAATACATTCTTATAAAATAATCTCATAAAATCCCAAAATAGAATACATCCTTATCAAAGCAGTTCAGCCACTGCCACTATTAATATGTCCCCAGATGGGTCCCTTAACCCCTCTAAACCTCAGTCCTCTCATCTTTAAAAAAAGCAAAGGACTTTGAAAATATACAAAGTCACCACTGGTTATCAAGTGTGAGGATGTCAATGGACACAGGAATACTCCCACCGTCGTGTTCAATCCGCAGTATGAAATTTGAAGAAACCGTAAGACACCAAAAAGGTGCAAGACCCCTGGGAGGCCTCCACCCCCACCCCCACCCCCCCCACCTCCCCCTCAGGGCTGCAGATGCACTACTGGATGTCACTCCAGCCCTTTAGGTCACGGTGATGACGTGTGGCCCCAGCAAATCCTCTCATTGTCAGAAAGTATTGATTCTTGACCACAGGGAATTCCTGAAATTTTTGGTTTACATTGCAATTTCTCAAATCTTTCAATAGTCTCCTAACAGGCTTTGCTGCTTGGCTTTTACAAATAACCACACTAGGCCATGAGGCTTCCATTAGAAGCAATTACTCAAAAAGAGCCAATGTTTCCCTCTTTTACCACCACACCACGTACGGATCTTCCACAATGACAGGATGGGTAATGAAGCAATTTAGGATTTGCTTCAAGAATTAATGGAAAACAACACTCCGTCTTTATGGTCATTAATTCCGGTTATTCTGTTCCTATCAAAACCTCACTCTGCAAATAGAGATTATTTAAAAAATCATCTCAGAATTACCAGAATGAGTAATTATTATTGAAATTCAAGAAAGAGCTTCCTCAAGCCTTCCAAAGTTTTACTGTGCCCACCAGCCTCTGGCATAAATAATGTGTAGATTATAAAAATTATGGCCGCCCTAATTTTAGACTGAATAACAATTGCAGAGTATTTCTTTTGACGAGACACTGCCCCTCCAGGGCCATTAGCCCTGCTCTGAAGCTATGGCTCCTTTCATGCAGCCCCAGTGTGAATCTCAGTTGTTTGGAAATCGTATGATTTTACTGGCAGAGAATGTACCTTAATATGAAAGCTGGCTTGGTGCCTTAGGAAAGAAGAAAAACAAAATGACCCTGCATTGCAGAAAGACGCGAGGTGGTTGGTGCTCAACATTCTGCCACCTGAGTCGAAACAAACAGAAGCTTTTAGTTAACATGTTCTTTCAAAGCTGCAAAAATTATTGCAACAGCAAACCGTGATACAATCATATGTGGACAAATATTATCATTGTGTTTGTTGGTTGGTCTATAGAACAAGAAATTACAGAAATTTTCATATTTTAATTTTAGTAATACTCTAGCTCTGTATAGCAAATTCGTAAGCATTACCTTATCAGGCCTATATCTTTCTAAAATAACAAAATTCATATTATTTTCACCATCTAGATGAAGAAATTGAGGACTGACATGTTACTTGAGCATCATGAAAGATCGAACAGCAAGTAAGGCAATCAAATCTAGGTCTTCTGATTCCACATTCAGCACATTCTGCATTATACACACATTTACAGTATTCTAAATAGTTAGTGTGAAAAATAAATTGCATATTTTATGATGCTGTGGCTTACAAACCACCTAACAAAAGCTATCTTAATTATTATCAATAGTTAAAACTCAAAAACTATCAAAGTCTGTAAGACACAGTAGTAAATGGATCACAGTAAACTAGAATTATTTTTCCATCCCTTTTACCTAACACTACGGTTTCAAACTCTTACTCTCCACCTCATGTTAAAAAAGAATAGACCACAGGCTGTCCAGTGCAGGGGGCATGGGACAGGGAGTCACCGCTCACGGATGCGGGGTTTCCTCTGGTGGGGGAGGGACAAATACATTCCAACATTTAATTGAGGTAACAATTGTGCAGCCCTGCGAATATGCTAAAAAACACTGACTTGTGTACTTTAAAAGAGTGGGTTGCACTGTATATGAATTATATCTTAATAAAATTATCTTTAAAAGAATACATGGAGTCCAAATATAGCATTTCTGCTATATTATAACATTGTAAATCAAAGAAAAACTTGAAATATGGGTTATTTATTCAACATGTACAAATACGTGCTCTTGTTCAATTGACTCTTCTAAAATAAGGCCCCAAATTCAAGAAATTGATGTTAAAAAATAAATAGCAAACTATAATACTGGGCAAAGTTAAATGTAAATTCTATAAAAGTAAGTACAATTAATATAATAAAATGTTATGAACAATAGCACAATCTCTTGGAAACTTAAATACGTAGCCAAGTTCCTCATAGCTGCGTGCCCTTGGTCCGCATAAAATAATATTTTGATATTAAATCACAGTAAGGCCAAATCTCTGCATAAATGAGAAGGCATTATTTCCTCATATGTAAAGTGAGGAAACAGGTCAAATAATTTCTATAATTTATATCAATTCTAAAGTTCTATAAACTTTAATTTAATACTAGACAGACTGACTTTTACTGTGAATTATTTTTATGTTTTCTTGAAATATTGTGTCATTTGCTCACCAACTGGGTCACAATTAAGAGCATAACATTTTTCTCCTTCTCACACCAAAATCAGTTACATCCAAAAAAAGGAAGACATTCAGAAGTATTGTGTGCTTATTTCAAAAATATAAAACATTAGGCACTTTTTCATTTCAGAAATCCCTTTTGGAAATGCTCTCCGTGTTTGAAAATCTCCCACACATTTTTCCTTTAAAACTGGACTAAATTTTGGAAGCGGTCAGAAGTCAATGGTGATCTGGCATCCACAGCTGGCACTGGAAAGAGTGATTTTCACTGCGATGAACATGTAAATGTTCGCAAGTGAAGTTCATAGCCATTTCTGATGAACAAGTACTCAGTGTTCTCTGCATACAATGAGCACGCTTCCAGCCGTACGTCTTTGCTTGTTTAGTTATCTATTCCCCAAATTACCTGCTCTGTTAAGTTCCATTTACTTCTTAAGATCCCTAACTATCTTTTCTCTAAGCAGTTCCCTGACATTTTCAAGTCAGAATTGACTTTCTTTCTTCTACGTTCAAACAACTTTTCGTTTTATTACATGGTACTTGTCACGTCCCATTTTACGCATCCGTGTTTGGTTTCCCAGCTCAGCATCTGGATTCTGGACGGTTCTGACATGGACTCTTTGGTCCCACAGTTAGGCAAATCAGTTACCCTCACGAGGTTTTAGCTTACAGCCTACAACATGGTTGCATTTTTCATCTAACAATCTATCAAATATTTTTAATTGGTATCAACTATTTTCTGGGAGGGCACGGAAAATCAGGTATTCAAGTTGCTAGTGGGCCTGTAAGCAGGCACTGCCTCGGGGGAGAGAAACCTGGCAAATGCCGTTAAATGTTCATTTGGTCCAGCTAGTCATTTCCAAAAAGAGACTCTGGAAATCATCAGGATGTACTCTAAGATTTATGAGGGTGTTCATCAGGAAGGATTTATCATGAGAACACTGGTAACAACGTAGCTATTTTACCACAGTTGATTGCTTGAATACATTAGCCTGTAGCCATTAGATAGAATTTTATTTACACTGTTAAAAATCTTATGTAAAAAATGTAAAAATGTAAGAAATATTAAAAATGTAAAAATGTTTAGCCCTGGCTGGTGTAGCTCATTGGATTGAGCATGGACCTGCAAACCAAAAGGTCACTGATTGGTTCAATTCCCAGTCAGGGCATAAGCCTTGGTTGTAGGTTAGGTCCCCAGTAGGGGGCACATGAGAGGCAACCACACATTGATATTTCTCTTCTTCTCTTTCTCCTTCCCTTCCACTCTTTCTAAAAATAAATAAAATCTTTTAAAAAATGCTTAATAACATGGAAAAGCATTCCTGATGTGTAAGTCTAAAATCTCCAAAGAACCCTGATTTTCAAACAATACTTTCCGTGTTTCCATATCTCCGCCATGCTGGGGTGAGGGATGCCATTCTAAGGGTGACTCACACTGGGCAGTGACACACATGCCTTGCTCCTTTAAAATTCTGAGCCCAGAGTAAATATGGTCTCAGATGATATTTTTAAGCAAAATAAAATTTCCCTTAGTTCCCCTTTCCTCTCTCTTAACTCTTATAAAATGTACCCTGAAAATAGTAAAACTGTTTATTCTATATCATTTTTGAACCAATATCAAAAGGTCACATGATCTTCCATAGAAAGGTCATAATGAGTAGTATACCTACGCATATACCAAGAACAGTAAATTTAAATATTTTGGGAGTGAACTTAGAATCAAATCTACTGGCATCAAAAAACACCTTCTTAAAAGTGTTGAGAATACATTTAAGAATCTCCGTATCTTTTCCTTCTCTTTTAACCAAACTCGTTTGTTTTTCCCACCGTATCCATCACAGTAAAGATAACTTCTTTCCCCCACTTTCTTCAGTTTCTGGTAATGGAACAGATTCCTTACCATGGTGTTTTAAGTACATCAGGATTCCATCAGTTTCATTAGAACATTAGGTGCTACCTAGGAACCCAATCAATAATCTGAAGGAGTCCTCACCACGTGAGGAATACTCATCCTACAAGAGTCTCTCTCACAAGCTCACTGATCAAGGGGAGTTTTTTTCTTGCAATCCTTTGAGCTGACTCAGGGAGAAAATAAACCTGGAAAAACTTCAGGGGGTTATTCTCCCTCCTCCACTGTTAAAAGCAGGGATGACCTGTGTTGCGAGCTCAGACCGAGGGAGTCACAGTCTGTGGGGCATGGATCTTTGGGAAAAGTTCCTGAGAACTGGACTGTGCATCCCCTCGTTAAGATCTAAGGGTTCCTTTTAAGAAAGAAGACAGGAATAAGGATACAACCCCAACACCCGAGAGACATTAAGGAATCCCCAAGTTCAAGGCACTGCACTGGGCACATGACGTTGATCAGCTTTTCTGATTCACACACGACCAAGTGCGCAAGGAAAATCACGATACTGGAGCTAACGGCCAACTCCGTCACAAGAGTAGCCAAGACACGTGGCATCTTATTATGTGCCAGGCTCTGTGACACCATTTTATAAATAGTTTAAAATTCTCACAGCTCTGTGAGACAGATATACACAATTCCAACTCCATCTTCTGAAAAGGAAGTTGAGACGTAGATATTAAATGATCTGCTCAAGGTCATATCGCTGGTGAAGGGCAAAGTCGTGATTACCTGAACTCATACAGTCAACCTGCAGAGTCACATGAACTCTCTTAACCATTAAATTTCTTCAGAACAAGTGTCTGAACTTGTCTGTTTTACATGGGAAATGCAAAGTTGTATTTTGTATTTATGCTGCTTAACATGTACCTTCGGTACAGGAGAGCTCTCCAATATACGATCTTAGAGTTGAGCTGTTTTTTGCTTTTTTGATTGTTTTTATTGAAATTATTGGGCTAACACTGCTAATAAGATTTGATAGGCCTCAGGTGTACGGTTCTGTAGTAGATCATCTGTGTGTTGTGCTCACCACACCAATTAGAGTTGAATTGTTCAAAAAAAATCTTACTAGGAAATACCCAATCTAGCAAATTAGTTGACTGACTTTTCAACTTATTTTTAAGGAGCTATTATGCCCTTTTACATATAATGACAAACAACTACATTTGAGTGTAGAGAATTAAGCTGAGTGAACACAGAATTCAATATTTGTGGGACAGACACTTAAACCAAACTAAATTATGACTCAACACCCGGAACTGACTATATTCACTTGCATTAAAAACAAACCAATCTCTTTTTTTACAAAGCTGCAAAATAAGCCCACTAAGAAAGCATGCAATTTATAAATTTAAACTAGAACAAAATCTTTGTTCTTTTTCAAGTATGTAGCCAGAACTCAAATAGCAAGGTAGTTTTAAAAACAATGTATTTCATTCTGCTTTCGTTAAACTTCTAGGAAGAAATGAGTAGTATATCTCCACTCCATAAAACGAGCAGTGTTAAAATATTCCTAAAACTATCTGAACTTAAGTATAAAATAGGCAGTGGATCAGAAAACCTATATTTAGTTCAAGTTGTGCCACATACTAGCTGAGAAATTAATGGCACGTTCCTTAACCTGCCGATTTACAAAACCTATTTCACCATTTGTTGGATGGAAGTAATTACAAGTTCTTTGCTGCCTATCTCTTAAAGATAAATAATACAATGAGTCATTAATACTCTATGTACTGATGATGAAATATATGAGAAAACACTCTAAAAATTAAAAGAAACTGTATCAGTGGTAACAGGACTTTTTCAGTGATGGATGCTTGTGGTTATTTTATTGCTGTAGTTGGCTATTTTTCTTTCAATTATCTTAAAAGTAAAATATTGTACTGTGAAATAGTTCAAGGTCTTCTTTCATTTGCTGTTTTTCCAAAATTCTTACTTAAACTTTATCAAGCTATACTTTCATATCAGCCCATTATTTATGGAGCAGGAAAAGGTTCTGCCATTAGAGGTGAGCTTTTTTAGAAATTGATCTAAAATTCCACAGAACTGAACAAATTAGAAGAAGGAAAAAGAAAAGAAAGCATCAGGCTCACTTCACATCCTTTCCAATTTCAGTTATTTGGACTTCTTTACCTTGCCCAGAAATGAACCAACTGGGTGAAACTGGGACCACTACCACAGCATGAAATTTTCTATGTTCTTCTATCTCTATGGTAGGAGTTCTACTAACTGCTTGGTTTAGAGAGCTAAAAATAAAGTACCAAGTATACTGAAAGAAGTTGGCAATATTCATAGTCACTGGGAAGAGGGGGTGGATACTGTCTGTACATTTAAAATCTAGCCATACTTTCAACTTAAAAATTTCCCCTTGAAATTTAATAAGCTTTACCACTCGGTAAAACATACCATTAACATTTTAGTCACAATCATCAAATGACAAAAAAGGACATCTTTGTCCACACCCACACTGCTGCCCTGACGCTGGTACCACTACGTAAACAATGGTGTCTTGACTGCTCAAGCACAATCTAAAATTCAATCTGATGATGTGGTTTCAATTATTTTTTCAGTTGAGTGACAAAGTATTACATCTAATTATACTGCTTTTAGCTAAAGGTCATTGATAACGTGAGTTTTCTGATAAACAAAACGTCAGTAAATTAGAATACTGGTTTCTAAAAATAATTTTCAAAAATGCACTGGCTTGGAGAGCGATGGCAAAACAGAGATCAGGTTGTCATCTAAAACAGCACTGTAGCTTTTGGAGGCCACAAGAAAATACAGCAGCCTCCTCTTACCTGCAGGGGGTTCACTCTTAAGACCCCCAGTGGCTGCCCAAAACCACAGACAATGCCAAACCCTACATATTCTATATTCTTTCCCTACATATACGAACTTACGATAAAGTTTAACACAGGCCCGGTTGGAGATTACCAGTCCTAACTAATAGTAAAATAGAACAATTATAACAACATAGTGTAATAAAAGTTATGTGAATAATTAAACAGAACAATTACGACAATACACTACAATAAAAGGTAAGCAGAAGTGGTCTCTCTCTCTCAAGGTATCACTCTGCACATACAACATGGATGTACTGGGCGGGGAAGATTCCCGTCCCGGGGCGTGGCACAGCTGGAAGGCAGAAGGGCACATCACGCTACTAAGAATGGAGCAAAATTGAAAACTGATAAATTGTTCATTTCTGGAAGTTTCCATGTAATATGTTCAGACCACTGTTGACCGTGGGTAACTGAGGAAAGCGAAAGCACCAATGCGGGGCCCACTGTACCTGATGACAAGTAGGGATGCAGGTGCTGTCTCTTCACTGCGTCACTTTGCTTTGCTCTCTCAACCCCGAGGGAGCGCAGAGGTAGGGGGAGGGTCAGGGGGGTCACTCGCCCAGGTGCCCTGACAGCACAGACACAACGGGTCCAGGGCATCGAGGGAGAAGGGTGGGATGCAGGCACATCCCTCCACATCAGGCATTTTTCTGTTAAATGCCTCAGCCTCTAAGAAATTTTCTGAACTAACTGCAACAAGAATTTCTCATAAAACCAAGAAGAGACCATGCTCACATGTGATCAGCCAGAGTTCTACCTCCAGGCTGGAGACCGTGATTCTGACCTTTTCTGTGACTTAAACAATATGAGCGCGATTTGACTGTGGGAGGAATGTGAGAGTTGACCTTAAAATGTATACATCTCAACACTCAGATCATGACACAGAAAAGCCCCGTTGCCCTAGAACACGTGAGGATTTAACTATTCAAGGATAAGATAATTTTTAATCTGAAAAAAGGGTGGTGGACTAAAAATATAATTTTTCTGTGTGGGGTGTAACGTACTTGAAAATATAGCATTGCATTCTGTGTTGTCTTTAAAAACATATACTTGGCCTTAACTACCTCTAATTAAAGGGAACCCATACATGTAGATGAAAAATGATGTGTGAACTTACTCCATCAGAGAACTTGAAAATCTGTTCAGAGACTCTGGGCCATTGTGGCCATACACAGCTGCCCCTTGACCCTGTATGTCTCTACATAGCACTCTATTGTCTCCATGTAAAAATCTACACACACAAACACACAATACACACATGCATGCTCGCCCATGCACAGCAAGCCTTCTGTAGACATCGCCCGTCAACCCAGAATCACTGGGTGGAGCCCCCAGGTCCGCTCCCATTCGTCATGGAACTCTCAGAGGCAGTTTCTCTGGTCCCACAAAAGACTCGTTTTTTTCTGGCACTGAGATCAGCACACATTCACTGTATGTGGGGATCGGCAGTCACCAAAATAGCACGTGCCACCACACTGAGAGAACAAGACGACAGTCTGGGGTGAGGGAACGGACCACTAGAAAGTGAGAGGAAAACTACGCTCTACTAATATTTGTTATGGGATTTTTACCACGGTGTACGTGTATAATTTCTAAATAGAGAGGTAGAGAGATATTTAAAACTGTTTTACTGATAGGACTACATGATCAAAAAAGTCTGGCAACAATGAAAGCCATGTAAACTGAAGTCATTTCCATATACAAGCATGCAAAGAAAAGCTGTATTACCTAAATTAAAATTTGTAAATGCTTCAATCATGAGAAGTTCAACTTAGAACGTTAATTTAATATTTTTCTCATTTTTCTATAATGGTTCATATCTCAATCTACTCTACAAAAAGCTGCTTTTTACCATGTCCTCAATGAATAAATATTTTATGAAAACTGAAAAAAGAAAATCAGGACACTAAAAAAAGAAATCAGGACTTACTAAATTCCTTTCTGATTCAACACAATTTGATCAGTTTTTAGTCTCAAGTTTTAATGATAAAATATCTCAAAATAATCAGATGACAATCAAAAATTGAATCAATTTTAACTTTTTTAATTATTCACTGTGATGTCTTCAAAAAACTATTTTTATAGTCATTAATATTTTAAAGGAGCTATACATTCAAAACCAAATCTGGAAAAATCAGCACCTGGCATAAGGTGGTTTTAGGTCATCAGGGCAATTTCAACGTTGCTAATTATGTCACTGAGAAAGTAGCCCTTACATTTCTGCTTCCGGACCAAACTTTATGGGCTGTGCGACCAGGAAGAAAAATATTTTTAAAGCAAAAAAAAAAAAAAACAAGCAAAAAAAAACAAGTGAATGTGTGAATAGGGTGAGAGAAGGGGAAGCATATTTTAACTCTGAGAGCTGAGAATTCCAAGTTCCTCTTTTCCTTCCTCCCCTCTTTTCAAAACTCACAAGAGAAAAAAAACACAAAATGAGAATATTCAACACAAATTTTCAGCTGTATAACACACAAACTATTTTCTGACACTCAAGAGAGGTATGAAAATAAGCAAAGAAATACAAGGCACCACAGAGGAAAAAGTGTGATAAAGGACAGTATTTCCCAATAAATTTAATTTTTTTAAAGACAGATTTTCCATATAATAGGTAAAACAAGAGATGCTACAAAGGAAAAAAGAGGATTAAAAAGCAACATAAAATACTCGTGTCTCCCTCAGATTATGCAACATTTTTTCATACTTACGTCAGTATATTGTAACGTGTTTACACTATACTGAGTCTCTATTTTTATGGAGAAACAGTGAAACTCACAGCACTTCCTTTCAACGAAATTAAATTTAGAGAACGTAGAAGGTACAGGTGGAGATGAAGTCATCACAGCATTTACAATAAGAGAACCGCTAGTGTCTTAAAGCCAATAATTACCAAGCTTACCTAAAGCTTTAAGTGCTATAATTAACTATTTGTAGTTGGTACAGCTGTCTGTGTCAATGTTTGAGATGACAACTGTTCATTAACATTTAATTCTGCCACTTTTGTTTATATCATATGAGTTAACATAGCCTATAACTCAGATCAGTTTTCAAAATACAATGAAGCAAATAAGTTGTATCTGTGACTAGGTGATTTATTTCATGGTAATTGCACCACTTCCTAGTCTGGATTTCCAGTTCTAGAGACAAAATTTCATATATCATTGCCTTATATTGACACCTGCTGGAAAGCACTGGAATTGTACATTGCTCATTTCATTATCTGGGCAGATGTTAATTTTCTATCTGTGAAATATGGAAGATACCATTTCAACTGCAAATTTTAACTTTCTAAAGGAGAAAAGTAGCATTTTTCTAAATATTTTAATTTTAATGCGGTCTTTAGAAAATTGTAAATCTCAAGAGGTCTGCCCAAAAAGTATTTCTGGTGAGAATTAATTTGCCTAATGCCTTCAGTAACTGAACTTCTGTTTATTTTTGGTACGATGATGACACTAATGAAGCAACTTTGCCTAGTATTTGAACTTCTACTGCTTCATATCTCCTACTAGCCTAATACTTTAGTCATAGGACTTCAGGAAAAAACACTTGATTTTATGAAAGTATGCATACAAAGGAGTCAGAAAAATGACCCAGCTAATAAAAAAGAATGCTTTACATATTCATGTTTGTAGTTAAAAAAATACCATGCTCATTAACGAATAAGGTTTTTTCCGTTACCAAAACTACCTGTTCAAGTAATACATAAATGTTTTACCAGAATAAATGTATTCTCTGAAGTGAACTAAAACACAACACATTGAAATAATTAACTAACTAATTTTCACATCTGAATTATTATGCCACGTTAAGTTTTAATTAGTGTCTTATGCAAATGAACCCTTCTAAGTACTTCTGCAAATACCTCACTACCTAAATCTGTCTCCTAAAACTTTCCAAAGAAAAAAGTTTTCAGATAAAAATACATTTCATCAGCCAAAGTATAAGAAATAAAAATCTAATATGAAAAATTAACAGAATACTGCCTCCCTCTCCCACCCCCAATCCACTGCCATGTAATTAGCAAAGTTGAGGGCTTGGACGTGTCATATTTTATATCATCATCAACCAAACACTGTCCTAAAGACTGCTGTTCCAATCACAAATGAGTTTGGGTAGCTAAGAGGATAAGCTACATTCGTGGAAATGGTACGAGAACATGATATGAAGGAAGAATACTGTACTGAGGTACACTATACATTGTTTTAACATTCCTGTTATAATTCCTTCCTTCATACCAAATCCCCCAAGTTTTAACAAAAGTAATGAGATAGTGCAACCCAGTTTAAATAAACAAAACTATGATCAAAAATACAATGGCCAACTTTCAAACGCACAGGAGCTCACCACACAATGGTTTAGATTTAGATGGGCTTTCAAATGGGCATCTGTCACCCAAGGTGCCTCCTACAAGTGCACTCACCCACCTGTCCAAATAAAATGAAGTTCTTTAAGTTAAACTGTAATATATGAAGATTCACAAATGTAAGGGATATTGTATGAGAGTAAGTCTAACAGCTTTCAAGATGTGCTTTAATCTTCAAATTGAAAAAAGCGATCAGCTACTAAAAAATTGACAATTTTTAAGTAAGCTACTGAAAGATTGCTTTAAACTCTTCATTTAAATGTATTGAAATCTCCACAAGGCTAACATGCCATTCAATATTAAGACACTGCAAAGTATCCCAGAGGTAACAGGTCTTAGTCAATATAGTTTTGCTGTATCTTCCTCAACAGTTCACTAGCCTTTCTCAGAAACAAGATTTTGATAGTTGCAAAATAAAATGAGCACAAAACAGTACTTGTTCCTGATTCTTAAACAAAATCCAATTAGCAGTTCACTCTAACACCTTTCACAATCAGTCGCTAAGAAAAGGAATCTTTCCCTGATAAGAACCCTAACCGATCAGTTGTTAGAGCCTGAGAAACAGTAGGAATTGTCAGACGCCCAGACCCTTATTTTCAGTCACTAGTTAGTTACCTTACAGAGCTTCTGATACCGAGGAGAAGAAACTGCCATCCTTTGCAAACGATGCAACAAAAACACAACTTTCTGCAGCGACGTTCTCACCACAGCCATCATTTTAAGTTTACCACACTTCTGGAGACACCTCAGAATTTGCATTATAAATGAAGAGCAATGATCATTTCCTCCTGGTCACTGGACAATGATTTGCCAGTTCTCTGAGCATGCTCGTTTCCAGGAATGCATTTGAAAGATACAGGGGCTCAGGTTCCTGGCAGAAGGAGGCTGGTATCCCTTCAACTTCTTCTCGATCAAAAAAAAAAAAAAAAAAAACGTATGCAAACGCCACCCAGAAAGCCCCCCAACAGAAGCTCACAGCCAGTACTTGCTCAGCCAGGCATGGCCAGGGAGCGAAACAAGTTCAGCAGCCAGACGCTGCCTGCTGCTGGAGAGGAGTGCGCTCAGTAGCCAAAAAGGATATTAAGTGAAACATTAAAGCTGCAGATACAAAGCAGACACCCCCTGGGAACAGAGATTCAACACTTCACCAGCACGGTGCATGCCTCCTAGCAGGTTTACATTAAGAGATCAAGTAGCATTCACTCTCTCGCTGTAAAGAGGGATGCGTTGAGCACGGAGCAAACGCAGCTCTGGCAGTTCCCATGCAATGAGTGAACAGACCCTGCTATAAATCTTGAGAAGAGACGAGGGTACCTGACTCTAATGTTATCAGCCTCTCCGTTAAGTGCCAATAAATCACCTCCAGACAGGTCTCCAAACAAGATCACCTAAAGCAAAACAAAGCAAAACAAAAATACCTGCAGGGGGCATGTGGCTTTACCTAGACACCCTAAAAGCAGCGTTGCCCACAGGCTCCCAGATGCTGTCTAGGGTGAAAGCAATTCGAAATCAAATTCTAATGTTAGGTTAGGACTTCTCTAATTGAACAGCCAAGTTAATAAAACAGAAAAAGTCTGTAGCTGACTAGTGAACCTTCCAAATTCCCACATTTCCCTTTAGGCAGCATTTCATGATCTCATTTTATCTGTCATAAAGCTGTTTTAATTTAATGAGTAAGAAATATAAGGCATGATTATGTGACGTAAAAACCAAGTACAGAATTTCGGAGTTTTATAGGCATGCACAGCTCGAAGACCATTATAAATATCCAGGGGGGTAAAATCCTATTAGCAAATCAGCAAAATAACCCGGATGATTAAACGACAGAGTCAAAGGGCACAGCCAAAAATAGAACCCAGACATTTCTCATTACCAGTGTCCTGTTCAAACTAGCAACCCGGGGTTGCTGCATTTTCACCCTTCTCTGCTGGTGTCACTGTTCTCTAAAAGAAACACAGTGTTTTAAAGTGTGTGTTGCTCTTGTCTTACTTCCTCTGCCTTCTCAGTCCTGGATTTCAGCATGATTTAGAGAACTCGACTGGGTCTCACAGAGGTATGTTTCTGGGGCTTCTGTCTGTGAGCCGTTTTCCCCAGCAGGTCTATACTGAGAACCTATACTGCCTCCTTCTGGACAGGCGAACGATGTCAAAATAGCTACACAGAGGCAAACTCGGAAGAGGCAGTCGAGTGATGATACAGGTAAAAATATTAAGTTATTAAGCGACTAGATGGAAACAGAAAGCAGATTAGTGATTGTCTAGGGGTGGGGGACTAGAAAGTTGCAAATGGGAGATGGACAGCTGAGTGCCCGGGTACATACAGGGTTTCTTTTAGAGGTGATGAGAATGTTCTAATTCGATTGTGATGATGGTTGTGCAACTGTGAATGCGCTAGAAAGAACCACGTTGTACGTTTTAAAAGGCTGAACTGTATGGATACAAATTATATGTCAACAAAACTGTTACCAAGCCTATGGAGTTGTCACTCCTCTCTCTAAGCCAGTAGGAGACATCCCGTGACACAGGAATGCCCCCTGCCCCCACACTACACTAGGGATGGAGATGGGGACAGGGGGAGATTCAAAACAAATAGCTAAATAACCAAACTCTGAACCTATAGAATAAGAGGACACAAATTAGGCTGGAAGAAAATACAGGAGATGAAAATACGAGAAGCCTATTGTTGGAGAGCAAAACCAGCCACCTGCCTGAACACTGCCTGGGACAAGCGGCAGGGCAGCACGACTTTGACCAGCAGGGAGTCAGGGCCTTCCAACTCACTGGTTCACTGCGAAAAGGTGAAGCCTACCTTTTAACAAAGTAGTAATTAAAATGATAATATGTCAGAACGGGAGCATGAGAACCAGGAATAAATACATTTGAATTAATGGATAAACTGAACCATTCAAAAACAACAACAAAAAGTTTCTGCATCTTTGGCCAGTCTCTCATCCGAGCACAGATCCACAGTGGCAACTGCATCCCAGGCATCTCCTCCCGAATGTCATTCGGTGCCTCATTCCGACATGGCCAAAGGGAACGGGACCGCCCCCCACCCCCCGCCCTCGCCCCAACACACACCCCACTAATCTGCACTGCTGCTCAGACATTTCCTTTTCCTCTATTCCCAGTGTCAGGCTCCAAACCACCTGGCATTCTTCTTTGTCTCCACTCCCTCCCCTTCCCTCAGTGGACCCATACTATGGGCCCATTAGATCTACGCCCCCTGTAACTGCCTCATGCCTGGCCATTACCTCTGACCAGCTGGCTACAAGCATGTCCTAACAGGCTGCCCTGCTTAGTCCTGCCCAGTTCACACCCATCCCTCCTAACACCGTCAGCTAGATTCCTGTGACATACAAGTCCCACTGCATCCCTCTCTTGCTTAATAGTCTTTAATGACTTCTCTCCCTTGCCACCAGATTAAAATATAAAATAATTAGCAAGGAGACTGCTCCATCAAAACAGATTTTAAACCAAGTTCTGAGTGAGAGGGCCTGTGATTGGCAAGAGTATATCACTGCACACAAAGAAAAGGGAAGCTCAAGAACACTGACCCAGCTGTGCTTGGGGACAGAAAGAGGATGTGGATGGGCTTTGTAAGGTCCCTCACACATTTTTTAAAGGAACAATTTCCTACGATCACATTTTCTGTAGAAGGAAAACTTGAACTTCAGTCTGAACATATATTTATCAAGCTGAAGGCATAAAAGTAATACCTTTCAACCCAATGTTCTTAGCTATAAACTAAACCATAGAGCCTTTATAGCTTTTAGATCAAGTATTTATAATAAATGGAAAAACAACTTCATATTAAGAGGAAATGTTCTTATAATGTAAGACTCAATAAGGGTAGCTGTAATAGGACTTAAAATGACAGAAAACAGACGGATATGGGCCTAAAAGTCTAAATAAACAATTACTACTTCCATAAAGCAAAGTGCTTTTCCTCAATTATTACATAAATGTACTTTATAGATATTATTTCCAGAAACCAATTATTCACAGGAAAGCATGGATTTCATAACGGAATAAGGCGTCAATCTCACCTTTTAAAGGCAATACATTTTCATGGTTAATAACTATGGGTCAGGTTTTCCCATGCACTTGCCTGCATCTGCTGTGTGAGCTCCTTGGCCAAGACTGTGTCCTGAAGGGCATTCTCCCGCTGAGAGGCATCCGCCAGCACGTTCACGGTGGTTTCTGCTTCCTGCAGCCACTTCAGGAAGTTCTCCAGGTCCTTGCGAGAGGCCTGCACAGTCCTCAGCTCATCCTCCAAGGCAGTCTGTCTGTCAGCAACGCTGCAAGGAACGACAGGACAGGTGCGTCTCCGTTACTCATGGTGCAACAGTCCACACTGCACACACCCTAAAGGAAAAGTGAGCAGACGGCCTCCAAGGGGCCTTCATTTCAGTACCTGGCATAACTGGGAGGTTTACTGATATGCGTGTCTTGAGCGATCCTTAATGGAGAGGTAATGTCAGTTGTGAGAAGGGAAGAGAGATACACAACTCTTAAGAAAAATAACATCCATATTGTAAAACAATTATGAGCACATTTTATAACGCATTGTACATTAAGTCATTCCCCATATGTTTTATTTCAATACCTTGGTATAATGCCTGACACTCAAAGGGCAACAGTAATAAATACGTGGACAAGAAGTGATTAAATGCATTCTAGAAAGTTCTAGAATAAAAGCTATCTTAAGTTTTTAATCTTAAGAAACTTTTAAGATAAAAATTGAAATAATTTAAAGGGCTTACTTTATATGTTTTAAACAATTCAGATCAATACAAATTGGTTCTTTAATTTGATTTCGTATTTCTGGAAGATACTGGATAATCAAGCTTTTATAAACCATTCATTAAATCTGCATTAAAATTAAAACACAGAACTATTCGGAAGTTGCATGACCTAAGAGATACACATACCTGTAAACTCGGCCTTTAAAACCTTGTATACCTCAAGGCCCCATAAGAAAATGAACAACCTAATTTAAGAACAGGTACAAACAATTTCACTCCCAGGTACTTAAACCCGAGAGAACTGATAACACACATTCACTCAAATACACATACACAAGTGTTTATAGCAGAATTATTTATAATAGCCAAATGATAGAGTCTACCCAAATATCCATCAGTTGGGAGGGGAACTGGTAAACAAAATGTAATACATTCTTACAGGAAATATTACTCAGCCATAAAAAGGAATGGATTACCAATACATGCTATAGTATGTGAACCTTGAAAACATTACACCAAGTGCAAGAAGACAGACACAAAAGGCCACGTGTTGTGCAATTTCATTTATATAAAATGTCACCAATAGAGGTAACTCCACAGAGAGAGAAAGTCGACTAGCTCTTGACTGGGGCTGGGCGTGCGTGCAACAAAGCCTGGCCGCTGGTGAGCAGTAGTAAAATACAGAAAAAGTGAGGGTGTGGTGGTGTTTCTACAACATGGTGAATGTGCTGAATACCACTTATTGGTACACTTGAAACTGTGAATTTCACGGTATGTGTGATGAACTCTATCCCAATTTTAAAAACCAGCACATGTAATATCTCATTTACATATATTTTCTAATCATCCATACACTTATCAATCCATTCATCACTGTCCATCCATATGTCCTTCTATTTGCATGTTAACTCATTATTAAAATGGTTATTTCTGGTACTTCAATTTAAGGTGGTTTACTTTCTTACTCGTACCTTTCAGCTTTCTTTGAATATATAATGAACAGGTTTTTTTTACCTGTCAATAAACACATTCTTTTTAAAAATGGATAAAAGATTTAAACTGATAGAACATCCTAGAAGATATATGGATGGCAAATAAGCACATGAAAAGATGTTCGGCATCATTAATCACCAGGGAAACGTCAATTCAACCCACAAGGAGACATCACTACATTTCAGAGGGCTTTAAAAATGACCACATCCAGTGTTGGTGAGAATGCAGAATAACTGCAACTCTGTCCCGCATGTTGCCAGGAGGGGTAGAAGATGGTACAGCCATCTTGAAAAAGAACTTGGCATTTTTTAAATAAAGTAACCATGCAGTTAAGACACAACCCGGCAATCCTAAGTATGTACTCAAGAGAAATGAGACCGTGTCTACAGAAAACCCATGTGCAAAAGTTTATAGCAGCTCTATTCATAACGGCCAAAAAACTGATAATGACCCACAAGTCATCAGCAGGCACACAGCCGAACTCTGGTACATGCGCAGAATGGAATACTGCTGCCCAATGAGAATGAAGCAAGGACACAGATGATAGAACCCCACCTGGAGGAATCCCACACGCATTGCGCTAACTGAAGAAGCCAGACACAACATCCGCACACCTCCACTCCATTTCTATGGCATTCTGGAACCTGAGCAACCCCATCCTGGCACATACTTACTAAAAACCTCCGGCTGTGCCTGGCCGCCTGCAAACTAAATGTGCATTGCTCCCCCTGGGAGGCGGTGCCCTCCGGAGCCTGTTACTAATTTTCCTCTCCGGCTTTACCCTTGAGTTCTCTACAATACTCCGTTTGGGCCAAGGCGACACTCTTGCTTTTCTCTAGAATATTCTTAACACCATGTCCACATAAAAATTTTATATCCACATGGGAGTGTCATTCCGACCACCTCCACTTATCAAAATGCAACCAATCCTTTAAAGGTTAATGACTATCTCCTCCAAAACATCTCAGGCCAGTCAGGTTTGCTCGCTCTTAGTTCATAAAAGGTCAGCACTCCTCTTTATCCACAAATTAATCACATGTGTCCTAGGAAAGCCCTTGGACTTTGACCTTTGTTCCCTCTTAAATTTTACTTTAACTATACTAAAGATTGCCCGTCTGTCCACCTATTCTGTAAACTCAGTATAGGCAGAATCAATCTTTTCTATCTCCACATTTCTCAGTCCTTATTATGGTATTATAATAAGTAGTTATAGAACAGTGAAGATCTATTTATAATATGCCTTTAAAATTACCTCCCCGATATCGTATTTCAAGAAGCTGCTAAGAGAGCTCCTCCAGAGCTCAGTTTGTAAACCCAGAAAGAAGACACAAGTGGTGGTGGGGAGGGAGGGTGGCAGAGCAGGGGAGAGTAATGGGGTAAATGGGGGCAACTGGAATTGAACAACAATAAAAAAACAAAAACAAAAAAAGGAAGGAGATACAAGAAGGATGAAAACAAGAGATCTAGCAGAAGCTCTCACACTGACAGTGAGAGGAGATCTCAGAAAAGATGGTGATGAATCCAAGCTGGACCAGATGAAGGCTGTCCTCACCATGCCAACCGCCATGTTCCTGTTTTAACTTGACAAAATCAACAAAGGACATACCCTGACAGAGTGGGAAAATAACCTCAAATAGGACACACACACACACACACAAAAAAAAACCCTGAACAAAACAAGGACCCATGAGGTCCAGGAGCGAGAGATTCCAGACNCTGCTAAGAGAGCTCCTCCACAACTCAGTTTGTAAATCCAGAAAGAAGACACAAGTGGTGGTGGGGAGGGAGGGTGGCAGAGCAGGGGAGAGTAATGGGGTAAATGGGGGCAACTGGAATTGAACAACAATAAAAAACAAAAACAAAAAAAAGAAGGAGATACAAGAAGGATGAAAACAAGAGATCTAGCAGAAGCTCTCATACTGACAGTGAGAGGAGATCTCAGAAAAGATGGTGATGAATCCAAGCTGGACCAGATGAAGGCTGTCCTCACCATGCCAACCGCCATGTTCCTGTTTTAACTTGACAAAATCAACAAAGGACATACCCTGACAGAGTGGGAAAATAACCTCAAATAGGACACACACACACACACACAAAAAAAAACCCTGAACAAAACAAGGACCCATGAGGTCCAGGAGCGAGAGATTCCAGACTAGGAGGAAAGCACAGAAACCCCCGGGAGGGCGGCTCTGCAGCGAACCTAGAAAGCACGTCTCCAAGGGGAAAAACTAGCAGTGACAGACCACTTAATATGATCGACTTGGTGGGAAATCATTCTGTCAGGCCACTGGAAAATGTGGGAAGAAGTAGCAACAGGCACAAAGGAAAATAAGCATATAAAAACAAAGCAGTTACTAATTACCGGTAAAACAAACAGAGCAAGCAAAATTATAGTAAATCTCAGTGCTTGGCTGTTCATGTTATGCAGACAGGCATACTAATGTCAACTCTGAATACCTACTTATCTAAAAACTCAGTAATGAGATGGTACAGCCACTGTGGAAAATAAAGACAGCAGCTCCTCAAAAAATGAAAAACAAAGTTAATATATCGCCCAGCCACCCCACTTCTAGGTTTATATCCAGAAGAACTGAAAGCAGGGTCTCAGAGAGATATCTTTACATCTGTGTTCATAGCAGCATTTTCACAACAGCTAAAATGTGGAAGCCACTCAAGCATCCGGCAATGAATGGATGAAAAGCAACATGTTGTATATACATACAACAGAATAGTACCCAGCCTTAAAAGAAAACTCTGACCAATGCGCCAACGTGGATGAACCTTAAAAACGTTACACCAAGTAGTATAAGCCAGTCACAAAAAAGACAAATACTGCATGACTCCACTTACATGAGATACTAGAATACTCAAATGCATAGAGACAGGAAGTGGAACCGTGGTTACCAAGGGCTGGGAGCGGGGGGAGAATTGGGAGTTAAGTGTTTAATGGGTCTGGGTTTCAGTCTGCAAGACAAAATGAGTGACCAGATGATGGTGCTGGTGGTTGTACAACAATGCGATTGTATTTAATACCAAGGAACTATATGAAGAGCGAAGATGGTAAATTTTATGCTGTGTATATTTTACCACAATTTTAAAAAGCGAGAAAAATCAATGATGAGGAAGGGAAGAGAAGGATGGTGTAAGAAAACTGTATCCTATAAACCGGGCAGAGGGACCCGGGATGGGGGCGCGGGGGGCGGGGGCAACAGTAAGTTTAAGTTTGTTCATATGCAAAGTAATATAATAATGAACAACTAATACAGGAATAAACTGCATCTCACATACTCACAACTGTAAATCTACTTTGGCCCCGCCTTATATTTACCAGAATACCATGTCAATAAACAATGTCTAATATTAATGAATTGGGAGATGATGGTACATTCATTTTATTTAGAATATAGAAATATGTAAATGATATCAGGAGACACTAAAAGAAGAGACAGTAGTTGCCCCTATTAAGGGGAACTGTGGTGAGTAGTGAAAGAGTTCTAATTTTTGTTATAAGGCTTTTAGCACTTTTTAATTGTTTTGGCAATTGTGTGTAGTTTTATAATTTTTAAGATTTAGAAGTTACCCACCAGAATTTGGGTGGTTGTTGGTGGTAGTGTTTCATCTTCCACCTAAGCCTGCCCATATTTACAATTATTAAAACAGGAATAGTAAAAAAAAATTTCAAAATAGCCAAATAAAGGCTATGTCAAAGGACACAAGGACATAACCACGGGGTGAGGCGGATCAGGGGAGGGAAGTAGGGATGGCTGGTGGGGGTGGGGGAGATGCAGACAACTGTACTTGAACAACAATTTAAAAAAATACTAGAAAACAAAAAATCAGAGTACCCATGAGCAATTAACCAACCATGAACAGATCATTCTTATTTTAAAAACACTCATATCAAGTTTAGTAATTATAAAACTTACTAAAGTCAAACACTGTGATTTTACATGTTCAGTATCCTGTATTTTTAAGACTATTCCTGTGCACATAAGAGGTTATATGGCAAACAGCTCATGTGAAGAGGTTATATATTAGTTTTGTCAAAACCTAAGCATGTCCAGACTAAAGAAAAGGATGCGGCTATCTGAGAACCCACAGGTGAAGTGAGAAGACTGTCGCACACAACAGACAACCACATGCCAATGAGCATGAAGAGGCGGACCAGAGGGAGGGCGGAAAACCTGACGTGACGCATCAAAGGACAGGGAGGTAGGGTGGTCAGGAGCACAGGGCCTTGGACGGTATTGGGTCCACCAGGTCAGGTCATACCAGGAGCAAGTTTCGGTGAGTAACGAAACATTCTGAAAGCGGAAGCTGAGGCATTTGTTGTAAATCTGTCAAAGTACCTATTGGTTCTCAGCAGGAAAAGAGAGTCTGCTTTAAAAATATTCACTTTGCAGGAACCTGCAGAAAAACCACCTGTTATAAAAAACTACTTTGTTGCTTAGAAAAGCTAAAGAACAAGCGTTTGAGACCAGGGCACACTGGGCTCCCACGGAATCGTCTGTCTCCCCGAGCATGGCTTCATCATCCCTGCACTCTGCTGGGCACAGCAGGGTCTCAGGGTCCCACCCATGCTTACCTCCTCAGGAGTCATCTCCTCTCCCAGCCTCACGCTTCACTGACCTACAGAATGAATCTATATCTAAACCTCAAAGTGGTCGCTGTCTCTGCCACCTCCAGAGCTCTACTTTTTACTTCTTTTACCTTAAATATCTTCCTCCACTTCCTCTTCCTCCACTCCCGCTCACCTTCCCCTCCCCACTGTGTTCATTTTTACGTACCCTGCAGAACTTGGCACAGACACCTCCCAAACCTATAGGGCACGTCATCCCGGAGCACCCACTGTTCCCCTTACCACGGCATTCAGTGTGCTGTGGCTGCTGGAATGTGGTACTACAACCGTATGGGCTTACCGCAACCACCACCTCATGGTTGTGTAAGTTAGTCTCTCAGAGGGGTCCCACTGGACTAAAATCAAGTTGTCAGCAGGCAGGACTGCATCTCATGGAGAGGCTCTGAAGGTGAGTCTGTCTCCTTGGCATTCCAGCCTCTAGAGTTGCCCGCATTCCTTGGCTTGTGGCTCCTCCTTCCATCTTCAAAGCCAGAGGGATGGGGTTGAATCCTCAGGCCACATCTCTCTATCATTCTTCTGCCTCTCTCCTCCACTTTGAAGGACCCATGAATAGAACTCCCCACCCACATGATCCAAGATAGTCTCCTCATGTGGGGGGTCATCACTCTGCCCATCTGTCCATACTGTACCTCCGATCATGCCTGAAAGTGACTGCCCTCCTGTGGGTCTGAAGTTTCTGCATCACCAGCTCACCTGGCACCTTCAGGACCATACCCAGCAGCAACCCAACAAGTATTCACTGCATAAACTAATACAAACATAGGAATAATCTCACCATTGCTGCAGTATTGTGAGGAGAAAATGTGGTATACACATAAATGTATCAAGACATAGTAAACACTCAATAAATAGTGTTTAACCTAACCTTATATACGAATTTGGTGAAATACTGGGAAGTTAATTTTATTTATAGCATACAACTATGCAACTTAATAATAAATTTCCTGGAGAATATTTTAAAATTCACTATTTTAAAATTCACTATTTTAAAATTTAATATTTTAAAATATCTGGTGTCATATATTTTTATCATAAATATAATCAACTACTAAAAATAATGAATATATTGAAAACTAAACTCTATTTACAGCAGTCCAAATTATCTTCATATTACTATAATACACAATTTAAAATTTTATAATCATAGTATATATACATATTAATTTGTAGTGTGATTTTTAATTAATATAATTTTATTTGAAATTTCTAATGGTCTACAGCCATACCACCCTGAATGTGCCTGGTCTCATCTGAAATTGCTCACAGACCATAACTCAAAGGTATAAGTTCTCCACACCACCCATTTTGTCTTTTTACAAATGAGATCAAATGCTAGAGTACACAGGACACTACAAGAATCTTTTACCCACTTTCAAGGAATTTCCCAGGCTGTATCATATTACCACAAGGCCAAAAGTAATTGCTAAAACTAGAAGCTGGGGAGAGTGCACATTTATTACACAGGCTAATAAATTACCACTCCTGCCAAAGGGGCACTGCTCACAGAAGAAAACAACCCAACGTGGCATCTCTGGCACTTTGCCAGCTGTAGGGCTTGGGGGTACATTGTTTCAATTCTGCGATGCTTTTTTTTTTTCACCCTTAAAATAAGTCCCTTGGACTGGATTAGTAAAACACCCATTTCAGATTCTCCGAGGGTCCTTCCAAAATACATAACTTATCGCATCACGGAGAAATAAAAGCTGCTGGAAAAGTTCCTCCCCTCTCACCCCATCTCTAGCTTCAAACTGGGCTTCATTAGGAATCACCCCGTGTAAATGCAACCTCACTGAGGGGAGCGGGGAGCGCGGCACGGAAAGCAGGAGGTCGGGAAGCACGCGTGTGGGAGTTTCCTGAGATCACACCAGTACTGAGCCTCTGTCACTCTACAGCGGGCAAGGCAGAGATTCTATCTGGCAATTCCGGTTGTTGCCTCTCAAGAAAGACCGGAACAGAGCTAGAGGAAGTTCTGAGAAATGTATATTGGAGAGAATATAAAGGAAGGAGCACTATTACAGAAAACAATTATTTTAAGTTTAAAAAATTGTGACTACTAGAAAAAGGCAGAGAAGTTTAAAATCTTTTTTTTAAACCTGTTTATGGCTGAGGAGGAGGCCGACTCTATGAATGACACGTGGGGAGTCCCCGGCAAGATTTCTACACCTTGTGATTGTGGTGGTGGTGCGCTGCTAACCAGTGTTTAATGGGGCATCTACCTGTAAAAACGTGTTTGGTCTACAAGGAAAAGAACTGAGGCTGAACTGTCTTCACGTCTGGTTTTGCCCTGTTGTGTTATAATGAGGCTGGCCTTTGGGGTGGGGTTTTGGTTCAAGCTGACCCCCTCTTTTGGTTGAATAATTAGTAAAAATGGTTCAAAAATTCTTTTTAACCTACAAATCGTTAAGAATGAGCACAGGCTGAAAACCCAAAAGATAAAAGATTTGAAGTAAAAGGGTAACTTTAGCAGAAACAAGATGTTTTACTTCAAAGAGAAGTAACTAACTATAGAATTCTTTAGTACAAGAAATGGTACAGACTAAAAATATAAATAACTTCTCATCAAAGATTAAAGGAATTCATTGGTGACAGATTTATAATAGTTTACATTAAAGGGAACTGGGATTTTAAAAATGTAAACTCTTAGCTGTTAAGAGATTTATGTTATAAAAGCAACTGGTATGTTACAAAATAGCTTAGAGTAATCAATCAAGATAGCTTATAGTTATTTTGTAGCATAACAAAATGTGGCCACCCACATAACTGCCTTGTTTAAATATTATTTTAAAGACATTAAATAATACTTGATATTTTAAGCTACAACATATACTGGTTAATCAAGTGTACATGTGCTTATAATTGATCAAAAGAATGTCTGAATGTAAACAGATATGTCTTTTTCTAGACTTTAATGGGAAAAAAGCATCTTGAGAAACCCACAAATATGCGTTGCTAAATTTTGCTAAACTTAAAAGGTGACCTTCACAGTTGCATGAGATTTAAACATATTTATCTTTTTTAGAGCAGAAGAACGGTAGCATCACAGTTTGAGTGGCACATAGAAAACTCACGATGAAACACTGCTGAAGTTTTTCATTGGGTACCTTCACAAGGTGATTGTGTTCTCTGGTAAATAAGATTTAACTGGAAAACATATTAAAACACCCTTTGGGGAAATACATTTTATTTAATGAATAATTAGTCACTGCGGAGAACGCCGACGATCTATGGTCTTTTGGGACCAGCCTCTTGCGCAGAGAATGAGTCATCCCCAAACACTCCCAACAGCCACTCCACCGGATTTAGGAAGACTCTTCCAAGCTGCGCACCGCCGGGGAATCACCAGAACCCCTGCCCATGGCCATGCCACCCCATTACGCCTGCCCCTGACCTTCGGGTTTTATAAATAACACACAGGAGCAGCTCTCCCTCGGGCTGCCATTACAGCAGGTAAATATTCAAGCCATAGAGCTGTTCTCGTGGGAGGATTTATCTCCCCACGTCCTATTTCCCTTTCAGCTAAGTCACTACCAGTCGCTCCTCGTTAGCCAACCAATATTAGACGGTAACTCTAACATTACTTTGTACCTTTCCCATTTTCCCAAGCCGCCCTTCTGTTATGCCCAGGACTCTATTCTATGATGTGCCTCTGAGGAGATGAGCATTGCTGAAGAACGCTACGGAGGTCTATCTTCCCAGTACATTTTCTACTATAAGCCACGAGGAGGCACCCGTCCCTGTCCAGCAACACTGGAAAGTACCCATGGAAGCTCTCTGTCCCACCCACCAGGATTCTGATTTTACATCTGACGCTCTTTCTCCAGATCTCTCGGTCCCACCTCCACCCTAACTGGCAGCACGGCCCGAAGATCACAGACAGCAGAGGTCATTGCACAGAGAGCCCTTCGTCTTCCGACCACTGCGGTGCCAATCCACAAGCCTCTGTACTCAGCTTCTCATTGTCCTTCCTATCACAGGGGAAAATGCATCCCGGCTCTTACCAAACTTAGTTCTCCAGATCTTGCCTTCTTGTCTACTTCCTGTGCCCTTACGTATCCCCTCTGTCTTGAACCATCCATCTCTCCTCTACTGGGTCATTCCCATGAGCATAAATACATGCTTCACTGTGTTCCATTTTAAAGAAAAACCAGTCACCACCGGGGTGGGGGGAACCCTCCAGGTATTATTCAATCTCTCTGCCCCCTTCACAACAAACATATCTAATCTCCTTCTACAAATCGGCACTGCCTTCATCTCATTCTCTAGCTGCCAGTCCCATCGCTCCCCTGAAACTGCTCCCCTCAAAATCACCAGTGGGATCTCTAAGCAGTGGGATTCCATGAACAGTGTGCTGTGTCCTCCGTTCTGATTTCTCAGCCTCATTCAACACAGTGGATCGTTCCCTCCTACGTATTCTCGCCTCTCACCAATACCTCTTAGACCTACTCTCTTCCCTCCACTTTTGAACACTACACATCCTAGATTTTCTTTCAACTTCACTGGGAGCTTTATTCCAGTCCCTCGGTCCACTCCTCGTGTGTTCCCTCACTAAACCTTAGGGTCTGTGGACTCAGTCAAGTGTCCTCCTCTCTTCTCTATCTTTCCTCCTTTCCCAGCGATCTCATCTGGTCCTCCAGCTTTAATCTCCAATGAAGGTGCTAAGCACTCCCTAATTCATATTTGGGGCCAGAGAGTTGAGTTCCAGATTCATACATCCAATTACCTATTTGACCTACACACTTAGATACCTAATAGCCATCTCAAAGGAACATTTCAAAATCCAATTCTTTCTTTTTAAATGTGTTTATTGGTTTTAGAGAGAGAGAGAACCATTGATGTGAGAGAGAAACATCAATCAGCTTCCCTCTGTACGTGTCCCCAAACAGGGATCAAATCCACAATCCAGGTAAGTGTCCTGACAGGGAATTGAACCCTAAACCCTTTGGTGTACGAGATGACAGTCCAGCCCACTGAGCCACACTGACGAGGGCTCAAAATCCAGTTCTCGATTTTTCTTTCCCCCAAACTCCTTCAGCCTTTCCCAGTGAATGGCACCACCCCTCATCCTTTTTCAAAGCACCATCTGGGACTGTTTCTGCTCCTTCAGGTCACATATCTAATCCATCTGAACATCTCCCCCACCTCCATCAAAGCCACGTTCTTCTCTGAACCACTGCTGGCACTCACTAACCCAGGTACCGCCGTCTCACACTTGAACTGCAACAATCAGTTCTGTACTCGTCTCCCCAATTATTCTCTTATGCCTTTACAATCTGTTCTCCACGTATGATTCAGAGGGGTTAAATCTAGTATTATAAATTAGTATCACCCCCTTGCTTAACAATTCCAATAGCTTTCCATTGTACTTATAAGATCCAAACTCCTTCCCATGTATCATAAAGCTCAGTATGATCAGGCCTCTGCCTCCCTCTTCTATACAACTCAAATTCCTATTCATTGTATTTCAACACATTCTAGGCTCTTTCCTGCCTCATGACTCTTACATGTGCCGTTCAATCTAGATTTTTGCAGATGGTTCCTCCTAACCTGAATCAGCTCACATTCTGGTTTCCCTTCGGATCGTATACATCTTTTGCCTTTTTAACTTGATTCAACTCAAATGCCTTCTAAATTATGCTTCCTAAACTTACCGGTTAAGTAAGTCCCTCTCTTGTGTAGTACCTCCTTGATTTTCCTTTCCTGCAAAATAACCGCCTATATTCATGTAATATTTTCTTTTTTTTAAAGATTTTTTTTAAGAGATTTTATTTATTTATCTTTAGAGGGGAAGGAGAGAGGGAGAGAAACATAAATGTATGGTTGCCTTTCGTGCGTCCCCTGCTGAGAGTTGGCCTGCAGGGAACTGCCTGCAACCCAGGCATGTGCCCTGACTGGGAATTGAACTGCGATCCTCTGGTTCGCAGGCCTGTGCTCAATCCACTGAGCTACGCCAGCCAGGTTTTTTTTTTTTTTAAGATTTTATTTATTTGTCTTCAGAGGGGAAGGGAAGAAGAGAGGGAGAGAAACATCAATGTATGGTTGCCTCTGGTGCTCCCCCTGCTGGGAACTGGCCTGCAACCCAGGCATGTGCCCTGACTGGGAATTGAACCATAATCCTTTGATTTGCAGGCCCGCGCTCAATCCACAGAGCTAGGCCAGCCAGGGCTCATGTAATATTTTCTTATTTACAACCCGCCTTTGCCTGTGAAAGGCAAGCTTCCTGGGGGTACATGCAGGGCATTGTTAATGGTTGAACCTTCAGAGCTAATGACAGAGCTTGACAAATACAGGAGGCTAAATAAATGCACATGTAATTAATTAACTAATTAATGAAAAAGTGAACAAATGAAAGCAAAGACTACAGACACTGGTCCTTTAGTTTATTGTGAAATTACACGTACTCAGAAAATATCTGAATACTTGAGCTTAATATTTATTAAATAAAAACTTGAGCATTTTTAGGCATATACTACAAAGATGTCATTTTTTAAGGCAATAAAATAATGACTGATACATTAAAACAATATTACAGAAGATGATCATTTCTACACTTCCTTCTTTGTCAGTTTCCTCCCTAGCTCAGAAGGAAAAACTAAAAATGAAATGCTGGCAAAGAAAGGAAAGGAAAAGGTTGAATATGAAGGTCACTTTCAGGTCACTTTCAAGGGAGCTTCTGAGAGGCTAAGTCCAGTTGAGTGGCCCAGATCTCCGAACCTCACACTGGTGCACAGGTTGGTAGGGTAAGGCTCCTGGCACTTTTCACCTAAACCCCCTGGTTTGGTAGGGCTGCTCCTACAGCACTGGTTGTAAGAACACAGAGATTGAGCCTGGCTGATGTCAGCCACAGGACACAATCTCAATATAGATGCCTCCTAATGATCACTGTTAAAAGGTACTGGCCAAATATACAATTGATAAATGCTAAAGAATAATGTTTCATTTTTTAGTACTCTTTAGGGACGATAAACAACTACCACTAAAAATATAATGACAGAAATAATGGAAGTTTCAAAATATACAATGAAAATAATTGGAAAAGCATCCAAAAGTAAATTTGAATTTTGGAAATGCAATCTGTTTTCAAAATAGTCGAGGGCTTCACAAACTCAGTCTCCACTAGCACCCTTGTGAACTACGTACACACCACACGTCCAGCTGGACATTATTAATAAGGTAATGAACATTAATTAGAAAGATAGTGTCATTGCAAAAGATGAAAATAGAGTTTCTTTACTAGATTAATTTGTATTTGTGGCTCTCACATGAAATAACTGCATTTTTAATACTATACCCCTTCTGTCCAGGACGGTTAGACTTCTGCTTCGGCAGAAAACACTCAAATGCAACATCAATTTAGCCCCTGTGATGATTTTCCTAAATGCTATGGCCCAAATGTGTCTATCTTCCCCCAAATCATATTTTGTAATCTTCATATTCAATGTGATGGAACTCAGCCTTCGGGGGTGATTGGGTCATAAGTGCAGAGCCCTCATGAATGAGATAAAAGCCCTTATAAAAGAGGTCTGAGAGAGTTCTGTTACCCACTCTGCCATGTGATGCTAAAAGAAGAAGTCTGTGACCCAGAGAAGGGTCCTCACCTGACCACGCTGGAACCCTGGTCCTGTACTTCTGGGCTCCAGAACAGGGAAAAATCAATACCCTTGTATATAAACCCCCCAGCCTGTGGTTTTTGTTACAGCAGCTGGAACCAACGAAGAGACCACCTCAGAAAAATCACATATTCTAACGGTGCCATCTGGTAATAAATATTTAAAGTACCTACACTGTATTCAGTAAATCAGATAATCAGCCCTTTTATGATTAATGTGCACAGAGACTGTTCAAAATGACTATAGACAAACGACAGACGGACTCAACCTTTTGCTAATTTCACCAGGACTGTAAAGTGGACGGCAGGGTAGTGGATTCCTAAAGGAAGACATCCCATGACAGGGCATACGATGATGTGCTCTTTCTCCCTCCCTCCCCCTCTCTCTAAAAATAAATAAATAAAATATTTTTAACATGCTAATTGGCATTATAAGATATAAAAGAGCCCTAGCTGGTATAGCTCAGTGGATTGAGGGCCAACCTGGGAACCAAAGGGTTACTGGTTCGATTCCCAGTCAGGGCACACGCCTGGGTTGCAGGCTAGGTCCCCAGTGTGGAGTGAGTAAGAGGCAACCACACATTGATGTTTCTCTCCCTCTCTCCACTTTCCAATAAAATAAATAAATAAATTTTTAAAAAGAGATATAAAAGAAAAAATACCACAGGTTAAAATGGTCCATCAATTAGTTTAAAATGTTAGAGATAGATCTGTTGTATACAGAATCCAAAATATCAGGAGCCAGCTATGTTTCAGAATTTAAAATTTTTGTGCATTAGAAAACTATTATGAATGTATCTACATGACATATTACCCCCAAGTAGGAGCTGAAGCAGCAAACACATTAATATTTCTGCACTTAGGAACAAGGCTATTCACACTAAGCAGGATAAGTAAAGACTATAATAAATAGCCACATGTCAAGGCAAAGCTTTCTGATATCTCAGCATATTGGATTTTGGCACTGCAGATAAGGGGTTGTGGACCTGTTACTGTGAATGGCCAAATTACTTAGGCCAATTGCAATTCACGGAAAACATTTTCTTTGAAAGCTGATATTAAACTTCACACATTATCCGGCAATAACAATATTGCATTGGCAAGTATAATAAGCCTTCACCCCTCCAGCACTTGGCCGCCAATGAGGTATATTCAAAATACAGCTGGGAAATCAAAGGTGACCCATGGGACGAGGCCTCTAGGCAGCCATTACAGAGGGCACAATGGCCACATACTGGAGAGTGTGGCATGATTCATAACTGAGGCCTCGTATCTCTAATCGGATCTGGCTTCTGAACTGAACACAGACTAACAACCCGTAGTGGAATCACAGACAGACCCAGGAGCTGAGGACACGGAGCAGTCGCCAGCAGCAGATGACGTTCTGATAACAAAGAAGAAGAAATGAAACTAGTTGTCAGGAAGGTAAGAGCCTCCTCCCCGCTGCAGAGACGGAAAGGCTTGGGCTCCAATCCCAGCTCGGTGAGCATGAGCTGGGTGACCGTGGGTACTCTGTCCCATCTCTCTGCTGGGTGACCGTGGGTACTCTGTCCCATCTCTCTGCTGGGTGACCGTGGGCACTCCATCCCATCTCTCTGCGGCAGTTCATTCACCGACGTGCTACTGATCACAGCGAGGCCCGTCCCCTAGGGCTGTTGTGAGGAGTCAGTCAGATAATGCCTGTGAGGGCTTTCGCACAGGTACCCTGACCATGAGAAGGCACTCAGTACTTCCATACACTGAAAATAAAGCGCAGCATCGCACATGCTGCCCGCATACATTCCCTGTCAATTCTTCAGAACCCAGAGCATGACCACAATTCAGTGCAGAAAAACGTCATCTTAGCAATGCCGGGTGGGTGACTTTGAACATGTTCTTTAAACTTCTGCAAGCCTGAGAGCATTAGATTAGACCGTGAATTCTTAACAGAGGTGATAAGGTGTTCTTTGGCAGGACAAGGTGAAGGAGGGGAGTGGAAAAACGTTTACTCTGTTTATGTATAAAGCACAACCAGAAAGTAGAGAAACAGATACACAGCATATCCATGGTATAAAAACTTCGTGGAGACAGGTATCTAAAACGGCTCCTTAGGGGGTTGTTAATATAATAAGGGATTGAGAGACACTGGTTTAAATGAACTGCAATGTTAAATACGCCTCTTAAAGTACCTTAATTCTATGTTCACAACAATACAACCAAGAACTCAAAAAAAGGTTAAATATAAGCTCAAACGCTTTGTTTAAGAAGGCAATGCCTGAAATTGAAACAACTAAAAATTGTAAACATCACTGTGTTTAAAGAAAAAAACCCAGCTGTCCCTCACAGCGGGGATTCTGGGAGCCACAGTTTCGTTGTTTCTCTCCGGCTTTATAGGTAACAGTCTAGACATTAATATATTCAATTATCTCCCCCCAAAGTGAAGAAACAAACATGAATAAGGACAACTATCTGTACCCACCATACAATGGGAACAGTGTGGCTGTCGTTAGCTGTGATAAATGAAAGATCCCCTTGGAATATAATTCATTTTTAATTGCCTCTTCCATCTAACCTAACTACTGCTGTAGTCTGTCTTCAAATATTTACAAAGTAAAAAGCAAAAAAAGAATTGAGGATGCTAAATGAAGCAGGCCCCACATCTCCACATGATCAATTTTTCGGGTATTGTTTACAACAAAAATAAAGTCACAGCTTATACACGAAATTTTGGGAAACAGATAAAGTGTGGTTAACAACCACCTCTCTGAGTGTTAGCTGTTTTTTTTTTTTTAACTGAGGTATAATTGACATACAATTTTGTACTAGTTTTAGAAATACAATATAATAACTTGATATATGAATAGATTGCAAAATGATCAGCACAGTGAGTCTGGGTAACGTCCATCCCCACAGTTAACAGAATTTTTTCTTGTGATGAGAACTTTTAAGATCCACCCTCTCAGCAACTTTCTAATACACAATGCAGTTCTGTTAGCTACGGTCGCCATAATGCACCTCAGCCCCAGAAGCCCCAGAATTTATTGATCTATCTCGTAAGTGCAAGTTTGCACCTAAAGTTGTTTTTAATTCACCTTCTTCTCTGCCTTAGTTTGGGGATCCTTAGATCCCAAAAAGACCTCTTGTACAGAATGCTACAAAGATCAGTATTCCAGCTACCTTCTGCTTTAACCACTTACAAAGTTCTGTACTTGCTACCCAAATTCTATTTCCTCCAGAACCCTAGAGGGCTCATATACTGCCCTCATAATTGTTTTGAGTTTTCCAAATATGCACTTTAGAAATTCTGAGTAGAAATGGCCTTCCAAAAATGTATAAAACACCTCCATGTCAAACTGTTATTAGGCGCTTGGCCATACTTTATTACCAGTGACATATATCCTGTAGTGTTCTAATAGTGTCCATTTTATTCACTGGAAAAATAAATGTGTTTTGATATCTTTCATAGCTTTCAAGTACTTGCATTTGAATATATAAAGCCACATGTGAAACCATAATTCTCTTAGACACACCCGCACTCTGCAGGAGGTAAACACAGTTTTCCTGACACCGAATATAAATATGCCATCTTAAAGAGATGCTAACCACTGTTTATAGGCATTCAAATCCTCGGTGTTCAAGTGACAGAAAAATATTCTCTTATAAACCCGTATGCTATTTTAGACTGTTCCAAATATACTGACGAGACAGAGTAATGAAAAGGAAAAAAAATAAATTAGGTAAGCACTAAATACACATCATGTATACCAGGAGTCTAGTGAAGAAGAGCCAGCCAAACAGCACACTATTGTAACTCCCACTGGGGACAATATCCCCCTGAAGCAGCTGTGAGAACCTGAGTGGTCCTTTTGCTACAAGGTACACTCGGGGTCACACCGAGAGGACACCAAAAATTAGAACACTTTAATAGTCATTGCCAAGGCTCGGCCTTATTCAAGGAAAATCTCCATTGTAGAATTTCAAGTAGATACTGTATATACATTCTGTGTGTAAAAATAGAAAAAAAACATAATGAAATGTATTTCCAGTAGTTGCGTGTTTTGATGTTTCTATGAGAAAGCCAAAGCAGCTGAATTCTCAACTGGATGACACCCATGGTCCAGCCGGGGCCTTAGCGTTTACCTTTGTTTCAGGTTGATCCATGATGTTTTCAGGTACTCGGTGGTTTCTTTCACGTTCCTCGTGTCATCACTACCATACTCTTCCAGCAGCTTCTGCAGGACGTTATCGAACGCCATTACGACACCATCACCAGGACTCAGTTCTTGAAGCAATATCTGAGGTGTAATTTCAGGTGTCACTGTTAGACTTGGTGGCTCAGGAACTAGTATTACCAAAATGCTGGTCTTCCCAGTAGGTTTTACCATGTGTTAGGCACATTCCAAAGGAAGAAAGCAAAGTACCAGACCAACTCTTGCATGCAAGTTTAAACCAAACTAATTACGAAGAAAGAAAGTAATTACTAAGTAAGAAAGTGATCAGGTACGTAGCAGATGATGTTATTTTTCCCTCTTTTAGATATTTAATTTGCTCAATACATTTGTCTCTTTTCATTGCTGCTGCTACACATCTGACCCTTATGGGAACACTGTATAGGAAGGAAGTTACTAGAGAACCCTCCTATGCTTAGAGAAATGGGAAGACCCAACGCTATGGAAGCCTTCGGTCTCTTGCCCCTCGATAACTGTGTGTGTTTACAAAGGTAACTGCCTGAGAGGACAAAGCAGACAGGCAAGGTTCACTGAGAGCTGCTTGAAGAGCTAAGCTGAGGCTGAGTAAGTCCCGCGGCGTCAGCTCCTTGATACATTTTTAACCTCTGAGACTCCCTGGATAGAGACACTTCCCATGAAATCTAAATGGAAAATGAAGTTCCTTTCGTGCTTTCTGTAGCCACTGACAGAAAAATCTGCCCTAAAGTTTCAGAAGAAAACAACCACTTGTGCTGATGAGAAACGAATATTCTGAATGTGGTCACCGAAGCACCGATATCACTCTTAATCGTATTCCTTTAGCAAGGTGTTGGGGGTTTGGCTAATATTACCTTTGCTTCATTTGGTGAAAACAACCCACAGGTAATCAATACACACAGAGACTGATCCAGAAAATCACAACACCTGGCCACTTGCTCTATGAATGACAACCATGGAAAGTCTCCATGTGTGAAGAATGGAAGCACACTTTCATGTGTTAGATTTTGATTCCCACATATTCGTTATTACACTCTTCACAAATGCACACTCGCATCTTAGGCTATCTGAAGGACAAATAAATGTTACCCCAAAATTAACCTAACAACCATAACCTCTATGTTGAGTTCAATACCATCAACTCTATAACCAAAGTGATCACAAAAGGTACCTGTTCTGATAATATTGATAAAACAGTTTGGTTATAAAGGTTAACAGAAATGAAACTTATCTCAGTGGTTCCCAGGAGGAGTTCTCAGATGAAAGTCTCAAGAAACTTTATAAGTACAAATAACCTTCAGGGCAGACATGAAGCGGACAAAGGAAGGGTCCTAGGACCCTAAAATGTTCTCTTTCTGGATGCCAGTGTGTGGGTGTGTTCCATCTGCAAGGGGTCAGTGAGCAATAAATCTAAGATATATGTGCAGTTCTATTTGTTGTGCCTCTAGAAAATGTTCCTTATCCTCCCCAGTCAAATTCCTTATATAAGTTTCGATGTGCACTCTAAAAACTTGGGGAAACATCATGACAAGAGTCCTAGAAATTACAGTAGACAAAACAAAATTACATCCAGCAAATCCATACTGCCCCCAAAAATCTAAGGAGCCTTACTTGATTATCAGAGATCTGTTTGATAAGTGGATCCCTGCGGGCTTGTTGAAGCATGTAGAGGCGAGCCTCGTACTTTCTCATGAGTTCCTCGGTCTCTTCCCTGTGGTCATCCCACTGAAGACTGTCAATCACCATGTCCTCCAGCTGCTGCTGCCGCAGCTCAACGCCGTGCTGAGTGCTGTCCCACTGGTTCTTGACCTTCTCCACTGGAGGACGCACGATAAAAAAGAATTCCGGAAAGTGACTATCAGGAAAGGGAAAAAATACCTGATACCAAATTCAGTGCAAATATGCTATCAATAGGAAAGACAAAGGAGGAAAGTTGAAACACACATTTTTAAAAGAAACTTCAATATGTTGCAATGTACAATTGATATATTTCTGAAACCATTCTTGAGTGAAAATTCTCAAATTAAACTCTATTTTAAGAGCACTAAAATACCTCACACTTAAAATAGCTGATATTATAACTGGTAAAGTAAAATGTTATAAGGAAAATAGTTTCCTACCTTGTTTTGTATCTACAGGACCTGGTGTGAGGAAGGTAGATGGAGCGGCATTTTGTGGGGCTGTCAGACCCAGTCACTCATCTCAAAGGAGATGTTCTCAGGTAGCCCTGGTTTTGAAGGAGAACTTTCTCACTTGTTTCACTACAGCATTAAACCTCTCTAAAAGGAAGTATTTTTCTACGTTGAAGTTTAAGAGAAACACTAAAAGGAAAGTAGGCTCAAGTTCTACAAACCCAGCAGCTTTTTATCATGAAAAAATATATTGGCTCTTTTCTGCTCTTTTTTTTTATTATGTCTATTTCTCCTTCTTTCATTCTCTGTTTTTACAAAAATTTTGTTATTTTATTACAGTTGTCCTAATTCTTTCCCCTTCACCCTCCTCCTCCCATCCCACCCCTGCTCCCAACAGTCAATTCCCATGCTGCTGTCCATGGGTCATTCATACATGTTCTTTGACTGGTCATTTTGGCTTCTTTCCACCATTATCCCCCTCCCATTTCTCCTCTGGTCACTGTCAGTTGTTCCATGCTTCCATGCCTGTGGTTCTATTGCGATATTAGTTTATTTTGTTCATTAGATTCCTCTTATAGGTGAGATCATATGGTATTTGTCCTTCACCACCTGGCTTATTTCACTTAGCATAAGGCTCTCCAGTTCCACCCATGCTGTCAAAAAAGGTAGGAGCTCCTTCTTTCTTTCTGCTGCGTAGCATTCCATTGTGTAAATGTACCACAGGTGTTTGACCCACTCATTTACTGATGGGCACTTAGGCTATTGCCAGCACTTGGCTATTGTAAATTTTGCTGCTATGAACATTGGGGTGCATTGGTTCTTTTGAATTGGTGATTCAGGATTCTTAGGGTATAATCCTAGCAGTGGAGTCACCAGATCAAAAGGCAGTTCTGTTTTTAGTTTGGCCATTCTGACAGGCGTGATGTGATAGCACATTGGTTTTAATTTGCATCCCTGATGGCTAGTGATGCTGAGCATCCTTTCATATGTCTATGGGCCCTCTGTATGTCCTCCTTGGAGAAGTGTCTGTTCAGTGCCTCTGCCCATTTTTTAACTGGATTGTCTTCCTGATGTTGAGTTGTATGAGTTCTTTAAATGTTTTGGAGATCAAACCCTCATCTGAGGTATCATTGGCAAATATGTTCTCCCAAAACAGTAGGTTCCCTTTTCATTTAAGTGATGGATTACTTAATTGTGCAGAAGATTTTTCGTTTAATGTAGTCCCATTTGCTAATTTTTTCCCTTTAGTTCCCTTGCTCTAGGAGATATATCAGTGAATATATTACTACATGAGATATCTGAAATTTTACTGGTTATGTTTTCCTCTAGAACTTTTATGGTGTCACAACTTACATTTAAGTCTTTTATCCAATTTGAGTTTATTCTGGTGTATGGTTAAGTTGGTGGTCTAGTTTCATTTTCTTGCATGTAGCTGTCCAACTCTCGTGACACTTTTTATTGAAGAAACTATTTTTACTCCATTGTATGCTCATGCCCCCTTTGTCAAATATTAATTGACCATAGGGACTTGGGTATATTTCTGGGCTCTCTATCCTGTTCCATTGGTCTATGTGTCTGTTCTTATGCCAGTATCAGACTGTTTTGATTACAGTGGCCTTGTAATACAGTTTGATGCCAGGTATTGTGATCCCTCCTACTTTCTTCTTTCTCAGGATTGCTGAGGCTCTTCAGGGGACATTCTCTGTCTCTTTCTCTCTTCTCCGTCTCTGCTCTCCTCCCTTTCTTTCTTTCTCCTTCACATTTTTAACATTAAATTAAGAAAAGAAAGATCTAAGGAAACAAAGGTCCATTTAATTAATTCAAGGGCAGTTCATGACCTTGAACTAAAGTCAGTAAGCAAGAGCTTTGGATATCTTCAACAACTCACTGATAACAAATAGATATAAAGTTAAAAATAAACTTCTAAAAGATATTTTGAATGCCAGACAGACTGAAAAGCGGTGGTTAAGTACCAGGGCAAGAAGAACTTAACTGCAAAGTAACATTTCTTCTGGCAAAATTCTTGGGATAATACATGGTTATAGTAAACCACTAAAGCTATCAATTTAAGATTGGTCATTCCCTGGCTGGTGTAGCTCAGTGGATTGAGTGAGGGCCTGTGAACCACACAATCGCGGTTCGATTGCCAGTCAGGGCGCATGCCTGGGTTGCAGGCCAGTTCCCAGCAGGGGACTCACAAGAGACAACCATGCATGGATACTTCTCTCCTTCTCTCCTTCCCTCCTTCCCTTCCCCTTTAAAGGTAAATAAATAAAATCTTAAAAAAAAATTTAAGATTGGTCAGAAAGCTAAAAACTTTACTTACATGGAATAATACTTAAAAATTGTTCAATGTAATTATTTTACACTGTCTTGATGAAAGTTTAAACAAATTGCATAACATTCTAACTTAAGAAGTGAACCAATCTATCATGATGTTCTACTTGTTAGTTGCAGAGGTACATGGAGTGTTTATACCAAATCTGCTACTAACAGAATCTTCAAATATTGCCCAAACAAAGCTAATGACATCAAGTAACAGCAAACACCACAGGTTTGTCATAAAAATAAGTAAATTGTCCTACTGATTGTGAATAAAAAATAAAAGCAAGTTACTATCGCTAGTACATGCCAGATGAAAATGTTTTTTTTATATAATAAATAGTGACCAAGACTATGTAGCCTCTACACAAGAAAATGGAGAGAAACCAAAGAGAGGGAGTTGAATTGGAAAGGGAAGATATTTGGGAGAAGAAAAGTCTTGTAAAAAACCTTAAAAGGGACTTTGGACAAACACAGAGGTGGCGGGGACAGTAGAAAAGGCAACACAGGAATGGCTTTGTACAGAGTTGGTGTCACCGGAGCAGAGAAGCTGCTCCCCCCATAGGATGGGACAGGGGTCCTCTGGAGTTCCATGACAGACATAAACTGCCCATCAATTAATAATAAAAGGAGAAAGGAGGGAAAGGGCTGAATCAGCAAAAATAAACCAACACGGTAAGACACTAAAAGTTCTTTGCGAACTCTTGTCTGATCACAACCCTTGCTGCCACATTTATTTGGAAATCAAAACACCCTTTGGATAGGAGAAAACATCAGGTTTCTCCCCTTGGGAAATATTAGACAAGGTGACAAAATGCACTGCAGTTTACATTCTGCCACAACTTAAGTACAGGAAAAAGCACTTGTATTGGGCAGGTGGGAGGCCCCGGGAAGGTGCACATTCCCCATCTGTGGCGGGGAGAGAAAATCCACAGTGAAGTCACGGGGGAAAGGTCACAGCAGGAACTGAAGACAGAAAACACCAGGGACCAGAGACTGTGGGAAAGGCCTTCCAAAGGGGGTGACATTTTATTAGCTGCATACACTTTCACCTGGGGGGAAAGGTTGAGGAGAAAAAACTAATGCAAATAAAAGTAGGAGAGTAAGACATGTCAGGATGTTTTCAAGGGTACGTACAGAAGAGAACAGCGACAGATGGCGCCGAGGGCTGCCACAGTGGAAGAGGGGGTGAAGCAGACTGTGACTGTCCCCACACATCCCCCAAGAGTGTTTCGATTTCAAAATAAATGTGGCAACTACAAGGTTATGGGAACAGATGAGGCAGCAGAGAACTTCCCGTGTGTCACAACATTGGTCTATTTTTTTCTGAATGAGCCATTTTACTTCTTTCTCCCTCCTTTTATTAATTATCAGATTGCTCGTGTGTATCCATTCTTGGGGATGTTTTATATGAAATTTAAAGGCAGAAAGTAAACTGGAAGCAAGACTCATGGCTGTGGTGGTTTTGTTTGCTAGTTGTTTTGTTTTAGTTTGTTTTTTAGCTAAAGTATTCCTAAGTTACTGCCAGGCACAGAGGTATACAGTGGTTGCTCAATAAATATTTATGGAATAAATTTGAGAAGAGTTAAATGACATGATAAGATCTGGTTCTATTTAATGAATTGTAATGGAAGAATGGATTTTCATTCCTACGGGTTTCTCTAATTTGTTTTCTTGGTTCCTTCAAAAGAAATACTAACTTAAAAGCAAATAATCCACTGAATCAGTAAACACTTAAAAGTAACAATATTAATTCTTTAAGGAATTTGTAATTGTGACAATGTTCCCAAGAAATAAAAACACAAGAAAAGCTATATTTATTAATCAAGAGTATCAAATATTAAATATTAATTTCTGATTGAATAATCTTTGCAAATGTGTGTGTGTAAGCATTTTCAGTGTAAGTGGATAGTGAGAGAATTTTTTTAAACTTACGTTTTTCTGTGATTGCTGTTCTCACATCTGAACTGGAAGCTTTATTCTTCAAATTCTGAGCCAGTGTAAAAACATAATCAAGCTGAGGATGGCGCTGTTCCAAGTCAGCCTTTGTGATCTGTTTAAGAAGAAATGATTGTTAGGACGGGTTAATAGGCTGCATGGTAAGAATGCACAGAAGCAAAGCCGGTGTGCTGACACCAAAGTTGTTGTTTTTCTCCGAGAAGAGACAGTGAGGCATCTACGATGCACAAAGGGCAGGATTTGCAGTCAGAAGTCCTAGGCGCAAATCTCATCACTGCCATCTGTCATCTCGGTCACCAAGCAAAGCACTTCACCTCTCTGTGGTTTTGCTTCCACGAAGAAAAGAAAAGAAAAATTCCTTCAGTTCGGCTACATCAAGTCTGAGGAGATTGAATGAAAAACATCCCTTCACAAAACTAAAAACTGTTCTGAGAAACATTAGTGGTCATTTCTGCAGATGACACCTTGCAATGGATCCCCCATCAAATACAAGCACAAACTAATGTCACCTAATTGGATGGGGAGAGGCAGGAGAGAGACGCTAATTGAAATAATTGCAAATAACACCATTTTAAACAAACAAAAAAACTGTCACTCTATTGTTTATCGCTTAGTACTGATGAATATGGGAGAAAAGTTAATGTCAGAAAAAAACGGTGTGTTTTAAGTACACAATTTATAAAGAGCCATAAACATTATTTCCGAAAGGTACAAATGGTATGGCAAAAATTAGAGAATCTCCTTCTAATCTTTTCGCTCTTTTCTTGATGAATTAATTCACTGATTTTTCAGGCTTCGATTACTCCTCCATTATCATCTATTATTTCCAAATGGCTTATTCACAACTTCCAATCCCGAGTCTCAGAGTTCAGGGAAGGCTGACACTTCCTTCTAAATGGCCCAAGAACCTCTCCACACAACGTATCTGACACTGAATCAACCACACCCTTATCCACGTTTCATTCCTTCTACTCGCTATTGCTACTGACCGCAACAGCACCATCCCAGCTGCCCAGAAAGGCTCAGTGTTAAGCACCTCTTGTACTACTTCCACTCTTTCTATGGAAGTAGAGTGTTGTTACTATTACTCTCCAGCCACAATTACAAAAAAAAGGTGCATGCTCTCTGCTTACAAACTGAAATGAAAAGTCCAAAGCGTTTTTCAATGGCTTACACACCCCTTCAGAGTGAATTTGAGTTGCCTTTTTGCCATCTTACTTCCCACTACACTTCCTTGCTGCACAAATGTTCACCCAATGTCACTCTGCTCCCTGATCTAGTGTCTTTAGTCACTCTGCTCCCTCTACCAGGAATGTCATTTGTCTCTAGGTGCCAAAATCCCACATTGTCTGCCTTTTGTCACTGTGGAAGCAACTCGCTTCCTCATCCAAGCTCCCCTGACAGGTCACTTGTACCTGCCCCACACCCTGTACCAGGCACCCCACTCTACCAGAGAGTCGTGTTCAGCTATAGGCATTCAGTGCCTCCACCTCCATTTGGGCCTATTTGCAATCTGGGATAAACTGGGTACCTACCTTAAAAGATGGCGATGGAAATAAGTGAAAGAATACATGTAAATTACTTAGAAAAATACCCAGCACACATTAGGCACTTAATAAAAGTTACCAATTGCTGTTATTATTTTATGGCTCATTCCCAATTTCTATTGAGTATATTCTATTCAGTATCTCTACATAACATACAGCCCAGAACTTAACATANCTTACTTCCCACTACACTTCCTTGCTGCACAAATGTTCACCCAATGTCACTCCGCTCCCTGATCTAGTGTCTTTGGTCACTCTGCTCCCTCTACCAGGAATGTCATTTGTCTCTAGGTGCCAAAATCCCACATTGTCTGCCTTTTGTCACTGTGGAAGCAACTCGCTTCCTCATCTAAGCTCCCCTGACAGGTCACTTGTACCTGCCCCACACCCTGTACCAGGCACCCCACTCTACCAGAGAGACGTGTTCAGCTATAGGCATTCAGTGCCTCCACCTCCGTTTGGGCCTATTTGCAATCTGGGATAAACTGGGTACCTACCTTAAAAGATGTCGATGGAAATAAGTGAAAGAATACATGTAAATTACTTAGAAAAATACCCAGCACACATTAGGCACTTAATAAAAGTTAGCAATTGCTGTTATTATTTTATGGCTCATTCCCAATTTCTATTGAGTATATTCTATTCAGTATCTCTACATAACATACAGCCCAGAACTTAACATATACTGAACGTGAATAAGGAACTTTATCAATTGACATTATATATACATGTACACATATATATATATATATATTATACACACATATATATAGTCAGAAGATTCTCCCTTCTAATGTCAGCAATTAAACATATAAGCTCATTATGAAATATAAATTGAAAAGGTACTTCAGGAAATTATCCCATATCACATTAGGCATTAAATGTAACAGTAGTTTACATTCATACTGACAGGGCTGGATTTACAATACCCGTTTTAGACTTTAAAATATACACTGAGCCTACAACTGAAGTCGGTAAAGGTGATCTTACCAACATAGCATTAATTCAAGGAAAGCTTTACTCTTCAGAGCTAGCCTGAGACGGCTGCGTGACACATGCAGAACGTCTCAGGCTCATTCTCCCAGAGCGTAGGGCAAACAAAGGAGATCAGGCCCATCCTGTCTCCCCTTGTGCTCTCATGACAAGACTTCACACTGTGCACCTACTTTCATCCTGGAGACTGTCTTATTGATCTCTTCCACATCCCCGACAGTAACGATGTTGGATTTCAGCATCTGGTCGATCAGTACCAGCCAGTCAGCCAGCTCTGTTATCGTTTTATCCAGATCAGCAGGAACGGCAATTTCTGAAGCACGAGGAGGCTGACCAGGGAGATCGGGGGCAGACGATGCTAGCACCACCTTCTGGACACCAGGAAGAGCTGAAATTTGAAATGCAGCAAAGCGTTAATTACTAAACCAACGGCACATTCTGATGGGCTGGTGCAATGGTGACTTGTGTCTGGGTATTATGTAAAACTTAGACTGAGTAAAAAATGCTAAGAGTTTTTATGTTTCTCATAGTGAGGTGATGACGGTACTTCCTGTAGTGTGTGTGGGGGGGGGGGGCGGGGGGTGTGCCTTTGGTAGCTATAAAGCCAAGTCTCACAATATTCTAGGGCAGAAATTACTCAGAAGTAACTAACAGTGATACCAAGAGAAAATAAAATTAAAAATACATCAACAGGGAGAAAATCAGCACTGTTATTTTATTTTGTCAAATGTTCACTTTAATTGTAAAGCTAACTTATTCATAGCTTTCTGTTCTTTTTTACTTAACTTTATAACATCAGCACTAGTGCTTCTTAATACACATCATTATGAATACCTGGGTAACAATCCCTGGGTAACAATCACTGTTAGTTAACTCTTTCCTACAGGTGCATACTTAGCTGGTTCCTTACATTTTACTTTAAAACAGAACTTGCAAGGGACACCTTTTTGCACATTTCTGACTAACACCTTAGTGTTAGAGATTTGCTAAAGTTGAATGGCTGGATCAGCAAGTATTAAAAATTTGGATGTATTTAATACTTGTTGCCCAATTGCCTCCCATAAAAGTTGAAATTTAGACTAGCAGCAGCAGTGTGTGGAGCCCGGAAGATCTGCACCCACACCAACGAGGTTCTACATCAGGGGGTAAATACCCGGCTTTCACCACCATCTTCCTTAACTGTGTTCTTTTCCTGCTTCCTTATCAAGTTGCATGAGCTCATTTTTACAGCTCATTGTGCCATATTGCTGAAAACTTTCTAGCTCAGGGTTTTTCATGTATTTTTCTTTTCTTTTTAGCATAGAGATGTTATCAGACTTGAGCGATCAAACCCATAAACCTGTCATGGGAGACTGTTTTTCTAGGACTTTTAAAGTTGGAGACTCTTGTCTTCTTCAAACACTGGAGAAGTATGTTTTCTCTTCACTATCTGTTTGTGTTTGTCTTGTTTTGTTTTTCATGATGGAAGCCTGGTTGTTTTTCTTTCATTTTTATACAAAGTAGTTGAATTAATTGTTAGACCCATCTGCAACCCATGTTAGCAACCAGTATATTAGGTGGGGCTTAAACAATTTTCTAAAAAAAATACAGTCCATCTGCAAATTCAATACAATTCAAATGAAAAACCCCAAGAGGTTTGCATGTGACTTGAAACCATCACATATTGAAATTTCTGATTTCAGAAGTAATACAGAAAAGGGCCAAGAATAGTCCACAGAGAGAGAGCAATCTAAGTGTAGGCATTTGTCAGTAAATAGCTTCCCTAGGATGAAGGACCGTTCTAATCCACATCTCCCACCTGGCTCCAAGGATACCCAAACCTTTATTCTCAGTCATGATCTGCATCTAATTACACCCCTCCCCCAGCACATGTTAGCATAACAGGTATAGCTGACTTTCTGAAAAGCTGCATGTCCCCAGCTTCCCCGCCTGGCCTCGCCCCTTCCCTTCAGTGGGCTGCCTTGAGGCCCAGGCCCCACTCTTGTCCCAGGAGAGGCAGAAAGTCTCATCTACCACCACGCCTTGCGCACACTGGGCAGTCAGATGCGTGCTGGGCTTAAAAAAGACATTCTTTTCAAACACTGAAAATAGAATAACAAATCACAACTGCACTGTTTCTAAGTTTGACGTTTTCTCTAATTCATATATGAGGTTCGTTATCAGAGTATTTTCCCATGCTTACAAAAACGTGTTAAGGAATAAACTTCATCCTACCAGCAACTCGCGTCGGAGAAACAGAGCAGGGCCCGGGGATGTGTTCCTTCAGGGCGCTGGGCAGGTCTCTGCACACCTACAGCATCAGGCCGCACAAAAGAGAAGAAGAGTTCGATAGAAATAAGGATGACTGTCTTTTCGAAAGAGGAAGTGTTACTCTGAAGGAGAGCTCTGCCATTTCTCCTCCCACTCGGTGCCGGCGCTCGTTCCCACCTTCTGCCCACTGCAGTCTCCTGTGCACCCCCACTCCACCAACGATACTATCAAGATGCCGTCCAGTCCTTAGCTGCCCTGGCGCTTTGCAACATTCAGTGCTGCCCCACTCCCCCGCCCCTTGCATTCTGTGGATATTCTGTGCTCCCGACTCTCCTCCCACCTCCCTGCCTGACCTTCGAAGTATCCTTCACCAGCTCATTCTCCCCTGCCCCTCCATCAAATGCTAACATTCTACAGGCCCCTCTCTGGAGACCCTGGTTTCTAATGATTTCATCTACCATACAGAGTTTTAAGATGCAGAAGACTCCCAAAAATATATCTTTGGTCTGGCTCTCTCCAGCAACTGGATATTCTAACATGCCCAATTCCAAAGTCATCCTCTGTCTCCCTGACGTCCCCTCCACAAAGGGCATGATGAATTTGTCTCTCCAGATCAGTGGTGCTGGTCTGGGGAGGGGGTTTGCTCAGAGGAGTTGCTTCATAGCCCCTAGGATAAAACTACCCATCGCTCCAGTTCAGCTACAGTGAGCTTTCAAAATGCAATTTCCTCCTGCTCAACACACACTGATAGCTTCCCACTGCCCTCAAGGCAATGCACTGTTCTCAGGGCAGAGCTTAAAATCCTTGGGGTGCGTGGGGCAGCCTCTAGCAAAGGACGTGTGCAAGCGTCTCTCATTGCTCACTTCATTTTGAGCTACTTCCAGGACCCTAGTGCACTGTGCTCGTTCTGACTCTTCGAGACAGCTTCACTTGCTGCTGCTTCTCTGTGCAACGCCCTTCCCCCTACTCTTCATCTGGCCAATTCTTATTCGTCCTTTACAAATGAGCTTGGAAATGGTCCTCCACAAAATCATCCATGGTTAACCCCCCAGAGCCAGGCACGTGCCCTGTCTTTATACTCCTATAGATCCCTCTATGTTATAATTGCGTGTTCACCTTTCTCACTACTATAAGCTCTTTGGGCCTGAAGGAATGGCATACCCTTTGCCATACTCCTAGTCCTTAAAACAGTGCCCAGCATAAGGTAAAAATCCAGGCAAAACCTATTCAGTGAGTGAATGACTGCACGAGTGAATGTAATATCCCAACGCAGCATGTCTTAAACTGTGTTTGTTGAAATTCTCAGCACAATCAGCATCGTTTGTTCCCGGACACTCCCAATCCCCCTAAAGACAGTGAAATCGATGTGAAGTGCTGGGATTAGGGGAGCACTGGCTTCGCCCAATAAAGTGTCCCCATGCTCTGTCTACACAATCCCCATAGCCATCCTCTGAGTTCAATAAATACGTGTGCTCTGGCTGAATATGCATCACCTAGGCTGGGCATGCATAACATGGGCCAAATGTGTCCGGAAAAGAGAGTAAGGGTGCAGACTGGCAGATAAAGTCAGACAGACAGCAGGAACCGGGAACATGTGGGGCCCAGTAGGTCACAGGAAGGACGTTAGCCTTTACTCAAGTGAGATGGAAAGCCATTAGTGGGCTTTTGCCCCGAGGAGTTACTTGATCCGAACGATGTTTTAACAAATATTTTGGCTGCTGTGTAGAGAAAAGATTGGCAAAGGGCAATGAAGGAAACAAGGAGACCAGTGAGAAGGCCTTGGCCGTGATCAAGAGAAGGGATGTCGGTGGCTTGAAACAAGTTCGTGGAAATGGAGGTAGTGAGAAGCAGCCACATTTATGAAACTTTTCAAACCTAAGAAAAATTGAAATAAGTGTATGGGGAACACCCATGTGCCACTCAACATCTATAATTATCAAACTTTTGCTGTATTTGCGTCATCATGCCTCTACCTAGCCACCCATCAAATGGACATATATTCGGAAGAAGTTGATGATGGCGATTCCAAGGTTGAGTTTTTTTAAAAATCGAGATATAATTCACATACCAAAAGATGGACTCCAGGGCTTTCAGTATAAATGATAATAAAGATACAATTACACGTGGCTGAGGTGGGAGAAGTATATTAAGGCACAGCAGGGAGGTGGAAGCCAGGAGTTTGATTGCAAATGTTGCTTTGAGACGCCCAGTACACAGCCAGGGGGAGCCGTTGAGCAGACAGATGTGTATGCGAGTCCAGAGCACGCAGAGCGGTCTCCACCAGAGATACAAATGTGGAGTCATCAGTAACAGCGACTCATCAAGACAGTAATTCTCAACCCTGGGCGCTAGATCAATAAAGCTCCTGAATGATGAGAGCATCGGTAATGGTCTCATTTTAAGAGGACAGAGCGGGGAGGAACTGACCGAAACGGGGTCTGTCCGAACCAGGGGCAGACAGTCAGTGCGCCACACAGACCTCATGCTCTGCAATGGTGTGTGCCAGCCTTCCAAAAAAGGAATCTGCAACTATATCTGCCTTTAACTGTTTCGACTACAATAATAATAGTAATAATAATACTGATATGAGAAAAAAGACCTTATCTTTGTCATATTTGTAGCCACATGCTATTACATTCCACTTGGGACCCAGTAAACACATGTTAAATGAATAAAATCATTAAAAATATACCTATAAATGTGCAAAGTCAAGTGTAACATCAGGAAATTATTTTAATGTCTTCATCCTCAGGATATAATTATTGGCATTTTATTGCCTTATTCCAATATATATTTGTTATTTAATGCAGAATGTAACACATAAAACCATAAGCCCAAATATATGTATAAGAAAAAGCATTTTTTCAGAGTATATGCTTCTGTCCATGACAGATTCAAAAAAATAATAATTATAAACATTAGTAAGCATTATTCAAATGTGCCCATATTTAAATATCCTTAATAGTAAAATATTTATGTGATCCTATTTCTTTACAACAAAATTAACAAATATAAGAAAGGTATCAAGCAATTCTTAATGCCCACCTTATTCCACATTGAATTTACAGTTCTTAAGTTTTCTGAAATCTTTTCTCTTTCCTGTAAACTCAAGCTTTTATCTGAAAGCATTTCCAGTTCAGTTCTATTCAGCCATTTGAGTTTTTCAGCTTCTGCATCCATCTCCTGGTTCAAGTCCTGAAGGCAACAGCAGAGAGATGTGATTAGAAGGTTTTCACACTACAGCAAGTTCAAGAATGGTATTAGAAAGTAAAATAGTTTCGGTAAGTATTTTACAAATGTGGACTTTTCATTTCTTAGGTGGAAAATGAATGTATAAGAAGCCTAAACTTACGTTAGCAAAGTGTAACTGGTAAGGGAGCGAGCACCCCTGCAGTGTGCACCCCCGTCCGCAGGCGCTCCCGCCCCGACCTGCGCACAGGGTCATATGAAATCACATCCACACTGGGAATGCGACCCCTGTTCTTAGGCGATGGAAATGATGTCTGTTCCAATGAAAGACCGGAAAGAACCAACCAGCAGAAAGAAACCTAGTATGCACCCACCTCTACCTTACCTGTATCTACCCTCACATACTGCCTGGCCCTTGTGACAGCCGCCATACTGTTTACAAAAGCGATGCTCCAAGAAAACCATTGAAACTTTCCGTTAAAATAGGGACACGTTTGTAAGATATTGTCACACTGTGAAAATTTACCATTTCCCATGTAACATTTTTTCATTATTACTAATAGTTTCTTTCTCAAAATGCCTCAATCTTACTCCTTTAGACGAAAATCTATTTTCAAATTCGTGGGCATTCTTTTAGGCATACTTTGATGGATGCCCATGTTTTTATCCATATAAACACTCAATTTAAAAAAATAAAAATATGAATTCATTATGCTTATTTGCTTAGAAAAAAGTCCTTTAATTTCTAACACAAAAATATGAAATTTATGGATATTTGAGTATATATACCTTTATATGTTTATATATGATATCTTTACATGTTTATATATGATATAAATAAATGACTATAAACAATCCTTTTTAGTTGTAGAACAAAAAATTTTTTTGATTAATGTAAGGTAACCATGACACTAAGTCTAGCATAAACTGCAGTGAATAAACTCAATTTAGATATCTTGATTTAAACTCACTTAGATTTTCTTGAATTTCTAAAAAACTCAATTTTATAGATAGTAATCAGTAACTGTCTTCTAAAAGCAAAATGTTTACTTCATAACAACATAATATTCTACAATGACAAAGTCNCTTACTCCTTTAGACGAAAATCTATTTTCAAATTCGTGGGCATTCTTTTAGGCATACTTTGATGGATGCCCATGTTTTTATCCATATAAACACTCAATTTAAAAAAATAAAAATATGAATTCATTATGCTTATTTGCTTAGAAAAAAGTCCTTTAATTTCTAACACAAAAATATGAAATTTATGGATATTTGAGTATATATACCTTTATGTTTATATGATATCTTTACATGTTTATATATGATATAAATAAATGACTATAAACAATCCTTTTTAGTTGTAGAACAAAAAATTTTTTTGATTAATGTAACCATGACACTAAGTCTAGCATAAACTGCAGTGAATAAATTCAATTTAGATATCTTGATTTAAACTCACTTAGATTTTCTTGAATTTCTATAAAACTCAATTTTATAGATAGTAATCAGTAACTGTCTTCTAAAAGCAAAATGTTTACTTCATAACAACATAATATTCTACAATGACAGTCTGTTTAAATATCCTTAAAACCTTAGGTCACATACTGAGGCCACAAGATTTATCATTTTCATGTGAGGATAGCCTCACCTCTGCAAGAACAAAATACAGCTACTCTTTAAATGAAAAATTTTAAAAAGATATTCCTTCTTAAAGTGTACCATGTAAACCACAAAGCACAAAGTTTCTTTCCCTGTTCTTCTCCTAATATTTTATCTTATTTCTAGTGTAAATGCTCATGCATCAAAAAGTATTGACAAATACAGAAACAAACCACTTACTGTTAGTTCTCTCAGATTTTCTTCCAGGTCAGTGGTTGACCTCTTCTGCACAGCATCCTCAGCCTTCATTAACCAATAGGTAATCTCATCCAGTCTTTTTCTGTATTCCATCACCTGCATACTTTCTCCTTTGAGCCTGAAAAAAATATATTATTGAAATATCTTGAGAAAAAGTAGAACACCATATACTTACTTTGAATATCTGGACTAAATACACCACAAGAGAAATAACTCTTAATAATTATTAATATGCATTTCAAATGTGTCAATGTATATATTCTGCAATATCGATGATTGTTTGATAATGTAAGAATTCTTCCCTCCTTAAATTCAGAAACATGGAAACTAAAGAATATTATCTTCTCTCATCATGAAAATTACATAGATATTTAATAGAGAAAAATGGTAAGCTAGATACTACTGTACAACATAATGGACTTTTAAAAATACATGAAAAGTGTCTTGATCTAAAATTATAAGAAAAAAACACATAATTCTCTGAATACTCCATGGAGATAGAAAGGCATCATGATATGACACATTATTCACATTAGGTGGCAACTATTACTCGACTTCATTCACAGAAAAGAAAGAATAAGAACAGGGCAAGACTCTGAGAATAGACATTTTTACAAGTATTAGAAAATACAAGACAATGGAAATTTAGTTGGTTCATTAAAGTAAGTCTTATATTTGATATAGTTGAGTTATTAAAAGTATCTATTGTAGAAAATAAAGTGAAAGTTTTAAATGACATAAGAAAAATCATCATTATGAATATAAAATAGGAATTGCCTTAAGCAGATCCTCTAAATGTTATAAGAATAACATTTATAAATGTACAAACCATATGTCAAAAGATGAGAATATGATTGCAACTCATATGACTAACAAGATTATATATTTTTAAGAAAGGGTTTGACAGCTATTCAGAGCTTGGAGGTGGTATCTTATTTTTATAGCTGCTGCTACTAGCAGCTGATTTAAAAATAGAATGCAATTTTTAATGAATTACATTGTGTCATCTCCTAATAAGAATTAACATTTTTATAGCTATGACTTTATCTTTTTAATCACAAAAAGACATAACATAATAATGAAATACATATAATAAAATGCTAAGTAAATATTTATATATTTAGTAGAGAATCAGTAATATTTGAAAGAATTTTAATATTTAAAAAATTAATGAAAAGCACAGGTTTTCATTTTTAAGTATCCATCAGGAGAGAACACTGCTTCAAAATTAAGAACAAGACAAAAATCAAGTAACAGTACTAATTGTTAAGACTAATAATAACAAAATGGGTAATTTATCTGACTCTGTGTCAAAGAGCATTTAACTAAAATGTCAACTTCAGAAACATCTAAAATCCTATTATAAATAAACCTGTATTTCCAAAACAAAAGTTGGAATTTAAATTTTTTATGTTTCATACTCATGAGCAATTTAGTGTTTTGCAACTATTCTCTATGAAGGAAAAAAATTTTCAAGTCATTTCAATAACACATACTCCACTCACACAGAATTTTCATCTGCGAACTAGCTGACATTCTCAATGCTGTTCCTAAGAATAAAAGCCAGCTTTAAATTCACATTCAAACCACAGACAACCATTGTCCAGTGAGGAAACACACCGTAAGTTGTTGAACTGTGCAGTTACTTAACTAGAGGCTGTCAACACAAAACAGAATGAGCTGTGATGACAAGGGCACATACGACCTCCTGAAGTCCCAGGGTGGCCCCAGTTTAAGATAAGAGACTACCTGAAGTGAATTTAAACATGAATTCATGGAAACATTGTTTTAATTAAAATGTAAGATGTTGGGGAAGAGATGCATTCCTCTTCTCTCTTCCAAAAAATGAGTAAAATAGGTATTTGCTTCACCTTATTAGTTCTGGGAGCAATAATTACTATACTCTACAGTGACTGATTTGAAAATCTTTTGGGGAATTGCTGCATTTATTGATAATAAATACCATGGCACCAGGCACATCTTCTTCCTTAAGACGACCTGGGAGACACATCATTTTCAGGCTGGCAAGGTTCTCCATGCAAACTCATCAGCATGGCACAGAAGATGCTATTCCACCGCAGTTTCCAATCATGGCCCTGGTCCCTGGACCTTCCTCTTCATCTAGCCTTGGCAGACCCCTCACCTGGCCATACTGTTCCACTCCTCCCACACAAGCCCGTTCTTCTTCTTTCCCCTAGAAAGCCTTCCCTAGGAGGCATTTATGGGAAATTGCTAAAGATGCTTCAAAACCCAGTTTCAGGATCCCTCCCCCTGTGATGCCTAAATGCTACGGCCCATCACTCCGCTTCAGTGACAACAGTGAATATACAGCGACAACTGTATTTTCTTCACAATGTGTTCTTCAATCAAAGCATAGTATTTTTTCCTTGAAGTATTTTCTTCTTCTTGGTCTCTGAGTTCCTTAGTCATATTTGTGTCCCCAGTGCTAAACACAAGGCTTGATAAATATGGATCAAATTAGTCGATCAATCACTAGCAAAATCCAGCAATAACATGCTTGGAGAATCAACCCTATATTAACTTAATATTATAAGAACTAGATATTTAGAGTGTACTATGAATATTCTGGGCATATGCCTTTTATAAACACTGTTTTCTTTAATCCTCACGACACTCCTCTGAGAAGGTATCACAGTTCTCATTTACGAAGGAAAGACTTAGCCAGAGAGCTCAGTGGGCTTCCCAAGTTAGCACCATCACTGACTTTGTGGAAGGCCTTGGACAAGTTACTTAACCACCCCCCAACTTCTGAGCCTCAGTTTCCAAAGCTATACAATGGGCCTAACAGTCCCCTAGAGAGGGCGTCCCCAACCCCAAGGTCACAGACTGGTACCAGTACCATGGCCTGTTAGGACCCGGGCCACACAGCAGGAGGTGGGCGGTGGGCCAGCAATCGAACTGGTCCCTGGTGCCAAAAAGGTTGGGGACCACTGCCACAGAGGGTAGCTGTGCTAACTAAACCGGGCCATGTGTGCAAGGTGCCAAACGCTCTCTCTGCCACATGGCGATCTCTCGACCAAAACACCCCAGGTGTTATTTGCCTATTACCAAAACTCACACAAAATAGATGATGTTCCTTTATAAAAAGCAGCAAAGGCAAAGAGTCATACATGAATATTTGACAACATATTATAATACCAGCATACCTCCTTTTATGGTGCCTTATTTCACTCTTTTACAGAAATTGCATTTTCATACAAATTGAAGATAAAACCCTCAGCCAGCAAAAAGATTACAACTCACGGAAGGCTCAGATGACGGTTGGCAATTTTTAGCAATAAAGTATTTTTTAATTAAGGTATGTAATTGGTTTTTTAGACAAAGTGCATTGCACATTTAATAGACTGCAGTATAGTATAAACATAGCTTTAATATGCACTAGAAAACAAAAAAATATGTGGCTTGCTTTAATATGATAATTGCTTTACTGTGGTGGTCTGCAACCAAACTCCCAACATCTCCAAAGAATTGGGGACTTGAAAATAGTATTAGATGGGCATCTATTTAGATGGGCAACAGTAATATTATTATATGTTAAAAACAAAATAATACATCATCTACACAGTTAAAATTAGCAGAAAAATATATCTAGGACTTTTAATCCACAACTACCATTAACCAAAAAAATGGTCATTTATGAGATGAAATGTATTAGGCAAAGTAGAAATCATCCATTAAATGATGACTATCTCAAAAAAATAACTTCAAATAATTTTGTAATATGTAAAATGTGCACAATGTTGAGGGTTGTATTCACTGGTAAACACGTGTGCAACCAGAGATACCCTAATAAAATCAGGGACACTGCAACATAATTTGACACAAATACACATATGGTATATTGTTTTAACAAACAATATATTTTTACTTTGAATATATTTACTTTGAATTGTTTTAACAAACAATAAACCGTATGTATAATATATTAGCTAGAAGAGGAACTGTATCATTCACCAAGCATGGTATGTGGTATAGCATGCCCTTTGACTAGGGACCACCCAGGGAGAGGGATTACAACAGAGAGACCCCAAAGCCCAGTCAGGAAATGAGCAAGTGAGAAACCTGACCCTGAACCAGATCTTCAGACTGAAGTCCATAGTGTTCTTTCAGCTACTCCGACTTCCTGCCACATAGTCACTACAGCAGAATAAGCAGTCAGAAGTAAAAAAGAACAAGGCATGTTTTACATGGACACTATCTGTGTAGAAAGGTGAGGCTGTACAGACAGCCTGAAAATACAGTGAGAGAAAGAGTTCAAAAATGCACAACAACATGGACCGGGGAGGTCTTAAATGTCAGTAAAGCTCCTATTGTAGTATCAGACAATAAAAGAACTTTGCACTCATCCGACTGTATCTTTAAAAGGCTCTGCCCAAAACATCTCTACCCCTGTGCCCTTAAGTTATGGAGGTAAAATCACCTTGGCCGCCGATCCCTGACTTCAGCAACGATCGCGCTCCAGCGTTGGTTTAAACCTGCCAGCTTGTCTTTTAAGAAGCCTCCATCCATGGGGGAGAGTTTCTGGACCATCCCGTCCCCAGCTCTGTGCAGTGCAGCGAAGCTGGGCTGGTGGCTGCTGAGCCCCTCCTCGAGTTCCTGAAACAGAGCACAGCCCAGGATTCATTCAGTCTCCTGCTAGATCAAGACGTTCTGATGCAGTGGATCCCCCAGGTGTGTGACATCCCTTTCCGGGTTAAAGGACCAAAGTCCTGCGAGGCTACTTCCATTCATGAAAAAGCCATTTAAAAACACTTTCATTACATTTCGCTGAACACATTAAACAAAATCCATTCTGAAGTCTAACCCTAATCTGTACTCTCATGAATGTCATACAGTGAAACAGGACAGATAAATAACATTCAATAACTAAGAGCTGCTTACAACACTAAAGCATAAGCATCCATCAGGTTTGATGAAATGGCTTTTCTTCTATATAAGTGCTTGAAAGCATCTCTCACAAAGGAAAACAAACCCATATGCCCTGATGTCCTAACATATATAAACCTCAATGTGCACTTTCTTTTCGTGTTTGCTTTTAAGATTTTATTTATTTATTTTTAGAGAGAAGCAGGGAAGGAGAAAGAGAGGGAGAGACACATCAATGTGTGGTTGCCTCTTGCACACACCCCTACTGGGGACCTGGCCCAAAACCTAGGCATGTGCCCTGACTGGGAATTGAACCTGCTACCCTTTGGCTCACAGGCCCGTGCTCAATGCACTGAGCCTCATCAGCCAGGGCATCAGTGTGCATTTTCTTGAGATATTGCTTTACTGGTCTATAAATCCTCAAGCAACAAATTTAAAAGAGAATAATTTAAAGTAAAATTGAAGCATTCCTCTACATCATTAAAAATATGAACAATGTGTTAAAATATTTAAGAAAATAACAGCATTTAACTCCTCATGAACCTTCTACATAAAATATATTTTAAAAATTTAATAAAAGAGAAAATATTTTAAGAATGGTAAATTTTAATTTGCTTGCCTTTCACCTTTATTTGTAGAAACCTATTGTTATCAGCAGAACTGATTTCACTGCTGTGTTATCTTTTCCAAGACTGAATTCAACTTACATGAGCAGCTGCCCTGATACAACTCAAGAATAATTTACTTTTATTGCAATTATCAATAATACAAAGTAGAAATAAGATGCCTTAGTGTTTAAACAGAAAACAGAGTTGAGGTATGCTTATATACCTTTCTGCTATAGTCTTGAGTTCAAAATTTTACAAATGTTATTCTAAACATATAATTTGTAAAATAAAGTTTTTTTTCATAATAGCCACCAAAGACTATTTTTCATTTAAACTTCATTAAAATCCTAATTAAAAAATGTAAATAACCTTAGGGGAGATTGGGGGGATAATGAGGGGGAAAGGGTGAGGTGTTTTCAGGAACAACTATAAAGGACATATGGATAAAACCAAGAGTGAGTGGAATTAGGGGATGGGAATAAAGGGGTTGGGGGGGAGAAAGATGGGGTGAAAGGGCAGAAAACAGTACATGAACAATAAAATATAAAAAATAAATATTTTTAAGCCTTTATGGATGGAAACTAGAACTGGAACAAAAATTACAAATTGTCTACATGTACCTGAAAAATTAATATATTTATCCCCTACTTTCAAAATGTATCTTAAATGCCACATACTAAAAAAAAGAAAATACACCCCCTTTTTGGCAGATGCGCAGCCTCTGGTGGAAAGCACCCACCTGCTGATGCGTCCGGGCTTTCTCTACATCCAGGCCGCCGTCTGGAGCGGAGGACTCCGCCAGCAGCTCTTCAGCCTCCGTTATCCACTGGGTGAGGTCGTTGAGGTCACAGTGGAACTGTCTCCACTCTTCCACAGCCCTGTCAAAATAACTAGAGGACAGCAAATGCAATAAAATACATTTCCAAACTTCTCAGGACCGTCTAGAAGCAACTCTTCTAGGTAAATTCAAATCTCATTTAAACAGAAAGCTCCTAAATCAATGAATTCACAGCGCACCGCTGTACACGATCGGCTTTTGTGATGGATTACAGTTAATCGTTCCTTTCAGAGAAACATACTTCATACCAAGAGCAAAATAGACAGCACACACACCACCCGCCCACCCCCCTCCCTCACATACGTGCCTGCGGACATACAAGCATATACTAGGCGGCTTATTCGCTGAAAAGAAAGCCTTGTCCAGCTTGGAAAATCAAGGTTGATTAGCTACAAGCAGTTAATCCATGCAACTTTAACCACCTACATGTCAAATACCATAAAATGTAAAATGTGATTAATTATTCTACCCTCTTAGGGAAAAAAATGTATTTTGCTTCCTGGACATTCAGTTCCCAGGTAGAACAAAACCTGAAATGCCAAAACACTTCAAAATTTCCTTTCCCTCTATTATTCTCTGTGTGATGGGCTGAATTTTGACCCCCAAACTCCTATGAGGAAGTCCTAACCCTGAAAGGGACTGCATTTGGAGACAGCAGGGTCTTCAGGGAGGTGGTTTTCAAAATGAGGTCACAGGGATGGGGCCCTGGTCCCACAGGACCAGTGTCCTCATAGGAAGAGGGAGAGACACCAGAGACACCTCCCTGTCTGAGAGAGCAGGGAGGACAGGCCATGCCAGGACAGGGAGAAGGAGGACACCTGCAAGCCAGTCAGAGAGCCCTCCACACCAACTAACCCTGCTGGCCCCTTGTTCCTGGACTTGCGGCCTCCAGGACTGAGAGAAAATAAATGTCTGCTGATTAGGCCACCCAGCCTGTGGTATCTCATTACGGTAGCCCTAGTGGATGAACACACTGGGCAGTGAGCGCTCCAGAGTGGCCCGTTCATCTGAACACAGTCCAGTAAGGAAGTGTCTGCAAAGCCCCGGTCGGGCAAAGCCCAGGTCAGGCAATGACACCAAGGACTGTTGAGATGCCTGTTTAAACCTCGTGCCTTCAGAAATGAGAAAAAGGCAAAGTCCAGTGCTTGTCATACTTAAAATATGAAGCAGCATAAGCTTTGTTGTATCTGGGCCCTAAAGAGTTTGCTTCGGCCTTTGTGTTTCAATTAGTGGCACTGGGAGAGGTTTGGAAGATACCTCTGAGATCTTCATATGAATAAAATTTTTATCTATATAATACAATTATTTTGAAAAACTAATAAAATGATCCCTGATATTGCTAACCCCCAAAATAATGTTTTTATTTCTTTCTTCCATGAACCCCATTTTGAAAATCCAGTTAATATTTGTTGAGTGCCCACAAAGAAGCCAGTCTGTTGGACACGATGAAACTAAGAGCACTTTAAACAAAACACTATGAGAAAATACTAAAACACCCTTCATTACTTTCAGTAAGAATGTGCAGTAACTAAATACCCACTGCAAATTTCAACTTTTGAGTTACTGCAATAATAAATAGAAAGTGTGCTTAGAAAGGATCCTCCAAAGATCTAAAGACTTTGAGAACATAAACAGTAAACCTAGTAACCATTGTGACAGAACCTAAACTAAGCAGTACAGCTGCAGATTAAATAGGAGTTGGAAAAAGAAAGAGCGAGAAATCAATGTTCAGCTAAGATTCACCAAGCCGTCACCTCCTCTCTGAATCCACTCAGCTTTCATGGGAGGCAGCATGGAATCGTGAAGACTGATGGACTTCCAGAGAGTCAAAGGACTCCAAGGCCAAGCCGTCATCTAGAAGTATTCAAGTCTGCTGTCTCTAATATTGTGGCTGGCACTGATATCTTCCCTCACAAACTCCTCTCACCACCTGTGTTCCTGGTCTCTGGCAATGGTACCATCGACAACCTGGGTCCTCAAGCCAAAGACTTGGGGTCATTTCTACTCCTCCCTCTTCCTTACTCTAACATCCCACTGGTCACTGCCTTTTACTGATTCAACTATTTAAGTCTCAAATTTTTCCCTAGTCTCCATTTTCACAGCCATTTCCTAATCAATTGATCACCATCTGTCAGGCACAGAAGGATGCCCGAGCTCTCGATTTTGTCCTCTAGCAATCTATTCTGCAGTCAGCAAACTGTTATTCCCTTGTTACAATACTGCAATGGGTCCCAACAGTCCTCAGAGTAAAATCCACGACACTTAACACGATGCACAAGGCCCTTCTGATACGGTCCCTTTAGACCTTTCTGGTTTATCTCACCGCTATGAGTTCAAGCTCTACTGGACTGTTTTCATTTCCTCAAAAGCACTGCACACTGCCCTGACTGGTGTGGCTCAGAGGGTCTGGCATCACTGTGTAACCTGAGAGGTCACCGGTTCAACTTACAGTCAGAGCACATGCCTGGGTTGTGAGCCAGGTCCCCAGTTAGGGGCGTGTGTGAGAAACAGCTGATAGATGTTTCTCTCTCACATCGATGGTTCTCTCCCTCTCTTTCTCCCTCCTTTCCCCTCTCTCTAAAAATAAGTAAAATCTTTCAAAATAAGCAATGCACTCTTTCTTACCTATGACCTTATGGGACATCCATTGCATTCCCTCTCTTCCTTCCCCTGGCTATCTTCACGATCTCCAAGGAGCCTTCCCAGATTCCTCAGGGTCCCTCACATGGCCTCCTGCAATGCCCCTGTCGCAGCCTATGCAATAATCTGTGGTATTTATTTAATTCTGAATAATTCCTTACATGTGGCTACATGTGCCTTACATTAGTCAGCACTCCATAAACATACATCGAAAGAATGATGTGTGTATACAGGCATAGATAGGTACATATACGTAGAGGGATGGGCAGAAAATTATATAGTAATATTGAATTATAAAAACTTTTCAAATGATAGAAAAATAATGACAGATGAAACTGAGAAAGAAAATTACTCCTGGTAGAAGATGGAATTCTGGGTGAAAATCAACGGAGGCGGTAAAGAAAGCAATGGAAATTTTGTTCAAGTTAATATGAAATGAGTGAAGGAAACTTTTTTGAACAGCATGCACAAGATAATAGAAATCAGGCCACCTGGAGAACACTGTCTAAAAGCTCCCAAGTTTAACATGAGAAGTCTGGACTTGGTCACTGAAGGAGACACAGGCGCAGGGGACACAGCATCTGCGAAGGCGTTCTTAAAAGAGAAGATACGCGAGGATCTGAGGATCCGAGGATCCAAGAAGAGAAGGAAGAAATGAGCGGCTTAAAGAAAGGGAAGAAATCTGACAGGGGAAAGGGAGTCCCATTATCAAGGATGGTTCTAAAATTAAAATTGCACTTTGGAAAAACTATGAAAGCTAATGCTATGAACCACTGCAAAGCAAGCATAAGGGAGATCTCAGAGAAAAATTATCCATTTTATTTTCATGGTATTTATCTTCCTTTTACTATAGACCAACAAAGCTTGAAAAGTTTATAGGCGAAAAGCACAGAGGTCTGGTATAGACAAATGGACGTCATGGTCACCCTGGTGTGATTCTGACTGATCTCTGAAGCTGTGGAAGCACAGAACCTTTGCCATTACCTTGATGTTTTATGAAAAGGACAGAATAGAAAGGAACCTATTGCTTATAAAATGCACATAAACAGAGAAAGAGAAAAATAAACATTTTAGGATAGGTTACCAAGATTGGGAGAGAAAAACCAAGAATAAAAATAAAAAAATAATCAATTAATGCACCCAAGTACTGGGACAAATAAGAGAGACAACCTTCCAGCAAATGTTAACATAGTAAACAAAGAAAAAAAGATAATAAAATAAAATACAGGAGAATGTAAGAGAATACAGTTGTGTTCTTAAAATTTTAAAAATTCACATGCAGTAAGTTATTTTCTAAAAGGTAACATTTTATAATCAAGAAAATGGCGTGAATGTCTGCAATCGACATTACAAATCAACAATATTCTTGAAGTTCTACTCTACTAGCCATAGGCATATATGCAAATAGGGTAATCAAAAAATGTTATCATATGCAAATGATGTGTGAGTATACAAAGGCTGAGTAAGTCAATTTTACACACATACACCGTGCACACAAGCAGCGACACAGACACACCTACGGGGTCTAGATGAAAGTGACCATATACCAACTCTGCAATAATAAACGATGATAAAAGCACAAAACCACCAAGAGTAATAAACAGTTCTAAGGAGACAGGGAGACAAACCTTCAAAATTCTTCTAAGGACACAGAAATGTACCTAGGTAATGAAGAAAAAACTACACTTCAAATCAATCATGTTTTAAACCAATCATTGAAATGACTAAAATTTTACTGCAAGAAAAATATAGAAAAATAATATGAACTTTAAAGTTAGAATAATTAGAGAAAATTTACTGTACTGGATGAGTAATATTTATAAGAAAAATGTTATGGTATTACACTAAAACCGATGGTGCCATAAGACAGGACTAGAAAAATTAAATATATATGAGATAGGGATGCACTTACAGTTATGATAAAGGAAATACTGCTGACGAGGAAGAGCTAAATTATTCAACAAAAGCTGGTTGATCGTTTAAGAAAAGTAAAATAAAATAGAACAGATTCATGTTTCCCATCTCAGGCTGCAGCACCAAATGAGCTGAGGGGTGTTGGAAAGTTGAGGTGCACGAACCCTACTCTGGATCCTGAACAGTTATTGTACAGAGCCACTGACCTGGACCTTAGCGCAAAACATTTTTTAAAATAAAAATACAGGTGGCTTAGTTATTAAATGTAAAATTTAAATCAAACAAAATCCTTCTAAAGTGCACATAAATATTTAACTAATATCAGAAAGAAAGAGTAATTTGTATGCATATCAACAAACCAAAATCACAAAGGAAAAAGACTCACGAGACACAATTATACAAAATTAAACCTATACATCAAAAAACCCCATTTACAATATTAGACAGCACATGCAAAGCTTGAATAATAAACAAAAAATATGAAAAGTTAATATCCTAATCTAGAAAAAGCTTTTGCAAAATAATCAGTAAATAGTAATAGCATCATAGAAAAATGAACGAAGAACATGACCTAACAATGGGCAGAAGTGATACTACCGGGCCAGTAAAACATGTTATTGTTATTGAAATCTCAGTGATAATCAAAGAAATGAAAATAACACTGTGATGCAATCTATCACCATACACCTGGCAAAGGTCATTAAAAAGGCAGCCAACCGTTCATCCTAACAAGGGGTCAGGAAGAAGGACACTTCACATACACTGTGAGCAGGGCTATGATATTAAAGTTCACAATGCAGTACAGAGCCTTCAGGTGTTATTATTTTTTAACAATTTAATCTTCATTAACAGTCAGGTTCAATTAAATAGAAGTATGCACAAAGATGTACTTAAAACAATATTATCTAAATATGCAGAGATGAATTTTCAAATCCATGCAAAGGAATATACCAAAAGGCCAAACAAAAAATAAAAATGATAAAAATATAACACCTAATTTCTGTGTGTATATCTCAAAATTTTCCAGTGTATTTCCTGTATGAACTTTCCTCTTCCATGGTACTTTACATTGCGCTATGTCACATCGTATTTGCTTTATTTGCCTTCCCACTACACACCCATCTCCTATCAAAAATCTTCCCACTTTTTTTCTACCTATTACTAGGCCTGGTTAAAATCTAGAAATAAGAAGACTCAAAACCATTCTGTTAAACAGAAGGTTATTTTTAAAAATGGTGTGTGGTTATATACGGATCCCAATTATCTCTTCCTGTCTCTCACTCACATTAATCATCAAACATGGAGAAAGTGAACATTAATGAAAATGGATGCCTTTTAGATATTAAAAATTAAAGATGCTTCCTTTAATTATTAAGGTATCATGTTGCAAATGACCTTCTATGTGTAATCTCTTTCTGCTTTCTTTAAGGAACTGAACACACCACAATTTACTAAATAGGACCTCCTCCAAAGATGTGAAACACAGTCTCATTAACCTTAATGTATATATGCCCTCTGTTGTGGCTCATGAGCTTGTAGGTTTTTTTAATTAAATATTAACTTCATTTACTCACCCTTTATGATCATTGTACATTCTATTAAGTCTGTCCCATTTTGCATTCAGCTGAGTAAGTGCATCCCGGATTTGAACAGCTTCCACTCCTGAAGCTTCGAGGATAACATCTGGTTGTTTTTCATGAATGACTGCAACCTGCTCTCCGAGTTTGTCCAGTTCGTCTTTGATATTCTACAAATATATTGTCAGACATTCATAAAACCCAGCAAAAAGATAAAAATAATGATATCACAGACTGAAAATTTATATTGTATGACACTTATTTGATATATGAGATATAATCATTTTTGCTATTCAAAACTCAAAACATTAAAAAAAAATATTACCCTGTATTGGCCACAGTATGAGAACTGCTACATGATATCTCAATGGTGGGAAAATGTCTTCACAGATGTTCCAAGTAGCACTTAAGTGGGACATATAAAAAGCTTCCAAACATTCTTTAAAGGTAATGAAGTGTTTGAAGCTAAAATTATTTATATTTTTGAATATCCAATAATGCTCATTGAAATGACAGAAATGAGCTATCAAAGCTATCAAATCTATCAGCAATTTGAGTGTGACATTACACATAAGTGCAAACAGATTATATTAAAAAGCCTTGATGATATTGATGAATAATTCTGTGAGCTAACTAAAAACTTCCAGATCCCTAACTAACTTACAATCAACATGCGATCTCATACCACAACCACTGGCCAGTGTTACACTGTTGTGAGTGGCATGATCAATGTTGACATTTCACATCAACTGGCAATCTAGTGTATAAGAAAAAAATGTAGTTTCTGCAGGCGTTAGATTAAAAATGTCTCTGATGGTGCAAAGAATTCCTAACTACACATGAGAAATCTATGCCTACTTTTAAAAAATTAAAATTTTTATATTTCCTTGGTGAATACAGGAAAGGTTTATCATTTATACGTATTATTAACTCGTTGGCACAAATTTTGAAAGTTAAAGATCACTGAAGGAGGCATAATGACAGATTCCTTACTTAACTTCTACGTTAACTGCAGCTACTCAAATGCCCTGCCTGGAGCTCTACCTTCAGAGCATCCTCCTGAAAAGAGAAATCGTCCAACACCGCAGTGCCCAGCTCTGGGGCAGTCAGTGAAGATTCCACACAATCCATGGACCGTAAAGCTCTGCTGATTTCAACCATATAATCTGCAGGGAGGGGTGACGATTTCATTCCGGGAGCTAGTTGACCCATTCTCATCTGTTGAACAGGGACTGCCTGTAAAATCATGAAAATAATAATAATAATAATGTACACTCTTAAAACATCCCCACAATGAATAACATTGAAAAAAACACAGGAGTATTTGGGGGGAGAAGTGCAGAACTCTGATCCAAATTTTTAAAAACTAAGTTTTAATTTTTTATGCTTTTACCCTGCCTCACAGGGCAACAATCTCTATTCAGATTTTTGTCTGGAGCCTGCTCTTGAACAGAAAGGTTTCACTTTAAAATCTACGCCACCTAAACTCACTTAGCAAACGGGAAAGCAAAACGTGTTCTTTCCTGAGTTACTGAGGACATGAGACTACGCTGTAAGTCATAAAGTTCCACATAAAATAAAACAGTTTAATACCATTATTACTTCACCCATTTTTAAAATCTCACAATTATAGTAAACACTTTCTGGGGCGCAGTGTTAAAAAATGTAAATAATTAAACATGTATTTATAACATCTTTTTTTATCATTCATAAACAGTTTTGATTACAATAGCATGCAGGTAATTCTGTTTATAATCTTAACCTTTGTGAACAATATTCCAGAACATAAACATCCTACATCAGACAATAGGTACTAACAACACAAACTAAATTCAAACAAAATTATGCTAAACCGAGTAGGCTGTTTGTTTTCCCTAATTATAATATTTTCTGGGTCGACTAGTCCTTAAGGAGTTGAAATCTTTTACTTCTAGATGGCTGCAATTTAATAAACACTATCTACTACTTGCAAATAGCCAAAGTTCTTCTACTGGTGAATTCAAGTAGCTTCTTCATCGTTTCACTACATCCCTACATTGAACTTCTAAAACATGACATTCCTCTGTAAATTCAAAGGTGATAGTGAATACATATTCATTGCATGAGTGACCTTGAAAACAGTTACGATTCCTAAGAAAAATCAAAAATCAAACTAAAAGCACTGAGTCAATAACAGTGTTTAACCTAGAGGCCTGCATTTATTTGTAGTAAGAACAGACACCTAGGGACCACCAGCCCGTTTACAGTGTGGCTGGGAATAGGGCCACTGAAAAGTGAGCTGGCACTGAAACTTGTTCTGGAATAGAAATCATAGTTCAACAATTTCATAAATTCGGTTATTTGTAAACTAGAAATTTTTTGACCTCTACACAGAAAATACAGGTCCGAAGGAGGAAGCCAGTCCCAAAAGAAACAGATCCTTTTGAAGGTTTAGCACATTATCAGAAATCCATAAGAGATGACCAATGTAAAGTTTCATGTTTCTATTTCCTTTGACTCCTGCCCCATCTGAAAATATAAACGTATCTAGCAATACGCACTAGAAGAAAGAAGACAGTATTCCGACCAGTGTGTTTTGAGGTGCCCGGGAATGCTCACACAACAGCGAACACCTGAGTCCTGGGGGTGCAGTACGTCATGCAGGTGGACACTCTCTCATGATCGTACCTTAGCTTTGTTGTATCTGGTGTGCAAAAGTAACAACTGCAAATGGATCTTTTCTTTTATATTCTCTTCCATAGGTTGATGTAACATTTCTTCTCCTCTTTGTAAAACCTCCTCAATCTGGGCTCTTTCCTCATCCATCTGAATGTTTAAAAGGAAAAAAATTACTCAAAAGTAAAAGGCATAAGGTCTCTCACCAACAGCTCCCAAGTAGGAGACCTACCCTACAACCTGTAAGTCAACATATGTTCATCTAAATTATACACAAAAATATCATGTTTTTCTCCAAATATTTAATATTTGATATTAAAACATCTCATAAAGAATGCTAGTTTAGGGAAAGTTAGATGGCGTTAAGAGACCACTACTCATAGTCAGAAAGTAGTATGTCTATTTGTTAAGTGTCACATAAATCGATTATACTGCACTCAGAAAATCATATTTGAATGGTTCTATCATGTTTGGCAGACATTTTGGTAAGCAACACTGATGTAAAAATACAACTAACGAAGGAGAAAAATAAGAGCATAGTGATTTTTAAAATTTTGAACCAAACCTTTTCATCTTCATGACTGGATTCCAGGTGTTTTTCTACAACTTTTAACATATTTTCTATGTCATTTTCTAATTTTTCCAAGTCAGAGAGAGGCAACGCAGCTTCAAAGGGTTCAAGGGCGACCAGACTTTCGTAGGATACTGGCTCCTGGCCAATTAGCAACTGTGGAAGAAAAAGTGTCCTTTGAAAACATATCCTGAACTTGACCTTCTGTCACTGATCAGAGGGGTGGAGTATCAAAAGAGAAACTAGCATTTATTTGAACTGACTTTAATTTCACTCATTTACAGCAATGATTTTACCGATTTAAGCCTCTCTGAACTCCCTATCTTCTCCAAACTCTAGCAAGAAATGTGAAGCAATGTGCAAAGCACTGTGACTGCCTCGAAGGCTGCGTAGAGGATCCTGAGACCGCACAGGAGCACCACAGAAATTAGTGTCATGATCCAAAAGCCAATCTTGCCATGGCCACTGACAAAGAGAAAGGCCACCAGCTAAGACAAGTACCTCTGAAAGAAAGCCTTGCAGTTACCTTTCCCCAGTAGAATTAATTGCCCCTTGGCTTTTGACAGCCAAACTCCTAGGAAGCACATATTTCTCAATGAAGTCACTTCAGGAAAGACCCATTGACAAAGACTTTACATTCATGTAACTAAACTCAATGTAGCAACTTTAATAAAACTAAATAACATGCAAGAAAATAATATGCAATGGCTGAGCATGGGCAAAGTAGCCTATGACATTATGGTTGTGAAAGTATAAACTGGCCCAGACTTTCTGTAGGAATCTTTGGAAAATAATTCTAACAGTATTTATATACACAACTTTTGCAACAATTTCAAGGAATTCTAAGAATTGATCCTAAGGCTATATTAAGAGATGAGAAAACAGACAAGCATAAAAGAATTTTAAAGAAGCAATATTTATAAAAGCACAATAAAAGTAAAAACTAACTTAGAAAATTATAACAGATCACTTAAAATACTTCATAGCTATTAAAAACCAAGTCAATTGGGAATATGCATTTACTGGCATATTAATAACCTATACGCATACGTAAGAATACAACGTATACGCCAAAATGTTAACAGAGGTTATTTATGGGGACAATGATAACTCTGTTTCTTTGTCCTTCCTCTAGCCCTATCCCTATGGCTTGTATATTACTCTTTTATGACAAGAAAAGTCCCTCATAGATCTACTGAAAAAAATGAATGAGCGCAGGTCAGACGATAAGGAAGCAAGGTTAAAGCAAAGTAAGACAAAGGTTAAAGCAAGATATTTGCTTGTTTTCTTTAAATTGTGAATAATCTAAGCCTATTCACAAGCTATGAAATATAGGACAGTCCATTATGTCAGATATTTCAAATTAAAGCCAAGTTAGAGAGTATTTTACTTCCTGCAAAAAAAAAAAAAAAAGAGGATCCTTCCTCTTAAATAATTTCAATACACAACTCTCTAGAGGTATAATGAGTTGAATACTCAAAAAATGCCATTCAATGGGCATACTGGAGATTCTAAAACAATCTCGGAACTCTATCTCGGGATGAACACCTGGTTTAAATAATCTCCATGACAGCTGTGTTGTTTTGTTTCACTGCATTTCCCCAGCAAACTTTCAAAATGTTTTCATCAAAGGGAAACATTACTTCTGAGCACTAACTACATGCATGGCCATGCCTGGCCATGCCTGGCCTTTACAGTATTGTAAAATATTTCATTTCCTCCCCTCATGAAACAAGGTAGGAAAAGAGAGAATAAGAAAGATATGCACAAAAAGAGAAAAATTACAATATGAAAGCTATTTTTAGAAAAGCTATTACTTATTATCCTCTTATTTAAATTTATAAGTCTTTCTTTCAAATCTGTAAAACAAGGTAATAGCTTTCCACATTAGGTCTAAATTGTGAAATTTCTTGTAACATTTAGAAGTGTCAACACACAAAAAAACAAATACGCAAGTGTACAGTATACACAAATGTATAAAGTTATGACTATAAAATGAATTTAATATGCGTGCTTCGCCTGGGAATTAGTTACATTACTTTATAGCCAATTTTAACAATCTATTGAGACTCTGAAACAGTCTCTCAAATTGGTTACTTTATTCATTTTCATTTCATATTTTTTCTTCTTCATATGCACAATCACAAATAAAAAAAATGCTCCATTCAATGAAAAATTTACTTTTAAAAGTTTTTACTTATGTACCACATAATCATCTATAATTTAGATACATAATTATATGAAAAATAGCTTTATATAAAAATATAATTATGTTCTGGCTGGTGCGGCTCAGTGGATTGACTGAGAACCAGTCAGTTCGATTCCCAGTCAGGGCACAAGCCTGGGTTGCAGGCAGGTCCCCAGTAGAGGATGCACAAGAGGCAATCACACACTGATGTTTCCATCCTCTTTCTCCTGCCTTTCCCCTCTCTCTAAAAATAAATACATAAAATCTTTAAATATATATACATAATTACTCACGTGGGCACTTTTGATGTGTTGAGACACCTTTTCAAAGTTTCTATTCAGCTCAGCTAATTTGGGTTCTACAAGCTCCCTGCTTGAGCCTCCACGAGCATCCATCAACACAACAGCTTCATCACGAACGTTCTCGACCTGGAGTCTGGCGTCGTCCAGCTCAGACAGTAAACGCTGATTTAATTGAAAGAAAACACAAAATTGTCACATTGGAAAAATCAAAACCAAACATGGAGGAGATGCTAACTCAGAATTAAATAAATGTCTGGGATTACTAATAGGAGATTTTTAATACAATCAACTTGCATAGTAACTGTTCACACATTAAGACTCATTCAAGACTTCAGTTTCTCTGACCAAATAAACACTGATGAATCTCCTGCATGGGAAGAACGTGATCACAAGGAACTTGGCACATCCTATCAAAAAAGAGACTACAGCCAGACCTTCCATCCCCAGAAGCTCTACAGATCCCGAGTCTGCTACCTTCACAATTTCTTCCTGTTTACTTGCTGGCTTTTTTTCAATCTCATCCAATAGAGCTTCTGCTTGATAAAGCCAGGTACTTATGTGAGCCACATTTCCATCAAATATTTCCAACTGGTTCTGATGGCTCTAGAAGAGAATTAATAAAATGCTGATACAATCATAGTTATATAAAATATTTAAGATAACCTTTAAAGAGATTTAAAAGATCTTCAGAGAGCCAATTATATACTGAATTTAAAGGGTTTCTACCTTACTACCAGACTCTTCCCAGTGAATAAATCCTCATTCCTAAAAATGCATGACTATAGTCAAGCACTTTTAAAAATATTTTATTTATTGATTTTAGAGAGTTAGAGAGAGTGAAAGAGAAGAAGGGAAAGGGAGAGAGAAAAACATTAATTTGTTGTTCTACTTATTTATATATTCATTGGTTGATTCTTGTCTGTGCCCTGACCAGGGATCAAAGCCTAAATCATGCCATATCGGGAAGATGCTCTAACCAGCCGAGCATCTGGTCCAGGTGCTTGGTCCAGTGCTTGGTCCAGGCCAAGCACTTTTTAAATTTACTTAATTTAGACCTCAGAACAATAAAAAAGTTGAAGAAGAATAAAAGGTGAAAGTTTCTCTTTCAATATTATTTTATTTGTCTCCCTTATGCCTCATTCTCATATCACAAATAATCTCATTCGCCCCCTTAATCATATTTGTTTAAAAACTAATTTTTAAAAGTGATAGTATAAAAGAATGATTAAAATAGGGATTGAATAAGGTTCTGCCCACTCAGTAGATTGTAACACCTTAGAGGGCAGGGCCTGTGTCTTTTCACCTCCATGTCATTAGCACTTAATAGAACACCTGGACCAGACCTCAGTAATACTTCTACAGTAGAATATAAAATACAATTGAAATAACAAATCTGAAAACAAAAGCAAACTAGTTAAGCCAAATAAACTGGGCAAACCGCTGACACTAAGGTGAGAATTCAGATCTTGATCAAAAAGAGGAGGGGAGCCTTATGATAAAATTACAGTTTAGAAACTATATTCTATAAGATAAATGAAATTCGAAACGAAACGTGTTTAAAAGACAAGGACACAAATTAGTACTCTATGATATGAACAACAGTTGAAAAATAAAATGAGAATAGAAGACATGAGAAAAGTTTTGACTGTCATCTGCATTTTAAGTAAGAAGAATTGATAGGCACCAGACTTATTTACCCCAATAAATGCAGGTAAATCAATATTTTCATAGGACTAGAAAGATATTTCTTGAAAGGAGAATTTGGAAGCTACAGACAAAAAATGTAGAAAGTAAGGGGTGTGAAAATGTAAAGTAAAGCTACTTATAACAAAAACAAATACATTTAATGAACATATTCTACGAGCCAAGAATTTCACATTTGTTATGCAACATCTAACAATTCTGCCAGTATGTTCTTTTATCTGCATATCTAGGAAAATTAAAGCTTAGTGACATTAAGTATTTTTTATCCACAGTTATGCAGATGATATGAATTATACATGAACTCTGGATTTGAATCTGACAGATCGCAACGTAAGCCGGGGACCTTCCATGCCCTACACATTCTGACTGATTTCAGTAAATGTTCACACACACAATGTTCTATTTTTCTCTGCCTCTATCCATTACCTAAAAATTCTATAAATCTGGGGAAAGTCCTATCTATAGTATATCAGAACAAAATAATGATTTATAAATGACAGCTTCCTCGAAGGAAGATCTACTGATAATATTCATTGTTAGTGGAAGAAAAAGAGAAATCCACTCTGAAAATTAAATGGTAACTGCATCCATGGAGCAATTACTAGTGTATTGGTATATAACCAAAGAGCAATACATAAAACTTAACAATTATCGCCCTGGCTGGTGTGGCTCAGTGGATTGAGCATGAGCCTGTGAACCACATGACCGCGGTTCGATTCCCAGTCAGGGCACATGCCTGGGCTGCAGGCCAGTTCCCAGCAGGGGACTCACAAGAGGCAACCATACATTGACATTTCTCTCCTCTCCTTCCCTTCCCCTCTAAAGATTAAAAAAAAAAACTTAAAAAAATAAAAAATCTTAACAATTATTACCATCACAACAGAATCTAAAATTGGTTCTATTATGTATTATTACATTAGAGTACTACATAGTTCATGTCATATAATCATCACAAAACCCGTGTGAGGTAGAGGTGATAACATGCCCATTTTACATGTGAGAAAACTGAGACTCTGAGAGCATTCCAGTAACTTGACCAATGTCACCCACCTAGTCAAAATTCTCTGAGACCACTCTAGAGCCTGTGCTCTTAACTAGGACCCTATTACTAGAACATTATAAATATTATATGTAGTTTATAATAATATGAAAGTTAAATAAGATTAAATCATTCAAATGTAACAAAAGGTACACTTACTAAGATATTATAGTATACGTTTCTATGTAAATTACAAATGATTTACTACGTAACAGACGTTTTGAACTCTTTCTAGTTATCATTTTTTCAAAGGAAAAAATAAAATGTAATGTAATGAAATGAATTCACAAGCAAAACATCACTGTGACAGAAAAAGTAGAATTTGGAATTCAAATCAAAAGTGTATTCAGTTTTAAGTAACTGAAGAGGAGAAAGTGTCATCACTCATCTTTCGGACACACACCATCAAGGTACTGCACCAGTCCTCAGTCCAGGTGCGGACTCGGCTCCACCCAGCCTTCAGGACACACAGCTGATCTTCCAACACGGGCTCGCCGCCCTCGATCAAGTTCTGGAGGGCGGCACTGCTCTCTGTGATGGCATTTAAATCCGCTTTCCTCTTTTCCAGATCCTTTAGAATATTCTAGAAAATAAAAATACCAAGCAAGACTCACTTGATCTTTCACATTATAAAAGTTTCTATAGCCTTCATTTTTAAAAAATCTTTCTTCCACATACTCCCTAGAAAGCTTATAATTGCCAAAGGCTTGCAAAATTCCATAGCTTATTAACATGTGGGAGCTTTCAAGTTGCTAACAAAAATTAAAACATTTAATTATGCAAATAGAAAGAAATGTATTAAATTCATGTATGAAAAAGTTAATTTATTTGAAGTATACATTCCATGTATCACATACAACACTAATTAGCTTCACCATAACTCCAGATGTAAGTAATTAATTTCATTTTCTATAACTATAAGATGGCAAAGCAGAACTATCCCAGAACTCACAACTCTAAAAATGTCATAGTGAGTTGATTTCCTTGATTACTACAGGATACGAGTGACATGTACTACATTTACTTGCAAAGATTGCATCCTATAACTAGATGACTTAACATATAATTTGCTGTATAAGCTCTATAAACAATGTTTCATCTTAAGGAAAGCACAGGAACAGGTACATCTAAGCTTTGGTCTCACGACGGCCGTAATGAACAAAGGTGACACTCTGCATGGGATTCTCACGTGCGTCGGTCTGAGTAGGCCAGGTGTACCATCAGAGAGTCACAGAGAGAACACGGAGTTCCAAAATTAAAACTATAATGTTCTCTCAATTGAAAAGTGATGTGTGCTTATTTAACCTACTGCTATTGAACCTTTTTAAATCAACATTTAGACAAATCCTTTAAAGGAGTTCAAGTCTATATTTAATCTCATATCATTAAGTCATAACTGGGAAGGCATAAAAATTGCAAATTCACCAGTGAGTCAAGGTTTAAATACTTACTTGGCCATGTCAATTACTGATATTTTTGAAGGCACTAAAATGTTTCTCATAAGTGTCAGACTTATTTACCCCAATAAAACAGGTAAAAATATTCTATTTTTTTCCCCAGCAGGGAGAAAAAAAATAGAATACCCACAGCCATTCTCCCTGAAGTGAAGACTTTCTGCATTCCTTCAGTGGTTATGTACTGACTGACTAGACAGTTTTTAAGAACTACAAGAAAGAATTCATTGTAAGCAATTAAACTGAAATAGTACACATGTTACCTATGCTAACAGGCTTTATTGTAAAGAAAACGATTTCATTGAAAATAATGATATTTAAGCTATGTTATAAAAACACTAAGTTTAGAAATAAAAATGCTATTTAAATTTTGCATTGAAAATAATTTTTACCAATTTTTAAGTGCAAATGCATTAAAATGTTGTGAAACATGAATATTGCTTAAACCTGAAAACATAACTTTGAAAAAATGGGTGGTTATGTTACTTAATGATGTTTCATTTCATTTACTCTCCTGAAGAGAATGTGCTATAATTTCATGATTTGTCTATAAACCATCTTCATGATTTCAAATCTGAAATAAGACTACAATGGCAATTGAAGAGTGAGTAGTTTCAAAAGAGATAAGCTTATTATTTATAGTTTTAACCTGAAAAATTAATTGAATTTATAGGTGTACAAAGATGAATGATCAAAAATCAGTAACAATGATGTATCAGCTATAGGCAATTAGTAAAAAAGAGAAAAGGTGTACTTTTTACAGTACACAAAATATGTAAGTGTGAATAACCTGCTTTGCCTATTTGTATGTTTCTGAGGAAAATCATCAAAGCATTGTGTACAGATATAAGGGACTTGGAGGGAAATGAGACATATTATGAGACTAAAAAGCAAAATAACAAAGCTGTCAATTCTTCTCAAAGCAAATTCTATCTATATGAATTTTAAGGCAATTCACATAAAAGTTTCTAACAGAATTTTGGAAGAATTTGGGAATAATCCTAGAGTTCCTGTCAGTGTATACAAAAAAAGAAGCATAAAGACAGGGAGTCCATTAAGTACATGTTCAAATATATTATAAAGCCACATAGTGAAATAGCTGAAGAACATTCTACTGGGTCCAATCAGTGAATCAGAAAACAAAGGGAATCAACAGTGAAAAGGAACAGATGAAGCTAAATGAGGAAGGGATAATTACTGTAAACAGTGCTGAGATAACTGGTTAACTACTTGGAAAAAAAGGTTATAGCCTTACCTCATTACATACACCAAAATAAATTCCAGAAGGATTAAAGCATTAAAGATAAAAAAAGATGAAACTATAAAAGAGCTAGAAGAAAATATAAGTAAATAATTACATAACCTTGGAGCAGAGTTGGCCTTTCTAAACACTAATGGCATAAATAATGAAAATATAATTTTATTTTTTTAAAAACATATAACAGCAGCATTTTTTAAACTATATACAGAACAGAAAGGGAACTAAAGTGACAAAAATTTTTTTACAACAGACAACACACTACACATTAATAATTATAATAGGTAAAAAGTTCTAAATTAAAAGGATAACTGGTAATAGAAAAATGGTCAGAATTACAATAAAAAGCAATTTTCAAAAAAGACAATGAGGGTTGGGAGGATTGAAAGTGGGAGGTGGGGTGAGTAGGGTGGGGGAGAGTAATGGGTGGAAAATGGGGACAACTGTAATTGTACAACAATAAAAATTAATAAATAACTTATAATAAATACATAAATAGAAATAAATAAATAAAAACTACTAATGGCCTATACACTTATGGAAAATGTTCTTATTAAATAACCAAAACATGATATTTGCCTACCATTGTCAAAGTTGTGGTTAAAACAAGCAAGCAGGAATTCTCACTAGAATACATTCCTAAAGGACAATTTCATTATATGTATAAGCCTTTAAAATGAATATATTCCTAGACCCAATATTTTTAGGTCTAAGAATTTATCCTCAGAAAATAATTAGGAATACATGTTATGACTTAATTATAAGTACATTCATCATAGCACTTTTTTACAACAGTGAAAATTGGTAATAAATTAAATGGACATGGATGGAGAAATGGGACAATAAAAAATAAAACATGCAATTAAACAGTACACGTATCTCCAACATGTGATACAAAAACACTTGCAGGTAAAGGGAAATGTCAAAGGTAAGTTTATATGCAAAGGTCATGCAACCCTGGACACAAGAGGATTCCATTTGAATACGTGCCCACACCTGGGCACGTCCCGTGAGAGACTCGAGACAGGAACAGGGTGGTGTTTGACTGCAGAGGGGTTCTGCTCCTGTCTTTCTATTGCTACACTATGAAAATGTCATTCAATGAGCTTATACAACTTGTACTACTACGAAGAAAATAGGAGCTTTGAAAGTATAATGTACAAAGAACATAATATTTCCTGGGAAAAGTTAAATGTAACAAAAATAAAGTTTGGTGCCTCTGCTTTGCATTCAGCCACAGCACAGCCACAAATGCTAATAGCATTGCTCATTTCCTTCCCACGTTTTTTTCACGTCACACTGCCCACAGCATAATTACAGTTCTCACGGGCTCTCTTCTAAACCGAGAGCACTCTTTCTAGGGCCTAACACCCTGGCCTTCACTCCGCTGTTGTGTCCACAGAGCACTGACACAGGACTTGTATCACCCAGGATCTCGGACCACGCCCTCTTCACGCCCCACAGGCCAGCCCAAGCACCCAGGTCAAAGCCCATCTTCTGACTTTGCAGAAACTCGGATGGTTTATTTCAGTCCTTCTCTCTAGTGTACATGTTTCTTAGAGAATAAATTTGGGAAAAGAAAACGCCTGGACATTTGTCCATCTCAAAAGAGCACTGGCAAATCCACTCTCTGATCTAGGTAATTTCAAAGTAACTAAAAGACTAAAGAAAACTCTGTAGCTTTCATTAATTCTTCTGAAAATTCTGTTTCTGTGCTCTTTCCATCAGTTTGCAATAGAAACATCAGTGACTGGTATGGAAGTTATTATGGAAGAACCGAGAGACACACTCAGCACAACACTTGGTGCAGAATGAATACCCAGAAAGGGACATCAGTCTTGAAGGTGACAGCTATGTTTTCAAGTGCCACATGAGCATAACATTTATGAAGGCACACTGGTGGTCCATTTGAGTGCAATGCTTTTGGAATCAAGATGAGAAAAACTTCTTTAAAAAGTTGTTTTTAAAAATATGCTCATTGCTTTTCCTTAGGACAGAGAAGTAGAAAAAATAATGGAAGAAAAGAAAAAGCTGTAGTTAATACGACATCCACCCAAACCGCCCTGAACAAAATGCCTCAGGTTACTCTGGAAGGGCACTGGCGGGCCACCGAAACTACAACTTACTTTCGCCCAGGAAATTTCTGTGTCAAGGTCACCAAGCAAACCCTCTGCAGTGGATTTCTGCACCAGCTCTGTTTCTGTAACAGAAAGCCACTCCGAGAGAGAAGCGGCCTCCTTCTTCACTTTCCGGGCCAACTGCGATGCTCTCTCCAGATCCTGCTTTCCCTCCGTCACCTGACAGGAAGGGAGGGAGGGAGAACTGAGCATGAATAAGGAGTCAGAATAGTCACCTCGGCAGTATAATTACAAAAACATGCCCTAAGAGAGATGTTCCGGTGGCACAATGTATCAAAATGATACAAATCAACCACCTAAACGTGCAGACGCGAGGTCAAAACCGCCCAGGAAATGTATGGATGGCTCATTCTTACCGAGTTGAACAAAGTGAAAACATTTCAGCTACTTTTCTCCGGGCTCTTGCAGAAACTCAGTTACTATTTCCTAACCCAAGAAGGATCTAAAGCCGTATGTAACACAGTTCTCGAACACTGCCATGGTTTCAGGTCACACTCTTTTTTGCTCCCCTGCTTTCAAGGCTGAGACTCTCAGGGAAAGGAGACACTAAGCCTATCAGATCCTGTCAGTTGTAAATGGTCCAATGACTCCCCAACAACTTCATCAAAATGTCCAAATTATAGATGTTTCTTGAAAGGATTGTAAATCCCGCAAATTAATGTGAACTTCCCATCATTTATTTATTAGATTCCTGATGTCTTAACATTCTCAGTAGACTCTTCAATTTAAATATCCAAGGATGAATAACTTCAGTTTAAAACAGGGGCTATTTTTTTAAATAAAGCTTCCTTAGAATAATTTATGAAATATCACTAGTCACAGAAAATATAAGTGAATCTGGGTTAAATATTTAAAGTGACTTTCAGTGCAACTAGCAATCACTCTAAGAGCAACACAAACACTTAAAAAATAATAAAAATCATAGGAATAACTGAAAACATTGTTGATACCATAAAATTTATACATGCATTCTCCCAGAAGTGAAATTTTAAAATTGATTACAAAACAGATCAATGAAAGAGACAGAGAGAGGGACCGGGGGCCGGCAGGGCGGAGGCCTCACCTGGGCGCCCAGGTCATTGTAGAGAACCTTCAGAGAGGTCAGCTGCTCATCCATCCCCTTGGGGTTGTCAGTTTGCTGCTTCTGAACAATGTGCCTTCCTGTCTTGATTACAGTCTCCACTTCAAGCTTCACTTCACTGAGAGTTTTATAGAGTTTCTTAAAAGTAACACAAGACAAATCACACACATCCTACTGAAAATCTGGTAACTGGGATCATTTCAGAACACAGCTTATACAGACCGATAGCTACAAATGAACATGGGCATGGCAGGGCTTTATGTTTCCCAGATTTGGACTCCAAAATGAGTCAAATGAAATCAAAGTTGCAAGAACTTTTTAAAATCAGAGAAGAAAATAACCAAAGAATGATTATACTTTAAAAAAACCCTCAGGTGCATTTGAAAAGTTCATGAAAGTTTATGAACACTTTTCCTACATAAAACAGGAAAATACCAAGATGAAAAATTGAATGTCTATCACCTTTAAAATTATCTATTTAAAAAAATCCTAAATGTTATTACTAGGAAAAAAAGCCAGCTCTGGCCATCTTTCTGGCTATTGGAATTTGGAAGTATCAACATTCACTCTCTTTCTAACTGTTCTGAAGCACCAGGTCTACCGCAATCAATACAATGAAAAAGTACATGACAGCCCAATACATCAAGATGGAGATGGCTGTGAGAAGTCAAGAGTTATGCAAGGCAAACAGAGCCGCCCTCCTCCCAGTCACCTTGAAGACAAAAATATTCCCTCTGTGCTGGCCTTGACCTAAAGCATCTCCCATGGCTCAGTCACATCATCACAGACCACTGGACCACATTACACATGGTCAAGGACAGCATTTGCTTTGCTGACCTCTATATCTCAGTAAATCTGACATATGTCACATGCATGTGTACACACACACTTACATATAGAAATTTATCCGGTTTATTCATTCTGCCACCTGTATCAGCTTTTGCATAATCAAACAACCTTTGACATGCAACAAATATGTGTAGATTATAATTTTGAAAAGCACAAAGAATTCATCCCAAACTTCTCTTAACAAGTGACATCTTGAGCTTCTTCATGATTCTTCTCCAGCAGGACACTAATTCTAAGACAGTGAATGCTTAGCCCACTTTTTAATTGATACATAATTGAATTTTAAAGTTCAAAACTACAGTAGTAATAATGGCCTCTAAATAATTTCTTCTTTCACATCCTGGGTTTAAACTTTGATTTAAAATTAATTTTCCTAGAGAATGTTTTTTTCTGCAATAATATTTCTGAGATGTATTTTAAGTATAATGTCTTCTTTCACATTTTAAGTTTAAACTTTATGAATTAAAATTTAACTATCCTTAAGAATGATTTTCTTTTACACTGTACTACTCCTAACATCCATTCTAAGTATGCATGGTTCTTCTAGCTAACTCAAATTTAACATTTAAAAGTTAGTTTATTAATTGCATTCTTCCAACGCCTTTCATAACTTCATTCTTCATAAAAATGATTTACCTTTGTTTTTTTCATCAGGTATATGTGTGTAAATGTATATGTATACACATACACACATGTATATACATAGATGTGTGTATATGTGCTTTTTCTTATTTCCTTATCTCATGACACTGTAATATTTGATTTTACTCTCTCCTATCCATCTCTCCTACCTCTTTTCATTTCCTTGGAGACCACACTTCTTATTTTATAAGCTATTTTTCATCATGGATCCCAAATCTTAGCACATTACAGACAAATAATTATTGAACAAACCATGTACTTTATGCTAGATGAAACCATGTTAGCTGCTGGAAAACCCACTGGACCCCCAAATCCCCCAATGGCCTCACCATACACTTGTCCAGGTGGGTCTGGATGACGTCAGGGTCCACATCCTTCACGTTCAGAACGTGGAGTTCTGCTTTCACACCATCCAGCACACGCTTGCAGTCAAGCATGCGCTGTTCAAAGTTAGCCGGCTTCTGGAAAAGCTGGAACTTTGTGGATACCTCTCTAAGTTTCCTCTGTTTGAAGAAATGAAAATAATAAGCACTTCACATCAGAATGAGATTCTCTCTCAGCAGACAGTATTAGTATAACACATACGAAGAAAGCACTGTAAAAATAAAGCACCAGTAAGAACATTCTGTAAAGGAACTCAATGAGGTTACCCCGTGTCATAAGTTACTTGACGCTCAATGTCTTGATATTAGACACAATAAAAAGCTGAGATGGTCTTGCTAGAATTAAAACTTCATTCATTTCTCACCTATTCAACAAATATAGTCAGGAATCTAAAACTCAAAATGCTGTTCCTTGTGAGCTCAGAGGGAAAGTCAATCCTGCACCCACCATTAGGGAAGTAAGTGGCGCTGGGTCCAAGGCTCTTGGCCTGCCCTGCCTATCAGCAGGCAGGAAAAAGACGTATAAAGCTAACTTCTAATCTAGCACGTTACCTCCTCTCGGCTCAACTAGAGAATCGGATTCACTGATTTGCACCCATGCAACGATTCGCAGCTGTTGCTCTGAGGCACAGTGCGCCTTCCATGCGTCCCTGCAGCCTCACTGTTCACATCAGAAAGAAGACCAAAGCCGCCCAAGCCCTCAGCTCTTGCTCCTTTTCTTTTCACTCCCCACCCATTCCCCGCCTCGTCACCTGCAGCACATCCAGCTGGCTGCCTCCTCTAGTGGTCCTGCCTTCTGGGGAGGAGGTCGGAGGCTGGGAACGTGTGTTTCTTCTCAGCTCTTCTAGGGTTAGCTCGTGGGTGGAGATCTCTGCTTGGATTTTCTACAAAGAGATTAGAAGAAGGAGAAAGTATCTTTAAGTTTTCTATAGCCATTTAGCACTGAGGACAGGCAGGTCCCTATGCAAACTTTAGTACGTTTTCAATATGATAACAATCCTGTGGGCTACAGTATATTGTGCACAGACGATGACCTTTGCCTTTGTCATCTCTAATGTTTACTGCTTATTTATAAAAAAGGAATTTTCCCCATTTCACAGCTAAGAACGTTGTCATTTCAAAATGGTGGCCATTTACCAGGGTTTCACATAGAGACCAAGAGAACTCCCAAACCCACTGCTGCCCCATAATCAAGGTCACCGTTTCTCACAGACTATCGGTTTGGGATGGCAAACCGATCCCAAAGGGGCTGGTTCTCTCGCAGCTGAGGACACAATTGCATACACTCTTTTGACGACCCAAACGCCTCCAATCTAGGGCAGTACCTGGGCTTCCTGCGGAACTTGGAAGGCGTCTATCCTCTCCGTCAGGTACGTTGTGAGCTGCTGGTCCAGTTCCCCTAAGCTCTCCTGCAAAACTTGAAGCGTGTGATCAGTGTCCTGAAGGACCTGGAGTTGCTTTTCCAAAGAAATCTGCTTGCTCTCTGCCTACATAGGGGATAAAATTGAATCATTAATCACTCAGAACAAACATAAATAACTGACTATAAGAAAACCCTCCTATGCTAGTCACCAAGGAAAGAAATCGAAGCTCTAGTTCAAGACTTAATTGTATTACTGCAATACAATTAAATAACTAGCAACAATAACAGTGAAAAGGTCCTTCTATATCTTCATATCTTATATATGCTATTATATGTATAATCTTGTAGTGAATTACTAATTGTTACTTCTGTCTACATACAGTAACAAATATAAAGATTTCCTGCTTATTAAACAGAGAATAAAACTTTGTCATTTTCTCATTTATTATACATTTAGGGCATTTCAGGAATCAGTAATAAGCCTATCATCATGAACACAAAACATAACAAGAATCTCTATCAGTAGGGTAAACATACAAATCTTTTTTCCAAGGTCTAGATCAAGTTTCACAGATGTCCATGTGCTAAACCACTATTTGCTGCACTTGTGAATGAAGCCTGATCCTACTGACGACCTAAACACCAACAGTTACTATTGATACGTGTTTGAAAGCACCTAGCACCCACCCAACCCCCCTACAGAAGAAGAGTCTCCTCTCTCTACTCGCTGAAATGAACACGCCTATTGTAATTCATTCTAGATGTTACTAAGACAGCATGGCATTTTATAACATCAGCTTATGTCGGATTCTGCTGGCCCTCATATTTACTGGAATAACACGAGTTGTTATTCTGACATTCATCTATAATCTGATCCTTAAGAAAAATTTAAGAGCCATTAGTAGAAACCAACTCAAAGACAGATTTTTTAAAAATCAAGTCCCGCTTATCAGAGTTAGGTCTACTCTTCCTCAACTAGTATTTCAAAGCCCACGACACCCCATTAATATTGGTTACCAACTTTCCCCCTGGGTAAAATTCTCCAGGTCAGCACCACGCCACGAACCCCTAATCTACACGCACGCACGTCCCAGTTCTCACCAGGCGACTCAGTTCTTCATAGCGACAGTTGAAAACCTCCAGTTTCTCACTGATGACATCATCGAGGATCCCTCCGTCAATCAGAGTCTGGCCGAGTTCCCGAATCTGGGTGCGATTATCTGCCGGATGCCGCAAAACAGATTCCAGAGACTGGACAGGAATGGGGGAAAGACACGATGCATTTATGGAGGTTAATGTTTCAAGGACCCAAGAAAATGGCCATTTATTTAACAAGTAATTCCATTTTTCTAGAAATCTGCCTAAGGAATAAGACTAGAAATAATTAATTTGCAAAAATATCCAGCATGGTATTAAAAAATACATAAAATTGAGAACTTGGCATGAATATATGATAAAATAACTCCATAAAGTCATGTTAATAATTATCAACTACACGGGAAAATGTTCAGGGTATGATACAAAATTCAAAAGCAAAATACTATAAAAAATTATCTCTAACTTATTGATTGCATTACTAAAAATAGGTACTCAGTTTTTCTACAACACACACAAAGGGCGAGGCCCTGGTTTATAGACATAACTGTGTATACACACAAATCCAATTAACCAAGGGGTTAAATGTTACTTCATATCACAGATGGGAACACCAAATTTGGAGAAGTTAAATAATTTGCCTACGTACACACAGTAGAAAGAAGAGCCCAGATTCCACCATGACTCCAGAACCTTTACAATTTCACAGCCTTCGATCTAGTTGCTATATTGCACTAACTTCCAGTGTGTATGTTAAAAAAGAAATAATAATTAGAAAAAAAATACCAAAATGTTAACAATGTTTCTTAGGGTTTGCCTTACACTTTTCTTCATTTTCATATTTCAAGACTACACATTTTATTTATTTTATGTCACTGATTTCTAAATTTATTTATTTATTTATTCTTATGGTTGTTCAAGTACAGTTGTCTCCATCTGCCCCCCCCTCCCGCACCCACTGCCACCTCCCACCCTCAATCCTATCCCCCTTTGGCTTTGTCCATGGGTCCTTCACATGTGTTCCTTGACAACCCTTCCTCTTCCCATTATTCCCCTCCCCTGCACATGTTTTAATTCTCATGCGAAGAAAATACTTATTTTTAAAATTAAGCTTTTCTGTTTTTTCAATGCTCTTAATCGCTCACTCTGCTATTTCATTTAAGATGTGAGAGCTCCTCTCCCACAGAGCACCCAGCCCCCAAAGCTTAGACACTACATTTGACTTACTTCTGACTCTCAGTCCAGCCATCTACTGGATGACTGTGAGTGGCCCTGCAATTCTGAAAGCATATCTATCCTCTTCCTCTCCTCTTTTCAAAACAAATCTATTCTCTTCATATTTTAATCCACTTAAGACACAGTTATTAAGTCACCATGCACCACACACTGGGCTGGTATCAAGAACAAGAAAAATCAGGTGCCTTTCTTGCCCTCAAGGAATTCAAGGCCAGGCCTGCAGACAAGCTCCTGGGACAGGATCCCCCACTTCCAACTCTTCCCTCCCCAGTGTGTCCTCCAACTTTCCATGTCTGCAGATAACAGAGCAGGAGCCACTGTAAACACAGTCGTAGCCATAGCCATGCCTAATGAGCAAAAATAACTTCATGAAGAAACAGGAGAGCAACAAGACATATGTTATATATCCTAATATCATAAGGCTGAGTTTCACCCAGAGAGTGGTTTAAAAAAAAAAAAAGGCTGGAAAATCACTAGAGTGTTTTCCAGTGTCTAAAATGTACTAATTAACAAATAACTAACCACTTCGGAAGGCTGAGTTAGTCGGTCCCCAATGATCTAAATATATATGATTATATAAACATTTCAGGCAATGAAAGGCAACACAAGTTCCACTGAAAACCACTGAGGGAGAAAATGTGTTTGCTGGTGTAAGGCATTATGTTCCCATTTTAACACTCATTGGGCTTCACGACAACAGGAAGAAATGCCCCAGATACCACAGGCGCCCACCTCCAGGGCCTCGTTGACAGCCTCTGTCTTCTCGGGCAGGGCCTCTGTGCTCTGCATCCGCTCCTCCAGCGTGTTTAGCCAGGTGGTCTCAAGATCCAAATAGTGAAGTAGTTCAATCCAACAAGACCACACCTCCTAGAATAGGCAAGAAAAACAAATTAAATAAGGAGCCATTTAGAGACACCTGTTTCTCTAGGGCTACATATTCTCTCTAATCAACAATCGTTTCATTCAGATAGGAATATACATGAAGATTTAGAAACTGATGCAACGGCAATTTCAAATAAAGGAAGTGAAATCTAATTCTATAAGAAATCATATTGGACCAACTGGAGGGAGAGGGAGGCAAAGAGAAACGAGCTGCCTCACTCTTTACATGAAATTAAGTTTCGAGGATCTGGTTAAAAGTCAAAAATAAAATTATATAGTTAGTAGAAGAAACCAGGAGGAAAATATTACTATTTTGCTTTTTAATAGAAAGGTACAAGCCCTCAGAATTGCAACACTTTTAAACAATTACATAAAAAATTTGAATTCCATGGGATCCATCCTATTCCAACTCAGAATTAACTGATGTAACAATTCACTGTATACTCTTTGCAACTTCTTTCCCAAATTCATATGAACATCTGCATGTGTGCAAAGAACCATATTTTAGTCCAATGGACTTATATTGTACTTGCTGTATCAGTGGCAATCATTTATTCCCCATGTTAATGGGGAGTTTGGGGAGGATGGGGAGATAAATGGGTACCCCCACTTCCTAGGAGAAAACCCTGGGAAGAACAGCCCTTCCCTACAGAGGCGGGCCTATTGGATTGATTGATTGAAGAGAAAGAGTTCCACGGGGAGCCTCCTAGGTTGGTTCTTTTTCAGATGCACTGAGAGAAGGCACATTCCAGCCTGCGTTCCAAACAAGCTCTGTGTACTGGACCAGGGGGCAGCAACTTTTTCCATACAAGGCTGTACACTAAACATTTTAAGTGTTACAAGACACATGTGGCCTCTGCTACACATTCTTTTCTGTTTATTTTGCGTTTTGTTTGTTATGAACAACCCTTTAGATATTAAAAATCTAAAAAGCACTGTTTGCTCACATGCCATAGAGAAAGAGGCATGAAGCAGATCAGCCCCTCGGGATGTAAGCTGCCAACCCTCAAATAAGATGAAAAGAGAAACGTTGTGTCTGGTCCCCCACATCTCTCCAGGTGGAAAGCAGCCTGCGATATCTACTCGGCCGCAAACAGAGCCCACTTTCTTATGGGAAAGAAAGCATGGCTATCAGATGATCAGATTTAGTCTTACCAGATTCGAGACACTTGTACCAGTGCCTGCTGTGGCAGGTGTTTATTTTGTGCTTTGTTTGTTATGAACAACCCTTTCGATATCAAAAATATAAAAACCCCTGTTTGCTCACATGCTATTCACTGACCGTTGCCCCAGTGTGTTTGAATGAAACGCCAGCTGAGGCTTTCCTGTGCCTGGCTCACCGCTGCATGTGGGTATTTGGGGCGCAGTAACATACCGTTTTCGCGCCCAGGTTGAGTGCTGCCACACCTGAACACCTGCACCTGAAGAAACTGCCTGAAGCAGCCACATCTGTGTTCAGACCTGACGCGGATCACAAGGCACTGGATTTGGAGCTTGATGCTATTGTACTGGCTAAGATTTGGGAGTCCCTGGAGAGCGTGAGTCCACTTTGCAAGTTGGAAGAGAATAACTAACTTGTGACCAAAGCATGAACTGCGGTGGATTAACAACGGCCACAAGTATTTTGCCCCTACTCCCATTAAGTGGTGACATTTTCTGCCCCCTGGAACATGGACTGGCCCTTGTGACCTGATTAGACCAAAAGAATGCTACAGACATGACTCTGTGTCAAACCGCACAGCCAGCCTCTAACTGGGCTGGAAGCCTCTGCCTCCTGCCCTTTGAAAAGCCAGCTGCCACACTGGAGAGACGCTGTACAGTGGAGAGGCCACGTGGAGGGAGCCCCGGAGGACGAGAGGACATCGTGAATGTTCCAGCCGCGCTCCCAATGGAATGCAGCCACCTGAGTGAGCCAATGTCCCACACGAGGCAGGAAGCCACCCGGCGAAGCCAAATCAAGCACAGAATCATGAGAAAAAGTTAATGGTTGTTTTGCAGGTCACTATGTTTTGATGAAGTTGTTGCATAGCAGTTGATAACTGAGGCATCAGTGTTCACATTAAAAATACAGAAACACGGTTGGGAAGAATATACACCAACTTCTGGATAACGATTACTTCGGGAGAGAGATGGGATGGGATGGAAAAGAAGGAAACAGGTTCTGTAATACAAATTTATTTTATTTTAAAAACAAGATCTTGGAAAACATGACAATAAGTTAGCATGTGTTATAGCTAACAGATGTGTCAGTAGTATGATCTCTATTCTTCTACATGTCTGAAATATTCCATGATTTAAGATATTTTAAAGGAGCCTAAAAATAATCAAGGTCATAAAATTGAAAGGCATTCTTATTCTAATTTAGAAATTTGGACTATTTCTGCCCAATATCCCTTGGTACCCTCTGACACAATTTTAAAAGTATTTCCATTGTTAAACTTCTTTTTCTTCCTTTTTGTTTCCCATCTCAAAGATATCAAGGTCTTCTCTTTTCTTTTACCTACGCCCCTTTTTGCTTGCATTTTTCCTTCTCCCCTTTCAAAGTAATTCTCTCAAATTTATTCCAAAGTACTTCTAACAGTAATTCTCAAAGCAATTTCAAACCCTCAAAATATTTATTTCACTCCTTATTTCCACATGGTCATGCCTGGGTCATAAAGACAGCTTGAAGAAATGACCCAGAGTACACGGTAGTCCCTGGTTAGCTTGCGATAATCTGGGGACTCCATTTATTATTATGAGTTGTTATTTTGGCTAGAAACACATAGGAAAACAACAACAAAAAGAGCTAAGTCAAGGGTGGTAATGACAGAGAAGGAAACATACATAAGACTATAGTAAAGTTTAATTCCAAGATCATTCACCTGGACTTAAGATTAGGATACAGAATTTTAATTTCTCAAGTAATCTTAGGTGTTTTACATTACACAATATGTTAATATGAAAGATTGAGGTTTCAAGTCATAGCTTTGTGATGAGCTAGTCCCAATTACCTGTATTTATCTTACCACAAAATAGTTTCAGAACTAGCGAGTAATGAGTGAATGCAGTTTAAATGTTGTCATTGTGGCTATTTACTGTTTTAGAATTTACCACAATATTATCATTTATTTGAGGTTAAACTGAATTTAAATTGAAGTGCTTCCTAAACTTTTTCAGTAAGATATAAAAGCCACACTAATATAAAAAATAAGCAAGGGCTTAATTTTATTTTTACAAAAGCCTCATAGAATCATCTACATTAGGGGTATCCAATTTTTTGGCATGTCAGGGCCACACTGGAAGAAGAAGAACTGTCTTGGGCCACACATTCAATACACAAACAGTAACGAAAACCGATGAACAAAAAAATATCCATACATGATTTTCATGATGTCTGCCACCGCAGATGAGCAAAAAAGTCCTCACGTAATAACCCTCATTATGCAGTGGCCCTTTCAATAATCTTTTAAAATCACTGAGCAAGTCCCAAGTTTGTGATCACTAACATAGAAAAAGCACATATCTAAGTAATAAAACTTAGTGTAAACTTAGTGATAAGCCTAAGTAATATTTTAAGTGAATTTACAGTTTTGCGTTCACAGCCATCCTGGGCTGCATGTGGCCTGGGGGTCACAGGTTAGACACCCCACCCTACACCTTAAACCCAACAGCTTGAGGGGGTGATGGTCCAGAAAATGACCAGCGTATTTAAGTTCTGCTTTCTTTCGGGTGACTCTCACTTTAGATGCCACTCTAAGTAACTTAAAAAAAAAAAACTCTCAGTGCATGTCTGCACACTAACCAGGCAAAACAAAACAGATGTTCACAGTATATTATTCTAGAATTTTAGGACTGAAACAGACCCTACGGGTCACCTGTGATATGAAAACCTTGGCTTTACATATTTCAGAAAGTCAAGTCTGAAGATACTAAATGACTTTCCCATGACCCTTCCATTCACTGGGGGCAGCTCTTGATCTCTCTCTCTTTTTTAAGCCCTGCTTCCCTTTATCAACCTATTACACAAGAACTACTTTTCTTTTATAATCCACTACTGAAAAACAATGGGATTTTTTCCCAATTGTTTTTACAACTGGGAAAATAGTCAGTACGTTACAGAGTTCTGGTCTCATACATGCATCACTGGAAAAATAACTTACCTCTAGCGTGTGGCACTTTCCTCGGATTCTATTGCAAAGAAGTTGGTAATTCTCCAGCACAACATTCAGCTCAGATGTCAACTCCTGGCCACCAGAGGGCACTTTTGCAGCCAACAACTTGATGTTGTCCTTAAGAATCTTCACTCGCACCTCCTTCTGCAACACANCCCAAGATACAGAAACAGTCAGTACATTACAGAGTTCTGGTCTCATACATGCATCACTGGAAAAATAACTTACCTCTAGCGTGTGGCACTTTCCTCGGATTCTATTGCAAAGAAGTTGGTAATTCTCCAGCACAACATTCAGCTCAGATGTCAACTCCTGGCCACCAGAGGGCACTTTTGCAGCCAACAACTTGATGTTGTCCTTAAGAATCTTCACTCGCACCTCCTTCTGCAACACATCCTCTTTCGCCCTCTGCTCCAAGAAAGGATGGACTTGAAAACTGTCTCCCTTTCTCACTAACCAATTTGTTTCTTCTTAAAAATAACTAAACCAAAATTAAAACATCTGCATGATTCCGACCACCTCGTTTGGAACACTATTTAGGTAATCACCACGGGGAGTGGTTTTGAGATAAGAATGCTAACTCCTTACATGCTCCAACAGACACAGTCCTACATGAACTATTTCCTTCACTAACAGGTAATGTTAACTTAACCTAAGTCAGCCTCAGTTATGTTTACGGCCATGAGGCATTTTCAAAGTCTGGGCCCGTGATAAGAATATGAGTTCATTTGAACTGACCACCAGAGTCCTGAGCATATCAGACTGAAATAAAGGCCTGTTCACAAAAACTGAGACGCACCATTGCAGAGGTGTCCTTTAAAAATGACTCGAACATATTAGTCCCTCCTGGGACACAGGTGCATCTACCCTCATGATAGTGAACTGCATTTCAAGGAGCATAAAGTTATAGCAGAAAGATCTGACCTAGAAATAGCCTCTTTCCTGACTCCCACCGCACACTTAGGATACAGCCCCACTTTCAGGAAAATCAACCAAATACAGCTTTTTACTTTCTCTTTCAGCTTTCTTTACTACTTAATGGTTTTAAACTTTCCCAGGTTGGATAAAAATAATTAAGCATAGTGGTTTTTAAAATCCTAATGGTTGTTTGGAAGAATAAAAGCAAACAGAACATTGCCCAGTCAAGGGTGTGAATCTTATTTTTCTAAACTCTCGTGCCTGGAGACTTCTGTGAGCCCCAAACAGCAACGCCTGTGGTGTAAGAAAGTGACTAAATGAAATAAGGTGGTTCTTACCACAACGGGCTACCCTTAAAATACCTTATATACTGAATAGTTTAAAAACTTTCCAAAAAAGCTGCACTAAAAACAGGATGTTTTAAGGAAAATACTATAATTATAATGAAAGTCCCTACTGTGTTTACTAGTATTCATACACAGTAATCCTTGGATGAAATCGAACCCTTTTTTAAATATGTGCACAGAGGTTTTTGCTGTGGTTACATTTTGAAGCAAGTTAACTTTGGCCTAAAACGTTACATGTGTTGCTTAATCTTATTTTTAAAAATAGCCTTTAATCATTATCTCCTTTGGCTTGAACACTACAGGAGACTTGAAGCAGTGGTAGAAACTTGGGAATGATGCCCAGTTCTCTCATTATATTAAAAAAGAGAGTGTTCAAGACTATCGACGCAGGAATATAACTTCACAGGCAATACATCCTGCAGCCCAGACCGACACCAAACCCCATGCCAACGTCCCCACTCCTACCTACCTTCACAAACAAAATTTTTATATTCACGTGTGCCCCGTGTGTAATAGTAACTGGAAGAACATATCTGATGAAATAAGGATGAACCAGATTGGAAAGGCTTTCTTTTTCCTAGTGAAAAATAATTCTTCCCGAAAACTTCTGGAAATAGTGGTGACGGTTGCACAATAGGACGGATGTGAGTGATGCCACTGAGTTTCTGAGCCATTCTCCGTGGCTCCCAAAGTTCTAACACAGGAAAACATCTCAGGGCCCTTCATGGATTCGACTCATGGGCCAAGTTGAACTTCCTTTCCCTACAGAACCACTGTGGCTACCCTTCCTTATTCTCAAGTTTGAAACCCCACTGTGAAACTTTACACGAACAGTTGACACTTGAACAACAGAAACAATCAAAATCACGTATAGCTTTTTTCCTCCCCAGAACTTAACTACCAAGGGCCTACTGTTGACCAGCAGCCTTACCAATAACATCAACAGTCAATCAACACATATTTTCCATGCTATACATACACTAGAGAAAATGAAATTTATTAAGAAAACTATAAGGAAAATACATTTACAGTATTTATTGAAAAAATCCTTTGTTTAAGCGGACCCATGAAATCCAACCCTGTGCTGTTCAAGGGTCAACTGTACAGTCACACTTTACAGCTGAACAGATGACTAACTGATTGATCGGTTTTCGAAGGGAGGAAGGGAGAGAGCAAGCCTGCACCCGCTGACTGCCCCAGCCTCACCTTCATTTCCTCCACGGCACTCTCGAGTTCTTCCGGTGACTTGTACTCAAAATCCCTCTCCAGGTACTCTTCTTCCGCCTGAGTCATCCATTCCTGCATCTCTGCCAAGTCTTTCTTCAAGTTCACCACTTTTTCCTGACTTTCAGACAGCCTACTTTTCTGAATAGTAATCTACAAAAGAAAAGCCATTTACCCAAATAAACCAATGTTACTACAGTAAATGTGCAAGTTTCTAACAGCTAGGGACACAGCGATACCCCGGCAGAGAGCCTTCCATTTCAAAATTCACATAAAAGCCTTTAAACATTCTGAGCTGATGTGAAATATAAGCAATAATGAAAACAATAATCATACCTGGGATGATTTACTAGTTCACATTTCAGTTATTAATGGGATCTGGAAATATCTATCATAATTTTGAAAATGTATAACTTTTGACAAAGTAACCCCAAATGAAGGAATCTAACCTACAGCAATAAAAGAGTATATTTCAAGAAAATCTACAGTAGCATTGTTGATTACAGGGGGGGAAACCCTAAATGCAACCAAAATACCCATTTTTTTCCTTTTAACAGGATTCTATGTTAAGATTTGACTTTTAAAAGCAGAGGAGGGGTTTCTATTTCAGATGTTCATAAAATACTAGTCTGTAAAATTCTGGTTTTGATAATTTACTTATATGTTCCAAAGGGACACAAAAAAAAAGCACATCAGAAAGCAGGTATTTTTCTGAACCTGGTTCAATAACCTGGTTAAAAATGTCAGAGAAGCCTAAAATACTTTCAGAGACATCCTTCCTCTAACAACAAGTTCACTGTCACTACGGGAGAAGACACCGTCCACAGAGGTCAAGCTCATGTCACAGTTCCACCTCCCGCTCAAGTTCAATCACACGGCAGTGGTCACCCTGCCAGGGCCTGCTCGGCTGTGAAGCTGACAGTGACCCAAGGCCAGGACAGGAATCAGATGGCTCTCAGGAGAGCAAGAACCCACACTTCAGGGCTTTCCTGTTGCCCCTTTCCAACAGGACCGCTGTCCTAAAAATAGGAAGGGGTCAAACGGGAACTTCAATTTCTTGGCCAGCGTGGTGCTTGGGGAGCCTGCTGCCAGCGGCATACACAGCCCTGGCCCCAGGCCTGGCTGGTTGGCTGTTTAATCTGGTCAGCTTTAGAACAATACTCACATGTACAGGTTTCTTGGGCCCCACTTCCAGAAAATTCTCTTTACTAGTAGTTTCTGGACACCAGTTAGTAATGTAACTTTCATGGGTCCATAGGGAAATGCAAAAGATAAAGTCACTGGCCAACTTTTGGAAAATGAAAAGCCCTAAATTATAATTAACTACCCTGAAATTACAAATTTCCTATTTTCTCTCACTATAATATTCTTCCTTTCATGAGATCATGGTTATATTAATAGATAACATAGTTTTTTTCTATTGGTTTTATATGTCTGTCTCTTCTTAGCAAAATAAAAATTTGGCCCTAAGATTTTATCTAAAATTTTCTCAACTTCTTTATGACTTAGCAAAATGCAAGAGACTGAGGGGTTGCCTCTTCATTGAGGGCACTTAACGTCCATGCATTTATTCCCATATGTTGCATCAGTAGCAATTCACAATCAACTCTATGTTCTCATGTGTGTGCACAGACACACGAAGAGGGACAGGCACAGATCTGATCGGAGCCTCTGTGTCTACATCTACATGCATGTACACATGTACCTACCTCCTTGTTCCTCACTGCCACTTCCAAACCACGTCCCCTACTTACCCCCCCAACACCCCATTCAGCATGTACAATCAGACTGTAGCACACCAAGAGGGATTTGAATTCGGCTAACTTACTAGGTGATACTACAGAATATTTTCTTACGTGTGGTAATGGTTTGGTGGCTTGTGTAAGAGTGTCCTCATTCAGGGGAGAAGAATACTGAAGTATTTAGGGCAAGAGTGTTGTGATAGTTTCAACTCTCTGTCAAACGTACTTCTGGTGAAAAGTACATTTTTCACCAGAAAAGAAAGAGTGTGTGTGTGTGTGTGTGTGTGTGCATATGTAAAGAGAGCAGGGGAGAAAATGGGAAAGCAAACATGATAAAACATGAAAAACTGCTGAATTTAGGAACAGTTATGTGGCTGCTCCCTCTACCATTACTTCAACTTTTCTTTAGGCTTGAACATGTACAAAATAACCTAACCTTCCAGAATGGAAACTGTCATGCCACCCGTTCCCACAGAAGCTGCTCCTCGAGTCTTCACCACCAGTAAATGGCACCACAGCTCACACAAAGTGGAGGTTTTGCTAAAGTCCTAACCTGTCCTCGACGGTTCGCTTTTTCTTACATCACACACCCAATCCGTTACTAGGCTCTCATCGCTATTTACAAAACACAGTCCAAGCGTAACCTTTCTCATGACCTGCACCATCTCCCTCATCCAAGGAGCTTTCTTCTCTCTCCCAGATGGCAATAACCCCCTGCCTTTCCAGAGCAAATTATCCAGATGGAATCAAGATCGACCTTACAAAATCCGTCCCACGCCACTTCCCTGCTCAAAACTCTGAAATTGCTTTCTGCGTGAAGTTGCCCTTGAAATAAAATGCAAAAATCTCTGTCTCCAAGGCCGCCTACAATCCTCGCCCAAGTACCTCCTCACCTCGAATCTCACCATCCCTAGCCCACTGAGTCCCCTGTTCATGCCGTTCCAGCCTCAGGAACCTTCCTTGTACTTTATCAACCACACCAAATGCATTCCCCGAGGGGCCAACTGGACAATTAGTACTCTCTCTGTTGTCCAAACTACAGGGGCTGTATAATCAATTTTATCACTTTACTCTACTACTTGGAAACAGACAGTAAAGCAGAAAAACTTACCTCTCTGCTCAATTTCTCCACTTGGGTCTGGTGGTCAACGAGTTTTGTCTGCACCCAAGTTTTGATTACAGCAACTGGGCAACTTCGAAGGGTAGTCTCTATTTCCTTCATATCTTTCAGTGATGATTCAATTGCTTCTATTTCATTAACAAATGCCTGCACACATAAATTAAGCCTTTGTTGAGTTCATCCCCATAGAAATGCATACCACAATTATAGTTTGTCTGCTTTTACCTCTGCAAATATTATAAAAACAGACTGCTTGGGAGTCAAAACTTCTAACTGCTTCAAAAACATTGTGCTTTATGAAATTCAGTTCACCAGGGTTCTTCATCTATCTGCCAAATTAGATTAGAAATACTTGACTCTCAGCCGGAAATACCACTTTAAATTTAGAGAAGCCTAATGAATTCACCAAATATAAATTATATGTGGTATTACTGGGAAATTGCACATGTTAAATATATTTTTAAAGCTGTGCCATGTGGCACAGTAAGAGCAATGTACACTTGGTAACAATGCCTCTAAGATGGTCAGCATAACATAAAAGAGCAGTTCCCGCCGATGAACTACAAGGCTCTTTGTTCTCTCTACCCAAAATGCTAGGACCCTGGCCAAAAATAAATGTAAATAATCAGTCATTTTTTATCAACTCTAAAGTCAAACAAGCTCTACAATGGAAGCTATTTTATCTCAGTCTATTGTCAGGTCCCATTCTTACAATGTTAATAATAGCAGCAAATAATGAAGGACAAGAAGCACGTGCCGTTCGTGGCAGCGGGCTTGCTGGGCCACCGGGACTCACTCACCGAGCACCGGTCCAGCTGTCTCTGCAGCCCCTCGGCATCTCCTTGGGCAGCCGGCTCGGCCATTAAGTCTTTCACGCCCTCCCTCCACTTCTCCATGACTTTCGAATGAGCCTGAATCGAACACAATAACCAAGGAGGATATGACTCAGCGACCTTCGACCTATGACATCTCAAAATCTATTGCTACTGGGAAAAATGGCAATTTTTCAGATCTTTGATAGTATCATTTTTATTTAATTTCTTTTTTTAATGTTCCTGTTTTGAAAATCATGATTTTTCTTCACAAGTGACTAAAATCCCCACAAGATGACAGTTTCCTGATCATTCTAAAAATTTCCAAAACACTCCGCAGCAAGCCAAGCTATTTTGCCTAAATGTAAACATGTATGATTAAAAATGCAAATGACAGGAAAAATGCTTTTCTTGGTAGAATCAGGTAAAAATCTTCTGTTTTTATATAACTTGAAACAAATTTCTCCCAAAGTTACCTACCCATGGCAGAAATTATTAAAGAGCGTGCTGAAGGGAAGGAAACACACTGGTCTCGGTTCGGATTTGGATGCTGTCATCCCAGAACCCAGGACAGACAGTCCGCTACCCGGCTCCCGTCTCAGACAAAATGCATTAACCCCCGCACTAACCTGGTACTGTGGGTGGTACTGGGAGGTCTAAAACAAGTAAAAAAGGAAATATGCGGCAGTGAGACAGAGACTTCGGATAGGCAATGACACTGGAACTGGCTCTTAATGCAAAGAAACAGGTCCGATTTGATCTCTGACACTAGAGTAAAGGTCGTTTCCCTCTGAGACTTCCCGCCCCATCACCAGTCAGTCGACTTCCTAGCTTCCCTTGTACTTAGCTGAGTTTATTTCCTTGTACCGTCTTCAATTCTTTGCGTCTCATGCAACGCCAGGAATAACGACAGGTTTTTCTATCCTATCCGAAACCACTTCAGGTCTGAAGGCAGCCACCGTGTCTTCCCTCAGCCTTCCACTGGCTAAACACTCCCAGTGCCTGCCACGATGGCTGTAGGATGCGATGTGCACTCGCCACTCTGATCTACACATTCTGACAACCGGGCCAACTGTTTCATGCCCTTACAGCAGGCCACACGGAACCGTGCAGTCTCATCTCTGTAATGCAGGAATGGACGACAACGATGAAACCTAACTGGTACTTCGTGCGCCGAAAAGTACATTCATAAAATGCCATCCGAAATCGTTTTATTTTTCCTATTGCAGGGTTATTGTCTTTCTTTTGTGTTTTACTGGACTGTTTATAGACACATCATTCACAATAGCATGGTTAGCTGAAACTCCCGAATTCCCGTGACTTCCTCCAAATTACATTTCCCCATCTCATATCGCTAAACTGGCTTCTGTCCTAAATTCAGGCGTTGATGGTCAGAAATAACAAACTTTGTCTTGTGAGTGCACAAAATGATTTGAATTTTTAGTCGTCTCTCCACTTTCATATCGGCTAACCTCCCAGCTCTCTCTCACGTGCAAACCTGGAGTGAGGCACCCCTTTTCCATTGAGTTCTTGGGAGGGCGCTGGGGTTTTCTCGGGTGAAAAATGACGACAATGACAGTGCCTACCTGAGCATCCCCAGGAGGACACCAGGTCATTCATTAATCGACAGATTTTTGGCTTAGTTTTCAAAATATGAGCATCGACCTAATGCTAGCACATCCAACTGGCTTTCAATCTTTCTCTTGCGAGGTTGTAAGACATTTTCTCAAATACTTTACTGAAATTGTGGCTTGCCAAAAATGATGGTTTGTAGCATTATTTGAACTAAATGAGCAAATATTTTAGTTCAGTGAGTCCATGAATCTGTGATTCTAAAAATCTAATATCCCTCCTCCAAAAAATAAGTGAAAGAAAGCAGTATTTAAAGGAAATGAGTGCGGGCAAGGCTTATTAGTGACATCCAAGCAATTCCTGGTGACAACACATTCTTTCCTAACACACAGAAGATCTCTGGTTGGTCATTTATCGATAGCCAAGAACGGACACAAATCTTGCTTCAGGTTTTTAGCTTCTAAAAAATAATGTTCCCCCTCGATTAAGACATTCACCGATCTCAATTTTCCTGGTAATTCCTCACAAGCGGCACGGTGTGACCTCAAGATCACAGGTAAAGTTTCATGTGCCTGGGGAAGTAGATGCAGCCGCACCTGAAGGATCTGTGGAGCTTTTCCATCTAACTCAGAATTCAGGCTCTAATGCATTGTCAGTAACGACCATTCCACACTTTCTAGTTTGCAGGGCCATTCTCTGATGAGGAGGCAAAGCAAAAAGTGCCGACAAGGTGAGGCCTTTCTCATCCTATTAGACCTCCTCCCTCATCACCCACAGGTTTGAAAGCCCCTCGTTGGGTACTGCACTTCCCACAAGCTCCCTTCCCCTCACCCGCCCTGTCCTCATCGGCCCAGGCTACACTTGCTCTTTCCTACCACTTTCATTGCTGACACATCTTCCTTCCACTTGCTCCGGCGTTCTAAGATCTCACCACAGAAGACTGCTGAGAAGGACATGGTCAGAGCAAGGTCAGGTACGGTGTGCAAACACACAAATGTGCAAGAAGGGAGAAAGTTCACAAACACCCTTCGACTTCGTGGAGGACGCTGCCTGGTGAAGTTGTTGCCACTTGTGCTAATTCCCATTCTGAACTTTTTAAGCATTTGAGGCAGTGTTACTGCGACCTAACTGGCGATCCATTAAATCTAGTTTTGAATAAGAAAACCAAGAGTCTCCGGGGCCAAGGGTTTTTGACCTTCATATGGAAGCGTTTTGTTCCAAGGAAGTTTCGGTCATAGTCAGCGTTGACTGAAGCCGTGGCCTTGAGGATCCCAGGTGCAGGCATGAGAGGACATTTGATGGCACCAGCTCCCCTCCTTCCTCCGTCCCTCACACACTCGGACCCATATGAGCACGCCCAGGTCACAAACACCTGTGCCTTCTTTCTCACACTTCAGCATCTGAAAAGCTGTTTTCACTATGAAAAATCCTGCACGTAATCCTGACCGGGCTGGCTTGGAGGAGATGCCGTGAGCCCCCCCAGGAAGACAAACACTAAGGTCTGAATTCCAGGCTCAGCACTTTTCCAGCCATGAGGCCAAGAGAAACTAATTTCTCTTCTGAGCCTCAGTAGCTCATCTATAGCATAAGAAAAATGACAAATACCTTGCCCAGTTGTTCTGAAAAACAGAGATAATGTTGGAACAGGGCCTGGTACAGAGCTGATGTGCAATAAATGGTAGCTATTAATACAAAGATCTATGAAACCAAGTGCTTTGTGACCACCATTACCTCCATTAAGGAGTTACCACTTCCGACCAGGTGTTTATTCCCATCAGAGACTCCATAGGAATAAGCAAGGGTGAGTACATGTTTGCATAAGGGTGTTAATGCTGCCAACATTCATGCCTGTTCTATCATAAAACTGTTCAAAAGTGAGTAATTTGAAAATAACTGTTAGAGGAGCTACTACTTAGGATATTTCTAACGAGAACTGACAGAATCCAGCTCAGCTGGAGGAAAACAAGTACAATAAAGGAGGGAAAGTCCAACCCAAACAGTGCCTGGAGGCAGCATCACACACCTGCCCTATTGTGGGCCACACCAGGTGGGAGGGGTCGCTACGATCAACAGTAACTATGGGGTTGGGGGGGCAGGAAGTGGGGGCATGGGGAGCTCTGCTCACGCTCCAGTGTCTCTGCTTTGCTTGGAAGGAAAACACTGTGTCAATCCACTGGTAGTAATGTTTCCTGTGATTCAACAATGGCCCAAGTTGGTTCATCTTCCATTCTATCACATAGCAAAGTAAGTCACTGAGAAAGTGAGAGCAGTCACGTGCACGGTGTTTCTCCATCCAGTTGAAAACCACTGAGCTGATGCCCTGTGAGCCCCTATTTAATATTTCCTCCACCTCCATCCACTTGCAGAAGATGAACATATCCATTGAATCAATGAATATATGAACATATATATTAAATTAGGTAATTTCTAATGTTCTATTTTCTTTGGGGGACCTCAGTCCTTTGAAAAATTATTAGTAAATTTCTAAAATAAATGTCATTATTTCACATGCAAAAAAAAATATGTCAACTGCATTATTTATAATAGCCAAGTACCGAAGCAACCCAAGTGTCCATCAGTACATGAGTGGGTAAAAAAATTGTGGTACGTTTACACAATGTATGCATTCATAAGAAAGAATGAAACCTTACCTTTTGCAACAGCATGGACGGACCTACAGGCTAGTATGCTAAGTGAAATAAATCAGGGAGCAAAAGACAAATAGCCTATGACTTCACTTATATGTGGAATCTAAAGAACAAAGAAACAAACGAAACAGAAACATACTCAGACACAGAGAACAGACGGACAGGTGCCAGAGGGGAGGGGGTTTGGAGGACTGGGTGAAAAAGGAATTAAGAAGTACCAATTGGCTGTCACTGAACAGTCACAAGGACGCAAGTTACAGCATAGGGAACATGGTCAATAATGTTGTAATAACTATGTGTGGGGCCAGGGGGGTGCTTGAAATACTGGGGGGACCACTCTGTAAAGCATATGATTGTCTAACCACTACGCTGTACACCTGACACTACACAGAATAATACTGAATGTGAACTGTAATTGAAAATTTTTTTAAATACTGTAATAAAAAATGCAAGCTGTAAGCACTATCTAGCAGCCATTGCTCACTCCAGTGTATACTCACGAATCCTCAAACATAAAATGATCACTACGATAGTTCTAAAAAGCAAAGTAGCCAATATTGCAGACTAGTAGCACCCGAACTCTATCTACACCGACCGCTACTTCTCAGAAGCGCTGGTCTGTGGCATTGGGGCAGGTGACACCTGCTGCTGAGGTCACTGAAACAGTTCCCTCATCCTGCCACAACCCCTCTCCCAGCCCAGCCCCTGAGCTGAGGGTGGCGGAAATCGGAGGCTTGGCAATGCTGGATTTAAGGCAGCAAGATTCCAGGGCACACAGCTACCTCCCTGAGTCTTTGTTTACAGCTAAATTCTTGGCACGTTACTTGGCTCCTCCCTTGCTCTGTTGGAATGTCCACAGCTTTTGAAGCAGTCCGTTTCTCACCCAGGACACAGGCAACAAGAATTGAGAAACCAGAATTCAAACAGTAACAAGGTAACAGGGGTTCTGTTTTCTTTGGCTTGATTATGTTCACCAACCTCAAGAACACTCTTTAAAAGTGTTACCTAATTCAGAAAGGAAGACCAGCAATGGCATTGCTACTACATTTCCTCATCTGAAACTAGCAGGATTCTCAAATCTCAGGTGGAGAATGTATCAACAGTCCCTTTAGTGAAGTGGAATGTATTCAGAATGAGTGGGAAAAAACCCTAGAAGATAATCGTATCAATTATCCATTACCTAGAAAGAGTTATATCAGCCGCACTGCTATATGGCGTATCACTCTTAGAAAGCAGTTTCATTGTGTATTTCCCCCTCAAGCGACTTCCCCACTAACTCCAAAACCTGGTTCTGCAGGTCCCAGAGCCCCAGCACACACCCTTCCTCATCGGGTCAGAGCACAACACACAGTATGTTCAGCTCGCGTGAGGAAAGGTGTGTGACTGCAGAGGGGTCCTGCCCACGACAGAAATAAGGCATTTAGGTTTTAGAGATCCAACCCCATCAGAGATGGTACAACAGGGTAAGAGTCTGAAGGTACCTCCAAAGTAGTTGTATTCACACCTGTGTCCTGGCTGTAGGCCTGACAAGGTTCCTATCCTTCAAGAGCCCATGCGCTGGGGGAGGAGAGACCAGCAGGTGCAGCCATAATAAAGGCTGGCCTGAGATGGTACTTGTGTGAAGGTGCAGAATGTCAGCGGAGAGGAGGCAGCTGTGGGTGGGGTGGCAAGCAAGACTGAAGACTGCTTGTAGAAGCTCACTCTTAAAGGATGAACATGGCCCTGACCAGTGTGGCCCAGTAGGTTGGGCTTTACCGGCAAAGCAAAAGGTCACTGGTTCAGTTCCCAGTCACGAAACATACCTGGGTTGTGGGTTCGGACCCCAGTCGGGCAGTGTAGAAGAGGCAACTGATCGATGTATCTTTCTCACATCAGCATTTCCCTTTCTTTCCCCCTCCCTTCCCCCTCTCTCCCTTCCCCTCTCTCTAAAAAGAAATAAATAAAATCTTTTAAATAAATACACACATACACATATACATACGTACAGAAATAGTGAGCATGAGCAGAGGGGGATATAAATTTCTAGCAAACTGGTGACATTTCCCAAGAAAGGCAATTGTCCAGTGTGGTCTTGGTGCCCCCAGACTGTCTTCCCACCCAATTCAGCTCACAGGGGCGAATGCAGGCAGGGCTTTGGGGGCAAGAAAGAGGCAGGAGCTCGTAGCTAGCTGGGAAAACACTTCGTATTACCATGGCGAAGACAACAAAATACTTGCCAGAAATGTAACTCTGGCGCCACAGGAAATCAGCAGCCTGATTTCAAGGGTAAGGGGACTGTCAGGGCAGAGGTCATGTGACAGTCTGAGCACAGCTGGGAGGGGCTGGAGGAGGGGTCCCAAGAGGCCAGAGAGGTGGTGGATTTCAGGCAGAGTTTTGCCTGGGCCTTGGGGACAGTTTTGTCACCCTGCAGCGACACCTCAGTGTGGGAGACCTTGCAGGGCAGAAAGGAGATCATAGGAAGTATCTCTCAGCCTCTGAATCCAAAGGCATTATCGCTGGGGACAGGAGTTTGCAACATTTAATACCCATCATTCGTAAGAAAATCTTGTCAGTAAAATCATTGATTTTTTAATTACCTTTTCATGTACTTGTTTAGATGTTTTGGTGCCTAGGAGTAGGAGGACTTCCCATGAGGCCATTTTAAGTGCACCAATGAACGTTTTAATTGTTAATTATAGGAATTGAGGTCATTACTTCAGCATGGAATAGATTTTTCTTTTAAATTTAAGAACACATTTGGCCATAACACTGTGCAAAAGAAGCCAGCCGTGCAGACAAAGGAAATGCAGGCACAGGAAGAAAACGCTAAGTGCCGACAGATAACAGAAAACTAAAACCTGCACACACCAAATAACGGGATTGCCCTACGCCTGTTGGTGGATGGTGGAGCCAGAGAGCGAAAGCTAGGAAAACACCTTCCGAGTAGAAACGTGCTGCGCCAGTGAAAAGTATCACTATTCTGAGTAATGAAAATGCATGCTCCAAGCTCACGTATTTGAATAATGTCTATTTAAATGCCCCTCGTGATGTTCCAATATCATTTATTTCTATCAGGGTGGGAGAAAAATGATTAGAATTGGTGCTATTCATAAACTTCTTTTTTTACTTTGAACATGTAAACCTCCAGCAGGGATCAGTATTAATGTGTGCTGCCACCAGGCAAGGAACCGGGGCTGGGGACCACAGGACGCTCGCTCTCGGTGCCTGTTTTAAGTGCTGCCCTGTCACTCAAGTTCCCCCGTGAGTACCACCCATCTACTGCCCATGTAACTGAAAACGCATTTCAAAAAGAAGCAAGTCATCCTCTGTGTTCCTTAGAAAACTCATCATAAATTGGAATGGAATCAAAAACGTACTGTGCCTCATTGCTTAAAGACAAACAGAACTTAAATGCCTAAAAAACTATAAATCAGGGAATTAAAAGAAGGAAGAGAAGGCTAACCTTAAAATGAATATTGATTGTAATTATCTTCGGAGGGGAGAATTAAAAAGCTTTCCTAAGTGAATTGTAAGTAGTTAAGTAACAACCAATTTATTCAAACCAAATAAAGAAGTAAAAGGGTTCTTCAGAATTTAAAAGTGCATATTTCAATTTTCAAAAATGCTGGGCAATTGCTAGAGAATATAGACACTGTCAACAATCTTGTAGTTAGGACACAAAAAGTAAACTAAAAATAAGTGGATATTACAAATCTGCTACCTACCTCGATAATAGTAAAAAAAGAAATCTATCCGATGAGCATGTTCAGCGTGGGATAATTCTAATGGGAATAAATTTGGCGTGCAATCAAACTGGCCAGTCTTAGTGCCTGAATTTGCTACATTACTAACAACTCACTAAACTCTAAAGCCAGATTACTATAACCACAGGACTCTCTTTTGTGTTTTGAAGAACACTTATTATCTTTAAATTCCACATTAACATATTGGCACATGTGGAGCTAACCCTATTACACACTTTTAAGTGTCGAAAGGAGATTAACCTTTGGGTTAATCTTCGCCTGTAAATTTCCGTAACTACATCTCAGGTTTAAACTTGAAAATAAAGCAATGATATTCTGAAAAAAATGGAAAAGATTTAATGTGGCATTGTTCAACCTTGGCACTACTGACATTTTGGGCCCCCCAAATTTTTGTCATGGGCTGCTCTATGCACTGTAGGATGTTACCTGCCACCCAGTTCCCCAAAGCACTCTCGCTTCCCCGACAGTTGTGACAAACAAAAATCCCTCCAGACAGTAATAAATGTCACCTAAGCATGCAAAATCACCCCTGGCGGAGAGCCATAGATAACCCAATGCTTGGGCGCTAAACCCACATTTTAGAATCACGGATAAGGGTAATTCTGGTTTGTCAGGTTGGAAGGAAGTAGAGCTGAGCACAGACCGAAGGAAGTGGATCCACTCACAATGTTGAGTGAGCAAAACGATTAGGCTACACACAACACAACTCTCTTCGACATTAATGGTTTATGCTAATGAGAACTCAGTATAGAACTGCCGCTTACACTTAGAGAAAACCACCTCCTTCCACCAGCAGCACACACTCACACACTCACACACACCCGCTCCGGCCACCTCTACTCCTCCTGGTCACTGACAGGGCCAAAGAGCGTCCCCCCAAGCCCGGCGGCCACCATTGTTGTTCACCCTCCGGACCCTGTCACACTCATCTGGACAGCCCACCCCCTCTACCACGTGTCCTCTGATTTTAATTTTTAAAACATCATTTGCAATCATTTTTTTCTTTATTTTCAATCTTCTCACTTTTTTTAGCAATATCTTAAACACAAATTCTCTTGGGACCTAAATCCAAATATCCTGAGTACACATAATCTTTTATACATGTTCTCTTGACATCACGAGGCAGAAATTTCCTACCCAAACTTAGTACTGGTCTCATTTCGGTCACTGAAAAATATTTGTGGAGCGCCCTCTCTGTGCATCTTCAGATACGTAAGTGCATTCATTAAAAACCTACCGAAAAGACCAAGGCAGGGAGGCTGTGGGGGGACAGGCAGCCTGCAGGGAGTGTGATGGGCCATTCTTCACCCAGACCGATCCTACGGCAAAGCCGGGTGACCTGGAAACGCCACTTCTCTGACTTCCTCACAGGTAAAGGGTTAATGTTCTGGCTGTCTTACCTGACACTGACTTGACCGCCTTCTCCTTATGTCCTTACATTTACCCTTTTCTCCGCAACTTTACTGGTGCTTCTTCACCTATAGACATTTTCAGATGAAGGCCCTGTTTCTGAGTCTTCGTGAACCTCAAAGTACCTGCATTTCCAAACTGACACTGTCTGTTGAGGGTCTAGTTCAGATTTTTCAACTTCAATTGTCTAAATTCTTTTAAAAACAAAACAGCTTCAATGACTCAGCTCTCTGCTACTATCTGGGCCACGTGTACCACTCTGAGTTTCCACTGCAATCTAGTCACCGGTCTGTAGACCATGGCGGTCTGCATCCCCAAAACTTTATTTTGATCATTTTTAAGCAATTTTCTTTTACCTTTGTGCTCTCTAGCACATTCGAAGTGTATCTTTGGTAAGCAAGTTATAAATCCCAACTTAAGTACATAATAAATGTAGAACTAGAAAAAAATACAAAATACTCAAATAATAGATATTTGAATCTTACATGATAACTACTAGACTATTTTACCCTGTAATAAACTTAAACTCCTAAGAGCCTCTGAATTTACCTCAAACGTTCTTAGTTTGGGGATAATTTCTTCAAGCAAATGCAGATCTTTGGAAACCTTGGCCTTTACTCTGTTCCACTTCCCTTGAACATCGTTAAATTCTTGATTGTACATTTTTTCTACATCTGCAGAAACACTTTTCTCTAAAGCCTTTGTTTCTTCTGCAAGTTTATGTAATGTAGGTTTTTGGCTCTCAAGGATTTCATCAAGGGCCTGGAAATAAATTTTGAGAGATGAACAGTATGCACAACAATTTGCCTGTACAGAGGTAATAACATGCGCTGTGAAAAAGTAAACTTTTACAATGCATTTGACCAAAAACTGTGAAAATTCATTTAAAAAAACCAGCACAGTCAAAAACATTAAAGCCTCCCCTGCATACGCGCACACGGGCTGCACGTATAATACACATTCTCGACACCAAAGACCCTGGAACAGCACGCCCAGTGCGGGCCACATGTGCAGGGCTCACTGGTGGATCTGTTGTATCTGGTGAGATGGTTCAGAGCCATGTATCTTAAGTGACCAGGGAAGTATTTTTATTCAACACTGGAAAAGGATAATACAATCAATCAATATTGTTCATTTAATTAAAGATATTTTAGTAGATTATAAGCAGGCTGAGAATTTTAAGCTCATTACAATAGGAGAAAAATATGGGTTTCATTCCATCGAAACATTTACTATAACTATCTTTTCTTCTTGCTAGAGTGCTATATTATAGTAACTATTCTTCAAATTGTAAGAAATTTTTTACCAGTTATGACCAAAAGTGAGTAATATTTTTTAAATGGTTGAAAAAATATTTCAAAATATGAGCTATATCACAAATGACTCTAGATTTCCAAGAGCTAAAATATATGTCACCTTTTTTTCTTTCAGCGCCTTCTCCACCTTTGCAAGGTCATTCAAGACTTCCAGAGACATCTGGGCCTGATTATCTGAATCATTTAGCATATCTTGTAGTGTTTTCAACGTTTCCAAATATTCATGCCCAGGTTGGCTCTTCATTTCTGTTGATTTAAAAATACTTAGTTTAATAAAACTATATTGGAACCCTAATATTATTATACAGACCATTCATCTTCTGTAGAAGAAGTGAATTCAAATACATGAGAACTTAGGCTCTATGATTAAAACTTAAAAGGACCTCTGTTAGTCACTGAAATCACTCCACTGGCATCTGTGAGTATCAGACAGTGACATCAGTCCTGTGGACATCAGTGTTTGAAATATTAACTAACTCACTGTCATTTATCTTCATTTTGTCACGATGAAATGTCTCTCTGAAGATGGCACTACAATGTTCCTTTTATCTCGTACGATCTCTTTTTCCCTGCTAGCTACACAAAGAATAAGAGAACACAAAGGCCCCTTCAGCCGGTCTTCCCCTAAGCTTGAGCACACACTGGAACTGCCATGCACAGAGCAGTGGACACTTGTCAGAACACCACAGCCAGGCTGCCACCGGTGCTTGAAGAAACGACTGCAAAAGCCAACTGGAAGGAAGTCTACTTAATGTCAAAACCACAGACAAGAAGCACTTGCGTGGAAGGAGAGTAAGCTTATCTGGAGCACAAAGTGACGAAACCGACTAGTGTCATGAGTTAAACTAGCAGCATTAGTCACAAGAGGCAACAGGTAGAACAACCCATCGACAAAGAAATGGATACACAAAATGTGGTGTATACCCAGCATGGAATATCACTCAGCCTTCAAAAAGGAAGAAAATCCTAACACATCTATGCTATAACATAGATGGACTCGGAGAATCTTATACTAAGTGAGATAAGCCAGTCCCGGGAAAGCAAACACTGCATGATCCCATTAATGATTAATCTAGAGTAGTCAAACCCATTGAAACAGAAAGGAGGGGGTCATTGCCAGGGGCCATGGGGAAGGAGAAGTGGAGAGCTCTGGGTTAATGCGTGGAGCTGCACTTTTACACCAGGAAGAGAGCCCCGGAGAGCCGTGGCACAACAACACGAATACACTGAACACCACGGCCCTCTACACGTGGTGGTTCAAGTGGTAACGCTGGTGTCATAAGTTTTACTCTGATTAAAAACAAAAATAAAGAAACATTTCTTCATAAAGAAATGTTTCGTTTCAAGAAACGAAACATTTCAACTACCAATTGATTCTTGTCAAAAGTGAAAGCGTATTTTGTAACAGTAAATTTCAAAAGAGGTACTTACAAATACTTCACATTCTAGGTTAAAGGAATTCAACGAACGAAGAGTATGGAGCCCAGAGGCCCTTCCAGAAGAAAGGCCATGGGACAGATTTGCTCACCGATACCTGTCCCACGATTGCTGTGGGTGGGGGCACAGTTCAATGTACAGCTCTTTCACACACCTTGCCCGTAACATTACCTAACACAACACAACTCCTGACTTGAACAATAGCCTAGGAGAAAAACGATAACAGCTGAGGGACGAGTTCTCAAAACTTTCAATGGGTAACTTTTGAAAACCAGATTTATTCCAAAAGTTAAAACTCTTGAAAATTTTTCAGACTTCTAAACAGGAACAGGATTTCTTTGAAAAGAGAAGGAGGTATTGTTAGAACGTGAACCTTCCTGAGCCAACCAAAGTAACTTATCACTCTTTTTAGCCCTTAGAAATAATACTGCCTGGCCTCCTACCAGGAAAGGGAGACACAGCACCCTTTAAAAACAGCCTTAAAATCATTATATCCTATTAACACACTTTTACAACATGGGAAAGCTGTTTGCACTTTGACAGCCAATCACGGATCCAGGAAACAGTCAGAATGTACTTCAGGATCAGGAACAGTAGCAGGCACAGAGGAAAACAGAGTGAGTCTAGTTTAAAACAGGCAAATGTGCTACAGGTCTCAATACTGGGAGTAATTTTTCGTAAAGGCAACTGGAGAGGCAATAGAGAGGCACATTTACCATTCTCTAGCTGCTGCTGACGATCCTCTAAGTCCTGTTGCACAGACTGGTAGTGGCCCAGAAGGAGATCAAAGCCCTGCTGGACAAACTCTGGAGCAGAACGCCTGGACTTCAGGGCCGAGCAGCTGGCACGCACCATTTCAATTTGGGGGTGGAGGCCAAGGAGATTTGTCAGTTCCCGCTATGAAGAGAAAATGTGGTCATATTACTCAGTGAGGATGAACGTCCTCATATAGAGTTAATCAGAGCAGAATTAACCTAATGTTCACGATACAAAGAGCATCTTTTTAAATACAGGACGGGGCACAGAATTCATTCATGTGCCAGATGGTTGTCTCTTTACCTTCAAACTCAGCAAGGACTTCTGGGGAGATTCTGAAGAAGGAGCATGTTTTACCCACTCCTGCTTTGTCTTTATGATCTCCTCAAGTGCATCAAGTTGCTTAAAGTAAGTGTTTATATCTTCCTGGAGCTGAGTCTTTCTGGCCAGATCTTCCAAACGCTGAGATATATTCTTCCATTCTGATGATACCTTCTCCAGAGTATGTTTTATATCTTCAGTCGGAAGACTTTCTACACAGAAGGCATGAAAAATAAGCAGACACTTCACATATTGTGACAAAATTTTTTGGGAATTTGTTACAAATATTCTAACATATTCAAAACAATGAGGTAATGTAAGATACAAGGATCATTCAAAAGCCCCTTATAAAATAACAAAAAATATAGTTAATTATAATACAAAATAAATAAGTATACACTATGAATTATAATGCAATAATGATGATGATGCTAAAAATAACTGTTCAATTCCTTGACCAAAGTGACAGAGGAGAAGCTTGAAATATTGCTCCCAGCGTGGTGTGACTATCACAAAAGGAACACCAGCAGAGCTTAGAATTTCAGCCACTGCTTTTCTGTAGAAAGTGTGTTCGCATCCTTGGCACCCCAGCACTCTGTGAGCTTCTAGTCTAAGCCAGGGAAATACAATGAACTTTCTGAACTCATCTGGTACCCTGACATCAGACAGTAGACCCTCCGTTTTCAGAAAAAGGACAGCTGGCTAGAAAAACTAGGAGATAGCTCAAGTCTTTGGAGGCCACACCACAGTGTCATAGGAAATGCAAAATGACCAGCAAGAATCCCCAGTGCTGTGAGCAACCTGGGCAGTGCAGGAACCACCGGCCAGCAGCCAGGCCCTCAAGCATCGGCAAGCCTACTGGGCACACAGGCCAGCAAACACCGGAATATCAGTGCAGCAGATTATCAACTTTAGGAACTGATCAGAAAAAAAAAAAACCACTGTTCCATTGATTACTGACATCTTATCATTATTTTTTAACTGGGAATATCCCAATAGTTTTATTTATTTATTTATTTATTTATTTATTTATTTATATCTCCAGGACTTATTTCTCATATACAACTTCGCTTGTCTCACACTTTTGAGAGTTAGAGATTGTTCCCAGAAATAATCAAGTTATATATAACCACAGGCTTTATCACAGTCTGTCCCATAATATAAAATCCCATCCAACTATGTAAAGATACTACAAAATCTGCAAAAGTCTCTGTATCTCCTGCAGATTGAGGGCATGCAGATTGAGAAAATGGGCTTAACATCTTTATTCTCTGAGTGGGAGGGAAATACAAACAATCCTGCTTTGTAAACCTGCACCACTGAAACCCAGGGTAATGAGAGTGCAAAGAAAAAAAGGAAGTTTGACGAAAGTTCACTTATGAACCACAAACGACGCAATTTCAGAAATCTCTACAACACACTGTAGTCACGGAAATTCAGAAATGCGAACATGACATAATTTGAACATATCACCCGTGTCACTTGCTGAAGTTCACCGTCCGTTATGCAGGCAATAAAACATTAATTAGATGTAGGCAACACGTTCACACCACAGTCCAAATTCAATTACCCCTGTTAAAGAGGGTCATAAACATAACAAATTAACATTTTCCTGGCAAAGTAATAGGAACAGAAACCTAGGGTGGGCTCCTGCCAGGTCATTTCTATTCTAAGCAGGCTAAAGAATAACATCAGCCACTTCATTTTCCTGTCAGCAATTTATGTGAAACAAGAAAACCAAGCTGATAAACACAGCTATTTAGGATGAACAAGTATGGTGCCCAGGCACGAGATAGGCACGAGAACACAGGCACGAAGTAGGCACGTTAGGAACCAGGGAAGCTGAAGCAACCTTCCCAATCCCTTTTCGTATTCACTGACAGCATGTCCTGCTCCATCTACTGTGTGCCTCCAAACCAGTTCTCAAAACTTAAATTTCCCTCCTCCAAGCTTCAGATAACATAGTTTGGACCAATGTCAAATAATAACAAAAGCACCATTTGCATTGTATAACAGGAAAACTGTATGTCATTTTTTTAAATAATTGTTTTGCTCCCAGAGACCTGAGTTATAACTTTTCTATCTCTACGAAACGTCCAGCTCCTAGACGACTAATCAAAGGCAAATCAATAGCCCATCATTTCACTCGTTACCTAAAAGTGTTGAAACAGAACATATTTCTGCCACTTACTCTCATCTGACTTCATCCTTTTCAGTGATGGACTGCTGAAATCAAGGGAAATGCTTACAAAACATGGGACCACTGGGCTTATATACTTCGCCAGGACTAGTGGCGGGGGAGGTCACTTCTCTTAAAGCCAAATGCTCAGCTGCTCTATTATTTTTCTTGACAGTCTCTAGGCACAAGATAAGTAAAACCAAGCAATCAGGTACGGCAGCAGTCCAATGAAACAGGTTGTTTCATTTTTACAACATTGTGATGGTGTGTGAGGCATCACAAAACAGTTCAAATGCATTAGCCAGAACCGTCCTCTTGAACTTCGTCGTGGCGGGCTTTGTGATGGAGTAGTTGGAGGAAACCAGTGACACAATTATTTGAACATCTGTTTTATTGAAGCATTTAACATACTTTTCTGACTGAATCGGTCATTTATCTGTCTCCTTACCTACACAGACTGTGGCCAAATTACACCCTAAACACCCTCTATGTTAATTATCGGTGTTCTAGGACTTACTTCAAATTTCTAGGGAGGAGAGAGAAGAATGAAAAGAATAACTCAATTGTGCTTTCATTTCTGTTCAGCATTTCTGGTTGTGTAGCAGCAGAATTACCAGCACTAACCACAGGCAGAGAAGTAACATGCAATACTGTAAGATTAGTCTAATGGATAACATGGACAACAGTGGGGAGATTGTATTTTAATATTTGCATTCCCTCCCTAACAAAAAGCAAACATCCTTCAAAAAATGAGAAAATTAAAGCTAGAACTTAAAATTCAGGTCAATGCCCACATTTCTCAGCTAAAAACCACATCCTAAAAAAATTTAATAATAGATATTTTTTAAATAAATATAACTTGGGTTCTGTAACAAATGTATTTCCAGCCCTACCAAAGCTTTAAAAAAGGCAATGCAAGGCCCTGGCTGGCGTAGCTCAGTGGCTTGAGCGCGAGCCTGCGAAACACACGATCGCGGTTCGATTCCCAGTCAGGGCACATGCCTGGGTTGCAGGCCAGTTCCCGACAGGGGACTCACAAGAGGCAACCATACATGGATACTTCTCTCCTTCTCTCCTTCCCTTCCTCTCTAAAAATCTTTTTTAAAAAGGCAATGCAAAATATAAAAGGTTTTTTATGAAATTAAACACTCACACACTGGGTCACAAAAGTCACTCCTTTACATATCATATATTCCTTTATATGTCGTGTCATATATTCCCCGAGACTGCACTTGGTATTTTGCAAGTAGCTCTTTCACATGAACTCCATTTCCAGTGTATGTATTTTATAGGACGTGCCTATTTGAAGTAATATTTTATCCAATAAAAGCTGTAGCACAGGAAGCAAAGATGAAGACACAAAACCCAAAAAGGACAGGCGACCCCAAAGTCTCCCGTTTCCCAATCCCCTGCCATTCTTGCCATCACATACTGCCTCTCACCAGCTTCTCTCCCGGGCCACCNCAAAAGTCACTCCTTTACTTTACATATGATATATTCCTTTATATGTCGTGTCATATATTCCCCGAGACTGCACTTGGTATTTTGCAAGTAGCTCTTTCACATGAACTCGATTTCCAGTGTATGTATTTTATAGGACGTGCCTATTTGAAGTAATATTTTATCCAATAAAAGCTGTAGCACAGGAAGCAAAGATGAAGACACAAAACCCAAAAAGGACAGGCGACCCCAAAGTCTCCCGTTTCCCAATCCCCTGCCATTCTTGCCATCACATACTGCCTCTCACCAGCTTCTCTCCCGGGCCACCTCCTCCACCAGTCTTGACGCTCTAAATCTACCATACTAAGGGCGGGCATGAGGGAAAGTCACCAGGCAGACTCGTGAAATTACCCGACGAACACACCAGACCAAGTCTAGTTCCTACACTATAAAGTTGGTGCAGAAGTGAAGAATTTACAATAGTAACTAACCTAAATTCAGCACACAATTTATTATAATTATTGAAAGAATCAGCATATCAGGATAAAGTACAGTCTTTATCCTGACTATATGAGGGTCCTCATAGTATCCTATTTATTGTGTATCTATTTACAACTTTTATAATAAAACTTTAAAAATAAAAAGACTGAAAATTACATCTTTGAAGATTCTTGTCAAACTAACATTCCTAACTCTGCTTCGGGGTCTGTGGCTTTTGCCAGGGATAGGTATGAGAGAAACAGACCTCCAAAGCACTTACATCACGGACTACGGAGTTACGGCTTAGGAGAAATGTCTTCCAAAGCAAAGAAAGAATCGCACACAAAATTACATCGCAAAAGCCTTCATCTTTATCCTCCCCAGAGTCACTGGGTCTATTTCAAAAAGAACAAAAGAAAAGGTTTTGTAATTTTGGTAAAAATTTCAAATACAAATAACATCACGCCCTAACTGGTGTGGCTCAGCGGACTGAGCACTGAACTGTGAACCAAAAAGTCACCAGTTCGATTTCCAGTCAGGGCACATTCTTGGGTTGCAGGCCAGATCCCCAGAGGAGGCTCTTGAAAGACAACCACACACTGATGTTTCTTTCCCACTTTTTCTTTCTCCCTTTCCCCTCTAAAAATAAATAAATAAAATCTTTAAAAAAATACAAATAACATCAAATTTAACTATAAAAAATACATGTAGTAAATTAATATAGTATACTAAAAAGAATCAAAGAATTAAATAACCATAATGAATTTACCCTAAAGGAATGTCATCTCTCCAAAGAAAATTCCCAATATATATATATAACCCCAAAGGAAGGGATTTTATAATCTTCCACACCAGTGGGAGTTGTTTTGCTGAGGTATCAGTGTGAGTGCCTTGATCCTATCTAACAGCAGAACAACTCTGCTTTTATCAGTTTGATATAATCAGCCTCGGCACAAGATTTCCTTTGAAAAAACACGGCTGACCAAAATGTTTCTGAAAACCATTTTCTAGCAAAGAGTAAGAATATCAAAACATGTATCTTTGATTTGTCAAACTGTAAATATTATTCAATGCCATCATCTAAAAACACATATAAGAAAAAAAAATCAAGCATCTCACCTTTTCCCATTTGCTCCAGAAGGATTTGTCCAGTTTGGGTTAATTCAGCCACTCTGGGGCTTCTTTCTGTCTTCTCCTTTTCCAATCCCTGGAAATAAAGTCTCACTGTAAGATACTGCAAACTTTCTTTTCAATGTAATGCTGATGCTATTTTAAGTTTTAATGTTTAATGGCCCTCCGACATTCTCTTTAGATGTTACAAAGTTTACCTAAGAGAAAACTATCACACAACACCATGCAATTCCAGATGCCCTCCAGAACACCAGAGATAATTAAACTTTAAAAGGTAAATTCAAACAAACATAAAGCTTTGGTTTCTTTTTAAGAAAAAAAATTGTACAGTATAATTATGAGTTCCTATCAAGAGGAAATAAGTACAATTAGTGTTTTAGACCCGAGATATCTGTCTATTCACATATATAGGCCACACCATAAAATTAAGAATTTGAGTCCAATGAACTGAATGTGCTATGACTGAGATCACTGAACAAAATTCAATCAACATAAAAGAGAGATAAAAATAATTTGAGCCCCAGTATTCTTTGTTGGTGTTATATTAAGTCTAGAGTTTATTGCAAACTTCAATCACTAGCATAAATTCTTATAAATAATTATAATACACTTTAGGATCTAAACTAAAGTGTTTTATCTTTCCTGTTTTAAAAATGGCTTAGTTCTAATATTCATGTCTCTATGGTTGGATATTCTCCATGCCCCTTCATCTTAGGGACAGGGGAAGACAAATGCCATGACTTCTAAGAAAAGGCTGAACAATACCACGGGGACATAGACACATACACGCACACACCCAGTCAGTGTTTGAAATTTCTCCCATCCTCAATTCCCAACTGATACTTAACTATTAACTAACTACTCAAATTGTGTCCATCCAAACACAATCAAAACTTGTAGGGAACCCATGTTATTTCGACCAGACAACCCAGAGAAGACGCAGTGCTTCTAACTGGCACTGCCTGTCAGTACTTTCAAGTAAGTTTAGCGATCCTATTTTCACCTATACCAACTTTAATGTGGCTAAGTAACACGGCCATTTTTGTAGTCAAAGATCGATAAATAACAAGTCTAAGAAATACCATTTCTTTTTTGTTAAGCTGAGTACCAACGCAAAAAGTCAGCATCAAACTGGAGAAAAGCTATTACCTGCTTTGCACAAACTGATTTTTTTATACTTTTTATGGTAGTGGTGGATTGGACTTAGGGACTCTCCATGCAGGCACTGCATTGGTTCAAACAAGGTATTCTTTTACTTCTTTGAACAATATCCTGTTTTAAGTAAACAATACTTCATTTACTTAAAACAAGGTATTATTTACTTAAAAACAAATTAAGCTGATTTTCCCCAATTTGCAAGAAAAATAGAGATTAAAGCAATCATTAAATTTTCTGTATTTAACATTTTTATAACCATTCAGCATGTATTACTATCTAAAACAACAAAATAAATTAACTTAGAAGTAATGAAGGAAAATATAGGAATTTCCAATCATGCCTTACATAAACACACAAAACTGTTATTTTTAACCCCTCAACTATTATAGTAACCATTTGTGAAAGTAAATAGTGCCTAGATCCAACGTAATTTAATATTTTGTGGCACTTGTTCCATAAAGATCCCTGTAACTTCCATATTCTCTGCCACTTTAAGGCCTTGGAGGATGGGGTTGTAAAATGACCGTTACTATCATCTCCTGACTTTTCAGAACGGTAGGAAGTATATGAAATGATGGAACCTGGCCCTCGTGTCTTGCTCTCCTGACTCCCTGGGCCCCCACGTTAATGACCTTCCCCATCCCCTTGCCCACCATGGTCGTCACTCCGCCCACCCACAATCCACGTGCTTTACTGAGTGCTGCAAGTATGGCATTCAGTGAAAAGTCATCCTCACTTTCTAAGCACTCACAGCAGGCATATGAACAAATAATGACATCTAGGCAATATGGAAGTCGAGATGAATCACTTAATTTTTCTAAATGAGGCTAAGGGAGGCTTACTGGAAGAGAGGGCAGTTCAGTCACGTAGCACAAAGGCTGAATGAAAGGCCACTCTGGAAAAGGGCATGTGGTGAAGGCAGGACAGTGAGAAAAGAGCAGAGGGCTGAACGAGAGGTGAGGAGGCTGCACTTAGCGGTAGGGATGGCCGCCCTGGCAGGGAGGCGGGGGGCGCGGGGGACTCTGGCCCTTGTGTTTTACCCCCATCGCAATGGGAAGCCGTTACATGAGTTGCAAGTCCAGGAGCTGCGTAATCAGATTTACATTTTAGATTTAGAAACCAACAATCACGGGTGACCTCCAAATGAGAGCAGTCACAATGGAAGGCTAAGGCAGAAACTAGTCTCCACTGCTCATCCAAATACACGGAGTCGGCCAAGGTCTGACCCCAGACCCCTTCTCCAACCTTGACTCTATTACTTTTACGCACACACACCTGCAGGAAACAAAACGAGTGTGTGCTCCAAAGATCACAACACACTCGCCCACCCCTGCCTCTGCTCAGGGGCACCCCTGCCTGGTGTACCATGTGGGTACAAAGTAACAGAGCTAAGCTACCATTCAACTTGAATAGTATTTCTGTTTAAAAATGGTGTCTCTTGTCTGAATAGAATAAAGAAATCTGAAATACAGTAAACCCCCTTATTCTCAAAAGATATGCCACAAGATCCCCAATGGATGCCTGAAGCTATAAACAGCACCAAACCCAACATACACTATGTGTTTTCCTAAACACACGTACCTATGATAAAGAAGGCCCAATAAGGGATTAACAAGAAATTAAGAATAAAACAGAACAAGTATAACAACATATGGTAATAAAAGTTGTGTAAACGCGAGGTCTCTCTGTCTCTCTCTCTCAAAACACCTTACTGCAGTATACTCACCTTCCCTCTTTGGCACATCTGAATTGCCAGCATCACTACTTTTGTGCTTTAGGGCCATTATAGGTAAAATAAGCATTATTTGGGAATATGCACTGCGATAGCTTGGCAGTCAATCTGATAATGAAGACAGCTACTAAGTGACTAATGGGAGGGTAGCCTGCACACTGAGCAAAGGTGGGGCTCCTGTTCCAGGTGGGGTGAAGCGAGACAGTGGGAGATTTCATCATGCTGCTCAGCATGGCATACAATTTAAAACTTATGAACTGTTTATTTCTGGAATTCTCCAGCTGACATTCTTGGTGGGTGGTTGGTTGCCGATAACTGCGGATAAGGGGGTACAAGTGTAGTTTGTTGTATTTGGAAAGCAAACCACCTTCTACACAAAGTCATAAGTTACTGGTTACCAGGTTAAAAACTAATCTAGCTAAAAACAGAACTAACATTTAGGTCACCTTAGGAGATAAGTGTTCCTTCCTACACAACTCATAGGTTAAGGAGGAAGGGAAAACATTCCTCTTCCACACAGGGATCTGATACCAGCCAACTTAAATCAGTGCAAAATTTACTACAAAGTTATTCTAAAAGCTACGTTATTGCTACATTTATTTTAGAGGAAGTTTTTGGTTCCCATCACATCTTTATGCCAAAGTAAATCTATCCTAGTGAAATATTTTATTCACAAGTATACTTTTGTTTTATGTTTTACCTTTAACTTCTTTTTCATTTCTGAAGTCTCTTGCATCTTCTTATACTCTTTTATCTCTGTAGCCTGAATGGCCGTCTTTGATTTCAAAATCCAGTCCAACAGCTCTGCACTCACAGCGTCGAACCTAATTTGAGATTCAGACGTTAACATTTGTCATTCATTTCCTTCTATTGTTTCCCTTGGCTTGAGAAAGAGAGCAACCAAAACACTCGTCCAGCATGTGTTTCTAAACACTCCTCAAAAAAAAAAAAAAATCAGAACAAAAAAGTAACCAAAAAATACAGAAACCACACAAACTAAAATCATACTTTTACAATTGAAAGTATGAAAAGAGAAGTGATACTGTCATGTTAATAAATAAAGAAAATAAATTTTTCAATGTCGAAATTTTTTAAGAAATCACTTATATTTTTATAAATGCATGTAGATACTGAAAAACAGATTTAATTAGATAATAACAGAAAAAAAAAACAAGTACAGACATTGCTAAAGTTAATGGCTTCTTTAATTCAATAGGTTTCTGAGTTGGGCCCCCTCTATGCCAGGCTCTGGTCTGGGCTCTTGATATGAAGAAGGTGAACGAGGCCATCCCAGCCCTCAGAGAGCTTCCAGTCCACTAAGAACAATGGAGAGTAAGTACAAGAACAAAAGGAACTCGATAGGTGCAAATTCCAGGAATCACAGGATGGCTCCTTGGCCAAACGGGAGTGATGGCTTCCTGGAGTAGAACAGCATTAAGCCAAGCGTTTCCCTGGCGCAGGGAGAGCAAGAAAAGGGAAGACACACTTCGCAAACCTCAGGTAGTCAGGTGCGGCTGCCACAGTGACTACTAAGCAGGGGAGGGGCGCCGACCAGTTACTGGGAGGCCCTGCAGGGTAGGTGGAGTTGGGTTTAAACAAAGGGCCACTGAGAGTCAGTGAAGGGTTGCAGGGGTGTCAAATTCATTGTCACTGAGGGCCACATCAGCCTCGTGGTTGCCTTCAAAGGGCCAAATGTAACTTTAGGACTGTATAAATGTACTCCTTAAGCGAGAGCTCAGCACTGCTGCCAGGTAGAATAAAACAAGGTGGAGAGCTGGATTCGGCCCGCAGGCCTTGTATTTGCCGCCTGTGGTTTAAGGCCTGGGACTGCCATGATGCCATTTCCCTGTTCGTGTTCACAGAGAAGAAAGGACAAGGCAGCTACAACCAGAGAAAAGGCTGTGGTGCTAACAGGACCCAGAACAAAATGATGGCCGTGGGAGAGGGGGACTGACTTGAGAGGTTCTGGGAAGGAAAGACAAACCACAGTGAGGAGGAACAAGAGGAGACCCACTCATGGACTGCTGGCCATACAGTAATACACCAGGCCCTTTTCTACGTGTTTCATGTGTATTCTTAACTCCAGGCGTCTTTACAGCAGCCCTATGAAGTATACCCTACTATTACCCCTTTTAACAATGAAGGAACTGAGCTCTCAGGGGTGTTAAATATGACCCAGGCCACGAGGTTAATAACCGGTAGAGTTGGGACTCCACCTGAGGCCGTCTGTCCTCTTTATCGGTACTCTCTCCACAGGTCTATCCAAAACAGCTTCTGGATTCTTTTAGGTGCTTTAAGGTGAACATGGTTCTCACTGCCGATTCTTCTGGGAAACTTCAAGTATTTCTAGTGAATTGTGAATACTTGTTTTTTCATCAAGGTAAATTTTTTTTGTAAGTGGTAAGAGATTTTGTGACACTCCAGGTACATGACCAGGGGTCGGTGCGTCGCCCAAAGCACGTCCCACTTCTCCTGTCACCTTGCCAGCAGATTTCTAGTTGCACTTTCAGAGGACAGGAGCGCCACCCAAGGAGCCCACGGTGAAAATGACCTTGGAGACTTTGTCTACTTCTGTCCTCAAAGCGAACACAAGTGACTCAAAAGTTACAGGGTGTTAATGATCTCAGGTCACCTTAACGGGGATCTGCATTTGAGGAAACGGCTGCCCTTTGGTAGTAAAACAGCCACCAGCAGCACCAAGACAAGAGAAGGGAAAATAAATCCATTTCTGAAGCATGTGTTAGTACAAGCTGCACTAAGCAGTTATGTAAGGATCATATCTGATTGAAGGGCACATTTTAAGATAAGTTAATAGTGGTTTCTAAGGGTCTGGAAACCCTTTCACGCTAGGGATGGTAAAGATTCCCTGGACTTTAGGGTAACGAATAGAAACTGAAATCTGAAACCTATCCTCCAATACTGAAGAGGGACCATATGAAGAAGGGGTGTGACTCTATCTCGCCCAAGAAAGCAGAACTAGCACATGTGTGGGGACCGAGAGGGAGCCAGCTTTTCCTGGGCAACATTTCTAACAGTGACATTCCACGGCCTTCTGTTACAATGAACTGGACATCCTCAAGCCTCTGTCTGTCCAGGAATTAAGTGAAGGAATGTCTGCATCAATCACCTGGTGAACTAGAAGACTTGTCCTCACAGCTGGTTGCCCACCCAACAGACACCTCCCTGCCCACACCTCTTCCTTGCCATCCAAGTCCCCCAGAACACAACTACAGAGTCTGAAAAGGCAGGACAGCTTCAAGCTCCCATACACCAGGGCATGGACAAGGGACTGAGTCCTGGCCAGTGAAACCAGGGGAAGTGAGCCAATGTCTTCCAGGAAACAAGTTTCTCCCCAATAAAAAAAAAAGGAAAAGAAAATAAAAATAAGGAAAGAAAAACTGCCATTACTGCCCAAAAAGCAGGTCACGCAAGGACACTACACCCAATACTGCAGCAGCACCTTGGGGACCATGGGAATGACGCCCTGTGGAGGAAGGCAGAGACGAAGTGGCAGAGCGCTCAAGGGCCACCCCGTTAAAACTGCCCTACCTCACTTCTTGCACCATGAGATGATCACTGAGCTCATTAAGTCACTCAAGGCACAGTATTCTGGTTTTTGAAACAGAATACACCTATACACAAGATGGCATGTTTAAGACTTTATAGTTATAGAGTACAATATTGTGTTTTATGATAAGAAACATATACTTGGTCTTAGACCCATTTCCGGCTCAGAGCTCCTTAATCCCTTATGATTTTCTAAGTGGTGAGAGCAACCAAGTTATCATTTTTCTGTGAACGAGGTGACTTTTGGACCCCACCTAAGGATGGGAGCTGGTTGCCAGGAGGCCTAACCTTGAGATTAGAGGTTAGAACTTTCAGTCCTGCCCCCAACCCTGACGCCTGGGGAGGGGAGAGAGACTGGAAGTTGAATCAGTCACCAATGGCCAAAGGTTTCATCAACCATGCCTAGATAATGAAGCTTCCAGAAAAAAACAAAAGGACGGGGTTCAGAGAGCATCCAGATGGGTGAACAGGTGGAGAGGCCTCCGGGAGAGGGCATGGAGGCTCTGCTCTTTCCCCTGCCCTGCGCATCCCGTCCATCCCGCCCTGCGAGGCCCGTGGGTTATACCCTTTAATAACAAACCGGTGATACAGTAAGAAAAATGTTTCTCCGAGTTCTGTGAGCCACTCTTGAAATCGCACCCAAAGAGGAAGCCTTGGGAACAGCTGATTTATAGCCAGTGGGTTAGAGGCACAAGTAACAATTTGTAGGACTGAGCCCTTAATCTGCGGAATCTGATGCTGTGTCCCAGGAGATAGCATCAGAATTGAGGTGAACAGTAGGATACCCAGCTGGTGCCCCACAAATGGCTGGTTGGTGTGGAGAAGCTCTTCACCCCCTCCCCCAACCTACATTGGAACTGACACCAAAATCTACATATGCACCCTAGTTTTTTTTACAACTTTCTCTGCTTCCAAATGCACAAAGTCAGTACTGGAGAGACATGCTGCTAGGTAAACCTTGCAGAATATAAATACCCAGGAAATGAAAGGTCTATGACAATATTAACATCAAAAGCATCTTCTCTGTCTGCTGCCTTGGCTCTAAAAGTAACAGTTCCAGAGGCACATGGGTCCTGCAAGAAGACGCTATAAGGAGGAGACACAGCCCTGCCATCAAGATGAGAATCATCTGGTAAAATTGGAGTCATCCTTTGTCTGACAGAAGCCAAATTAGGGAAATCATATCATTCTAGTCAGGCAGAACTAACTGCCCATTTACCGGAGCACTGAGATTCTACCGCGAAAAGGAGAAAATAATCATACAGGCTTTTCGGAGGGTTAGCTGCTGTAGTGCACAGGTGGTAGAGTGAGTACCTGCGACGCTGTATGGCTTAACAGAGTAGCTGACATTAGTAAAAGCTCAGCACATGCCAGGAGTGATTATTCCCCTTATAAAGATCCCAAGTTTATTTTGAATCAGTAACATGAAAAGGTATTTCCTACCAAAGATGAATCCTCAAGCCGCACACAAAAATCTGTTAATGACTCTAGAAAAAGGAATTAACAAAGGAAAAATGAGAATATGGAAAAAGAATGAAGGGTGAAAATGAAGAAAAAAGACTCATTACTCTTCTGAATTTAGTATTTTTTCATTGTGAGAACAAAACGGAGAGTCGCAAACAACTCTAACTAAAGCAAAACTGTCTGAATCATGACAGAAAGCACAGATGAGGAATCATGGACAATCACATCCTTCCAAGGTAAATGACAAAAGGAAGAAAAGGGGGTTCGGCACACACTTCCGGTTGGACAGAGGTTCAAAGGCACCAGCTGAGACAAGGTAGCAGACGCTCAGGCAGCGGGAAGCAGAATATTAGAAGACTCAGGGTCGTGAGTGGTTCAGTGGTTGAATTTCCATAACAATAACTATGTCTAAATTGGCATATGATTAGTGATTAGATCACAATAAGTACTGAATACAAAAACACATTGTGTGTGGTACTGCGTTTGGAAAATTTCTCTGTCTGTTCTCACTTTTTCTTAGCTTCCATGTCCACGGGGATCTGTCTCTTCTTTGGAGGCGGGGGTGGAGGCAGTTCTTGCTTAGACCGTTTTGTGGTTACTTGTTCTCTTATGTGCACAGTCTCCAAAAGATCCTTCTGAGGAATCTGGGACATCCCTAGCTTTCCCACGGCTTGCGTCACCTGAAATAAAATCATCCGAAGTTTTATGATTTATTATAGCTGCTTTGAGATATAATGCATATGTCAGAAAATTCTTCCTTCGACAATATACAATTCAATGGTTATTAGCGTACTCACAGAGCTATGCAGCCATGTCCACTTTCCGACTCCAGGACAATTTTATCATGTCAGAAAGAACCAATGTACCCATTAGCAGTCACTTCCCACCCTCCTCTCTGTCTTGGCTCCTAGCAACAGCTAATTTACTTTCTGTCTCTATGAATTTGTCCATTCTGGACAGTTCATACAGAAAGAATCACAGTGCCTATAATCTTGTTACTGGTGCCTTTTACTTGCATAAGGTTTTCAAGGTTCATCCATGTCACAGCAGGTATCAAGACTTCCTTTGTCATCACCAAAAAAATTCCATTGTATGGATATACCATAGTTGATCCGTCCAGCTATCGAACATCTGAGCTGTTTCACTTGTTGTCTATTATGAATAATGCTGCTACGAACATTCACACTCAGCAGTTTTTTTTTTCGATCAATTCACTAAAATATTTTTAAATTAATAAGGTTTAAAGATCACTTGATGGTTTCACGTTTGTTATCAGTCACCAAGGGTTACATTACTAGATATTAATCAGTTTTGTTTTTGAAGGTCTATTAAAACTCACTTTAGAAAACCAAAGAAGATTGTCATATGTCAATTTTTTAATTTTATAGTAAACCAGGAATAAGAAACCAACTCTTTCATTTCACAAAAACTAAAACAAACCTGCACATTTAACTCCTGCTTAATGGCTCAACATACTGTTGAGAGCAACAGGTACCTGGTTGGAGGAATCTTCTAGTCTCTGAACAAGAGAATCCCATCTCTGAGTCAGCTCCTCGGAGTCACTGTTGATCTTCTTGAACGCCTTAGGGTTATCAAGTAACTGGCCCACGTCCTGGCCAATCTCACTCAGCTGGTCCAGTACTTGACGCTTCATTTCCATGTCTTCCTTCAAAATCTAGTATTTCAGATATTTGTTAGAGGACTCCCTTTTAACAGGACCTCAGCTGCCTGCTCCCCAGTCAGGAAATGCAACGTGTACATTTTACAATAGCATGTGCCCTGGCAATTCTCTAATGCTGGAACCCAAGGCTCCTGGTTCCAGATCATCCCATGGCACCATCCCATGGCAGCATCCCATGGGTATAAAACACTAACACATCATAGGCTCACAAGTCAGATGCTGACAATGGCATTTACTCACAGCCAGTCGCCGAACACTGATGCTGAGCTCCTTCTGGTCTCGGAAGTTGCTTGTCTGGACTTTATTTAAAGCCTCTTCTTTTTCAGTCAGCCAAGCTTTCAACAAACACTACAAATAATGACAAAAGTTAGAAAGATCTTTGGGAATCGTTTGGTAAGTCAATTCACTCCAGTTCCCAACTCTCTAACATTTCTATCATCACAGGCTTCACCCTTATCTCAGATAAGAAGGGCTTCGAACACCTGAGCGTGAGGCATGAATGACAAAGAAAATACATCTCTTTTTAAGACATTACTTCTCGGGTTTGCAACAGATCAGCCTGAAGTTAGCCCCACACCTGAAGAGGTAAACCTAATTCTCAGGGAGCTAGGTGGATCCGAAAGGCTGTTCAAGTCTCCAAAAAGAATCCCATTCTAACACTCAGGAAGCAGAAGGAATCTCAGATATTGTATTGTCTCAGCTCCTCATTTTAGGAAGGAAGGAGAGAGAAGCCAAGGTATATGTGTCTTGGCTAGCTCACAGAAGAGCCAGATCAAAGACCCGCACTCCAAAGCTAACGGTTTGTCCACAGCGTCATGCAGGAAAAACCGCACTAATGCCCCCGGTTCAATAGCAATTACGGTTAGGGGAGGAAGTCTGAGGATAGTCCAAAGCCAATACAAAGATGTTCAAACTTCATTGGCCAACAATGTATGTTTTTTTAGGCAGAAGGAGAGAGAGAAACTTGAAGCAGGGTTGGAAAGCAACAGGCTACATTGAGGTAATTCTTCCCAAAATAAGTGTCTGCCACAGAAACCCTTTTCTATAGAATGGAAGCTGGGGAGTCTTGGTTCTTGTTTGCAATGGAATCAGTCCTTTCTCTAATTGTTTTTTATCAGTGAATTTAACAACTATTCCCTTCCTCTACGTTCCACACGCACACACACAACAGGGTAAAGATTAAGAACATAAAAGATGAATATAGATCTTGTCCTCAATGTAGTAAAGGCAGTAAGACACACAGGAATCACTACGGCACACGATACAAACTGTAGACACCACACAAGAGATTACTTCCAGTTTAGAGACAGGAGGAGCGAGAGGAGGTTTGTAGATGGCTTTGCGGTTCTGGGTGGCTGAAGAGAATTTAAAAATAAAAGGGTCTAAAGGCATTTCATGGAAAATCCTTAAACAAGAACACAAAGGCTGGAAACAGGTGAAATGCACTCAGTCTTTCAAAAGACAAAAACAAAAGCAACGAAAACCATGACAAATCTACAGGGTGCTGTGCACTGGGATAGATGGTGAGAAAGAACCAGCTCTATTCCTGAGGCATTGGTAGCCTACGAATCAAACTGAGAATTCAGGGCTCCGGTACTGGGTACATGAAAGGAGAGAGGGAAAATCAAGATTGGAAAGGTAAGTAGGAGTCCCTTGCAGAATGCCCCCCACGCCACATACAAACTGGCCCATGCTACAGAGTTTGGAACTGATTTTCAGAGTCTGTTTTGACTCTTAATAGCCTCTGCAACTGAGTGCACAATAATCCCTTGAAAGGTTTCTAATTCAGATACAGGTGATTTGGACTCATTCCCTGCAACACGGAATTGTCTCTATACTGAGTACCCATGCTGGCTTCAGTTCCCCGTTTTTGTAAGATTCCTCCTTCCATATCACTAACAGAAAGCCCCCAAAGGTTAGTTTTGAACTTAAAATACTGGCCACAATACTAACTCCCCCCTACTTTTAAATACTTTTATTTACCAGAGTAAAATTCTTTCCAAATCTTAAATTATTTTGCTCAGCAGAAGAGTAACACAATGGTCTTCCCTGGCAATCAATGTCTCCTATTGTCATTGTTAAGGTGAAATTGTGCCTATTTGATGTTACGCTTTGGCATGAATACAAGGGTCTAAGTAACTAAGTATTTGAAAAGTGAACCATAAATATTTCAGGAAAGAGAATCGGGTCCATTGTGTGATTCTTAATAGGAAGACTGTGCCCAGTGGTTGGGGACAGGGAGTAGTGATGAACAACTTACAATGGGACAGATTTTGCACCCCACTTTCTAAGATGTTATGTCTGCACCATGTTTGGTAAACCACAAAACATCCCACATTTCTTTCTATCACCTGAAAATAATATAGTTTCTTTTTGTGGGTGGAAATGAAATGCATTTGAAAAGCACCCAAATAGACACCCAAATGCATTTAAAAGCATCCAAACGGACACCAAACGGGCAGTGGGAGTGGAGTATCTGCTTGTTTTCAAAACCACAACAGTTTGGTCTTTTCAGAGAGAAGTTTTGTTTATTTGCACTCTGCCTTGATGGTTGCTTTTTTGGAAGAATGGAGGTGGGCCAAGGGCCACCCCTCCAACTGAAAACTTAAGGTGGCAGATTTGAGCCAAAGGTTCATTTACTATGGCAACCCTCAGTGGGAAAATATACCATTAACAAAATGTTGAATCAATGGTGCTGCTAAATAATGTTTTCTAGTTAATTTCATAGTTATTCTGTTTAAAAATTAATAAAAATTCTTGTGACGTACAGGTCACAAAGTATTGTGTGTATTTGTTTAGCCATTATTTATTAAGCACAAGCTATGTATGCCAGGCACCATGTGGATACCAGTTCAAACACATTACCCACCACAAATGCAATGAAACTATGATGTCAAGCCAACCCTGAAAGTAGCCTATCTAAACACTAACATTCTGAACAGTAAATATAGCTGTGACAAGGAGCCATATAATACACTCTCTGTGAAAAATCTTCATGAAAATGGATACAAATCTGACTTGAAAAATAACGAAGAATTGTTTGTAAATGTCCCTTTAGAACAAAAGTAAATAAGACTATAATCTAGTGCCACAGTTAAGGACAAGGTACCTTCCACCACCTACTGTGACCATTCCAGATAACAGTTCCATACCTGTTCTTCCAGTAATTCCTGCCACAACAGGTTGATCTCCTGTAACCTGCTCCAGCGTTCCTCAGTCCATCGGCACACGGCTGTCCAGCGCTCCCCGAGTTTCTAGGGAAGGGGAAAACCACCCTTTGTTAATCGAGCCTTAGGGGATAGTTACCACAATCCTGAGACAAGTTCTTGATATCTGTTGTTTTCTACTATGGGGTAGCAACTTATCAAAAATATATTTTTATAAAAGTTGCTTCAAAATAATAAAAGTATTTTATAGATGAGAAAATGGATTTCCACAAAAAGTAACTGATCATATTACACAGCTAAATGGTACTGCAATTAGACCTCTATCCTGTAACTTTCAATGCCACATTTCTGCTCTTTCCATTTTGTCGTGGTTTTTAGTTGAGAATTTAACTTTTTAATTTTTTTTTAATCTTTATAGTATTTTTATTACCATTTACTCTCCTTCTACCTCCTTTCCCCCAGCAATCACCACACTGTTGCCCATGTCCATGGACCCTTTTTCCTGAGAATTTAATTTTTTTTGTTTTTGTTTTAATTTTTTATTTAATTATGGTTCAAGTACAGTTTTCTGTCTTTTACTCTCATCCCATTTTTATATATATCTTGAAAATAGAGCAAACATCTACTTCGGGGGCTTCAATTTGTTTCAGGCTATAATTATCTTTAAAATAAAATTCAATGTATCAATAATTTCTTAACCACCTTTTACATGACAAGAAAATTCCCATCTGTAGTACAAAATTATGAAAATTTAACCTTATAAAAACTGTGTTGAATGAGAGAATTCCTATTAAATACTTAATTGATTTTTTCTATTTACATTGCATGATCCATAGGAAATTCCACCAAATTTAGCAACAGAATATTTAGAAGTATTGGCAATACTAAATAAATTAACTTGATTGCTTTTTTAAAAAAATCGTTCTTCATGATGACTTTCTCAACAAATTATTTTATTACCATTTCATAAATAATGGTTAACAAATGCTCAGTTTTACTTGGACATCCTTACCTATGACCAGGAATTATTTAATTCATATTATCTTATTTTGATATTCAGTCATAGAAAGCTTGGCACAGTGCAAAGGGCAGGACTCCGACAGCCAGAGGCAGGTCTCAGCAGGACTCCTCACTTAACTCTCCCAGGTGTCACTTCACCTCTCTGAACTTCCGTGTCTTCACTTTGGAGTGAGCCAGACAGCAAGGCCTACCTCTCAGATACTATACTAACTAAGGGCTCCTCACCAAAGTCTCAGAACCGCTGGCCAATTTTAAATGATGACACAAAAGAGAAAGGATTTCATGTGATAAAATTATAGCCTGAAAGGTTCCAAAAGTCATACACTGGCAGCAACATCATAAGAGATAATCCCAGTATTATTCAAATAAAATACCGATAAATCTCTTTATAAGGACTTAACACTATAACCTTTGTGCAAAAAGAAGCAATTTGTTAGGGTTCCCAAAGCTGTTGTGAAATTCACACACTGATTCACCAAATAAACTGGGATATGAAATCCTAAGCAGCTGAAATTCTCACACTTGAATATGCACGGGATGGTTTTTGAAAGTACACATCCACTGAGCCCCACTCCCAAGAATTCAAGTCTGCATGGAGGCCAGGAACCTACATTTTAACAAATTCCTCAAGTGATTCTGAGCAAGAAGCCTGTGGACCACTTGTCCCAATCTTGTCACTATTTCACAAAAGGAAGCCACGACCTCAAACTGCTCCGCCCACTCGCCCCAAGGACGGATGCAAAGGAATGATACCGAGGCAGTCCTGTAACCCCCAGGCTGTGGCACCCAGCTGCGAGGCACAACCTAAAGCAGGTTCTTCTACTCTTCTAAACAAACAGGGAGATGGGACACAAAGAACAAGGGCAACATGTAGGTGGGTCTCAGGTCTCTTGGGATTATCCTCCTTCCCAGGGTCCTGACCTGCAACTGATCTTCCAGAACGGCCGTGGTGCTCTCCCCACTGTTTTCATCAACGATTACCACCATGTGAGTCAACGAATTTACCTTCACCTGTTCAGCCTCAAGGTCACTTTGCAAACTCTAAGGGAAAAAAATAAGATACATATTATTTCTACTCTTTCACATTTGCCTATTTAAAAAGCCACTAGGTTGTCCATAGCAATTAAGGATCTTTCATGAGGCATCATGCTTAAATTTCCAATCACTACCTTAAGTGTTCTACTAATGAAATAGGCCTGTTATATATCTTTATGTTTCACTCTGAACCAAAGCAGTTCACAAATGCTAGGTCATAACAGACTGCAAATGGGACGTTATTACTTTTATTCCAAATTCTGGGGGGCGGAAATAATGTAGCATAAGTGAGTCAAATGTATTCTACTAGGAATTGAGATAAGAACAGAGGATTGATAAATCAAAACAACTCCTGAATTTAATTCTACAAGATCATTTTCTCTAGTGCACCATGGCTTAAAGAGAAAGATAACTGGATACTATTTGATAGTCAGAAGCTATTCTGATTCACAACCCAGGAAAGCAATTGAGGATGCACAGATGACTTCCATTGTCACCTCTTCAACAGGAAGACGATGGCAGGTGCTCAGACATATGTATACAGGTAAGTTGTTTAAACACAACCAAGAGCGTCATCAAATGCCTCTTGAGTTGTGTTTAAAATACCCCTAAAGCTTTACTTATCAATTATCCCGATATTTCAAAGAAAAACATGATTATTCCAATAACTTACAGACTGTTGTTTTACCTTTCCCTGACTATAAAAGTAATCTCCTGAAGTTGTGAACAAGGTAACATATCTACCAAATTTCGATTCTTCACCTGTGCCCAGTACTTTCCTCGGTCAGAGAAGAAGGACTAGCTCTCCTTAAGGGATCAGGTTCAGATCAATCTGAGGGTTTGCTTCTTTACCCATACATGGTATTAACAGCAACACTCTAGGGCTCTTAACCACTTGTAGGTCCAAAACAACCCGTGAGAATCTCATGAAAGCTATGTGCTTTCCTAAGAAAACTATACGTACCCAAATAAAATTTTACCTGTGCACTCATCCCCAGAAAGTCACATCCCCAGGAACTCTCCCCTCCAGGCTGCTAAATAACAGAGGACACTGAGGAAGGGTCCCCCTTCTACACTAATGACAGAAGCCCCGGGGAACACTAAGTGCTGCTTTTCCATATTTGATAATGTATAAAAGAAATACGAGCCAGATTTACTTTATGATCTTCCAGCAGCTTTTGTAGGGATTTGAAATCATCCTCCAGGGGGCAAGTTTCCATCTTCTGAATGCGTTCTTCCGTGAGTGTTAACCAGGCAGAGAGCTGCTGCAGCTGCTGCTTCTGCAGTTCCATCAGCACGTCATGCAGCCTGTCCGGAGAGGGACACAGCGTTATTTCGACTCGCTTCTCCTCTTTGCAAAGGCACCTATGCACTCTGGGCAGCAAAGACACGGGGCAAAGAAATGCACTCCTGTCCAACCATTGAATGCAGCATTTAGTCTTTAACTATAGAAACAAGCAAAAGAAAAACTTTCATCTTCTTCCTAAATGCAGTCCATTAAACGCAAAGAATGCAAATGACAGCACCCACCATCCACATCAGAATCATTGTTTCTTCAATCAGGAATTCCTGCGTATTAAGTAGATGAAAATTGCAATGGGAAGCAGTTTGCTCCTTAATACACAAAGCAATAAATAAAATGAACCATGGGGTGGGGGGGGAGGGAAAGGGACTTTTTATAAATGTTACAAAACTGAATCATAGATAAATACTACACAATCCTGCCTCCTATTGAATTCACGATTAGCCAGTTTTAATCGCACAAATTGGTAACTGTCTACATGAACATTTTTTTCATTTTTCTAATTTCTATACTCCAACTTTTACCTTTTAATTCGGTTAGTACATCATAAGAGAAACAAAAATCATGCAAAACTCCCTCAACAATACACAAAGAGCTCAATTTGACAAGGCAAGTTCTGTCATTATCTTGCTTTCGTGGACATACCGACTTTCACTCCAGCTAAACCAGACACTGCGCGCGATGGCACAGCGTGTCCCTGCCTTTGCTTCCACTCACCGGGACTGTCTGTCCATGCTCTCCACCCTCAGGGCCTCCCATCTAGCATTCAGCAGGGTCATCTGTTCCTGAATTTCAAACTCCTCCTCATCTGACAGAGTCCCTTGTGTGATCAGCTGGTTTCCCGCCTGCAGGACACTCCCCACACTGCTCTGGTGTGCGGTCAGCTCCATCATAAAAGCCTGGAGGAGAACATCATTACAATCTGTGAGCCGCTCATGGAAAAGTAATAGTAAATTCATTGTCAACGCTGCAACATCAAAGCTGCAGAAAAAGGCCGCCATGCAGACTACAAATAAAGTAGACATTGACCCAGCTGTGAATACAGGAAAGAAGCAGCTGGCCCAAGTGAAAAGGGGAAGAGACCAAAGAGGACGATATCACATCTGATAATAGCAACTATTTTTAAGTAAATGCCAGTTATGAAACCGATAGACGGTGAACATGGAATTAAGTGAAAATAAGTAAATCGACATGCTCACCCAAAAGGAACAGCTTAAAGAATATGACAACTTTTATTATTTGCAAACCTAAACAGCAAGTAAGACCTGTCAATTAACATACCAGCACACACACACAAAAAAAACCTACTTAATCAATAAGAAGTGTCCATATAATCATTCACTACAGTGTAATATACCTAATATATCCTCAAAATAGTAGCAAATTTTCATTATATAAAATTATACATGAACACTGGATATGAGATTTGCTTAATCGTACAATAAACAAAAATAATCACTTCCTGGGGAACACTGCAAATCTAAAGGCTTGGTGTACTGATTAGCCATTGTATGTGTTTACTGTAACTTTACACTTCAGAAACTAGCAGTACTATGCACTGGCTTCTGTCAGGGGCTCCACGGAATGTACAAGTTACAGTTAAGACTGAAATCTGAAATCTAATTCCAATGCACAGTTAATCACCACACCAACTTTGTAACAAAGTCCTATTTCACTATCACAAGCCCTAAAATATGCCACGACCTTCCTGTGTGGCAGAATTCAGTACACGTACATATTGGGGCAGACCCCCTGATAAGGCACAGGCACGTTGGTGGACAGAGTTAACCCATCAGTGTCAGACTATTTACTTCGTGGGTGGCAAACTGGTCTTTGACTTCTTCCACATCATCAGAGATCTCATCCTGCTCCTGGAACGTGTCCTCGGCAGAAAGCAACCAGGTCACTTCCACATCATCAGAGATCTCATCCTGCTCCTGGAACGTGTCCTCGGCAGAAAGCAACCAGGTCAGCACGTCCTCCAGGGCTGTCTGGTAGCCGTCCAGATCCATGTCGACCTCGGTGACGGTGCTGGGGGTCTCAGCCCGGGGACTCCCGTGCTCCTGCTCCGGCGCTGGGCTCTGGGAAAACAAAGCCAAGAGAATCCACCAGTGCCGTGAAGATGAGAGCGTGTTCCACAGAGACACACTATGGAGAACGCGCAGGTGGGAAGAACCCACTGTGCCTCAGGTACCTGCCAGCTCTTAGGAGCCAGGTGTGCGGCCGGAGCCGGGAGAAAGCGTTAATGAAGTGGAGGACGGGGTGTAGAAGCAGCACGCACTCGCGTGCCCTGTGCTTGTGGGGACCACGACATGATCAGGAAGAAACAAGCAACCCACATCAATCACTTCTGAACAAAAGGGAAATGGCTATTAGCAAAATTATAAACTCCATGGTTCCAACAAGAGATGCTATTTGAGTTCAGCAATGGCTAAAATAGGAAAGTTTCACAGAGAATCATGTTGGGCCTTAAAGGATAAACATAAGTTAAGGAGAAAGAGACAAAGATTAGAACTCTCCTGCTCTGGCTGGTGTAGCTCAGTGGATTGAGTGCGGGCCTGCGAACCAAAAGATCGAGGTTCGATTCCCAGTCAGGGCACATGCCTGGGTTGCGGGCCAGTTCCCAGCAGGGGATGCATGAGAAGCAACCATACATTGATATTTCTCTCCCTCTCTCCTTCCCTTCCCTTCTAAAGATAAATAAATAAATACAAATTTTTTTAAAAGAGCTCTCCTTTGACCCTAGTTAAACTGCTTTTGCTGAAATGCATTTTTGCTGAAAGGCAGCCACACATACAGGCTGCTGATGCTATTTTCTGGAGGCAGTTACCCTCTAGTTTAATTGCTGGGCCTTTTTTTTCCCCCCAAAGCCCATGGGAATATATTTACCTCAATGGAATACTTTCTTATATACTTTAAAATCTTATAATCAGATAAACTCTCTTTTGTTCGTCTGTCTCTTCTTTAAAATTCTTTAAATGCTCCTACAGCCTATTTCCACTTAATCTCCTCTCATCCACAATGTTTACAAATCCCAAACACACAGAAATGCTCATGTATCTAACAATTCATTACCATTCCTTTCAGATTTGGTATTGGTCCCTGCCACTCAACTGAAAAGGCCTTTGCCAATGCCACCAATAACCTTCCCATGGGCAAATCCACTTTTCTAGCATCGTCTTAAGGGTGACCGTGTAATTAGACAACCAGGTAGAACATTTCTGTAAGAGCAGGACTAGGACAACACACAGAAACCAGAACCGCTCCAAGCAGACCAGACGCGATCCCCTCGTCCCCACTGAAGCTCCCAGCAGCACTGCGTGTACATGGCCGGACGCCCCACCCTCACGACGCCCTCCTTCCCCAGCCTCAGGGACGCCACTTTGGTTTTCCTCCTGGTTCAGTAGCCAACCTACAAGTAATGAACCTCCTCCACAGGAAGTCCTGGGCCCTTGTATCTCCTCTTTGCATACTGAGTCTGAGTGGTTTCATTCACTCCCATTGGATTTAAAGATCCACCTATATCCCCCGGATGTTTGCCTTTATGTATCTGATCCTAAATTCCAAATGTCTGTGCCCAACTACCTGAACATCTTCACTTCAATGTCTCAAAGGCTTATCAGCCATGTCTACATTTACCCTTATTTTCCCCCCAAATTTATTCTCCCCTAAGGTTTCTTATTTCAGTAAATGGCTCCTTGATGTATTTAACTCCTCTAGCTAAGAACCAGGGAGCCAGCTGTGGTTTCTCGAGTCTTTCGTTCACCTCTCACATCTAATATGTCAGCAAGTCCTACCTTCAAAATGCATCTCCAAACCATCCAGACCATAAGCACCACCATCTGTCCTCAGGACCGCGGGCTGCTAACCTGCTTACCGCCATCTCCTTCCTGTAGCTGCCCACTCTCCCGCCGCTACAACCCACCTCTTACTCGGCCGCCAGAACCATCTCTGGGACGTGTAATGACAGCACAAGACCTCCCCACTTAAAATCTTTCACCGCCTCCCCACTGCTATAAGATGCAATTTAAAATTCTTAGCATAGTTTACAAAACCACTGTCACAGCAGGAAACTGAAGGAGTGAGTGTGTGTGTGTGTGTAAGTGTGTGTAGGGTTGGATTTGAATAAGTTAATCGGGGAAGACATCTCTGAAAAAGTTCCATTGAAACTGAGTTAAGACTGGAAGCTTGCCAGGCAAACAGTGGGTGAAGGAGCATTTCACGGACAGAAACCCACACGGACAGGAATCTGGAGGAAGGGGAGGGAGAAGTCCACCATGACTGCAGAGCAGTGCCTGAGATGAACTTGGGAGGTAGGCTGGGTATTGTAAATGACAAGAGAAGATGCGGTCTTTAGTTAGCATGAAGGTTGGAACAGAAAGAAAACACACACCAGAGACGTTCTAGAGGAAGAAACCAACAGAACCGGTAAACTGTATGCAGGAGGTTAAAAGAAATGGATCCATGTGCACACACAGGAAACACTGGGTAATTAGGAGACTGATGCTGCCAAAGACAGAGCAGGAAAAATGAGTTAAGTTCTGGACTTCAAATTCTGCAACTGTACAGCCAACATAGCCCTGGAGAGCTTTCATACCAAACCTCTATGCTCTAATGAGGACATCCAAGAACCAGGAACCTAGTGAGTGACAAGCCAAAGGTCACAGAGAGAAGCACTGGGTTCTACCGAAGTGAGAGAAGACGATTGGAAGGCACCATCTAAGTGCAAATGTTCAGAAGTTATTCATTTAAACACATGAGGAGACTTTCAATTGAGACATTAATTTAAGGAGAAATGGAAGAACTACTTGCTGACCACCTAATGTTCCACAGCACATTTGTAGAAAGAGGGAGAGTCTGGCTACTAGCATTCATTGCAAAATATCAGGTGGCAAGCTCTGTCAAAGACAAGTGATTAAAACTGGACCACACTTTATTTCTCCAATTAGCTTAATGCAATCTCTAAGGCACTAATGAGAGCACAACAAATGAAGAGGTTAATGTTAATAATATGCTTGTTCTTAATCAAACAGCAAATGGCTTCTACAATTCTTATCATGCCACCATGAGCCCTAAACGGAAGTGATCATTTTATCTACGCATCATGAAGAGCAAATGAAATCGCCTTCCTTCTTCAGAGAGAATGGCCTTAACTAGAAGAAGTAAAATGCCCCAGCTTTCTAATAAATGGAGCCCAACCCCATAAGGAAAAGACTCAAACCAAAATGCAACTTCTGAGCCACATAAAAGGTTACATCATTAATGAAGGGTAATAACTGCACCACTAGAAACAAATGCTTCTCAGCATTTTTTTTTTCAGCCAATTGTGAAGAATTACAGCTATTCCTCGGTATCATTGATTTTTCTAAACTACTAAGAGGAGCCCTAGGTTCACAATCTGGCCCTATCTCTTGCCTCTTTTCCTCCATAAGTTTGTTCTTTTCCTATAAATCATGCTATTTTTGAGATGAAGAAGTTAAAAGGATTGGTACCTACTATGCAAAAATATTTTGAAATGAGTTCTCTGAACCTTGGAAAAGGTAAAAAAAGATGCCATGCCAATTCAAGACCATTGTCATCACTATAGGAGAATTAACTAACATGTTTAAACGGGAACTTATTGAGAGAGAATGAACAATAACGCCAAGACACACTGAGGAGAAATTATACTAATGACAGCTGCTGCTTATGGAGGGCTTACTGATGTTCCTTTAGACACTTAGAGTTCATTGTCTTTATGAAGTGGGTGATTTTATACAGATGAGAGGGTAAGTAACCAACCCAAATCAAGGAGGAGCAGGAACGAAATTTAAGCGTCAAGGCCCACGCTTTCCACCTCTCTAAAATGTATTTCTTACCATTTTGAAATTCATGTGCAGGCCGAGATTGCTGACATGTTGGACCAATAGACTTTTTAGAGTCTCACCCAACTGTAAAGATTGTCTCCTCATGAATTAAGGGGACTGATGAGACTAAGACAGAGTGAGGTAAAATATGGACTAATTCAAGGCAGGAAAATCCAGGAAGAAAAATTCGTGACTTTATTTATATCTCTTGGTGGTGGGCGTGGAGGACACTCATTTATATCCCATGAATTAAATCATTACAAGCCTTTAAGTGAAAAACTGACCAAGTAACATATTGTCAATTATTCTTCCTAAATAAAAAGGAAAATAAAGCTTGTCTTTTGATAGTCTTTGTGAAAAATGAAATAGTAAAAATCTTTTTGTTAGAGGCAAAAGGAAAAAAAAGGAAATTAGCCCTGAGAACAAAGCTAGGCTGACATGAGAAAAACCTGGTCAAAACAACAGTGATGAAAAAGATGACCAAGTGACAGGAAAACATCGGGTGCACATCACACGGTGGCATAGTCACAGCCCGGACCCCTCATTGTGTGAAATAACGTATCTCCTTCTTAAACAGTCAGCCGAGCTACAGTTTTCCATTACATGTGTGTGACATGTGACAACATGCTGACTGATAAACCAGACTTTGGAGGCTTATGTCAGCAGACAAACCAAGGTGTCCCCAGGCAAGAAAAAAAAATCCCCTAACAGTGTTTTTATCTAGTACCTACAAGAAAACAAACATGGCAAGTCAAGCATTGCAGTGAAAATGGACCTCTACCTGCGCGTTAATATCGCCTTCCTCACATTCTTTCCTGTATTTCCTCGGGAGAGTCTCCACCTCGCGGACGGCATCTATAGTGACCTGCTGCGGCAGCACCTCGAACAGAGACGTTAAATACATGATTATGGACTTCTTGTCAGGAAGCTGAACAGCAACATCTGGAAGTGGGAGAAAACAAAGGCCAGCTCAATTAGGTGTCCACAATACGCGAACAGCTCGACAGCAGACATGAAATAACTGTCCTCGGTGCCCGTTCACAGTACAAGGACACGAGCTCTACAATACAGTAAGTCTCTATTTCAAAAAATAATGGGTGAGACAAAGGCTCAGACAGTTTCTTCTTTTTATCCAGTATCCCATTTCTTAAAAGTCATTCCCAAAAGCTTCCTCCAAATGCTCAAAGATAAGCTACCATTTAAGATAATGACAGGTTTTATTCACATTATGGAAATAAGTCTAGAATTCAAATTTGCAACATGTGTAACTAAAGTTTTCATATCATATATAAGAAGCTATACTAAAACGTATTAAATAAAATAAACCAAATACCCGTTGGTTTATCTAATAATTACATTTTCCTTGAAAGCTTACACTGTATCAAATAACTATTCTCCAATGATGTGACTAAATTTCCTCCTAAAGGATCCCACAAACTGTTAAGTACCAAAGTACCAATGACTTTGCAATTAAACAACTTGCACCATGTCTCAAAAGTAAGAACACTACTCAATTTTCATTATTCATTCTGTAAAACTTTTAAAGAAAACACTGCTCTTTAAGTATCCAAAATTACAAAGCAAAAATCAAGGCTGAAATTAAACACCAAACAATACCTTCGGGATCTAAGAGCTTTTCAATTCCCAAGTAAGTTTGAGCCTTGCTGAAGGCATGTTCGAGCCTCTCAATCGGGGCCATGTTGACAACTCTATCCCAGCTGAAGAGATCGGGTCTGGAAACACCGTGCACACAAAAGGCAATGAAGATAAAACATGTGAAATGACGTGGTCATTGTTATCATCTAAAGCATTTCAGTTTTAGATTTTTTCTGTTTGAGCTTAAATTGAAAAGTTTAACTTTATATCCCAAAGACTTGCCAAATACATATTTCAAAGTAACTTACAAATATGAAAACAATGGAGAAAACATTCTAAAGTTCTTACATTGGTTAAAGGTGATGCCTGTTAAGTTGTCTGGAGTAACCACCAAAAGACTAGAAATGATATAGATTTCCCAAATAGTGAAGGGAAAAAGGGTATGGAGAAACTATTAATAGAAGAAAGAAAAAATACAGAAAAGAGAAATAAAAAGCTCAAAATAACTGATAAAAAAATGACGAACGCACCTGAGTACATCAATGACCACAATTAACATTAATGGACTGACTCCCTTATCGAACGACCAGGATTAGCCAAACAGAAACCCCAGCTTTAATCTATTCACAGGATAGATTCCACAGAGGCTGGGACAGAATGTCCCCCCAGTCGCCCCGCTCAATACTACTGCTGTCTATTATTTCATTTCCGTCTGGATTTTCTTTTAATTCTGAAAACCGGACGTCACTGCTGCTCCGACTTACCCTAAGTTGATCATCTTTTTTGCACACTATCTGCTCCTGCACCTCAACACGCCCGCCTCCTGGGACGTGCCTTGCCCACCCCACCCCAGCTCCCTGTCTGCCTCGTCTCCCGTTGCTCCCCTACTCACGCCACGGCGCACACTGGCCTCCCCTCTTAACTGGTATGTATTTTCCTCAGCGTGTTTACCATTTATTTATGCTATACAACTTACATTTTCATCTTTTAATATTGTCTGCCTCCCTCTATTTGAACATAAACTCCATGAGGACAGGGATTTTTGCCTGTTTTGTTCTCTGCTATTTGCCCTGTGCCTAACACAGAGAAGGCCCTACAAACATACTCATTGAATCAGTTAAGTAATCAATGGGAAAAAGTGTTGGCTTAAATTCAAGCTTTCTGACTACATATCTTGACCAACTAAGAAGAGAGGGTAACTTCTCTAAACTGATAAAGTGGGAAAAAGGTTGGGTATGGGAGTTCTTTATCCAGATAGAAAGTATACCCCAAAAGCTACAGCAAATATCATTCTTAAGGTGAAACATTAAACCATCCCCTTCATTATCAAAACAAAATATTCTGTTCAGATCCCCCATTCAAATCAATATTGTATTGAAGGACAAGTCACAAATGAGGGGAGGGGAGGGGAGGGTGGGAAACTATTATAATTCATGGACAGTCTACCAAAAAATGCTTTTTAAAACTACAGAAACAAATTTAAAATTTGTAAAAATTTTAACAAGTTTCTACATCAAAGGTGTAGAAATGTCAATTATATTTTTATGTATCCGCAAAGAATATACAAGAAACAAACCTTGAGACAATAAATAATTTAAAATAGCAATAAAACACGTAACAAATTTTGTCTCACATTTCAGTCCTTGATACGCCTGAAATTTATCTGTGGGTATGGCGAGGTAAGGCTCCAATTCCGTTACTTACATAGGGGCAGCCAGCTGTCCCATGCCATCTATTAATCTGCAACATCAGTTCAGTTGCAGATCAGGACACAGCTGTTTCTGAGCCCTTTATTCTGTTAGGTTGAAGTATGAAACTGCCATTGTTACCCTGTATGTTTAAAACGGTCAAGCGCCAGGAATGCTGTGTGGTTCAGCCTATAATTATATTACCGTATTTATTTATAGTACTACATTATTTTAATTAATGTAGCTTCATAATTAGGTTTAGTTTCTGTTTGAGAAGTACAATACTTCAGCCTTGTTCTTCTTCACAAGGGCACTGGGTCTTCTCTGGCCTTTGGTTTTTCATATAATTAGTATCTGTTTACGCGTTTCATGAAAAAAATTGTTTTCTATATTTAACTGGGATTGCATCGAATTTATAGAATTTTCCCTTTGGTATAGGAATGCATACTAGCACAATACTTTGCATATATTACTGGTTAGTGCTGAATGAGTGGGATTGAACTATGTAGATTATTTTACATTTCTTAACTTATAAATATGTACAAGGAACCATGGACACTGCACCGTGCCATTTAAGTCCTACAGAACAAAGACTTGATTAGTAGTGTTCTTCCATTATAGTTCTTTCCTTAACGTTCCTGTGGAATGTGTGCGGAAAGGAGAGCAGGGGAGGGAGTGGGCAAGGGGCGTTAGGGAGCAGTCACAAGGGAGGGAAGGAGGAGATATAAATTTGGAAAGCCCACGGCTAAGTACAGTCGCGTCTCACTTATGTCGGTGGAGCAGGGCATTAAAGGCGAGCCCATCTGTCCAGCTGGTGGTGAAGTTGAGGACGTTGACTTGGCTGTACGGCCTGGTGGACTGGCGCACCCAGCTCAGCAGGGTCTTCTCGCTGTTTGTCTGCTGCAAGTCTGACATGACATCTTTCATGACACCCTTCACCTGCATCAGAGAGACATGCCCGCCAGCACTTAACACAGGTAGTGCCATCAAGCCCTTGAAGGCAGGCTAGCACAGTAATTACCTCTACGGATCAGGTCAGTGGTAATCAGTCTATTTCAAATTTTCCTTTAAACACCAGAAAGGTAAGTGCCTTTTAAACAGTGATTATGTTGTGGTGCTAACATAAATCTGGAGGTGATTTTTATCTCACCTTTATACATTGCCATATTTACTATATCTTAAACAATACTTACACTGGTTTGGTTACAATAAACATTAGAATGAAATACCTTTCCTGACTACAATAAAGAACTAAATTTCACATTATTATTCCAAAGTAATACATGTGTTTTAAGGAACTGCTCAAAGAATGATGTGGGTATATCAAAAGAATACAAGAGCTGATTTAAAGGAAATTACATGGGCCGAACCTAGAATAATTTAAGTATCAAAATAACTGTAGCAAACAATTATAACCTACTAAATAAGTAAAAATCTGAGTGTACACAGTGTACAATGAATGAAAGAAGGAATGAAAAGATAGATAAAAATAGGCAAAAAAAAACAGGAGACAAAGAAAAGCTCTTCCTTACAAGTAGAAAGCCAATTAATAAAACATAGAAGGAACAATGACATTAAATTAAAACCACAATGAGATACCACTTTACACCAGTCAGAATGGTCATCATAAACAATACAACAAACAAGAAGTGGTGGAGAGGTTGTGGAGAAAAGGGGACCCTAGTTCACTGTTGGTGGGATTGCAGACTGGTACAACCACTATGGAAAACAGTATGGAATTTTCTAAGAAAACTAAAAATGGATCTGCCTTTTGACCCAGCAATTCCACTGCTAGGATTATAACCTAAGAACCCTGAAACACCAATCCAAAAGAACCTATGCACCCCAATGTTCATAGCAGCACAATTTATAATAGCCAAGTGTTGGAAGCAACCTAGGAGCCCATCAGTAAATGAATGGATTCAAAAACTATGGTACATTTACACAATGGAATTCTATGCAGCAGAAAGAAAGAAAGAGCTCCTACCCTTTGCAACAGTATGGATAGAACTGGAAAGCATTATGCTGAGTGAAATAAGCCAGGCAGTGAAAGACAAATACCATATGATCTCACCTTTAACAGGAAGCTAAACAACAGAACAAACAGGCAATCAAAATATAACCAAAGACACTGAAATAGAGAGCAGGCTGACAGTGACCAGAGGGGAGAGAGGAGAGAATTTCAGGGGGAAAGGGGAAGGATTCACAGGAACAAGTATAAAGGACACACGGACAAAAACTAAGGGGGGGGTGGTGGAAATGGTAGGGAGGTAGGGAGCCCTGGGGCGGTAAGCTGGGATGGGAGTAAAAGACAGAAAACTCTCCTTGAGCAACAATTAAAATAAATAAATTTTAAAAATTAAAAAAAAAAGGGAAAGTCACTACCTGCCAAGCACCATAATAATAAGTGATCAGGTAAGGATTATGAATGGGTCTTACAACTAATGGACAAAAATTTGATACACAGCTGAATATTTACACAGTCTCAAAGTATTTCTCACAAGATATTGTTTAATAATGTAGGGCAGTCATGTTACCATGGAGACACCGCATTACCCGAAAGATGAAATTAACACCACCAGAAAAAACATGGACAGAAAAGGCTCTCTGGGGTGGTGCACTGAGATGCCAGCGTCACTTTTGTGGCGCTCCTGCCCAAATTAGCAACTTGAATCCATCACGAGAAAACATCAGCCAAACTCACATGAAGGTACATCCTACAAAGTAACTGTCCAATACTCTTCAGAAACATCAATATAAAGCACAGAAAAAGACTCAGACACTATTCCACATTAAAGACGATGAAAGAGAAATGATAAATTCGAAATATTAATGATATAGTATACATTTTATACTATGGTACTATATTGTAGTTGTGAAAGAGAATTCTGTGTGTTTCGGAGAACAATTTTGTTTTTGGAAAATACACAGTGAAATATTTATGGGAAGAGAAAAAGAGAGAGGAAATAATTGCTAACATTTGGGGAATCTGAGTCAAAGGTGCCTGGGAATTCTCTGAGCTATTCTTGCAATGTTTTGATAAGTCTGAAATTTTTAAATTCAATATTTTAAAAAAGACTCTTTCTTCTGCGCCAGGAAAAACAGAGCCATTTCACAGTCTTTCCCATTCCAAATTGTTAGGGGTTGAACTGTCTCTCCCACAACATGCCTGTGTTGAAGTCCTAACTCCCAGTACCTCACAATGTAAATGAATTTGGACACAGGTCTTTAAAGGGGCAATTAAGGTAAACTGAGGTCATTTGGGGGACCCTCATCTCATGTGATGGGTATCTCGGCGGAAGAAGAAAAGATTAGGACAAGGGCACACACAGGGGGAGGCCACGAGGGGACAAAGGGGAAAGGGGCCTTCCTTGTACAAGCCAAGGACAGAGCCTCCAGAAAAAACCACCCTGCGGACACCTTGATGTCAGGTTTGTAACCTCCAGAATCGCGGAGGCCACCCAGTGTGTGGCACTTCGTGTGGGCGGCCCTAGCACACTAACACACAAATGATACAGTTTTCATTTCTATTAAGTGACGGAAAATTTCCCACCTGCCAGTGCAAAATGATGCTCCAAAGCAACCCCAGAGTCAGCTTGTGATTGCCATCTACAATGTCAGTCCCTCCTATATTCACCAGATCCACCTAATAAAACAAATGGGGGAAAACAGGGTTAAGACAATTTCTCCACAGAAGCCCAGGGCATTGTTTTGGCCTATCTGGACAGCAATACAAGGAGATAAGGAGAGAAATTGCATTTTAGAGAAACCGGATAAACTTAAATCCCCAAACTATATCAATTATACCCTAGATCAGTAATTTTTTTTAAAAAAGCACAACTATCCTTCATTCATAGAAAAGGTTCAAGATTCCTAAGAAAAATGTTTTCAAAAATTAGCGGATGCCAACACACAGAGCAGGTAGCTGGTTTCAACAACAGATAATCCCGATGGCTCAGGAGAACCCCAGAGTCACACACACACACACGCACACTCACGTTGTTCTGATGCAAAACCTGCAGCACTCTGTTGACATTATTTAAAGCATGTACCCTCGTGGATCCCCGTTCCTTCGGCTGGAAAACAAAACACAAAGTCAAGTGAGACAGTCCCTCCGCTGCAATCTGACAAAACCACGGCTTTGAGATGGACAGAGGCCAGCAGCTCGGCATGGAGAGCCCCCTTTGTGCCAGGAGCTCTAGCCAGTGGCTCAGGTCACATGCGGACTAGTGTTGACAGATCCCACTTGACAACATCTTAACGTGGTAGTTCCCTAGCTCGTCTGTGCACTGAATTCTCCTAGGGGGCTGCCAAAAATGCTACCGCCTCTGTCTACCCCACTCCCACAGACTGTGACTTAGTGAGTCTGGGGATAGCCCAGGTTTGGAACTTTCAGAATTCCCTGGTGATTCTAATGTGCAAACACATTCGGGGGTCAAAGCCCCTTTTGTCTAAATTGGTCTGGAGGCAGGAAGATTCGCAGTCCTGTCACCTCCTACTGCACTAGTGTGGGCACAGCAGGGGGCATTCAGAGGCTCTGTCCCAGGTTCCAGCTAGCATTACAAGGGCCCACTGCGGGGGCAGGAATTGCCACCTGGGGAAAGGAGATCTGGGTGGCTTCTTTCTGCCTCACTGGCCTGGGAATCTTATCTGAAAAAGGGATCGGCCGCCTCTCCAACAGGGCCTACCCACCATCTGGAAGGCAACAGGGACAGTGTGACACCCCACGCTTTAGCAAGAAAGGAATTCATCTGTGGGAGTGCATCCCCATGTAACTGTTTTCAGTAATTCTACCTCTAGTGTTAAAGTTTGTATTCGTGTAATGCATCTTCTTCATTAGTAGTTATTTCCGTGAGCGTATGCAGTACCTTGCATATACAGTAATGGAGTAGGATTTGATGGGGAAACAAACATAAAGATAATATTGAAAAATTGAAGAAAAATAAATGCCATCGTTTTAAAAACCTTGTTTTAATAACTGTTAAATAACATTAAACTGTGTTGCTCTATGCTCTACTTTTCAAAACATTACACCTTCTTCACATATCCATTCTTCTTTATGATTCTCTACTAGGCTGTCTGAGAGCAATAAACAGTTAAGGTAATTTTATCTTTAATAAACATAGAGCACCCCACCCCGAAAGCCTAAATATTGCTTTATCAAAGAATTCATTAAAACACCTTTTTTTTTAACATTCGTATTTCAGTTTTTACATTTTAAGCAGCCCCAGTGGGTCCTCCAGAATCGCTAACGATCAGAGGCAGACAACCCAACCCGCCCGTTCTCTGTGCTGACTTCTCTCACCAATGATGTTCCTGTGAGGCCTTCTAGAAGATCCAGAAGCTTCCTTCCATCTTTGAGGTCTGTGAACATGTCACTGATGGGAGACTTTCCGCCCTACAGAAGAAACAGTACGGCACCAGTTAATTCTGCTGCAGAGATTCCACACGTGCCTGGCAAACACGTCAACGGTTTTATTTTTTTCTAATTAAAAATTCTAGATGACCAGCTGGCTCTTCTTCAGGTTTGCCCTGTATAAAAGAACAAATACTAATACAGAGAACTCTGAAAGCTCATCACAAATGGTTTACGCTGGAGGATGTGGACTGCATTATTTCTTAGGGAGAGAGCAAATAAAGTTGAGGGGAATGTCACTAAGCCTTGATGATGGTGTATAGTCCTGAGAAAGAACAGTAAAAAGATGCAGTAAAAATATGGGCCGACATCACCCACTGTGCGCCGACGGCAGCATGGGACATCCGCGGGATGAAATGCCTTTTCTGCCTTTCCATCATGGGAACATTAATTTCAGCTCTCATCATCAAATCTCATCTCTTAGGTACTAGCTAAGTCCACACTTCTAGCTATTAATTTCTGAATGATTAAGACACTTTGGGCTCTGGGTCAAAGTCCAGTACCAGTTCAGTGTTTTCCATGACAAAGCTCATAGAATTCTAAACCCACACGCTCATCCTTGACTGGTAAGTAGAGCCACCTTCCACCAATAAACACCCTCCGATGTCTGCAAGCAGAAAACCCCACCCCGTCCCGGGGAGCTTCTGTCCTGCCTGCCTGTGTGAACTGTGGGGCTGTGTGCAACTGGACAATTACCATACAGAGAATCAGGAAGCCCAGTCTGAACCCTGACCTGACCATTAATTTGCTGGTGAACCTAAGTCAGCTATTTCACCTCTTTCTAAATCACAGGTTATAGTAAAGATAAAGTAATTTATACTACATGAAAATGTCTAGAAAACTATAAATGTAATAAATGTAATATAATAAATATTGTGCTATTCCATTGTATCAAATTATTCCCTCCTAATATGAAATCTCCACAGAGATCAATAGTTTTATCTCCTTTCAATAATAAAGATATTTTGTAACCAATAATTATTTTCCCTTTTTCCCTTTTCCCTTTAAAAACATATACATAAAGTCACACGAAGCAAAATTTTACTCTGAGCCCTGGCTGGTGTGGCTCAGTGGATTGAGTGCTGGCCTGAGAACCAAAGGGTCACTGGTTTGATTCCCAGTCACGGCACATGCCTGGGTTGCAGGCCAGTTCCCAGCACTGGACATACACAAGGCAACCATAATTTGATATTTCTCTCCCTCTCTCCTTCCCTACCCCTCTAAAGATAAATAAATAAAATCTTTAAAATTTTTTTTTATTTTGAGCTTGAAATAGAGGAGGGGAAAGGGAGCCATCTGGAGGCTTCCTGAAATTTCACATCTCTTTTTTTCCCTCTCCTCTTGATTCATTACATTTTCAATTCAGTGTAATGTGTTGCCAACTGGTGATTTCTAACATGTGGCTTTTCCACAGTCCAAATGTGCTGAAGGAGGGAAGCACGGTAAAGTTTTCAGCGTCGAGCCAGTAAAGAGTAAACGATGACTCACTGGTATCTGAAGCAAAGCTGCTTTTCTCTGACCAGTTGCCATTTCCATGAGCAGCAATGGTGTCAGGGACACAGAGATTATCAATACCGGTCACAATAACAAACAGATTTGCACGACGCAGGAGGCATGGTCCAGAGGCAGGAGTACTTCAGAAGGCAGAGCAAGAGCAAGTTTCCTGCTCGGGAACAACCTGCTGCCTGCTCTCAGTGAAAGCAAAAGGCAAAGGGGCCCTAGTCGCCCACCTTCCCCCTTTCTCCTCCAACCAAAGCACACTGCAGCAACATACTGTGGTCTCAGAGCAAAGAGACACGAATATAGATAGGTCAAGTTCACAGGAGAAACCAATAGGGCAATCTAAGCACAGAAAGGATCTTAGGATATGATGATAAGGGTAGCTGAATTACGTCTGGGCAGCATTTACCCTTTCTCCAATTCCTGTATACTTATAAATAAGATAATATAAAACTAAGTACTATAATTTCGCCATGTTACAACTAATTATGAATGTCTGTCAATGACCTCACTGTAGACAAGAAAGGCCTTTGACTTGCCATATAACTTGGAGCAAGTTACTTGGTCTTCCGGTGTCTATTTGCTCATCTGTTAAAAACCAGATGACAGATGTTCAATAAATAGTTGATATTATCATTCATCTCACACATATAACTCTAGTATTTCTACTGTCATAAAGGTACCATAAAATGTCAACAATGTCTGAAAAGACAGACAAAGTACGTATTTCTTTATCCCAAGAAGGATGGTAAGAGTATTCTCTAAATCTGAGTACACGGTAGTACCACTTCATAGTGAAAGAACTTCTAGGTACTGAATTCATTCATTGACAACACAAAGGGATACATCCCATTCAAAAATACTGACTGTGCTAACACAAAGCCCACCTGAGTGTTAGGTACGCACCGCGAGCTGGCATAGCTCAGTGGCAAACTCACCGGATTCTTCCCTAAGCTCCGCCACTGCTCAGTGGTGAAGTAGGAGGCATTAATTAAGAGGCAGCATTGATTTCTTTGGAGGAGGCACTCTTCATCTCTCTCTCATCCCATTCAGTCATTCGTTTACCGAGCAACGAATTTTGAGAAAGACGCCCTGTGGAGCACTCTGTCGAAACAAAGTTGACTGAGGCCCAGTCCTGTCTTTCTAGAAGTCAGTCAGGCAAGGGTAACCAATCCATGCCGTTACTCTCTTTAAAACAGAAACCCTACAGTAACAACAACTCTTTCTTTATCCTGTTTCAAAATTTCAGATAAATATTGATAGCAATGAATAAGAAATATGCTTTGTGCTGTGTCCCCTTCTCCCAATACTTCCTCGCCCCTCGTGCTGCAGTGATGGTCTTATCGGTGAGTAGTTCCATTTGGTGCCTCAGAAGGCCCACGTGCACCCGCAGGGTGGCCGAAGAGGGGAGAAGGCAGCCAGTGAATCTCCTCCCCGACGGAGTGAAAGAAGGTGCTGTGCTCAGACGAATCCAAAGTATGATCCAAAATGACATGGAAAACAGCCGCACTCATCACACATAAGGTCACCGATACAAAATACTATTGTACATATGCCCAACAAATTCAAGTTATTGCAGAGAATGTCCCAGAGACGGAGGGAAAGAATATGCGCAGTGGCCGATTCTGCCTACACCAGGGAGAGCGACCCCCTCAGTGCACTGACTCAGCGCTTTATGCCCCACAGCAGGGCATCAGGAAACCTCCGCTGTGACGGTGCAGAGAGTGCCCAGGTGAGGCACTGCCGGCCAGGTGGCGGGTCGCTACTGAAACACACTCTGCCCTGTTGCAATGTGAAAGCAGTCACAGACCAGTGAGCCAGTGAGAATAATGACTGTGTTTCAACAAAACTTTATTTGTGGACCCTGAAATTTGAAATTGATATAAAGTCCATGTATCACAACACAACATACTTCTTTTGATTTTTTGCAACCCACCTAAAAATGTAAAAAACATTCTTAGCTCGTGGGTCACACCAAAGCAGAGAGTAGAAATGTGAAATGTTCTTCAATGAAGTAATAGTAGCCACTTAGACATGTTCTAGGAGTTCATAGAGATTTAAATGTATTGCTTTCCTGTGTTAATTTTCTTTATGATAGTATTTTAAGATAAGGAACCTGAGGCAGAGAGGTGACAGGACAACTCGGAGAGTCGGAACCAGGATCCGATGCCACAAAGCTCGGTTCCAAATTCACGTTCTCAAAGCCTGTGCCAAACTTCAACTACAATTATGAGGGCACAGGACTGCATCACACAGGGAAGAAAGTATTTAGTCAGTCTGGGGGGATGGAGAGAGGAACAGAGGGCATCACACTCAATGACTTCCCAAGGAGGGCAACAACATACACGCGTGTCACATGTACGTGAACTCACAATGAAGACTATTTCCCAGGCACACGGCTTTGGGGCATAGCTGCTGCTTTCGGATCACAGGCTCTAAACATGGGATCCGCCCTGAGAAGCACTTTGGAAATGTCAGAAGTCATCGCTTAATGAAAATAAAAACGTTCTTCCTGACTGTTAACCTCTTATTCAGATTTTTAATTCTTTGCAAAAACATATTTGCACAGACTTCTCTGACAGAGGGAACAATTTCATAATTCAATCAGACAAACATGCAGCAAAAACCTCCTTTGTGCCTGGCCCTGCAGAAATGCCAAGTTCAAGTCGCCCTCCCCATCCACAGGAGAGAGTTTCCACAGTTTTCCAATAAACACAAAGTAACACAAATGAGCAAAGGTGAATGTGGAAGGCAGATAAGCCCTGGCTGACATTCAACCTTAAAAAAATCCAACAGGCAACATGGGAGGAGTCCAGAGGCAGGAGCTGCAGGTGGGCCTCTTCTTGTCCCTTTTCCCTGCACTTCTTGGCACTCTCTTCACGCCAGTTCTAACAGCACCATTTTGAGAAGAGGCACCAACATTAATACCTGCAGCTGGGGCACTGAGGCTCCTGGCTTTAAAAGTGCCCGAGGACAGAAGCAAACTGTCAGCACAATGCATGAGCAGAAACTCGGGTCAGTGGGAAGGCAGGGGCTGCAAACACATGTGACATGCACATGTGATGGTACAATGAAGCAGAGGAAACCTGGTGGGCCCCAGAACACCTGGAGAACTGGCCACCTTTAAAGGTGCAAAGCAACAGCTAAGGTTCAGTTCCAGCTAACGGTGGCCATGTGGGAATGCGCTAGCGCTTCCAGTTCTTCAAAAAAAAGCTGAACATCTGAATTTATATGTATAATCTCCTGATATTTGTAATTTCCTAAAACACTGTGCCAGATAAATAAATCTTGGCTGCAGGCATCACAGCTCATAGAGGGGACGATCAGCAATCTCTGCACAGGATGGACCACATACAGGTGAAGTGTAAGATTAGTCAAGAGTTGAGTCCTCTGAGGAAAGGACTGTGGAAAGACATCAATTTCTGTGGAAAGGACATGCACGGACACACACACACACACAGCACCACCACCATCCACAGACCAGGGAACATGACTGAATGTAAAACACCAGTGAGTCATTATACCTGCTCAGACCAAAACCCAAAGCAGTTATACCAGATTATTCCCCTTCACTCACTCCCCACCTCTCATTTCCAAAAACACAATCTCCCCACCATCACTGCAGTCCACGCCCCCAGTCTGAGGCAACTGATCTCTTCTTCTGCATCAGAGTAAGAATAACTCTAATTTTAAGTTGCAGATCATATCGGGCCATGTCCCTATTTTAACCTAAACATGTAAAGGATTCCCCTTACAGGCAAAGACAACCCAAACTCCGAACAAAAGATCCACGTCCTGGCTGGTATGACTCAGGGGACTGAGTGCCAGCCTGAGAACCAAAGGGTCACTGGTTCGATTCCCAGTCAGGGCACATGCCTGGGTTGTGGGCCAGGTCCCAGTTGGGGGCGTGTGAGAGGCACCACACATTGATATTTTTCTCCCACCTTTCTTGCTCCGTTCCCCCTCTCTAAAAATAAATAAATATAATCTTTAGAAAAAGATCCTCTGTGCTCTGGTCTCTAATCTAACACTGGGTACTTCTCCCCTTTTTCAATGCTCCCAATTCATAATCACTTCCATCACAGGTCAAGTTTTCAGCAACCGTCATAGTAATAATAGAAAAAAGTCTGTAAAAGACTGAATAAGAAAATAACATTTAGGAAGTGTAGTTTGGAGTTCTTAAAAGGATGAAGAGCTAATTCTTCCTGCCAACTGCAAAAAAGCCAGGCATTCCATTTGGAACACGGGTCAATGCCACGGCTGCGGCGTGTGCTAGTGGAACGCTGCCCAAACAGGCTCGCAAACGCAGACCCTGCCTTCAAGGAACTCGGGGTCTAAACAGACACAAACAGCACCAATAACACACAGTGAGCACATTAAGAGGGACTTTTGAACTGGCTGGGCTCTGCCAAATCTGCACCAAGTAATAGATAGAGCACAGAGACAGAATCTGTCCTCTGAGTTATCTACTCTCATGAAAAGTAATCAAGTTATAACTACATGTAATAAAAAGTACACAGATAAGTTTTTAAATGCTTTCACACCTAAAATGTCTAATGATGGTCTCTTACAAACAAATAATGAACTTGAGACTTTTGACATTGTTTGGCAATCTGTCATTTACCTATGCTCTACCTATTTTTAAAGCAGGGTTCAGGGCAGTCTATACAATTCAGTCACCATGCCCACTGTTTATGACAGTACATACATACGTACATACACATACATACACAGCATATATACCATAATGTATTTGCACTCTTCTCAGATTAACCTGAGATTAATGTGATGTCCCTGATCAACTGAAAAATTATGCCCCAGCATCTGATAACATAAATTTTATAATCTCACTCATTTGGGGTTTTTTTTTTTGAGTTACTGTTCTTTTTTACAAAGGGTTGGTTATTTTAAAAATTCAAAATGAAATAAGTAGTTCAATTTAGTATTTATTTTAACATTTTTAGAATCAGAATCATTAGTTTATAAGTCCCGAATCTCACCACTGATAAAAATGTAGCAAATTTCTTGGCTCTTGTAATTCTTTATTTTCTTAAAAATCAATAATGCATCAGTGAACACTACGTACAATGTCATTTTGGTTAATTATAATATGTACTTAATATTTACTTATAAATGTACATGAACTAGTTTACAACAAAAATGTTCTATTAAAATCTCGGTAGTGGAATTAAAACTGGTTGAAAAACTTTTTCTTTGGATTTCTTCTATTACCTAATTTTTGTAATATGGATTATTATATAAAATAAATGATGGATTCTTTTTAAAAATCCAGATTAAGTAAACTGATGAAATTAGGCTCATCACAATTATAAACTGTATATAGCTTAACCAAGGAAACGCAGGCTGTATAACCTTCACTATCTACCCTGTAGATATTAAACCCCAGGGTGAAAGAATAAAAACAGTGTGGCTATTGACTGACAGCAGAGTGAGTTCAATGAAGGTCTTTAAACACCTTGACAAAGGAAAACCAGCAAGATGTGTTACAGTTGTTCCGAAAATTAGTTGAGCGCAGGGCTCTCAGCCATCCTCATTAAGAATTCATGGGGATCACAAGATCTTAAGAACTGAACTAGATTCCACCTAGAAGCTTGCTTGGAACGAGGGAGGGAGAGAAGAAAAGAAGGAGGAAGAGGGAAACTGAAGAAATGGACAGCTCGGGGGAAAATAGTGACGCCACATCACCACCAGAGCAATGAGGTGCTCAGTGTTCACATAGGAATCGCAGCCATAAATGTGCATGCACCTTACGAATTATAGTATACTACACAACATAAGGTAGATCAGACAACACCCTTCAGAGCATCGGGAGCCTTACAGCAAGTAACAGAATTGTCACCTTGATTTTTGGTAAGCAAAGTTACTGAGGTAGCGTTCACAAAACTGGAATGGTAATGACCCCTACGTGGGACTCACACACCTGGCAGCCAGAGGCTGAGGCACTTGTGGACTGAATGCATCTCATCTGAGATGCATTCAATAACTTGTGTTTTCCCTGTATTCCACATTGAACAGAGGCCTTTTTGGTTAGCAGGGTTTTTTTATTTCCCCAAGAGGAAAAACAATAACCATGTCAACTCCCCCCAACCCACCCCTAGCTGGCTCCCCTCATGGCCAGTGGGAGGGTGGCAGGCCACCTGCAGCCATTGGAGCTAAACACATCCTAGGCCAGGAACAGTGGAAAATGGGTCCAGCGTCTTCTATCTCCATTTAATAGAAAATGCCTCTTTCCTCCAAAACCACCACCTCTTCACCAATCACCTCTTCACCTTTTCACCTCTTTACAGTGAGCTGTAAAGAAGTTTACAGAGCTCACTGGCCCACACTAGTTCAAGCCTACCTGTCCCAGTACTAATCAAGGCTTACACTTTAGGATCATTCCAGCTACTCTGTAGAAAGTTCAAGGAAGGGGATGGATAGGTGAGGCACAGAAGAACCAGTTGGCAGATTATTATAGTGATCCATGTGTTCAGTGATAATTTCCAAGAAAAAATTACTTTTTGTTTTGCAGAACACAGAATGCACATGGGTCTTTCTGGAGTGGAATCTTCCAGCACCCTTGAAAGGAGGCGGTGGAAGACACAGGCATCTGTGGGAGAGACGCCCAGGGGGTCAGAAGAGGGGGGGCTCCTCCTTCCTGCTGGAGGCCTGCAGCAGAGACAGGCAGCTCCCTCAGGCCCTCTCCTGGTACCACAGAGCCTAAAATGCCTGCACTGAATGTGCCCCGGAGGAGGTCTGGAAGGGCTTGGTGCTGGATGGATTTGGGATTTGAAGGACAAGGACCAATGAGCCTGGCATCTACTCAAAGCTGGCCCTGGCTAGTGACTGGAGGGAGCCTGGGGGTCCTGGAGGGAAGGGAAGGGAGAAATTGGTGGTGGGAGTGGGGCAGTCACGTGGACTTAATAGAACACAGGTTTGTGGCTCTGCTTACTCCCCTCCAACTGAAGGGTACAGAGTCATTTCCTCTTAACAGATCAATCCAAAAACTGATCATCAATTACAAAGACAGCCTAGAATGCCAGGTTTACTTAACAACCACAAATACTAATAGGCTCAAAATCATGTATTAAGTACTCAATATATACGAAACACGCATGTTAAATTTTTTTTTTACTTAAAAAAAAAGTGCTTACCAGAATAACCAGGTGAACATCATTTTGCAAGTACAATGCTTGGAACCAAACAAACAGACAAAAATCAAATTGAATAAAAACAAAACGAAACCAGCAAACTCACAGCCAAAATACATCCGGAAGCTGTTTAGAGAAATGGAATGCGTTTTATTGTTTGCTTTTGAGAGGTACTGGGGAACAGACATAAACTGAAACCTCTTAGGGAACCACTTGAATGGTTGGAGCTCCTAAAACACTTAGCTGAGCTGCCACCCACATATTCAAGGAAAGAAATCGATGGCAGACCCAGCGTGTAGCTCCCCAGCCCAAATCACGATGGGAAAGGCAGTTTACGGGCACACAAGGGGGCCTGCGAGGTCTCCTCCACCCCGCTACACAGAGGCTGCAACGCCTGCCGGGTGCCGCTGCTACACCTTCCTCCGCAAATCGCCTGCACATCTCCGGCCACTTCTAATTGTGTGCCACCAATGTCTAGCAGGAAAAAAGGAGAACACAGGATGACACTGAAAGCAATGTCCTGCCGTGGCCAGGTGGCTCAGTTGGTTGAAGCATCGCCCCACACACCAAAAGGTATGGGCTTGGATCCCCCATCAGGGCACATACCTAGACTGCAGGTTGACCCCTGGTTGAGGCACCAATCAATGTTTCTCTCTCACACAGATTTCTCTCTCTCTCTCTCTCTCTCCCTTGCCACCCCTCCCTCCCTTCCTCTCTCTCTCAAAAAAAAACCATATCCTTAGGTGAGGATTAGAAAAAAAATTTTAAAGCAAGTCCCACTCTCTCCAAAAGGAACAACACATCTGAGTAGCTCTTCACATTGAAATTGTACAATGCTCCAGATTTCTTCTTTTATGTGCAATCAACTTAATTTCCAAGTTTGGAAGAGTCACTATATGAAAACTTGGCTCGCCCTCGTCTCTGAAGGGCAGAAGCAGAAAGCTGCCCCCACACAAGTCCAGCATTTCTAACTTTGCACCTTCTCTTCCTGACCTTCATGTGTTAAACGTTTCTTTGAGAATCGCCTCACCAAACTGATAAAAGAGCTTCAGCCATTTGTATGTCTCAGCTCTGCCAGCTGAGAAGCTCTCAAAGTCAGCCAAGGAAAATGCAGGCTTAAAGTCAGAACGCATTTCCCAATAGTGAAGCAAGAGACCTTCGCTGCGTCCCCCAGGAGACCAGCCCATGAACAAACCGAAGGCTCCTCAAATTACAGGGAACAAAACACTCGCCCTTCACCCACCAGACAGTGGAATGAAGTGGGCTTACTGAGCCAATGCTCTTCATTTCCAGTTCTGTTTTAAAATACACATATAGCATAGGCCAGCGATACCACAAGTGGGGAGTACTTAATAGGGTTTTAATTTAGCATTCCTAAGTAATTATAATCTTCGATAATGTTTTACAATAATGCCTATTTCTTAGCAATATGAGGCAAGTAATTATGACCAACTGTGTCTCATAGCTAGAGGATATAAAAACTAAGTGACCTGAAAAAATTGGCTAATAATTTGCTAGAGGTCATAAATAAATGAGCAGCATATCCAGGAAGAAGTGCTTCATTTCCTAACTCTTAGCTCCTTTAAATAATCATTCCCTTCTGAGCTTTTACATAACTTTTTAAATCCAACAACCGTTGAGTTTTCTTACACCATGTGACTTTCCAGGATACCCAAACGCCCGAGCATCGCTCACTCTTCGACCTATCAACAAGGACTTACAGCAAAAAGAATATACAGTTACAGTAAATGCTATCTTAGCTATCACATACATAGGTATACATATTTAAAATCAAAATATGGTTCTAGATCCATATTATTCAGTATTCTCAAGTTCTTTCCCGATTCTCAGACCTAGGAATGAATTAAGCCCATTTGATGTTTTAAATGCCATTTTCTTCACTGTGAATGTTTTAGGTGGATCCTCTTTGGAGAATCCTGCCCAGTAAACGAGGGTTTAATATGCATACTAAATCCAAATAGTGATTTAATAATCTTTGCAGCCCAGCTCCAGGAAACCAGGTAAATATGAATACTTTGCGTGGCCGGATTTGTTTGGTTTTGAGAATCAGTGCTGCAACAGCCCTGATGTATTCATAGCCATGAAATAACACAGTTTTTATGCCATTTTGCTCTCATTTCCACACTCCCACCTCCTTCCAATCAACCACCTCTAACTGGCTTATGGATATACAGTATTAAGCACTTAAATGTATGTCTCAGCCACTGGCATTCGTTTACTTAAGACTGTAAATGCCCACTGGGTGCTGGCTAAACGCCAGGGTTGCCACAGGGAAGAACCAAAGAGACAACCCTACTCCCATGGAACACACCACCTGATCCAGGACGGGAGAGACAAATACTTGCAGGTACAATTATTTATATCGCAATGATGATAAGTGCTCCAAAGGATAACACTTCAAGAGTACAGAGCATACCTACCCTACTCTGGGAGTTCGGAAACCTGTGCCCATGAGCAAGTGGCACTTTAGCTCAGCCGAGGAAGAGCGGCAGCTGGTTGGCCGGCAAATGATGGAGGAAGGCGTTTGTGTAAATGCCACGGGAAGGCCTGTGTCCGAGGAGACTCAGGCTATGTAAGAGCATAATTAGGGGGCAAGAGTAAAGTAAAATGAAATTAGGAGTAAATTGGAGGGGTTGCTATTTAGGGCCTAAAAAGCCAAGTACTAACAGTGCACAGCCATTGAAAGATTTTGCTGAAAAGAAACAGGTATTTAGGCTTACACTTTAGGGTCACTTCAACTACTCTGTAGAAAGTGGAAGGAAGAGGATGGATAAGGTGAAGCATGGAAAGGAGAACCAGATGGCAAATTATTACGAGGTCCATGTGTTCAGGAATAATTTTTTAAGGTAGAGTTGTGGATCTCGTACAAATGTAATATTAACATGTGTCAACGACTTCAACTCATTCATTAATGAGGGAACCAGGAAGGTGTTAAAACTGGTCCCAAGGAAAATTCACAAAGCCATATGTTTATACAAAGAAAAGCTGAAATAAATGTATAATAGATGGAAAATCAGGCCTATTCAAGGGGCAATAATCGATTACATTCCAAGCTACTTCATGCTTTTTTCAATAAGTCTCATTTGCATTCTTATCTGTTGTTCCTGGCTCAAAGACAGTGGAAGGCAGAAAACCCAGACAGATGAGCTGGCAGGGTTCCCACTGATCTTTTCTGCTTGTCTTAAAGCCTTCCACAACTTTTCCTAATCCAGCTAATAGTCACCCGGCAAAAGAAGGTGTCAGTGAAGATGGAGAGAAAAGGACAATGTTAAATGGCACTGGATCAACAAGCCTTGGTGTTCAAGACTTTGGCTGGGGAGGGGACCACGAAGTTTGAATGTCCGAAGAAGAAATTTAAAGCAAATACCTAAATGGCAGAAGATGTCAGAGTCTCTCGGATTTCTCACCACATGGGGTCCTACTTCTCTAGAGGGACCCACACCACAGGAAAGCAGCAGACTTGATTAATAGTTCTATTTTAAAGTCCACTGTGATATACCAGAGCCATGGATAAAATAGGAATAACATATGATGAACGCATACCCTTCAACAGGGTTTTGTCCCCTGGGGCTAGCCTCTCCATTAGCCAGTGAGGCCAGGCTCAGATACAACCTCACACCGTCTCAGCAGCACTTAAGCTGTGTGAGGAGTCTATGGAAATCTCCCAGTCTATCCTTTCCTGATCCCAGTGCAGAAGAAGTCTGACTTACGGACTTGAGAGCCAGGATAACACAACGAGCCAGAGACAGAAACAGAGAGATGTGGGTACAGATGATATTGATATAGATGTAGATAATACAGATATAGATGATATAGATGTGGGTGAGATATAGATTAGACATAGATAATATAGTCACAGATATAGATAAGATATATAGATATAGATGTATAGATAGATGTATGTATAGATAAAATTTAGTGTTACTACCACGAGTCCTCCACATCTTTATACCCAAATAGTCATAATTTCTATGATAAATGTGTTCCAGATACATCCAAATTCCCTTTTTTACTCTGATTTCTTACTAGAAATAATCTATAAGGAAACACTTCCAGGGTCAGCTCTACTTTTGATACTGTTTCTCCAAATAAAACAGGATTTTAGCTTCTGTGTCAGTTTACATAACTGTAACTTTTACTATATTGACAATAATTACAAGCCTCCTAGGGCAAAAAATTTACGTGGGACTGAAACCCCTGATTTAATATTACAAAATAACATACAGATGATAAAGTTTTAAATATCAACTTCATAAAATAATCTGTTCTGGAAATCCAAATCACCCAGATGTTACCTGTGCCTCTACAGCAAAAATTAAAATTTACCAATAATAAAAAAAAAACCTACGTGTGCTCTGGAATAATCCTACACAGAAAACCACCAATTATGCAGACACTTCTACACTCTTGACCTTCTCGTCAAAGTCAGACATTTTCACATTCCTCACATTCTCAGAGGCAGAATTAAATATCCCTCAACAAAAACTGGCAAAACCTAAAAATACACTGCAATCAAATAATCGACTGTAAATGCTGGGGTGTGGAGCAATTTTTAAACTACACCACTACTCAAAGCAATCCTAAAACATTCTCATTTTGCTCCAAAGACATGCCCATGTTTACTTTCCTGACCTTTGCAACCTTCTGAAGCAGGAATTTTTGAAAAATAACTCAATTAAAATACCTTTCATGGTGTTTTAAAATACCATCATGGTATGTCTCTGAGACACATTTCTTTTTCGTCTATAAGCCATTAACCTGAAAGGTTTCCTCCCATCCCAGATTTAAAAGACAAAATTCCAGTCCCCCCTGGATCACATGAGGGAAGCCATTCAACAACCAGTAGTAACTCTTCTCGGGCAAGTCTGAAAGGAGCATTGCCAAGTCCTCTCCTCAGCTTACTCTGCTCCTGAGAAAAATATCCGTCAAAACCTTAATTATAATCCAAGGGGTAAGAGACACTGGGAAAGGACAGGTCTTTGGGGACAGAAATAAGGAAGTTTACCAGGGAGCAATATGGCAAATAAACATCGTCAGCCACAGTCATGAGCACTGAAGTCCCTCACCTTTTCCACACGGGACAGAATGGCTGCCTGAATGATAATGATTTGATTTTAACCAGGCCAAATAAAGCAATCATTTTAGCTAAGTCAATACAAAATTTCCCCAGAGTCACTTTCCTTTCCTAAATGTACCCGGGATTCACTGAGTCCAAAGTGGCAAACTGTTGGCTTGATATCCAACGACTACCTGGTACAAATAAAGAGCTGTTTATACCCTAACTATGGACACCAGAATTTCCATTTAAGCCTATTTTAAAAGAGAATAAAGAAAAAATAAAAGTATCTGTACATTTTTATTAGATCAGATTTCATGGGGAAAATTCACTGTACTTCCAACCAAACTCCGTAAGTTGGAATGAAGCATTTGAATCGTCAGAAAGTTTTTGAAAGTCTTGGTTACCTTTGAAAAGCGAGCATTTATCCATTTGGTAAAGGTTTTCTTCTGCACATCATTGTGTTCATCTGTGGGAAGAAAAGGAGAGAGAAGGGAAAAGTGTGAGATACTACACGTTTATAAGGGCGCTAAACCAGATCATCACTATCCCAGGGAGTTCTAAAGAGTCGTATCAGCGAACTTCACGAGGCACAACCATGCCCAGCTGGTGAAGACTGTGACGGCTGCCGACTCCAGCACTTTCGGAGCCAGCCAATGCCTGCAGCAGAGGGGGCCTCAGGGAGCTGGCTGGCTCTCCACCCTCAGCATTGGTATGGTGCCACCAGCCATTAAATCTACACTGATAGAATCAGGATCTTGCTTTCAAACTATTACAGGCAATACAGATGGGCATTTTGTTTTAAGTAAAATTTCAGCATGATAAAAATGTGAACCTGTTACAAACAAAAATGAAAGATACCCTATAAAAACTGAAAAATTCATGATTTCCCTCCTTTTCATATGAGTCCTATATCTTGCAGAACAAAAACTAGTATAAGGTTTAGTATAAGTACAGCATAAAGTTTATTGTCAATTCCACACCCTGTTTTCCTGTAGTAAAAATGACATGGCAAGGTTTTAATGGTCCAGTTCCATAAAAAATGATCCAGATATTTTACAAGTAGAGAAATCAACCAGTTTTTAAATGACTATAAATTCATTTTTCAGGGCACTAAAAATGAAAATTGGTTTTAAAAAAACTACAGCAACCGAACTTCTTGAAGATGGGCAGAGTCATCTACTTGGCTATAAGGAAGCTGCGTGTTATAACAAAGAGATCAAAAGGCTTTCTCACCAAATAGACCACACCCAAATCTACTAGCCTGTGGCCTTGAGTAACTCATAAGGGTTCCCTGCCTCCAAGTTCTCATCTGTAAAATGCCAATAAACAGCACCCAGCTCATAAGGGCACTGTGAAGATCAGTGAATATAAGGGGAAAACACTTGGCAAAGAGCTGCCATTCAGTCCTTTCTTATTCTTGCTATTGTTGTTACTATACAATGTGTGTGAGCAAGTCAGATAAGCCTCCAGTTTACCCTTTCCGTTACTTCTAATCACATCCTCTTCAATTGCTCACCAATTCTCTAACACAACCAGCAAGAGTCATTGTTGCTTAAGTCCTACAAGCAGCCTGTTAACAGTCTGTAAGGAGTTCTGAAAGCTGCCTAAGGAGCACTTGGAACAGTGCAGAAAATTATGATTCTGGGTACACAACACTGCTTGTTCCACGACTGTCCACACCACCAGGCTGCCCCCTGCATGGTAACAGCAAAATAACCAGAGGAGGTGCCAGGGTGCTCTGCCCACTACACATCAGTCAGACGGGGCCGCCTCTCACCAGACCTCCTCACTCACCCCTGGCAGCGTAATTAGCTCACCCACGACACTTCCCAAGTCTGTGGTATCTTTGGTCCTTACTCTCTTCTGGAAGGAGAGCTTGTAATTTAAAAGGTCATTCCTGGAACAAACACAGCAGCAGCTACAGAAAAGAGTGCACTTCCACAGATCCATAAAGGTAATTGGAGACTGACTCCGAAACACAGAGGGGACAACTGGATTAAAACAAAACTGCTCTCTAAGAAACTGCTTGATGTTAAATGTGCCAAGAGGAGCCTTCCTTCCAGAAAGGACCCTGCAGTCAGCATCAGTCCCGATTTCAGGCTTTCTGCCATCTGATCAAGGCTCAACTAAGCCACTTATTGGCTGAGAGGATTTTCTTACACACTCTCAATGTCCTAGCCTTGAACACCACACCCACAAGGGACAGGGCTCAGACTAGACACAATACACAGCAGTCAGACATACTAACCTGCAGAGGGCGCTCTGCCAGCTCTGCCAACATGGACGCCATATTAAAATACCACCTGAATATCTGGGAAATCCAATTCTTTGCCCTACTATCTTAAAAAGACTTATCTTTGTAAATATCGCCATATCTATTCCATAATGCTCTGAAGAAATATATATGTCATAAGTATTAAATTGTGTTCACTTCATACCATTCATGCAACTTAAGCATGTTTGACCATAAAAATTGGGGAAACTTTAAGGGAGAAATGTTAGTACATTTCATTTTTTTCTTAACCACTTTCCTAGGTAGTTAGCCTTATTTTCAAAAACATTAAATTATCTAATATACAATTATCTAATTGTATATATAGGGTCCTCAATAGGTATAGAATGGAATGAAGTACCTGTCACCTTATCAAGAGATAAATAAGACCTTTCCATTTTATCACATATAGAATAAAATCAAGTTTTAAAAAGACTCCCACCATACAGAGATGTTTATAAAAACTAATAAGCTAATGTTTCTATAACAGTATTTGATCTTCGGGTCAAATCAAAATCTGAATACGAGTGTAAGTAACTGATATAAAATAAAGTATTGGCTTGTAAAAGATAAATAATCAAACCCAAATATTTTGAAACTACTCCAAAATTCATAAAAACTCTTTTGTATTCATTTCCTTGGCATGATTCAAGAAGAAAAGAGTTCATATTTCAATAAGACTTGAGTTTCCATGCCCCTTTTTTCAGACACAGACACACACACACACACGCCTCTCATTTTCTGCCAGACAGGAACTCAGTAAAAGTACAGGAATTGGCCTGCGGCTTTCCAAGTATGAGATTAAAAAGGTAACAAATTTGGAATAGTTACTAGTATAGAACTGCCCACCACACCACAGTCATGACCTTGTCCCAGGCCCCTGTGTCAGGCAGGTGGAAACGTGCTGGCAAAGGTGTAGCAGGACATCTCAACATCTAAGTCACGCTACTCTGGTCATCACTTTGTCCTCCTAGCAATTTACACAGAACTTCAAGTCTCAAATGCATTTAACTCTCCATTATCAAGCCAATTAGTTAACTTACATAATTTACAGCCTAAATATATTCCTTCAGGTTTCCAAACAAGTGTTTTGTTTAGAGTTAGACTTTAGAAAAACATTTAGTTTCTGAAAGCCTTTCTCAACCTAGTAAATCTTACCCATTAACGACCTTTCTCCATTAGGGGACAAACACGAGACTGAATTAGGAGCAGAAAAATGTGTTAAATCCCTTAAGGCTGATTTTCCAAATTCTTCCTCTAAATATTTTGCTCTTCTTAAAATGCTTTTGACATGCTCACACAGATCCGGGGGCCTGGGCTGCTGCCTAGCCAGGAATTTTATTTCTGTGATGGGTAAGAGAAATGAAGCAAGAAACATCAACAAAACCGCCTGATAAATCTTCAAAGAGAGGAGTTTGGATTTTATTTCATCTCACCAGTTCAAGTGCATTTCAGAAATTCCTTTAGCAGAACTCCGCAACAAATATCTCAATTTAAACTTCAAACTGGAAATGGGGTGGAGCAGTTAGTTGTATCCCCGATGGAAATGCCCACGTCTCTGGAACACCTACCCCCCATTAAAACTCGAGGAGTACAGAGACCAATGAGCCCCAGAACACTTCTCAAAGCACCTGAGGGCTGTCCAATCGGCTGGCAATAACCTGAGGTGCTTAACATGCAACAATTCAGAAAAGAAGTCCTTAGAATTTAGTCCCAAAAAGAAATGTCCTGTGGGGCAATCTCAAACTTGGATTGACTTAATGGAAGCCTCTGTCACACAACTTAACACGACCTAGAAAGCCCCTTTCTCATTAGCAAAAGGTGATGATCTGGGGACAAAGGAAAGCATTTCAGACCGTACTCCCACTTCTTCCACTTCTTTCTCTGGGTGTGGTGTGTGAGTCAACCCCAAATAAACCCACTGCTAAGGCCTAGACGTGTCTTTCTCCTCTCCTGCTTTGACACACATAATTTGTCTCTGAAAAAAAACAATTCATTTATTCAAACAATACGTATTACAATGTTATACGGAGACAAACATTACGCAATAATCTGTAAAACACGGTAAATGTGTAGACAAAGAAACAGAGACCAGAAGAGACTGTTCACAAGCAGAGCGCCTGAACTCCCACATTTGTTTCAAATCTGACATCCTCAGAGGATCTGGAGGAAACACTTAACATTCAAAACGTGCTTTTCAAAAATGGTCAAACTACCTAAGGGCATAAGAAATTGAGATGACATTTCAAATGATATTTTTGTAAGTTTATTGCACTTACAATTTGAAGGTAATAAGCTAAAAACTGCATTTAAAATACACTTTTGCTTCACTCCGTAAAAAGCAAAAAGTCAAACTGACGATCTCTTGGGGAGAAGTGGAGATGGATGGAGTGAGGAGGCAGGGGAAAACCACCCTGCTTCTCAAATGAAAAGCTGATACCCAAGGACAAAAGTTACATGAATTGCCCAGGTTACCCACACAGCAAGTAGTAGCAAGGTCGCAAACCGAACCAGGGCTGACCTATTCCTGAGCCTGCGTTCAATGCACATCCAAGCAAGAGAAGGTCAAATCAAGTTCCACGAGGAAAACAAAAAGGGCATTTACAGTCCTGTACCCTGAAGGAGAGCGGAAGCCTGGTATGCCAAGGAGGGAGCAAGGGCATCCCAGAGAGACTAGGACAATCACATAATGCTCTCTCCATTCCGGGTTCAGACTAAACACCTGCCCCCCCCCCAACAAAAAAGAGCCTAATTTTGCACCTGTGAGGAAACACAGAGGGCTGTAACATAAAATGATGTCAGGACAAGAATTCTAAACTAATCCAATCTTCAGAAAGTTTTCAATCCTGAAAAGAGCTGACAGCCCCCAAAAGGATCAGGAGTACGAAGTGAAGAATGCCTGCCCACAAGAATGTTCTCGTAAGAGAATACAGATTCCTTGAAAATCACCCTGTTTAAGCAAACCCTTGCTCTGCTAGCACGACCCATCCACGCTGATCCCGAGTTCACTGACTATGGAACCCCTGGGTTCCAGAAAGTCCGCAGCCCCACCTTGACTAGATTAGAGAATGTCTCTCATTCTCAGCATTGGAGGAAACATTCCAAATGAGAACCTACGTAAGCTGCCTGATTAGCACGGAATCACAGTGTATAAGGGCAGAAAGGCAAGTAAAGAGGCACGTGGTCAACCTGAGACCGGAAATGTCAGAAGGACCAGCAGCACACAGTTAGTGCCATAAGTCAAGTCAGGATCCGTGGCTTCTTATCTAATACTCCTCTAGCTCCCCAAGCTGCTTTTATTTTTAAACATCTTTATTCAGATATAATTCACATATCATACAAGTCAGCCATTTTTAATTTGCACTTCAATGGTTTTTAGCATATTACATTATAATTTTTTTAATTGTGGTAAAATATATATTACATAAAATTTGCCATTATAATCATATTAAAGCGTGAAATTCAGTGGCATTAATTACATTTACAGGGTCGTGCCACCATTGTCACTCTGTTCCCAAGACTTTTTCGTCCACCCAAACAGAAACTCTATCACCATTGAACAGTTACTCCCCATTTCCCCCTCCCTCAGCCCCGCTAACCTCTAATCTTTCCATTTCTATGCATTGACCTCATCTAGACACCTCATTTAAGTGGAATCATATGATATCTCTCTTCCTGTGTCTGGCTTATTTCAGTCAGCATAATATGTTCAAAGTTTGTACATACTGTAACATGTATCAGAATTCCATTTCTTTTTATGGCTGGATAAATAGTTCATTGTAAATAGATGCCACATGTATTTATCCATTCATCTGCCGGTGGACCCGTGGGTGTGTCTACCTTCTGGCTATGGTGAATAATGCCGCAATGCAAACTGGCACACAAGAATGTAACCGTTCGAGTCTCTGCTTTCAGTCCCTTTGCGTGCACTACACCTTGGATGGAACTGTTGGGTCACGTGGCAATTCTGTCCGATTTGCAGCGGGGGGGGGCTCCCACACTGTTTCCCACAGTTGCTGCACCACTCTACCCTCCCACCAGCGAGGCACCCGAGTTGCAATTTCTCCACATCCTCACTAACATTTCTTTTCCTTTTTTATTATTCTAGCCATCCTATTAGGTTAAAATAATATGTTGTGGTTTAAATTTCCACTTCCCTTATCCCTGATGCTGCTGACCATAAACTGAGTTTTGAAAATTCAAAAACAACCAAGCAAAACCCCCCAAACTCTGAGATATCCAGAAGACAAGTTCAACAGCACAATACCTCAAAGGAGCTGGAGTTCAGATACAGCGTTTTTGCAATTAATCTACACAATGTTGTGAAATGATTAACCTACTCCCCAGAGAACTGCTTTCAGAATTGTATATATCCATTAATCCCTGGCCATGTTCTAATTTTAAAGTTTACTTACTTCTTACCTATTTTCTTCTTGATGAGCTCCTCAATTTTTTAAACAATGCATAGGAATACAAGAGGAGATGTGTTCTGACTTTCACTTTCTAGAGCTGCTAAACTTGACCTGAAGAATAGCTACAAGATTTATAGGCACCTGGGATTGTATAAAACCTCTCTAAATATCTTTTGGAAAAACTCTTAACATCTTAATTATTAACCACAGTGTATGTGTTGCAAATGTAAAAGAACAAGGACTCGATTTCTTTCCCCCATAACTTGTAAACTTCACATACAAATACTTCACTCTGGACTTCTGTCCTGGAGCAAAAGAGTTTTATTAAAATCAGTTGAAATGTCACAGAACAATGAGAGGTTTTTTAGGAGGAACTGAATGAGTCATAAGGACAATGAGTCACTGTCATGAAAAGCCAATAGGAAACTTTTTTTTAGTAATTGACAAAAGTTAGACTTATTAAATAACACTTCTGTGAAATCTCATTCCTCACTTTATTCCTATTAAATAAAGATCTACAGTTTCACAAACTGTCTATAGAAATCTCAAAAACGAGTGACTGTCATAAACATGTATCTCTCGGTGTATGAAAACTCATGCAAATTACTTGTCATGGGGATGAGAAACAATTTTTTAATATAAATAAACATCGCAGTGATCTGACTCTTAGACTTTCTCATGACAAGTTCTACTTCTCAATATAAGAAAAAAACATGCTCTTTCCAGACTGCTAAACATTCACAGGGGTGTTTTGGGGGGAGTTTGCCTTATTTTTCCCCATATTATGAGGAGTCTAAGAGATTCTTTAGTCTTTTTATATTCCTCATAAATTCATATGATAAAACAACAAAACTATCCAAGAAATAGTAATTCTCAGAGTCTTGTAAAAAATACCAAAACTCAAAGAAAACTGGTTCACTGCCCAAATAGCTCGCTGTGCTCCCATGCCAGAGTGTATTATTGTCTACAGAGCTGATGCAGAAAACCTTCAACTGCATACTCTGTGGCTTTTATAATCCCTTTGGGTCATCACACTCAGATAAAAATAGAGAGAGACTGAACGTATACACTGAATGAATGAGCACTGTAGACACCAGGAATCACCTTCCGAAGCCGGCCACTCCAGTGAATTGAAGTGTGCCGATACAGTTTGGCCTCCCCCTGAGGACTACCTCAGTTTGGTTCTCTGTGGGTCAGGACCCATAGAAACACCTGGAGACAGAGGGAGACCCAGAGAACAATCCACATAGCCACGAGGGACCACAAGGGATGTCTTTCAGGTCAGCTAAGCCCCAAAAGCAATGTGACCCCAAGGAACTCAAGGATCAAAGAAAAAGTATTTCCAGCTCATCAAGATGAGACCCTCGCAAGAGTCTAGACAACCTCAAAGGGCAGAAGGAACATCCCGCAAACAGAGCTACCAGCCATCCTGACTGCGCCCCAGCATCTGCAGACTCCTTGGAGCCTGGGACTCTCTGCCTCTTCCTCTCCGCTTTGTGTTCAGTAGGCATTTCCTTCTTCCACCTGCCTCACTTTTTTGAACCTCCAGACCCCCCTCCCTCCTGCCTCCCTCAATAGTCATTTTCAACATCCTTCCCTGGACCTGTCATGACCTAGACCTGTCATGGTCTAGGTCACCATTTGGGATCCTCAGCCATAAAGCCCGCCTGGCTGCACCAATCCTTGTCACCCGACAGCAATGCAAGCACCATTGGAGTCTCTTTCTCTATTTCTTTTCTCAAATGCCTTTTGCATCTTTTTTTTCTTGTCTTGAAACTTCCCATATAATGTCTGGATAGACTTTAAGAGATTTCACCATAGAAAGGGTAATGTTATATTTACATTAAAGTCAGAAGCTTCAAACATATTCTGTTCCCAATCCTCTCAAAGAATTCCCATGTACATTTTTAAGTTGACAACTAATATTTATGGTAAATTTAAAAAGGTAAAACAGTATAATTTTCACTATGTTGAGAAGGAGCTGCAAACTCAGTTCTCCAATGAATTGGAAATGTCTTCTCCATTAACTAATCGGCAAAACTAGTCCTCACTGTCAAATGAATCAGCTAAATCAGACTTAATTTCTGACAAGGGAAATCTGATTTTAGTTTTTTATTTAAAAACCATATCCATGTGTATCTCCAGGGCAACAGCTCACTTCAGAATCCTCATTCTAGGATGGACTGACGGGCAGATGGACAAATGGATGAATACGTGCAGCCGGCACAAAGCCTTATCCTAGATGTAATAAGGCACAGACTATTTTAATAAGTCTTAAGGGGTGTCCTTTGTTTTGCATTCTTAAATTGTCCCCTCTTTTGGTGCCTCCCAGAACTGTAATGCAGTGAGGTTTGGGAGGGTCAGAGTAGGGGTGGCCCTTTCTTTCTTTTGTAAAGTGGAGGAGGAACCCTGAAAGGAAAGCTTGGAAAGGAGAAAGCAGGTACCTAAGATGCCTCCTCAGGTCCCTTAACCACTGGAAAAGCTGGCCATAGGGCAACATGCATATTCCAGCTTGCAAACCACCCTAGGGGCTCACAGCCATCCCTGCCCAGGAAAACCCTGCGGAGAAGGTGAGCTATCATTTAATAAAGAGGCTGAACTCCAGAGATGGCCACTACAAAGGCATCGGCCACCATTAACACCAGAGACCTTGCTAATTAACTTAGTGAGTGTGAGAAATGTGCTTTTACTGTGGCTTGAGAACTGGCATAATTAAAAGGTTAGAAACATTCTCCCGCTGGTGAATTTAGTGTTATTCAGTGAATGTGAATTGGCCAATATATTTTATAGACATGCCCCACCACTGATTACACAGAGTAAAGACCTAAGGAGACTGGGGGGCTGGGTTTCTTGAGGCCCTGTGTTTAGGCATTGGCTAAGAGGACTCTAGTTACCAATGCTGACTAAATCATTTAACTAAAACCCCTCTCTAAAACAGGATTGACCATAGAAATATAATATGAGACATATACATAACTGTCAAATTTCTAGTAGCTACATTAAAAAGGGGCATAACTAATTTTAATAATATTACTTAACCAATATATTCAAAATGTTAGCATTTCAACACATACTCAATATTGTGAAAACTATTGGTATTTTGCAGTCTCTTTTCTTATTAAGTCAATATGTTAAATAAAAATATTTTTAAATTATTTAACCATTGATGATAAATTTTGAAAATCTATCTTAAGAAAATAATGAGAAATACAAATATTTAGATATATTTAAGAGGATGTCTTCAAAGTACTCTTCACAATTGGAAAAAAAAAAACTGTAAGCAATCAAAATGTCCATCCATGAGGACTGTTTAAACATGTATTTTCATGCATAAATACAACCATTAGACAGATATTACAAGGAAGACATAGAAGGATTTTCTCAAGACATTAAGGAATAAGAATGCTGCTCATTACCGAGTATACAGTGTGTATCTATACCATGTGTACATATATGACTAGAGAAACAAGAGCAAAATATTAATACTGTTTACTTCCAAGAAGACCCAGAGAAGATTCTTATCTTCTATTTTCATTACCTATACATGCAATTGTTTATAATAAATACATAATCCTTCGGTATCATTTTTTTCCTTAAAGCATCCATTCTGCAAAAGGCGTATTTTTCTCCACCTTGACGTGTGCCTGCTTTGGAGGGGGTGGGAAGACTGAGAGGAGCTTTTGCATTTCGTCATCACTTGCAGGTGGGAAGGACCGGCGGGGGGGGGGGGGGGGGGGGGNGGGGGGGGGGGGGGCTGGGATACCACACAAGAAGGGCTCTGTCACGGAGCCAAACCCCACAGGAAGGGTGACAGTAGTTCAGCAGAAGCCATGTTCCCCAACCAGTTGTTGGGTCACACACTTCTAAACATGAAACGCTCCAGGTTAAATTGCTTTTACCTGTATCCGACTTTCCAACGAGTTTCCCACATTAGTCTGAAGAGATAATGAACCAGATGAAAAATAACGGGACTTAAGGGAGTCCGTCTCTTCCCACCTTCTGGTCTACTCACTAAGAAACACTGCTGATGGGGAAGGTGCATCATTTAAAATACACCTTTTGCAATAAATTCAATCAATCCTAAGTAAAATTATCCTGGTACTGATCAGTTATTAAGATAGAAAAACAACAATAGAAGATCAATGCAAAATCAAATGTTACTGACAGGCCACACCAAGCTACCTGGACTTTCTCAAGGGCCTAATATTTTACTCACTTTAAGAAAATAAACACAAAACCTGGAAGAAAAACAAGAAGTGTCTGTTCTTTGTTCTTATAATTTAATGAAATACCACCACTACAAATATAATTTTTAAAATATGAGAAATAGATTATTTTAGAAGCGCCTTTTAAATTTTTTCTCTATAGTTTTCCATCGTTGAGTGATGACAAGTTAAAAGAAAGATGTAAGATAATTTTAAAAAGAGAAAGAAAGTCATTTTAATAATTGAATTTTCAAAATTTCAAGTCCATTACAATGGAATCCTTTGCACCCAAGGTAAATATTTATAATAAGCATGAAAAACAAGCCAGGAAGGAACATTATGTTTCCCCTTGAAAACTCAGGGGTAAAGGTTTCTTCCCATGGACCTCACAGTTAAGAAACTGGCTCACGAAGCACAGCATTCTTTGCTTAAAAGTATGTAAACTGAAAGCCAGGAGGCCCGAGAGGGCAGAATAGGTGGAAGCAACAATAACTTCTTCCCAGGACCAAGCTGGAGGTATGACTAAATTAAACAAAAATCCACCATGAATAACCAACTGAACACCTCCTGTACCCAAGGGCAGACAGAGGAAACCACTTCACCACCATGAGACTGGTAGGGAGTGCAGAGGAGGCACAAGAGGGCTGGCTGGGCTCCTATGAGCAGCGGCTGAAGTCCCAGGATATTTCAGTGGCTGGGAGGTTCCCCCTGAGAAGTGTGGGGTGTAAACCCCACCTATAGCACCAGAACCTCAGATTGAAAGCTACACACAGACTAAAAGTAAAGGAATGGAAAAAGATATTTCATGCAAATGGAAAGGGGGAAAAAGCTAGGGTAGCAACACTTACAACTGACAAAACAGATTTTAACAGCAAGGCAATCGTAAGAGACAAAGAAGGACACTACAGAATGATAAAGGGAACATCCAACAAGAGGATATAACCCTAGTAAACATGTATGCACCCAATATAGGGGCATCTGAATATGTAAAGCAAACCCTGATGGACATTAAAGGAGAGATCAACAGAAATACAGTCATAGCCGGGGATTTTAACACCCCATTGACTTCAATGGATAGATCTTCCTGACAGAAAATGAATAAGGAGACAGTGGCCTTGAACGACACACAAGAGCAAATGGAGCATTTCACCCCACAGCAGCAGAATATATATACTTTTCAAGTACACATGGAACATTTTCTAGGATTGACCACATGATGGGACACAAAAAAGTCTCAAAAATTTTGAGAAGACTGAAATCATATCAAGCACCTTTTTTTACCACAATGCCATGAAACTAGAAATCAATCATAAGAGTAACACTGAAAAACAGGCAAAGACATGGAAGCTAAATAACCTGTCATTAAACAATGAATGGGTAAACAATAATATCAAAATCTCATTGGAAGAAATCAAAAGATATCTTGAACCAAATAAAGATGAAGCTACAACAACCTAAAATCTGTGGGGCACTGGGAAAGCAATCCTAAGAGGAAAATTCATAGCATCACAGGTCTCTCTTGAAAAAAACAAGAAAAAGCTAAAATAAACAATCTAACTTTACACTTAAAGGAACTTTTAAAAGAACAACAAATAAAGCCCAAAGTGAGTAGAGGAAAATAATAAAGATAAGAGATGAAATAGAATCTAAAAAATTGATACAAATGATCAATGAATCCAAGAGCTGGTTCTCTGGAAAGATAAACAAGACTGACAAACCTTTAACCAAACTCATCAAGGAAAAAAGAGAGAGGACCCAAATAAATAAAATCAGAAATGAGGAGCAATAACAACTGATACCAAAGAAATGCAAAGGATTGTAAGAAAATATTATGAATTATATGCTGACAAACTGGAGAACCTAGATGAAATGGATACATTCACAGAAATATACAGTCTCCAAAAACTAAATCAGGAAGAATAAGAGAATCTGAACAGACAGATAACACCCAATGAAACTGAAGCAGTCATCAAAAACTTGCAACAAACAAAAACCCTGGACCAGATGGCTTCACAGGTGAGTTTTACCAAACATTCCGAGAAGATTAACACTCCTCCTTCTCAAACTATTTCAAAAAATTCAAGAGGACAGAAGCCTCCCAAATTCATTTTATAAAACCAGTATTATCCTAATTTCAAAACCAGATAAAGACACTATAAAGAAAGAAAATTACAGGCCAATATCCCTGATGAGAAAACCTGTACTTGGAAAATTATAAGACAATGAAGTGAAGTAAGAAATTGAAGAAGATACAAATCAGTGGAAGCACATAGCATGTTCATGGATAGGAATAGCTATCCTATCCATGATACTATAATGTTCATACTACCCAAAGCAATCTATAGATTCAACACAATTTGTAACAAGATTTCAATGATGTATTTCACAGAAATAGAAAAATATTTTAAAAATTTATATGGAACCACAAAAGGCCCCACATAGCAACAGTGATCCTGAGAAAGAAGAATAAAGTGGAAGGAATCATGCTACCTAATATTAAACTAAACTATAAGGCCATGGTAATCAAAACAGCATGGTACTGGCATAAAAACAGACATAGATCAATGGAACAGAACAGGAAGCCCAGAAATAAACCCACTACTTTACAGTCAATCAATATTTGACAGACGGACCACATACAGTGGGCTAAAGATAGTCTTCTCAATAAATGGTGTCGGGAAAACTGAACAGATACGTGCAGAAAAATTAAACTAGACCACCTTCTTACACCACACACAAGAATATATTCAAAATAGATTAAAGACCTAAATGTTAGACCCGAATCCATAAAAATCACAGAGGAAAACACAGGCAGCAAAACTTCAGACACTGCTCATAGCCAATATTTTATCACATCTATCTCCCTAGGCAAGGAAAATAAAAGAAAAAACAATCAAATGGTACTACATCAAACTAAAAAAATTTTGAACAGCAAAGGAAAACACCAACAAAGTAAAAAGAGAGCCCACAGTGTGGGAGAACATATTCGCCGATACATCTGATAAGGGGTTAATATGCAAAATGTATAAAGAACTTAATAAATTCAAAACAAAAAAACCCAATAACCCAATTAAAAAGTGGACAAAGGACCTGATATATACTCCAAAATGTCCTCCAAAGAGGACATACAGATGGCCAACAAACATATGAAAAGATGCTCAATATCACCAATCACCAGAGAAATGCAAATTAAAACCACAATGAGGTATCACCTCCCACCTGTAAGAATGGCCATCATCAATAAATCAACAAACAAATCAAGTGCTGGCGAGGATGTGGAGAAAGGGGGACACTTTTGCACTGTTGGTGGGAACGTATATTGGTGCAGACACTGGGGAAAGCACTTTGGAGATAACTCAAAAAATTAAAAATGGATCTGCATTTTGATCCCATGATCCCACTTCTGGGAGTATACCCGAAGGAACCCAAAACACCGATTTGAAAGAACATAAGCACCCCTATGTTCACTGCAGTGTTACAATCACCAAGATATGGAAGCCGCCCAAGTGTCCATTAGTAGATGAGTGGATACAACAACCAGGGGGATTTAAACAGTGGAACACTACTCAGCCACAAAAAAAGAAGAAAATTTTATCCTTTGTGACAGTATGGATGGACCTAGAGAACGTTATGCTAAGTGAAATAAGCTAATCAGAGAAAAACAAATACCATATGAATTTCACTCACATGTGGAATCTAATGAACAAACTGAACTAACAAGCAAAATAGAGACGGACTTACAGAGAGCAGGCTGACAGCTAAGGGGTGGGAAGGTTAGGCAGGTGGAGGGATTGAGCAAAAAGGAGAAAAGACTCATGGACATGGACAATACAGTGGTGATTGCTGGGTGGGAGGTTTTAAGCAGATTAAATGGTAATGGGGAAAAACGCAATTAAATTAATTTAAAAAGAGAAAAGAAAATCACATGCAATAACATATAGAAGGAATTTCAATTTCAAAGGAATTGAAAGCAAGATATTGAAGAAACATCTGCACACCCCTGTTCAAAGCAGCACTATTCACAAGAGCTAAAAGGTGGAAGGAACCCAAGGGTCCAGATGGGGGAATGAACAAAAGGTATCCACATACAATGAGTTATACCCAGCTTTTAAAAATGGAGAAAATTCTGACATATGCTACAACATGGACGAACCTTAAGGACATTTTGCTAAGTGAAATCAGCCAGACACCAAAAAAGACAAATACCGTATGGTTCCATTTATATGAGGTACCTACAGCAGTCCAATTGATAGAGATAGAAACTACAACAGTGGTCGGCCCAGTTCAGGCAGGGAGCAGAGCTGGGAGTTGTTGTTTAATAGGGATGGAGTTTGCATTTTGAAAGACGAGAAGAGTTAAAGAGATGGATGATGGTGATGATCGCACAGCAGTGCAAACTTACTAACTACCACTGAACTGTTCACTTCAAAATGGTTACCCCAGAGTAAATTTTATGATGTAACTCACCACAAAAAAACAAAAAGGAAAAAAGAGCACGTGCAATAAATGCTTTTTGCTTCCATTTCAACTTGATTTTCAAAGAAGAGGTATTTCATGTGCCTCCGTTCATACATATCCCAGCAAGTCAAAAGGGGAAATTTCACTAGGTGCCAAATTCATTTTTTTTTTAACTCTTATTTTCAACATATCATTCTTTAGGAATACAGATACAGGTATTCTGAATTCTGGAATCAGAATGGTTTTCATTATGAGTATATCTCTAGACCTCTCACTCAAGGCGGAAATATCTGTTCAAACTCACTGTGGTAGATACTGCTGGTCACCTACACAGTCACCCTCATCCCCTTTTTTCTTACTTAGTCTAATCTCATTTTCCTTGAAGCAAAGTGGCCAGTTATAATATTCACATCCCCTTGAAAATGGGGATAACCATATGGCTCAGTGGGCCAATAGCATGCAAAGGGTGTTGAGTGGAACTTCCAAGCAATCTATTATTTCCTTAGCAAAAAAAATTAACAGATTCACCTGGCATAAACATTTTGTCCCTGGCCTCCCACTTTTCCCCAGGAAGCCAGAAGCAGCCAGTTTCCCTGAGCAGGTAACCAGAGCTGCATTGCCTACCTCCAGACTAAAGGTTACCGGGAAAAAAAATGAATTTTTCTTAATTAAGCCAGAGTAGTAGGGTTTCTCTTGCTTGTAAGAAACTCAGTCTTAGCCTGTCACCATTGAGATAAGTCTGAAGGAAGAAATTCAGGAATATGTCTGGTCTAGTAGACGGAGTTAGACAGTCAATCTCTGTGAAGGGATATAGGTAAGACTGAAATGCCATCTCCCCTCTCTGAGAGGTAACAGCAAACAGAGATGATGGAAGGAGTAAGCTGAAGGCTTGGAGGATGCTCTCAGAATCTCCACAGCCAACAAAGCTTCTCTTAATAACACCAACGTGTATTAAAGGCTCACCGAGGGCCAGGCCCAGGAGTACCCACTGGGCACATGTTTTCTCACTGAACCCCAACAGCCTGACAAGGCAGTACCTGTGCTCCTAGCCACTGTGTTGAACTGCTTCTTGATAATTTTAGGCCTTGACTCATTCACCCTCTCTGGTTTTCCTCCTAAGCACATCGAGGAGAAAAATGCAACAACTAAATGGCTGTATGTAAGAATAAAAGATAATATAATCAAAAGTATGTTGTAAGAAGAGCATAGTGGTCAATCACAAGTGACTGTCAGTCATCAAGAAGACCATCCTGCACAAATTCCCCGAGAGGGTTAAACATCAGAATTCCCTATTGAATTCCCTCAAAATGCAGAGTCCTTGAGGCCAACCATGCTTAGGGAGGCAAGGGGGTGCCCCGTCATGCAGAGATAGGGGGGGACTCTGCACTGAGTGCGCATATTCTCAAGACACCACTTTGTTGTGCCAAGTCATTAGGAAGCTTCCACACCTAAGCCACACACAGGAACCGCCCCCCTCACGCACCACTGCCTTCACAGAATCTGTGTTTCAAAGTATGCTCTCTGCTTTCACTAAGATTTAAGAGCACCTCTGTAGTGTATGTGAAATTGCTTTAGAGGGCAATGTGCATTGGTTCCTCTCACTTCAGGACCAGGAGAAAGACAGGCTGTCGTGATAAATCAGAGCTCTGCTTTCTCCTAGGCACGGTGCTATTTCAGCTTCGCGCTGCACCGCTTTGTCTTGCCTGTCAGGAAGTTCAGAGCAAAGTTTGGTGCTACAGTTTTCCCCAGTCATTTTTTACATATCAGCGTATATGCATTATTTTAACAATTTGCTTTGCTGTAGAAAGACATCTGAAAACATTTATCACAAAATCAGCGCACAAGTGTTAAGAAAGATTTAGACAAGCAAAAGCAAGAAAATTTAAATTAGCCATTTTCTCTCCACTCACAGATAATTACTATTAATGTTTGTGTCCATCCTTCTAGACATTTTAGCCTGTTTGTTGTTTTGGTTTTGTTTTGTTTTTTCATTTGTTTGGGTTTTTTTACAAAAATGGAATGAAAAAGAAAATACATGGCATTTTACAGACTTTACCTAAAACCTATTAGGAGTATGTTCCCATTACAGTACATATTCTCCTATAATGCCATTTTTTAAGATCCAGAGGTATTCCACTGACTGAACACTCAACAATTTATATACCGTTACCACCTTGTTATTGCACATCTTAATGCTGTTTTCTGTTTTTAACTTTATAAGTACTTCTGTAATAAATACACTTAGAGTTAAAATTTTATATGCACCTATGACTCATTTATTTACTCATTTATTGATTCATTTAAAGGACAAACTATTACAAGCAGAGGTCAAACCGACACCTCGGTAGCAGACCACTCCCCCCCTCCCAAAACACCCTTGCCTCATCTTCCCGGATTCGCTTCCCTCCTTCCCCTCTACTCCACAGCAGGTGCTCCACAGCCGGGTTTTCTACAAGAGCAGCCCCGAAGCTCATCTCAGCATATCTGCTCTCACTAAGTAGTCTCGAATCCACTCTCCTACTTCTAAATGCCATGTAGGTGCACACGTCCAGTGTTGTCCTTCCAAACCAAACCTCTCCGCTAAATCACCAAATTATGTGCAATGCTTTTTACATGTGTTCACAATTATTTGGTATCCCACCACTCAAGAAGTGGAGTTAATTCCCTTCTGCGGTAACGTACGCTAGATTTGGCCGCTCGGTTCTAGCACCCAGAATCTGGTGGAAGTGATGCTGCAGGGCTTGCTTCTGAGATTTTGTCAAAGGCATTGCTTTCCCCCTGGCACTCTCTCATGTCACTTGCTCTCGGAGCCACCAGCTGAAGACACTCAAGCAGCCTCTGGAGAGGTCCACGGGGTGAGGAACGACGGCCTGCCACCACCAACACTTGTGGCCTTCTGCCAAAAGCCATGTGCATTGGCCACCATGGAATGAGAGCCCCCAGCCTCAGTCAAGCTTTCCCATGACTGCAGTCCTGGCCAACAACCTTGACCGGAACTGCATGAGAAACCCTGGGGCAAAGCACCTCACAAAGCCATCCCAAATTTCTGACCCAGGAAACTTCATGGGATGAGAAATACTCGTCGTTTTAAACTGCTACATGTTGGGAGCAGTTCGTTACACACAACAGATTACTTACACAGACGTGCTGATAAGTTTCAGAGTACCTCGTTACGCAGCAAGAGGCAAGCCACGCAGCATGCATCCAACCACCTACCTGACATGGCCGCCGAGACGGCTCACAAACTCACTTCAAACTTAACACGTCCAGTGCCAAACTGTCCGTCTTCTTTCAAATCAGTTCCATCCCCGGCTCTCTTATCTTGGTACACAGCACCTAAATCCATTTGCTTGTTCATGCCAGGACCCTGAAACCAATCCTCACATTCCAGAACCTAATGCCGGGTCAATCACCAACTGTTATTACTTCCAATTCCTAGGTACGCCTTGAACCCACCCCCAACCCTTATCTCCCAGTCACCCCCCCAGGCTGAGCTACTGTCATCTCTTGCTTGGAATCCACTAACCTAAAGCCAATAACTGGACATTGCCTTTCTTAACATCTGTTCTTGTCTTTTCCATCCACTTTCGAAATGGTGGCCAGCTTGCCAATGAACTTTGGAACAATGAAATTAATACAGTTTACAAAGCTCTGAGTCCTCTGACCACTACGTACATAAAGTCTTGTTCTGCAGTGCTCTCCATTCCTCACAATAGCTCCAGCTGCACAGGCCTCTGAGTTACTCAGGCACTCTCTGCCCTTCCCTGCCCCAGGACGTTTGCTCATGCTGCTATGGCTGCCTACAGTACTCTTCATTCCCTTCTCCCTCACCTGAATTCCTACATCTATTTCAGGTCTAATTTTATATATCTTTTCTTCAGAGAAGACTTCTGAACTCCTCCAATTTCTCAAAGCATTGTTTTCTGTTCTCTTCTGCCCACTAACACTTAATTTGATTGCATATTGATTTGTGTAAGTCCATGAGGGCAAGAAATGGCTACTTTGCTCACCATAGTATATACAGGTCCCAGTACAGATTGTCAATTGAAAAATTATTGAATAATTTATTTAATGTGTTCATTAAACTTAAACAAACTGTGTAATAACCATTATCCAATCTAGACTTCTAACTTGTCCATTTCAGTAAAAAGAACTTCATTCTTTTATATTATGGCCTTTTCTGCAAAATTGTAAAACCATAATCATCAAGATGACCCATTGATTTTCTTTGTTATTTCCTCTTTTTCACATGTTTAAAGATCTTTTCACTGACAAAGAATAGAAATTTGCCTTCTAGAAACATTAAAAAGAACCACTGGTATAAAAATAATCCCTAAAGGCAGACCAAAAAAGCAATTCCAAAGCTCATTAGGAAACTAAATGGACCCGATTCATCTAAATAGGAACATTTTATCCCGGTGTTTAGAGTTCGGATGAATAATCATTTCCCTCTGCGCAGCTCGGTTGATCTGTAAAGGTAGGAGGAGCGTGACGCTGCACAAGATTATTTTTTGATGAAGGAGTCAGAGACCTGCCTGCTGATGGGAGAACCCAGAAATCCTGGTAAGGACAAGCTGCCGCACAGAGTGAAGCATCAAGGGCCCGTCGTGCACTTCCAGGCAACACTGCTCTGGCTTGTGCCCAGAGGCGGAGCCGGGTGGGAGGCAGACAGGGAGGCGAGGAGGCAAAGCCGCACACGCACACAGGGGACGGCCCACGGTGGGGCAGGCAGCCATTAAGCAGAAAGGAGACTGTGTGGTACTCACTGACACTCACGGTGGGAATAAATGTAAAGCATGCACCAGTCTTTCCACTCACATTTGTCCGTCCTCGTGGACCTCAGCCCAGTACCAAGACAGAATTCCATGATCACACAAGTTTATCTGTAAACACGTAACTGTGACAAAGTCTGGTGAATGGCACATAGTTTAGCATAGTAGATTTTTGTGAATACACAGGGATAGAATATGATAAACTCAGTCATACATATAAACTAATATATAATATATAATATATTATATTATATATTATGTACTTATACATGGAAATAAATGTTACTTAGTACAAGAAAAGATACAATAATCATTGAACTTGAAAAACTATAGCTTTGGTCATCCCACTCATTAGGATACATAGGTATACCTATTTTACTGTAGCTCAGAGCACAATATTAATATTAACTGTGACTTCTTTATTTAAAACCAAGTAACAAAGCTAGACCATTTTTACTGTGGTAACGTTTTCACTTCACTAAAAGTGAAATTTCTATAGAAGAATTTAACCGCAGATACTGATGGCAGTTAAATACCTAATTCTCTAATGTAAAAGGATCGGAATTCACTGACTAAACTATTTTTTCTGGAAGAGAATAAATAATCTAAATGTTTAAGATACAATAATTATTCTAGAAAAATCCAACTCAGCTTGACACTGGCTATCAAAACAATAACCAAATGTAATTTATTCATATATATAAACAAATAAAATGTTAATATTCATGCTCACGTTAAATATACTACAATTTATAAAAAGACTGCTATCCTTTTTGTGAAAAAAAAAAACCATGCCATTAAACTGCCACACGGGAGGTGACCAGTGTCAGAAACCAGCCCGTGTGCTAGAATAAAAAGAAGGTGCTCCTAGGGCAGCACCAAAGAGCTAGGAAACAAGAACACCGACACGTAGGGCCATCGAGGGACACGCTGCAACCAGCAAGCAAGATCAAAGCATCCAACTGGCAGGGCAACCAGGTGGGTCCCCACTAGGAAAGAAAGACTCAGTGTACCGCTCTATCGGAGGTCAAGGTGAAATGGCAAATGAGTAGCCAGGCAGAGCAGACAGCGGGTAGAGATCAGTAACAATCAAAGACAAGTCAAACAAGGTCATACATCTGAACAAAGAGCTTGGCGAGAAAAAAAGAGTCACCGTGACGTCCATCTACTAGGAAATCAAGGTGATCCTGTTTTGATATTGATAATAATGAAACCAGGACACCATTGAAAGCCTGAGGGTGTAAACCCAAATGTTAGCAAGGTTCACATTAGTTTGGGTTTTTGCCAATTGGGTTTGCCAATTGAAAACGTTACAGTTCTGATCAATTTGAGATCCTATCACAGGCAAAAGATATGCATTTCCCTAGCCATAATCCAATATTCTAACATATTACAAACTATCATTTATTAAAGTATATACCTTTGCATAAATATCACTTACTCCTTCAAACCATGCAATGTCCCCAAACTCATCTATCAAAGTGCTAAAAGGATCAGTGTTTAGGATGTGCTGAAAACTATTTAGTACATACAGTCCAAATGTTATTCCAGATAACTGACTAAAGAAAAGAGTCCATTTCACATGTATTTTATTTTAAAATGTCCTTAAAGAATGTCCAGTGCGGTTATGTTGGTACATTGTAGCCAACATGTAGCCATAGCCATTGCCCAGGAGAAGAAAAACTTGTTTACTTGCAGGAGGGAAAACACTGGAAGGAAATCTCATCAAGACTGAGGAATTCCTCTAGATTTTCCCATTCTCGTTTTCTTGGTTTCCCTCTATTAAAGAAGCTGAGTGTGTCCAATCAGATACATGAAATGAAATAGAATAAAAATAAAAAAATAAAAACCTGTAAGTGCTGCATGACACGCCAAGAAGTGTTTTATTTTATTTAAGAAGATGCAGTGCGAGCAAATGGGAAAAACAAACACACTCGCAATATTTCACAGGCTTCCTGTCACAAAGTGTGCTCACAAACACAGATCTTTGGAAACATTTTTCAATCACTAAATTGCTAGCACTTGCGTAATTTGAAGGAAAGAACTAGAATAGAACCAAATTATAAGCGATTATCTTTTTTTATAATAATGATGATATCAGTAGCAGAAGTAGCTAATGAGTGCAGAGTTCTTACCATATGAAGGTATGATACCAATTGCCACCTATTATCTTACTTTTGTCAACTGAAATATAATTCTCATGCCATAACTCCATCCATTTAAATTGTACCGTTCAGTGGTTTTTAGTATATTTACAAAGTTGTGAAAAGATCATCGCTAGCTAATCACAGGACACTTTCACTGCCCCCCAAACCCTGTACCCTTCCACAGTCATTCCCCATTCCTTCCCTGCCTCCCACCCTAGGCAAGCACTAATCTACTTTGTATGGAGTGTCCTGTTCCCAGCACTTCCATAAATAGAATCACAGAATATGCGGCCTTTGGCACCAGGCTTCTTTCACTTAGCATTTTATTTTCAAGGTTCATGTGTATCATAGCTTGTATCAATACTACATTTTTTATGGCTGAATAATGTCCCATTGAATGGAGAGACCCCATTTTGTTGATCCATTCATTCATCACCTCTGGTGGTGTACAATTTTTGTCTATTATGAATAATGTTTCTATGAACATCCCTGTACAAATTTTTGTGTGAACATATGCTTTCAATTCTCTAGGGTGTTAAAACTACCCAAGGGATTTACAGGAGAATTACAGGGTTAGATGACAATACAACTTTTTATGGAATTGCCAAACTGTTTTCCAAAGCCACTGTACCCATGTTACATTTCCACCAACAATGAATGAGGGTTCGAATTTCTTCCCATCCTCAACACTCATTCTTTTCCTTATTTTTTATTACACTCATCCTAGCAGGTATAAAAGTGGAATCTCATTCTTGTTGTGATTTACACTTCCCTAAAGACTAATGATGTTGAATATCTTTTCACGAGCTTATTGGCCCTTTGTGTATCTTTGGAGAAATGCATATTCAAATCTTTGCCCATTTCTCCACTGAGCTACTTGTCTTTTTATTGTGAGTTGTAAGAATTCTTCATATATTCCAGATACTCGATCCATTTATCAGATGTGTGACTTACAAATACTGTCTCCCATCCTCTGGATTACTTTTTCACTGTACCATCTTATTTCAGTCCTCACAAGAACCATGAGACAGTATTATGAATACCCACCACTTTATAGATGAGGAATCAGGGTTAATAAACTTGTCTGGGGTTGAAGCACAGAGTTGAAGCTACTGAGAGTTGAAGCAGAGGTTCCAAGGCAGGCAAGCTGCCATCCTCATCAGTAGGATGTACTGTCAGAAACACTGAGCTTGTTTGGTGTTACAGCAATAGGCACTAAATAAGTAGCCAGGATTTAAAATAATTAACTTAAAAATAAACAGTGACTGAGGTTTTGCATGGAAATACCAGAGGCCCCTCCTGCTGTTTATACCAGTCTTTTTGAGAAGAAAGAGTAGCTTAAAATAAAGCTCATTCAGCCTCAAAAAGCAAAACTTGGCTTCTGAACAGTGTCTATTCTTTTCAATTGTAGGAAACTTTCTTTCTGACTGAGTTATGTAGTTAAAACAAAGGAATTCAGAATACAAGTGGTATTTCTGCTGAGATTCGAGCATTGTACGCCATCACAGTGGGTGTTCTGTTAGGTGGAGGCCTATTTCTTGGCCAAGAACCTGCTCTGTTCAAAATGCACGCCTCCCTCCGCCCTAAAGAACTGCCCTCTGCGAAGATGGACAAAGCAGAGTTTTAGCAGCTACGATGTCTTCCCAGCAGTCACTTCTCTTTCCCCTCATATTTCTGCCACAAACCACATTAAATATAAAAGGTAATCTACAAATAATTTTAGCTGCTCTGTAAAATTATGTGCATGCTAAATAAAGGATGAAATGGTGGTTTAAAATAATATGCTAGATCTACCAATACTGACAAGGAAAAGGGTTCAACATGTATAGTTTAGGGAAAAAATATGCAATATAAAAAATATGATCCTATACTTACTAAGAATAGGCAACATGAACACATGTTATAATAGTTACACATAGGAATCCAAAAAATTTCAACTAATAATGGGCATTTTTCCCCTGGGAAGAGGACATAATTTTTATGAAATGAAATGTTTTAACTTTTTAAACATATATACATAATGCTGTTTAAAAAAAAAAACAACTAGGGTATCATTCTCCCAGATAATCCTACAAGCCTTAAATACCATATACATAAATGAACAAATATAAATGCAATAATCAAATGAACAAAAGTTCTTATTTTGTCCATATTTGTGTGTTTTGGTTACTTTACAAACTTAAGTCATGAAATAAGTCATGCCCTTGAATATGTGATTTTGAACAGGGCAGAAATTCCAGTTTCTGTCAAATTTTAAAATGATTCTCTGATCCCAATAAAGTTGAAGAACATTATCTTAAAAGAATATTATAGGTTTCATTTCATGAAGGGTCAAGAGAGAAATCAAAGAATCAAACAATAAAACTAAATCCCTTAAGCCAAGCCCCTTAGAAATCATAAAAGAATAGTCATTAGATCCCCTTACGTCCCCCTCTATAATTCTTAGGAGGACACTAAGCTAATATTATTTTTAAGCTTATGATGTAGAATTCTAAATGTTAAAGATACATTTCTCTTTTCACACAACACAAAAGCCTTCCCTACAGCAAAAGGAGAAAGAGAATCCACTCTGTAAAAGGTAACTTTCATCACACATACAAACAAGTTACTTCATTTACTACTTCATTTGGATCTTAATAAATAAAAGTTATTTATTAAGATCTACTATCAGCCAGACTCAGGGTTCTTCAATGTCATTCTTATTTGTTATATCCCAGAATTTTGCTTCTTTCTTCCACCTGCTGCAGAATAAAGAAACTGAAGGAGTGAATGTCCAGCATCAGGCCACCTTACATGCCCACGTGATAATTCCCAGCTGTCCCTACGGCATCTCAAAGGGGAAGGAAGAGCAGCAACAAACTAATAAGACCTCAAGCCTTAGATCACCACGGATTATCAGTAACAAAAGAAACACAAACTTCCCCTTATTATAGGGACTTAACATTCCTACCCTTTTTTTTCTCTGGGCCCTCCAAGAGAAATTACTATTGGCAATATCCAACAAGGAACAGACTCCTTGAAGATAAGTTTCTCCTTGAAAATAAAAGCTAATCAAAGTTACCACAGGAAAACAAATGATTTAGGCAGTGTCTAAGCTCGTAGGTTGTTAAACTGACATGTATTTGTCTAACAGGAAAACTTCCTTTAATTCTTACAGTCACCTGATTATTTCAGAAATGTGTATTTTCTACAAATTATTCTTTTATTATTCTTCATATTCTAAATATTATTCAAATTCACATGACTTTACTACAGCAATGAACACACCAGTGCCTCTGCCACCTTCTCAGGCATTCATCCCTGCCTGGGAATCACAAACTGTGATACAAACTCAGAAGAAGCAACACAAAGCGGGGAGCACTCCGCTGTAGCCACACAAGCCTCTAGACCTAACTGGGCAAAGTGCACAGATCAGCACACACAGATAAAACCTGCACAGGGGACCATCCCTCACACACTGACACAAAGGAATGAAATTTGGCAAAAGCACCTCCTGTTACCTTTCCAGGAGAAATAACTTAGAAAAGCCCCAAACAGATAACGGGTCACACGCAGAAGCAACTTCTGCAGGTATCAGCCGACCTCTTAAACCAGAAACAGACATTGTAAATACAACAAGAGGGAAAACTCTTTCACACATAAGTTCTTTCAGTCACAGCTACACCCAAGAAAACAGTGAGCTCAGCTTTGGGCTGCAGAATCTTACATATTAAAAACCATGTAATTCTTGGTTTTGACATTCTTGAAGAATGTAATTCTTCAACAGAACCAAGGTATTCCCATGCTACCAACCACAATGCCCAGGTCCTCAACATCCTTCCTTTGACGTGTAACAAACGCCCCGACACAATCCAGCTCCTATTTGCATCCTGAACACCTAAGATTGATTTCTCATGATCATGAAATTCTGCACAGACAGAACCTCCCAAACATCACCCACTGCCCTCAAAGTCAGGTACATCTGCACATCACTGGGCTCTCGGGGCACTTGGCGTGCTTTCCTGGAGCCATCCCCCGACCAATCAGCCCTCTAGTCTGCATTTCCTCCTGCCCAGCTCTCCCGTCAGTTTCCATATGAAACTGCACCTTCTTTCATGAAGACTTTAGAGTTTCCTCTCCAGCCAGCCCTACACACACCCCACTCCCACCTATTAAAGTCACATGATATTTGGTTCTCTACTTAGAACAAACTATCTGGGGAGTTCGAGAGGTAACAATATTATGTGCATGCATGACCACGTTGATCTCCCTCCTAATGAGATTCTTCATTCCCTGAAGGAAGGAACTGTCTTATTCCCTGGCCTCTATTATATAGTTCCATAAACACCATACATATACAATAAATATGTACTGAATTAATAAAAAATTATCTGATGCATCCTTAGACAAAAAGAGAAAAATCTGATCATTCAATAAAAAATTAAGAGTTAGCCATATAAAAAAGCATTGTCTTCAACTTGAACAAAATTAGGCTGGGGTGGGGGACTGCTTGTGTGCTTTCAGCAGGGAAAACTTTGAATAGAAACTGTTAAATGAATAGTGTGTACATCCGCCCATCAGCGGTTATTCCTACCACACAACCAAATTCCTACCAGTTGACTGAGGGCCTAAACGCTGCCCTGGGAGAAGAGATTTAAGACCCAGCTGGAAAGAAAGCAAATTATAATACAGGAAGGAACGGGACCCAACCAGGCCCAGTTATCCTCGACCGTTCCACTTCGAACCAGCCCTGGGAATAGCTGTGTGTTGGTGTGCCACTTCCAAAAGGAATCTACCCTTATCATTTCAAGTTACCAAAAAAATAATAAAAACTGCATAAAGTTACAGCTGCTAGGTCTTGTGCACCATATAAACAGACATGTGTACACACACAAACACAACTAAGAGCCAGAGCAGTTTTATTCTGCAAGTGGGAAAAGTAAAAATGGGCAGATTAGAAGCCAATCTTTTCCTAACTTCTGACTCAAAAAGTCTAAAACATACACACACACACAAAAGATAAGCACAAAGTATAGTTTTGTGAGATAATGAATTTCAGGTGCCCTGGTCTCTCTATTTTTCAAGTACTACTTTATTTTCATCAGTTATTGTGTGACTACACAATATTATTATTGAAAGCATAATAAAATTCAGAGTGCTAAATACTGAGAAACTTTATTCAAAATCTAATTTCAAATAGCAAACTAATAAGATACACAACTTAAAAATCAAGCTATTGACAAAGTAGGCTTCCCGGCAACTAATTCTTTACCACATTTTTTGGCAAAGAAAACTGCTCTGAGCAACCTGGCACATAGTAAGTCCCTGGTGCTCCTCTGTCTTAAAGTGTCACAGTGCAAACTCAGCCTGGCAGGTGACCCTACTGTATGGATCCAATACATCACTTGGTCTAGTTCAGATCAATCTGCATATCATATAAAGGATGATGTTTAATTTCTGCTTGTCCTCTGCCTTGTTTCAAAAACTATACAGGTGTTAATGTAGATCTTACCACCACCTCTTTTGGCAAAGTTGAATTTGAACAGGCACTTTCTCACGACCTTCAAGGCTGTGTTCCACAATGAAATCATTCGGCTTTGTATCCTGTTCAGTTATTAATCACAAACAACAAAGAAAGAACTTTCACATGGAAAATGTGAAACCTACGAGGGCCAGCACACACTTGGGGTCACTCTGGGTCATGTTCACTGAAATGGCTGGGGCCACTGAAGCCCATGTAATGACCTCAGTTTTTTAACAACCAAATTCAGCATTTTGCTGGTGACAAAACAGTGGTGTGGCTTTAAGACAAGTGCTCCTGGAGATCTGCCAACTGAGGGGGGAGCACTACAGGACAGCAGCTGGGTGGGGGGCAGTTGGCAGGGGGTGAGGGCGACAGGTGTCTGCTGAGGGAAGTTCCCACATTGGCATGTGACGCCCACGCCATGACTTCAGTGCTCAGACCCCACCCCTTTGAAGAAATGTATTATTTTCCCAATTGACTTTTTAGAAATCAACTCCAATAAGCTGTTCTTTTTTTAATTAACAAAGCAAATAGTTATAGCTCATTTTACTCATTTCCCTTGTTTCCATGATGGATATATTATTACCATTATTAATTGGCCTTTGTTTTTTATTAAACTGGGGTGGGGGACATTGATTAATAAGGTTCTATAGGTTTCAAGTGTACAATTCTATGATATATCATCTGTATATTAATTACACTGTATAACTAGCCTTTGTTTTTATTCCTTAAATTTGAGTAAGAAAGTAGCAGAATAATGACAGAAGTCCCTGGCATAACCCTTTAAATTAAAAGGCACTCCCCTCATCAGCCTTTAGCATCCAGAAATCGACCCTCCAGGTCTTCCCTCAACTCCTGGAGGGTTTTAACTCAAACACAGACCTCCAGACCAAGACCAAACTTAAAACCACAACTGCCCTGCCTGACTAACTGAGGAGCTGCAGGCTTAACATTTGCCCCCAGTCGTTAAGAAAGATCTCAAAAACAAGGACAAAAGTTAAAAAGCAATAGATGAAGGGGTTTTTTCCCCCCAAAATTAGTCAGTCTCTGTGTGGAGAAGGCACAAACGGAAAACCAGTCTTTCTGAAATCCAGCAGGCCCCGAGTCACTCCCTGGTGTGAAGGCAGTGGGCAGGTGTCACACAAGGCGGGGACACTAAGTCATCCCACAGCCGCTCCGCCATCAGAGACTCTTTCTGGGGACACTCCTCACAGCAGCGTTGTAACTAGAATACCTGCCTGTCCAAACTCTTTTGAATGGATGAAACTGAACTCATCTACTTCCTACACAGGCAGGTCTTCAAAAGATTTCTATGCTCCCGGCCTAACTTTTGCTCTTCTTTCATCAAGGTCAAAGTAAAAGGTCAAGATGTTAGTCGGTTAACATCTTAGTTTGGTTCCCCCCAGAAGCAAACACTAAGACAAGGATTTAAGTATGAATAGTTTATTCTGAAGGTGATTCCACAAAACAGCCATGGGGAATGAAGAGCTAAGACAGGAAAGGTAAAGTGGTCAGTAAAGGGTCATTTCCAAGCACATTACCACTGAGTCAAAACCCAAGTGGGAACTCGGAGAAACAGTGCAAGACACTCATCTCAAAGTAGCTCATTGACATACAAGAGGGGCAGAGGAATCATGGCACAGTGGTCTCCGGTTGTGGGCAGCCGGAAGCTGGCACTTCCTGCCTGACCTGGGCACCAGCTTTTCCAGAGAAAGCCCTCAGGCAAAGGAATGCAGTGCCCTGCAGCGGGAAGTCCCCAGGACTCCAAGTGCCAGAAACAGCGCTTATGGGTAGGGCCTCAGGGGCAGCCAGGATCGGAATTATCTCCGAAAGCGTAAACCAGAGGCATCCAAGTTTACTGGGTGCCCCATACCACAGAATACAAAATTCAGTGCTTTTCCACAAAATTATCCATCAAAAAAAAAAGAGGAGGTAACTTTATTTTTTAATCCTGAAAGGTCTCGGATTATGGGACATTTATGGGTCTCGTGTTATGGGTCAATTGCTGAAACAGCAAAGGGCTGTTTGGGTAAAACATAGCAATCTAAAAGGACCTCAACAATGTGGATGTTTTTAAAGGTCAAGCAAAGAAATTTCATACAGGCTTGACTACTTGAGAGTATGACTTCCCAATTTCAAATAGTAGATAACAAAAATAAATTTCAAAAAGGGTAACACAACAAAAGGGATTATTAAATCTTCAGATGTGGCAATACAAATGAAGAATAATAGGAAATGCCTGTCCTGCCTGGTAGTCACAGAACTTGAAAATAAAACAGTGTGTGGCACTCACAACTTCACACTGGCTAGATCTCAAAGACAGCGACATCCTTCCGTACAACCGGAGGCATCAAACTCAGCACAGTCCTGCAGAGCACTCAGTAATGCACGCCAGAAACCGGAAAACTAAACCTCTAGTCCCAAAGATTCTGTTTCCGAGAACTTCTCAGAAATAAATAACTAAAGTGGAGCGTGATGCCAACAGCAATGAGAGCAATAGAAAATATTTACTTAGCACTTGTTAAGAGGCGTGCCGGGCTGTTCCAAACGTTCCGTGTATCACCGATTCTCAACCAGGAACGGTTTCCACTGGGAGGGGTTTTGCCTCCCGGAGACACTCAGCAATGTCCGGAGACATTTCTGTTTGTCAGAACCAGCGGGCAGAGGCCGGGGATGCTGTGAAGTGCCCACCACGCACAGACAGCACCCAAGGCAAGGACTTACCTGGCCGGACGAGGCAACAAACAGTGCTGTGGTTGGGAAGCCTTGCTTCGTAGCTGCCAACTTACATCGTCCCCACAGAAACCCTACAGTAATTATTCTTACTACCTCCATTACACAGCTCAATAAAGAAAATTTTTCACTGCACTATTATCCATAATGTTGAAAAACTCAAAAGAAGCTAAATCCCCCCAAACAGGGAAAGAGTTAAATAAAGCAAAGTATAACTACCTAACAGAAATATGAAAAGTACTTCTGAAAGCATATAAAACTAAAATAACCAGGACAATAATATTAAAAGGATTATATAATGATAATCATTTTAAAATGTGAATATAGACCCTAAATGGAAAAATAAGACGTGAAAGTTACTATGGTGTTAAGACAGCAGAAATAGGAATGGATATTTTTTCTTTTCTAATATTCTCTGATATTAATGTGGCTTTTAAAAGCAAAAAAAAAACCCACTCAACCGTGAAGAAATTTTTAATTTTCTTCAAATAAAATTTTATTGAAATAAGGAATATCTTATCTTAACAATGAAAATATAAACAAGCTAAGAAGATATTTAATATTAAGAAATTTGAAATATGGATTTCCAAGGAATAGCAATAAATCTAGTGCTCTAAATTCTAAAGTCATAATACTACTGTGCAGTGTAAGAATGAATCAACTAGATTTTAAATCTAACTTTCTTTCGAACTTCCAGCTATTTCATGGCTCACTATCACCTAAAGAGAATGAGAAAGAGGAATCAAATTTCAATTTAGCTGAGTCTACTTCACTTTAGAAGATCTGTTACACAATATAGTTCAAAATATTACTATAAATGTATTAATAATAGTAGAAATATTAGTAATAATGGCCTTATTATTATTGCTATAATGAGCTATACGTATTGAGGGCTTCTTGCATGGATTAATATGCAATCTAATCTATAGAATATCTATTAGAGGTAAATATTTTTATGGTCCCCATTTTTCAAAAAAGGTCATAGGCACTTAAAATTGAGCAACTTGCCTAGATTATACCCAGCTAGTAATGGAAGTCCCTGAATGAAATTTAAGCAGTCTGACTCCCAAGCCCAAGCATGTTGGGGAACAAGATGGGGGAGTAGGGACAGGCTCTCCCCTTCCTCCTGTCCCCACACTGCAGCCCTGCACTGATCATACCTGCCACACGGGAGGTCAGACCTGCCTTTTGCAGTCCATTGGCTACATTGAGTAAACATAACCATGATGTGGCCAACAAGATCTCATATTGTAAATAATTCTAAGGTACTCCATTTAATTTTTAAGGTTATATTGAAACACTTTAAATAATTACTTTTATAATTAACCAACCAACATTGACGAATGTTTGCCAAAACTGCTAAGGGCATTCAAAGGGGGGGAAAGGCTGTCAGAATTTCTACAGGAAGCCCTGCAATCAATGGTTCACACACGAGGGATTTCGTCAGATGCCATGTCCCACAGAATACTCGGTTCCCATGGATCTGAGGACCCAACAAGCCCATATCTTGTTAATAAAAAAAAATGGATACCTCAGAATAAAGAACAGGGCAATGTCTGTTTTTAAATGCTTTAAGCATCTGTTTCTAACACGCCGAAGAGAGATGCACAGGGACAGTAAACACAGAACACTAGTTGTAGATATTAAATTGTGGGACTTAATTGCCTCTAGTTTCGTCTCACCTACCCCAGAGCATATACTTAAAAATGAGGTCACTGAAAACAAAATGCTGTGATCTTCTGAGATCCCTGAAGCGCAGATTAACTCAACAAATAACAGGGATCAGGATGCTAATAACATATCATCACAGGGAAATCAAGGGAATTTGGCATGACCCAAAGTACAGGCTCCTACTCTGGCTGAGCCACGATCAACTCAAAGCTGCAGGTTGGTGCCAAGGAGGCAGAGGAGCAGATGGTCTCCAAGCCCCACACCCACCAGCTACCTTAACAGGTGAGGCCCAAGTAAGGGAAGCAGACAAATCTCCTTTGCGGATGGAGCTTACGTGTCTTCCTACAGTTCCTATGTGTCTCTGAAAAACTGTGAGTAAAGTAAATGTCAGCTTATTTTTAATACATGTAGTGGTTTTACTCTACAAAGACATCCTGATGTGTCTTTTTTAGCTGCACCTTTTTAACTGACTGCAAAGAAACAACTGAAATGAAGGAAGGTGACGGTAATAAAAATGAATGGCAAATATTTATACAGGGGTGGGCAAAGGTAGGTCTACAGTTGTTTGTATGGAAAACGATACCATAATTAATCAATAATAATACATTATAAACAGGGTTTCCTGCACTCACAACGGTAAACCTACTTCTGCCCCACCCTGTGAAGCACTTCTGAGAGCAGCAACAGGGTTTTCTAAGGGCTTTTTCCTATCAGGAGAGGAAAGCAACAAATTCCTGGAAACAGTGTAGGAATGGATTGGTGATGATCTAATAGCAGAATAAACCATAGGACACACCCAGCTTGCCGCAGGCACAGCTTAATCCCAAGAACATTTACAGGGACTCCTGAGAAACTGAATGCCGGCTACAGAGGACCAGCCCCAGCCCAATTCGGGACACTCCAGGGTCAGGGAAAGGGGCTTTGTTTTTATTCAGTTGGCCAGACAAAATATTCAAACAGGATTCTAGAGCCTGAATGGACGCTGCAGCCCAGAAAACCACGCTGCCTTCCCTCACTTGCCAGTCATTTCACTTGAAGAGTTTTTCACATGCTAATGGTTGCTTCCAATTCTTCCTTTCCTGAGTAGCAAAACACAGTGCCTTGGGGCCCAGGCTGCTCAGGAGCCTTCTTTGCGCTGTTCTCTCTTTCTGCACCTCTTCCACTATGAGCACGTGCCGTGATTGTCCCTGGGTCAATTTTCAGCAGCATTCATGCCTGCTACCCTTCTAATCTACTGCCCTAGACCTAGAAATTGAGCACCTGCGTGTGAATCAGGAAAACAGTCACTGAATGAGGACCTAAGCGCCTCACTGATGTCCCCACACTGCACATACCAAAGGACAAATGTCCCTCACAATCTACGTGCAATCTGTAGGGCATACGCAGTGGCGTGGGCTGCCGGCGAATCGAACCATTAAATTAAAAACCAGGTGTCAGGCATCCCAACAACTATAACAGGACCTGGAAAACAAGAGGTCTCAATGACGTGTTCTCTAAGTCACCTAGTTTGGGCTCCATGCATCCCCCTCACTTCTAAGTCTTAGCCAAGTGTGGCGCAGTTGAGATGGACAGAAAACTGAGCACTGCTCTTCTAAGAAATAGAGAGATGAGAAATGTTAGAAAAGTTCACGGAACTCAATGCTTACTTTCTTCCTAATACAAACCCAAAATGATTGGAATCCTTCATCATAAAGCACCAGGCAAATATCACCTACGGAATGACTTCCAAATTAGGGGAAGTAAATGTCAATTCTTTATTACAGTGATCAAGGGACAGATTTACCTTCGACACCTCTCGCTTTTATTTAGATTTTAGGACTCAGAGAAGTTTTGCAGTGTAAGGCCTGGCAGCAAATCCAGAATCCACGGAACGCAGTCTCAAGGACTCTTGTTTTCCTAGGGCGAAGCTCATTTAGCCACAAAACGAATTCCCACCATAAAACAGAAGATTCTCTTTGTAACAGCACAAGAAATGGGGAGGGAGGAGGTAAATAGATAAGAAGGGTCTGTCCAGTGGGACATGGAGGAGGAAAATGAGAACTGTTTTCTCTACCCACATGCAAAATATCCATAACTTCCCAGTTTAAAATCCATCCCTATACAATGTGCCGTGGTTTACAAACCATGCCTGTGAACGAAGATAGAATGTAATAGTTCTTTTACGGAATTTGCAAGGGCGGAGATAAAATATAAGTAGTTTCATTTCATGATTTTTTTTCTCTTCTATTCCCAAATGTCCCATAAATCACTGCCACACACAGACACACGCAAACTCTACTTTCCCTCTTCTTCCTGTAAATCTGGTCATTCAGAGTAAGACTATAAATATTTATTAAAAACTAACTAAACAGCTCAGGGAGTATTGTCAGACTCCAGACCGCATGGGTGGGTCAGAGGTACTTAGGGAGAAAGTGACTCTCCTGGGGAAATAAATTTCTTCTGTCATACACAGTCCAGGAACTACCAACACCAGAAAGGAAGTTATTGCCTAAGAGTGGGCACAGAAGCTAAAGGCACAGAATCCAAGAGTTGAAAAATAGGCCAGGTCAGAAGCCAAGAGACTCAGTCTGGCAGCAGGTCCCTAGCCCAGGCCCGGCCATGCCAGAAGAAAAGGGTCAGTGTCAGCATGATGGGAGGGGCTGCTTCTGGGAGAGCCAAGGGGATGGCTATCTGATGAGGTGTTTCCATTGATAATATGCAAGTGACCTGGAAGAATTCGTGCAAGATGCCTATCTTACAACTGCAGTGCAGCCCAGCCTCTCACAGCATCTGAATCAGTGGCATTAAACTGAACTCTATCACGTGTCCGGACCACCAGGACAGTTCCCCCTTATTCGGAGTAATAATCCTCTCTGCAGACTAAATAAAGCTTTTTACATAAGGCACCAAAAGGCAAACAGGTCATACAGCACAGAGTCATATGGGAGGCTGTGTGCCCTTTCCCTCTGCTTGCAAACAATAAAAACCTTTCTGAACAAATGAAAGTGAACTCTGAAACCAGCAGAACACTTCAGGCACCACGCCACAGAAATATTCTCCAAGCAACTGCAGGCCATTGGCTGTCCTGTATACATACTCTATATTTCTTGCCACATACTGGACCTGCGGTTAAATGACCCCAGCATAGAATTACAGCCTCGGTGCTTTGATGTGAAAAAGCACTAAGAAGTCTGGGTGAGGGATGAGGGCAAACGTGAATTTTCAGCATGAGGATGCATGCGGGGCCACATTTAACCTAATATCTTCATTTCATATCTAAGCTGCACTCTTTTTCCTGCATTAACTTAAAAGTCTCCACCAGCAAAAACAGCTACCATTGGCTACAACCCTTTATGCCAGTGCCAAGTACTGTGCCAGGGATTTTCTGTGCGCACACCGCTGAAGACCTGCAATAGCCCCATTACCTCCTCTTGCAAGTGAGGAAACGGACATTCAGGCTGCAAGTCTCTTCCAGCTCATTGTAACGTGTTCCACGAATCACATGGACAACAGTTATTTTATAATTAACTCTGGGATTTGCTATCCCTATGAAAATAATGTATCAGAACATGAGTGTTTAATAAGGTAGATGAGGACAGCTACGTGATTACCAGTTTCAGCATCACTGGGGACCATGACACCCTCCATAACTGCCCGATAGAGAAAGAGAAAACACAGAACTTAAATCTAAAGATTCAAGCCTCTGCCTCAATGTTCTGGAAGTCACATCTGTCTTTTCAGATGAAAGTTACCTGGTTTAGAACTCAAAAGAAATTCAAATAAGTTGTCATTCAAAATCAGCCATTTTGCAGGAATTTCTTTCAGAATCAGTAACACTTTGAAAGTCAAACATTCAAGCAACAGAAGAAAATGGGCGATGTATACAAAGGCAATTCACTGAAGAAATTTGTCAAAACAGCTAATAAACATGCGTAGACATTTTCAATTTCCCAGGTAAAAATTCAAGTTCAATCAGTTATATTCTACTTTTCATCTCTCTATTCTTTGTGGATACCAGTCTAACAATAAAAGTCTATTTGCACCATCGATTCCCCAAAGGAACTAATGGATGTGTACACAAGTCATTATTTTTAATAATTTTTAAAATGGGATGCCATTACTTCAGGACAGTTTCAACTTCGTGTCAGAAAGAAAAACTATGCTTGAGGGGACTTAGCTATAAAGCTGTACATTTGTACGTTCACAGAAAAAAGGGTTGGAGGAACAGATAAAACTGTTAGCAGTAATTATGGAGGCAGAGGGGGAATTTTCCACTTTGTACACATTCTTTTAAGAAGGAACCTGATTATTTATGGCATTCTTTAAAGATATTCCAAACACATTATTAAAAGTTAGACTGAGGGTCAAAAATTTATTACAAATAAAATGCTTCTTGACCTGGAGAGCAACCCCACCGAGGGGACCACGCCAATTCCTGCCCAGCCCGCAATCCAAGTTTCAACACTCTGATTTAAACACCAAGTTTGACCTGTGCTCCCTCAGTCCTAGACTAAGATTTCACTTCGGCACAATGGTAAAACTGGGCTATGACTCATCTTCCTCTGCAAAACAATAAAAGTTCTAGTTCAGTGGGAAAAAACTACTTGAGCTGCCAGTTCACCAAACTGTTCAAATCAAGGTCAACATAGTGGGTAAGAGTGAGGTGTTGCTGCCCCGTCCTATCTTGCTCACACACCAGTCTATCCAGTGGCGCTCCGACCAAACCCCGGATTTGCAAATGGTCAGGAGAGGAAGCACATGGTGCCCTGTAACCTGGGTCAGAGAATCCAAGGAAAACATGGAAGGGACCCAGGACCCATGTCATGAGCGTGCCTTTCAAAAAATGCCAAGGAAAAACACAACTAAAGTGGGATGATAAAATATACAGCTTCAGACGAGATGTATGGTAAGGACCATAATGAGTAAAGTATTTGATTTCCTATTTCTCGGCAAAGCTCTTTATCAACTGACTAGATTTTGATAATTTGTACAGAATGTATTATTCCCTGAACTATCTACCTGGACTTTCAAGCTGCTTTACAATGTGTTACATCACTAATCCAGACCACGACCTCCCTCGCAGAAGGTGAGTGCGTCCACAGTGCATCACAGGGGGATCTGAGATCCAGGCCCAGCCCTTGAACAACAGTTCAATAAAATGTTAATCATGTTTCCCATCGGGATTCCTGAAATTCTTTTGTTTCAAATGAATCACTGTCTCCACCCTTCTCCCAAGCTAGTAATTTTCTCTCCAGGCTTTACAAATTATATTCTACCTGTTCTTCCTAACCACAAAATCACTTTTTTATAAACATTAAGATGGGCTAAAAATCCCAAAGCCCTGAGAAGTTCGTCCAGATGAACACCACGCTCTGATACAAATTTGGTATTCCTTTATTCTTACACAGTCCGTTACTGGGCCAGGCAGCCCCTACTATCTGCCAAAGAGAACCACACTCCTTCCTTTCAAACTCACTATTGCACAAGCCCCACCTCCACATTCACACACATTCACACCGAAGGCCCTGATGGAATTTTTATCTCCAGCTCCCAACCTGCCTTGCTTCATGCAGACACTGCCAACCTGGATCCTTGCCTCTTCTGAGAGGTCTGCTCAGCGTACCCTGAGCTTTGCCTGTTCCCCTACGACTCCTGTTAGAGCTTCCCAAATGACAGCTGATCTTCAGCTGGGCCTCAGTCTCAGATAACATACTCTTCCACATCAACATGGACGGGAAATTAAGAGATCTAACCCTCTGCCAGCCCTCCTGTTGCTCAGAGGCATTTATTCATCCATTCCACAAGCAAAGACTGGGCCCTCCTGCATGCCAGGTTCACAGTTAGTTGCTGGGTACCACAGTGACAGAGCCTCCTTCCTGTCCACCTCCTCCTGGAGCTTTCGGTCAGGTAGAACTGAGGAGCCCTCCCCTGGACTCCTCCACCGTGAATCCACACTAGAATCACTGGGAGAGTCTTGAAAAGCTCCGAAGTCGGGCCTCAATCCAATGACTGCAGGATCTGTGGGTGTGGGCCTGTAGCACTTTAAGGATTCTAATGTGCAGCCAGGGTTGGGAAGAGTGTAATCTGCCCATCTAAAAAGGAAACAGCTGGCACAGAGTGCCGTCCGCAGACGAGATACGCAGGAAGGATGGCCAGAAAGGCAGGGCCTCCCAGAGCTGGCCCCTGAGCAGGGCCACCTCCACACATAAATCACCCGCGCATTAGCGCACGCCTGCAAGTCCGGTGATGCCTCCAGACAATTTTTTATCTCACATATTCAAGCCTTTTTTGTTTCAAACGTTAGTCTCCTCTATCACATTAATTTTAACATATAGTCATGTGTACACAGCAAGATAAAGCACAGGAAAAATATTTAACAAAAGTTTAGGGTCCATGTCTTAAAAGTAAAAGATTCTATGTCAAAACAGATAGATTTGTATTTCACTTCACTGAATTCTTCCGTCGTATCTCAGCGGGTAAACTGTGGGGCAAATACGCCAAATTGGCATTCTACGTTCTAGAGGACAATACGGAGCAAAGGGCTGACAATTTCAGGAATAACACTGAAAGGCTAATTAATAGCAAACAATGTCTTTTTCATCTGTTCTATTTCATTACTTGTTTTATCATCAGGTTGGGTTCTGCAAGAGTCATTTGAAAGATCAGCCTCTGCACTGTCAAAAGTTCAGTAACACTTATGGTTTCACTTTCTGCCTAACTTGAGGTCTGAAAATAAAGGGTTCATCCCAAAGTTTAAACTGTAATGGAGACTGATTTGAAGACCAAAGAAGGACATCTGTTGCAAGGAAATACACTACCCATAAAAATGTATTTTTATATCTTGACAACTAACAGAATCACCAAAGAGATCTACCCTGGAGATACAGGGAAATATTCACTTCAATAAGAGCCAGTGAGAAAGGCATCCAGGCCCCTTGTAGAATCTGAAATCACGTACCCATTTGTTTTCTATTTTTGTTAAAATAACAGGTCCTGATGCTGTTGTGGTTTTTTATGGCTATTTTCCTAAAGCCTTTGGACTGGTCAGAGAGCAGGAGAGAAGTCTAATTGGATGAGAATTCATGTTCTCAGCCGCAGTCTATTTGCTTGAAAATTTGATTACTATTTAAAGGTTTATTTGTATTTTTTAAGTTACCTACTGATTTTGACCACCAGAGTCACCTGAGACCCTTTGTAGCAAGACAATAAGATAGACACTAGCAAAGTACAGATTATTAAGGACACGGAAAGAAAGAGAGGTAAGTGAGAGTTACAGAGTACCCTTGAAAAGCCACAATGCTGTAACTGCTACCCCCACGCACAGGGGTTTTAACTCGGGTCCCTGAAAGGTATTTTAATTTTCTGTTGAGACCACATCGTTCTTTAAATAAGAGAGAAAAGTTAGCACCCCATGAAGAGAATCACACTGATCTCCTATTAGTAGCACAGAAAGTGAATTTACAAGGACAATGGGGCCGCTCCAATCATTCCACTTCAAACGTGCTCCACAGAGACAATGCCTACAAGCATGCACCACCTCATTTACATGGGCTTAAGAGGAAGGGAAACATTAAGAGGGAAAGGGTAATTCCAAAGGAAAGAAAAGTTTTTAAAAAACTCTAACCAGCCTAAAAGGTCTTCCCATAGTAACAACATTCAAGCGTGGCATATAAGGTCAAATAAAACACAGCACTTGTTTGGTTTGTTCTGTTTTTCTCAGAAAGCTTCTGTGGCCAGTACACGAATATGCATATACATTAAACAAAAGAGGGACATCTGAACTGACGGAGGAAACTAGGTCTCCTGGGAAGTGAACTCCAGTGATAAGAAAGTGCCCGGCCACATCCAGCGCCAAGCTGTGCCCTGCTGTTTCTCTAGGACAGGACTGCATGCAGGCAGAAACCCCTTCACAGACATGTCCCCCCAAGAGGGCAAATGTCCCAGTCTCCCCTTTGTTGGCTCTAAACGACACACTGTCCAAAGCAAAGTATCTTTTTCGCCAGCACCAACAAGTGCCAACGGGCTGAGCTCCATCACAATGCAGCAGAGGAAACCTACCACACAGCAGTGAACACTCACCACACGAGAAGCTGCCGTGAAAATACAGGGAGGTAAAGTGAAACACACTTGCCACAACACAAGTTTCCTGGAGTGCTTTCTCCAAAAAGGCTAATATCTGACAAACTATCACATTCCCAAGAGAAGGACGAAGAAGACAGTGTTGCCCTCCCGCTATTCAGAGTCTACAGCAGATGTGCCCTCGGGAAGAACTGGCCAGGCTGCGGCTCCCTTCCCCAGCAAAGCCCTGTCTCCGGGGGGGCGTTGTGACTTAACAAATTGGGCTGAGAGGGCCTTGCCCTTTCTGACATCCCCTTTTCAAAACCTCACAGGCAGGGGAGTCGCCCGAGTTGGCACACTTACCTGCCAGCTGCTTGTAAGCCTGGTGAGCGACTTGGCCTGGCAAACCAAGTCTGCACTTTTTCCAGCGAAAGGCAGGGGCTGCGGGGCCGCTCATCACCTACATTTGCTCGAAGGACGAGGAACAAGATGCAGAGGAAGTGGACAACAAAAGCAGCCTGCGAACTGCACACTGGGATGTCCTGTGCTGGGGGAGCTTTTCTTTTTCCCGTGAGAGGATCTGACTGAACCTGGCCCAATCTCCTCTGAACACAGACAGGAAGTCACACTTAGCAGTCAGTGAAACGCCTCAGGTCACTCGGGGTCAGGGTTTTTTTGGGTTTTGGTTTTTTTTTTTAGTTTTTGTTTTGTTTTGTTTTAATTGTCACAACTAAGCACCTTTGAATATTTCTGATCTACTACAAAGAGATCATAACTTTGTTTCCTGTTTTGACAGCATCAGCTCCTTCTAGGGGACACCTCCACCCACCTTCCTACCCACTTCGTATATAAACAGACGCTTTGGCTCTGGGCATACAACTGGGCTGAAGAGTTTGGTTACGTATTAACTATACTTCAAAGAATACACTGGACTTGTTATTTTACTTTAATATGCATCTATATACCTTGGGGAAATAAAAGTCAAAATAATTTCTTCTTAATTCCTTGGAAATTGCTATTCTGGAAAAATTAACCACCCAGAATTCTAAGATAAGAGATAACAATTTTGACTGACATCTCCAGGCTATTCTATGTTCTGTCTTTGCCTTGTTCTGTTGGCTGTCACTTATGGAGTTATCCAAACACCTAAAATAAGCAAGAGAAATCGGCCTCACCACTCACCAGTTTTCCTATTCAATTCTCACTCTTTTTGGCCTCTACTTTGAAATAGAAATTTTCTACCTACGAGCAAAGATTTTCATGGATATGTGCCTTTATCAGGGAACACACAGGTTTGAATTAAGAGCCACAGCCCCCCCTACTACTCCTGGCTGAGGGGTAGAAAAGAGAACCAGCCAATCCCTGGCCCCACTCTCCTCCTCATTATCGGTGTATTTTGCCTAGACTAGTAGCTGTATGACTCTGAGAAAACTCACTCTAAGCCTCAGTCTCCAAATCTGCACAATGGGAATAGTGACCTCACCTGTCTCAGTGATTATCCTTCACTCACAAAGTTGTGCATCCATCACTACAATCAATTCTAGAACATTTTTCTGACCCCCAAACCTGTCATGTTCCACTTCCTCCTCCCACCCCCCACCCACCCCAATCCTGGGCAACCATAGAAATCTACAGTCAGTCTGTTGATTTGCCTCTTCTGTGCATTTCATATAAATGAAATCATCAGATAGGTACATGGTCTTTTTTTCACTTAGCACACAATGTTCTCAAGGGCCATCCATATTGTGGTAAGGATCAGTACCTCATTCCTTTTTATGGCTAGATGATATTTCATTGTAATAACATCCCTCATTTTAGTTATTCATTCACCCGCTGGTGGATATTTGGTTTGTCCCCACCTTTTGGTTATGAATAATGCTGCTATGAGCACTGTGCACAACTTTGTACGTGGTCATACGTCTTCGTTTATCTAGGGTACACGCACCCAGGAGAAGAATTGCTGGGTTATGTAGTAACCCTGTGCTGAACCTCTAGACAAACTGCCAGACCGTTTTCCAAAGTGGCTGCACCACTTTCTGCTCCCACTACCACTGCGTGAAGATCCCAGTTTCTCTACATCCTCAGCCACATGTACGTATTGCCTGTCTTTTTTTATTACAGTAGCCATCCTAGTGGGTATGAAGTACCATCTCGCTGTGGTTTGATTTGTAGTTCCCTGATGGTTATCAAAGCCCAATTGTTACCAGTAGCCCAAAAATGTTCCCATTTTTATAGGCGGGGCTAAATACTCAAAATACAGAACAACAGACACTGGCTACAGTGCTGAAGCGAGACCTCGAGGGTGTCCAGCTTTAATACTGGCTATTTTCAAACAGGTGTAAAAGAATTTCAGTAGAGCTGTATGTATGGATCCATACCAGCTCCTGGTAAACGTTGCTGACTTTCAGACTGACATCTCTGCTAAAACGCTGTAAAGCAGTCAGTTCTTCTTGCTCTACCAAAGGGCTGCTTAAGAAAAATGATGAGAAGATGAAATGCTCAATGGAAATATGACATCTCAGTCAATTACAGAACAGTTCTTCCTGCCTGTCTTTCTGCATGTATCTTCTGAACCAGAGACAGGCCCAGTGAAAAGCAGCCTTTTGTAAGTGACTCGCCACAGTTATGTACAGGAAGCCGAGTGGTGAGACAATCATGCACTTTACAAAGTGCCTCCCCTCATATTTCTAGTATCCATCCAGCACCACTTTACAGGAAGAAGTTTTAGAGATCAGATGTGATTCAAAATCCAAGATCTCAAAAATTCTGAAGGTAGCCGAGAGAGACAACAAATCAGGATTCTTCCTTCCCTCTTAAAAATATGAGATTGTAAGAAGGGTAGTAATTATTCTAATTCAAAGGGATTTTCCAATGCAAAGTATCTAACATAATCTAATTCAAAAGGATCACCTTTTTTAAATTCTAAGGGACTATTTAATCTAATTCAATCTAATTCAGAGGAATTATCACATTTTTCAGAGCTTACGGTGTTTGAACAAATTCATATAATTATCTCTTTCCTAAACTACCTTATTCTAGGATTTTAATTTTTTACTCTTTAAAAATACTGAACAGAATAACATCTACATAAAGCAAGGCAAAACAAAACTATTTAAAAAGGCCATAAACTTTAAAAAGTAACAACCTTTCTTTTTAGTTTCCAATATAAGACGTCAGGCCTTGCAACATGTACTAATAATATGATTCGTCCATCTTCCAAGAATTTTTCCATGTCCCAGGGCTGCACCATGTAATCCTTTGTTTTGTGATTTCTTGGCATATGGCTGACTGCGAGACTGACCCCTGAACTTTCCTATGTCAAATAGAACTTTCCATGGCGGGAAGCGTCTAAAACATTCATATTAAGCTAAGTGGAAATGTCACCAAAGCTCAGGAGCGAATACGGTCTGTGTTGACCAGTGCAACTTCTAAATCTGATCCCGCCAGGGAAGGCAAACTCGGGAACAAATACGAGCATGAAGGCTTCGCTGAAGTTTCGGCACATACGTGACTGTGAAGATGACCAAAAGCAACAATCAGTTTATCAAAGTTATCTGAAGGTCCTTCTAAGAAGATCTAACAGGAGGGCACTTTTAAAAAACTGCTCTGTAATGTCAGAACCCCGCCTCTATCCAGATTCTTCTACATTACACTGTGGCCTCGTTTCTAGTTCTTGTGAAATCAATAGGCTATTTATGTTGCAAGGACCTGTGTAGGGTATGCACTTTCTTATTCAATCTGGTGCTGACAGCAGTCATCAAATTTGGTCCGTACCACTAGCTCTATTCTAGCTTGGCAGTAACTGGCTGCCCGCCTAGGTCCTCTCACCAAAAAGGAAAGAAAGGATTGCACTGGAGAGAGAATTACAGATGGAATCAGTTGAAACCACAGGAGGTGGTGAAGGAGAGAGAGACAGAGAGAGAGAGAGAATTAAAGTCATTCGGAGACTAATCTCCTCTCCACCAGGGAGACATGCCCACAGCTGAGGCCAGGGGAGCTCTACCTTTGGCTGTGAAAGGCACACACTTTTTCCTGCTTTCTGTTATCTGAAAGCCCTCCTGGCTTTGAAGCCGTTGAACATCTAATTACAACTGTCAGTCCTAACTAATGAACCTACATCTAACCCCGAGGAGCAGCAGACAAAAGCTAGAGACAAACCCCGCCCACCACCACCAGGGCGACCACGTGCGTGCCAGGAACGCTGGAATCCCGCAGCTCCGTGAACTGCACGCTCTGGATGCTGCTGGCTTCGTTTTGTAACCCTTCTGTCTGCACTTAAAGTAGAAGGTGCACCTAAGGCATTTCCCTCAGATCAGAAAATATAAATTAATCTCCCGATAAAAACAAGGTCAGCTCTAAAAAAAAGTAGGAAGGAGGTGGAGACCTAACTTAAAATTCCACTGGACTTGTACTTTTTGACTTCGAATTCTCCAAGAAAACCACACTCCTGTTAACAGATATTCTCTATTTAGAGGCAGCATAGATGATGCCAGTTTCTGGTATAATGAGCAACTTTTTTTGCTTATTTTTTAAAACTTGAAATAATTTTAGATTTATCCAAAAAGTTGTAAAAATAGTAGAGTTCTCATGCTCCCTTCACCGAGCTTTCCCAGTGCAACTTCTCCAATGTTCAAAGAGTATGTGGGAGTTTTAACTCATTTTTCCCTAGCTAAAAATTCTACTTTAGTTCTTGGCCATATTAACTAACGTTTCTACTACAATATTAACAAAACCCCACATGTTGACATACAAAGAATTTTTCTCATAATTTTAACAACACAACATCCAAAAAATAGTCACTATACCACTATTGAAATGGTTAAAACAATTACAAAAAGCAAAAGCCAGGAAAACTTTTCTAAAAACAAGCAAACCCAAAAAAGTAATGTCAAAGATGGTATTTAATGGACTGAGTGATTTCTCATGAGACTGTTTCTCCAAGGCACAGAGATATAAATAAAATCTGAAATCGTGTCTTTGTTTCCATATTAGTATATTAGTGCTACTGAATGACATTATGATCAACAATATTATGGTAAACAAAAATCCCCACCATCGAAGAGTTTAGCATTTATCTAAAACCACAGAGGAGCTGACCTCAGATGCAGACTTTAAGAAATATGCCAATGAGAGAAAAAAAATCATATTTTAAGGATTATTGCTTTTATTTTCTAATGTGCAGTCAAAGACTCCTACATGGAATGATAAACTAAAAGAGAAATTCCCAGAAGTTGTATTTCAAGATACAAGTATAACCTTTCTTATAATTACCTCAGGAAAATTGCACAGAAGTGGTAAGATTAAGAGGGAAGGAACAGTATCACCAAGTCCCTTGATGAGGGGCAGAGAGAGGTTGTAAGTACAGGCATCCTCCTCCTCCCCCAAAAGAGGAGACGAGGGCTCTGAGCAAGGGGCCTGGGTTCCCTCCCAGGGAGGCCTTCCTCTCCCAACAGTGTGTGTGCACATGTGCGTGTGTGCGTGTGTGTCTGATGTCTCTCCAGCCAAACTGCTTCCACACAGACTGCCAACTGCCTGGACCCCACTGGTGTGGGCCCCAGGGACTAACAGGTTTGTGGTAGGAGAAGCCGACACTACGTGGCTGCCAGGTGATGCGGCCACTTTGTAGATGCCCAGGTCCAACCTCCCTGGGCCCAGGAGCAGCCCTGCAGTGCTGGCTGCTTAAGGCGGGCGTCCCTGGGACAACCACTCTGGCTGCAAACGTCTCACTGGAACAGAAAGAAGGTCATTGCAGGATTCTTCAGTGCCCAGGAATAGTATTTACAGAGCCATTAAAATATGAATAAAACACAAACACTTTTACAAAGAAAGAAGCATTTTTAAAACATTATTAGAAAGAAAAAAGGTGGTGATTTTTCTGGACTTCCTAAAGTGTTCTGTTTTTATCAATCAGGTGAAAATGAACATCATCTTCTCTCATTTACCTCTGCATTGCCACCCCTTGGCACAGTGCCTGGCATGTTGTAAAGACTTAGCAAGTGAACAGTTACTGAAAAAAAGAGCAGTGAGATGATGTGAAAGACATCAGCACGGATGTCACAGAGGACCAGGACAGTGCGAGGAGCCCGGCCAGCTCTCACACCCAAAGAGCACAGCGCATGCGGCAGGCGCACCTGATGCAGAACGGAGGTGGCAGGGTCTGTGACAGGAGCGACATCAGAAGTAGCAGCCCTGGCAGGTGTGGTTCAGTGGATTGAGCACGAGCCTACCAACTGAAAGGTCACTGGTTCTATTCCCAGTCAGGGCACATGCCTGGGCTGCCAGCCAGGTCTCCAGTGGGGGGCGGGGGCAGGGGAGGTGAGAGGCAACCATGTAACTCACACACTGATGTTTCTCTCTCTCTTTCTCCCTCCCATCCCTCTCTCTGAAAAAGTAAATAAAGGAAAAGTAGCAGCTCTAATACAAACTCAGCACTCCCAATGCTGCAGAAAAAGGGGCCAGGCAGGAGGGGCACTTTCAGGAATACAAAAGGAGCAATTCAGAAGAAGAACTGCTGTAGAAGAGGAGGCAGGAACAGGGGCGTCCTGCTGGGATGTGGAGCAACGTTGGGCAAGCAAGTGTCCCTGCCCTGCAACTGCTGGCTTCCCGAGGAAAACTTCTCCAGTTTCTGGAGGGTCCTGGAACCTCACGCTTTATGGAAGGGGTGGTACTTCTTAGTTTTGAGCAATAAAAACCATGCAGCGGGAGAAGTGACCTACGTATGCCATAGGGCACACAGGCTGTGGATCCAAATGTGCCACTCATAAATTTTTGTCCTGTGGTCACCTGCGGCAGCGATCTCAGTTCAGTGTCTTTCCTGTGGAGCCCGTGTGCCCTGAGGCCCATCTGAAGGTGTTGGCTGCACAGAAGACAAGGCATAATCACCCATCTGCGACAACTAAAGGCTGAGGCCAGGAGAAAACGAAGGGTCCGGGTAATAACTAGGCAGAACCAATGCCAAGGAACTGACCAGGAATAGATTAACTCAGTCCCAGGATTTCTAAAACAATGGCACAGTTTCCAGGAGGCAACCAGGTGAGGAACAGAGAATGTAAGTAATGATTATCACTCGCAAATTTTAGCCCTGGGACTCGGCAACAAGCCTCCTGGGCCCGGAAGGGAGCACCAGTGAGAGAAGGCCAGCCGGCCGGTTTGCTGACTGAGCGCCTACCGGGTTCCATGCAGAAGAGTGAACAGAACCAGAGCCCCGGCCGGGCAAAGGATGCAATGCCCACTGCTGCCGCGGCATGGCACTCACCATCACCGGCCCAGGGACCAGCCCGAAGCCCCAAGACAGGCTGGAGCCAAAAAAAAACCAAAAACAAGGAGCAGAAAGAGGTGCAGTGACACCACAGAAGGCAAGAAAGCTAACACAGCCCACTACTGCAACATTCTAAGAAGTCACAGAGAAGGGACAAAGGAGAAACCAGTGAATGGAGAAGTGAGGGAAAATCAAAGCCAGGCCCTCTTATTCTAGGGCAGCTCCTGATGGAGGCCGAGCTGTCCCGGAATTCACAGGCTGGGACCACGTACGTGCCGGTTCACACAAAGCTTCACTTCCCTTAAAACGTTCCCCTCTGGAGAACTTCCATGAGTAATTCCATCTACAAAAGTATAAATAAGGCAAATGGAACAAGCTTAGTTTGGAGTTGGAAATGTTGGACTAAAATAACTTCCTGTAAGTTGCCAATTCAGTGGCATGCTGAACTACCACTGTTCCCATTGGAACATCAGTATGTAATTTGGTCGGTAAAAACTGACCAAGTTTAGGGACCTCTGAACTCGAAAGTTCTTCCACAATTATTTTCATCGATGCCTGCAAAATCCTTACAAGTTAGGCACTGTCAATACCTGAGGTCCCATTTGAAAAACGAGTTAACTGAGGTTTGTTAACACATAGTGAAACACCAAATCGGTGCTGCGGGTGTTCTGAACCTCAGGGCCACCAAATCCGTGCTGCGGGTGTTCTGAACCTCAGGGCGGCTCCCAGCCCACCAGCCCTTCCTCCCTCCCTCTCGAGGGCCTTCTAAAGCAGCTCCCTGGCTCTCAACAGCATCGCCTGAACCAACATGAAGCCCCGACACTGCAAACTTATTTTCCTGCACGTAAATGATACTGTGCAAGACTTCCTCTCTTCCTCAGAGTCACAGCCAAAAATCAGACGACACCAAGAGGAAACGCATGTTCCTCAACAGCATGAGGTTCCAGGTATCAGGTAGCAGCAGCTGCTACGGAACCCAGTCCCAACTTGCCGGCCCCATGGCAGTCCCAAACCCCGCCACTGACACAGGCGGCGGAACCTTGAGGCCAATCAGATGGGAGTCTCTCTGCCAGAGAAAGAGAAAAGGAGCACCACACTTCCATCCCCAAGGGCATTAAAGTCACAGCCCTGAAGGAACGAGGTGGTTTACTCAATGCATGAGTGATTAACCTGACCCCCTCCACACCGGAAAGAGGGCAGGAAAAGGAAATGAAAGCAAGTGACTCTAGGTTCTGAATTTCATATGCAAGAATAGCCAGCAACAGGTGCAGCATTCCGCTGAGATAATGACTCTCAAAAAATCTCTCGCCTGCACAGCCCAGAAATGCAACATTAGCGATGATGTCAGAAGTGCAAATCATCACGTTCCTGCCAATAGCAATTTTGTGTGAAAGAAAAACATCTTTAGCAAACAAACCAAACAATATTTCTCTGCTGGCACATGACTTCTTTTACATGGCCCTTCCCTAAAACACTGTACTCTAAAATAATTTAAATGTTGGTCATCCAAAACTATTTTAATACCTAGTAACTAATATAGTGCCTGGCACCCAGGAGACAGGCAATAAATATTTACTGAATGAATGAATGAATGAAACGAACAAGCAGGTAAACAAAAAGTTGTCTTCACAGACAAAGGTAAACAAAAATCCTACCTTCAGGGTAGTTTATATTTTTTCCCACTTCTCCAAGAAGAGAAAAAGAGGCTGGAGTCAAAAGCCAAGAACAGGAGATACCAGGAGATGCCTGGCCGAGGCCCTTTGGGATTAAGAGATCTCTGCAGGGAATCCTCACTTGGAGAAGACCAGACGGGAAAAATGACCACAATCGCATGAGCACCCCACCCTTAGGTGCTTTCCTGTCTTTCAGTATGCCACTCCACGGAACATTTTCCACCGCCATGACTACATGGAGTGTACAAAATAAATTTTGTGATACAATCTTTTCAACATGATAAAAATAATCCACTAATTATATCTCATAGAAAATGTCTTATGGTATATGTGACAAGTATGAGAAAAATGTGGGTGGGTGAGGTGGAGTAGAAAGTTACAAGCTACAAAAACTGACAGAAGGAGTGGAAGAAAATGGCAGTGAAAATGTGCCCGTAGATAAAGAATTTCTTTCATATTAATACTATGTTAAATCTAAAAAAAATTAGTGTGAGAACTGATGAATATCTGCTAAAGGTTTACATGATATAATGATAAAAATAAGGTTTCAGAGCAGATAAGAATAAATCATCAAAATTAACAAGAGATGTCTGAGAAAACAGAAGTACAAATAAAAATATAGAGTAGTAAATAATTTTATAAAATTATAGTAAAGAATAACTCAACTTAAGGAGACTCTTTGCTCAATTTTCATTAAAATCATGAATTTCTCTTTTGTTTATAACAATATTAAGTATCCCCAGTAGAATTTCTCTCATTCCTGTGTATTCAAGTTAAAGAATCCTTAGGTTTTGCAAGTCCTTCCATCCAAGATCCAAAATAACTCCCATTTTTCTTCTACTTCCAGGTAACACCCAAAGGCCTCAAATAAAATTCTTAGCTGAGATCCTAAGTGCCTAGTTAAGAATTACCTCATACTTCAAGGAATAAACTGGAATAGCAAATCTCTCAGGAGTGCTTTCATTTTTTTAAAATGACATCTTTTCACCCCGGCTGGTGTAGCTCAGTGGATTTAGCAAGGGCCTACAAACCAAAGGGTCGCCAGTTCAAATCCCAGTCCAGGGCACATGCCTGGGTTGCAGGCTAGGTCCCCACTAGGGGGTGTGTGAGAGGCTACTACACACTGATCTTTCTCCTTCCCTTCCTCTCTCTCTAAAAATAAATTAATAAACCCTTAAATTAATAAATGGCATCTTTTCATTCATTCATTCATTCACTCATTCATTCCCATTCACAAGGATCAATCTTCCCTACGAGCCAGGGGCTAGGCCAGGCGCTACAGACAGGGGCGAAGTAGAAAATTTTGGTCCCTGCCCTTACAGAGATCACAGTCTAGGGACCTATCAACGACAAGGTGAAAAAAGCAAACGGCATTGCGACAACTGTGCTGAAGCAAGGAACAGGATGAGGGGCAAGAGACAACAGGAGGAAATCTACCTCTGGCTGGTTGTGAGCACAGGCATCTCCAGTGAGGCACAGTGCACTCCCAAGCCAAATCCCAGAAAAGGCAGAAGGAGCTAGCCAAGTGCTAGGGGGCAGATATCCTGGGCAGAGAAGAGTGCCTGTAAAAAGGTTGTTCCTGGAGCTACAGGCCAGCCACACATGGGGGATCAGCTGAGAGAGAGGAGGCCCGTTTTAAATATGCAAACGGCATCTCATCATGTGACTCACTCAACAGGCCTTTGCCTTTACACACACTCCACCCACCCACCCCGTGGCTTGGAATCCTTCCCTTCCACTCTCTCCTCTGCCACCTCGAAGTTCCCTCCTATGGGAAACATTCCGTGACCCTCCAAAGGAAGAGCGAAACTCTGGGAGTTAATCCCTCCTAACCAGGAGTAAATCCCAAAGCACCTAGTACACGCCACTGTCATACCTCCTTGCCACACACGATGGAATCACTGTGTTCAAGGGCCTAGAAGCAGGGATCTTGCCTTATTTGTCTCTGTTTCCCAGCAATCTATTATGGAACTTGGCACCAGCAGACATACAAGAAATGACAAGCGAGTGAGTGAACACACCAAGAGAGGAATGGACAGATTAAATAAAGGCAGGAACACCACCAATGCTAATTCAATACTTGGTGCTAGAGACTTGGAATAGCACTGGGGTAAAACTCGTTCACCCGTTTATTGTTTGGGCGACAGGATGTTTTCTCTGGATTCCTACCCCCATAGGATTTTCACACAACAAACACTTTGGGGAAAATCATATTGCATCACCGAGGAGTGACAGTAATTGTCACAAGCATTTCATTTGACATCGGCACAGATGCATTCACGTCAGACAAGCATGCATTCAGTGCCAGGCCCTGTGCAAGGCTCCGAGGGTGACAGTCGCCCTGTCCTAGGGCAAGTCACATTTCTAAAATGTCATTAAGGACTGACACTGTAAAATATTTTTCAAGTAATTTACCATCTTCATAATGTTATCAAGGAAAAACATTTTTGTTTTTGTTGGTTTAAACTCAAAGGTCGCCCAGAGGACAAAATCATTCAGAATCTGTCGCTCAGTACTAATTCTTGGCTCCCTGAGTCATGCCTCGGTCTCCTTTCTGCAACCGATGGACAAAAGGTGAAGTCACCAGAACACTGTAAGCAAGTCTTCTTTACCTGCCTGTGACTCTTTGCCGACTCCACGTGCGAAATCAGGCAGCACTTTGCTCTCGTGCCGGCTCAGCATGTCCTCCGGAGGCAGTTAAGATTCACAAACCGACCATGCATGTTTTCTTAAGTCAAAAAGGCATGTACCACTCGCTGGATGGAGTCCGACGGAAAAACAAGGCCCAACAGTATGGGAATGGTGGAGACAGGAGTTCCTCCCAACTGCCCCAACCAGAACGGTGACATTCCAGCCTCTGCACAGCCCAATCCTGGTCCACTCCCTCTGAGCCTCTGCCAGGCTGGGGAGCCTGTCACTTTAAAATCGGGCGTATGACGGGACTGATCTGCCTCGGAACACTGAGGCATGCATTTTTGCTGTTTGAATTGCTTAGAATCCAGAGAAACCAAGCATTTCCTCACTTCTTAGGTTTTCCTTCCACTGGAGCCAAAGGAAAACTGGGGTGGGCAAAAATGTGTAGGATATAAATAATTCTTAAATGTTCCTAAGTTTCCAGCTCTCGCAAGAAAGCTTATTCTCATAAATTTTACAATCAATTTTTCAATGTATGTATTCCAAAACTGATCTCCAAAGCTCTTAGGGAGCCATCCATTAATACCCTAAAAGTCACATGCTGTCATACTAAAAGGTAAACTGTGCCTCTTCGACTAGGATTAAAAATGCAACTGAGTGGAAGGCAAACTGCATCTTTCCGTCAACCTCAACGCACAGCCCACTGCTCACCCAGGGCCCAATCCCTGTCCTCATTCAGGTTTGCCGTAGGTCAAGGTCCGCCCGCCTCAGGTCTTGCATGGGGGCTGGGCTCTCGGTCAACACCCTCTACCCTGTTCAAGAGGACTCCCATGTGACTCCTATAAGGCCCGCCCTCACCACGAGAGGAGCAGGTGAAGTCCCAGCAGGGTACACTGTCACAGCAGTGCGGCCCATTCCTCCCCTCCGCAATTGCCCAAACACGTGGAGACTGCGCACTTTGGTAACTGTTTCTTCTATTCGTCTCCACGGCCCAGAGGCCGGACAGCAGGTCTGAGGTGTTCACCAGGCTCCCTGACCAGGCCCGGTGCAGGGCCTGCCCTGGGGCCACTCAGACAAGACTGATTTCGATTCAAACTCCTGTCTCTGCGAAACTGCTCTTCGTGGCAGGCTGTCAGCACTGCCAGGCTCGAAGGGGACGAGTGTTCATTTGAAACCAACCAGTTTATCAGGAGTTATGAAAATGCAGGGGGTCCATGAACTTGGACAGGAAGAATATGGGTATCTTTCACTAACTTTTAAGAGAAATTCGCATCACCTACCATGAAGGTAGCTCACACAGCACAGTATTAGTCGTGCTGTTGATGGCGTTCCCCCAAAAAGTCATGGTCATTCTCATATCACATCACAGACAAAAACTTGTTTGGCTGATCGTCACCCCAGAACAGTATGGCAGCTACAGGACCCACGGCGAGCTCCTGTCACTGAACACACTGATAAAAAACAAATATTACCCTGAGCATTTTCTACCTGAATTTCTATTTAGTTGGTTTTCCTCTGTAAATTCCATGCATTTTATTTTATGCAATTTAAAACATTTCCCTGGACTCACCAATGCTACAGGGGTCCATGGGGTTTAAAAAATGGGGCTGGGGGAATGGAAACTCGGATCTTCCTCATTATGAAATATAAACGCTGATGCACCAAGAAACACATTCTGTGTTCAACAGACTGCACATAGTTTTACTCACTGGAAACAGGAATAAAAAATATTCTAAAACAAAGACACCTCAAAACAGAATTATTCAGAAGTCATTTTTACAATAAATAAAAATCTTTGTTTTACTAATTTTAGTACAAAGCAACTATAAAAGAGGAAATTCTCAAGGAACACTTCCAAGTTTGTTACTATGCAGTTCAACTATCATACATCTTTGCTCTATTTTTGATAATGACAAAGCCCCTCCCACTTTTTTCAGCAAGACTCATCTCTGACCCACAGAGCTCCAGCAATCTGTAAAGTGAGAAACCAGGCAGGGAGGATCACAGAATGTATCGTAACCTACCACCTTCCTTCTGTAGCAGCGGGAGGAGGGACAGACTAATCAACACCTTACCATGAGTGGCTTTAATCAGCCAAGCACTGATACCACCACAGTGCAATCAAAAAGGAGCCCTGCCAGGAGGAAGTGGGCCTGGGCGGAGTGAGCAGGCCAGTGGGCAATATTCGGAGCCAGGTCAGCCGGAAAAAGTTCAGAGAAGGCACATAAAGCAAATTTTGCAGAGCCTCGATGGCAGCCAGAGGTCCCACTTGCATTATTAGGAACGCTCTGGAAAACTAAACACCACAGCTTTTCTCTCACACAAATTAAGTCAGTGTCTGGCTGGTTCAGTTCAGCAGCTCCAGTTACATTCAGTATCGTTCTCGGTCTTTCCCACCAAAATGAAAATAACAGGAAATAAACAGTCCTTGCACCCCTGCTCTGTCCTTTCCATTCGCCCCCTCCCTCAGCCTCTCCCTGTTTGCCCTAAAACTTAGCACTCCGGAGTCCAAGCCCTGCCTGTTTTAATTCACAGGTAGGTGTCACATCTCTTTCAAAACAGTAACACAATCCCCAAACTTCACACAGTAAATATTAAACTAAAATCTTTCGAGAAATCACACACCCCAACCCCCAGCAGAACATTTCCTGGAAATCGGTGAAAGCATTTATTCTGAGGCACAAATCCACCAAACAACTACCAACAAAAGTGAGTGCATTTCTCTGAAGTCCAGGAAGCCCAAAGCAACGGAAAGAATACTAGGTCTGGGACCACGGTTTAACCCTGGGAAAGTCATTTCCTCCCTCTTTGACTGAGTTTCCTCCATTATCAGGCACAGGAAGCAGACGGAGATGGTCCCTCCAAGCACCTGCTAGCACCTGCTAGCATTCCAGCTGGTTACAACAGCCACGCATGGTAATGAGTGAGCAGGAAGAGCAGAAACAGGTAACTTACCTCTGAAACGGGTATCGAAGTCAGGAAATGGCCAGAAGGAGGCCGTTTCAGCTGCAAGGTCTCATTCCAAGGTCTCAATTCCTTAATGTTTATTTCATGACTAGTAAACTAAAGATCACAACGTGTGAAATGTCTAGCCCAGAACATCCCAATAGCAATACAAAAAGTACGTGGCTGTAACGTGAGGAAAAACGTGTTCAGATTAGTTTGGGTGCGTACTATTTACATGCACAGTAAATGATTTCTAAAGCTGTGAAGCTAGTCAAGCTTGGCAGAAGGCAGAGGAAATGTTGGGATAACCATTCTTGACAATGGTAAGAAATTGGTGCCGAGAAAAGACAGCTACTGGGAAAATTCAGGAGACTGTTATTCCCAGAGGTTCGTATAACTGCCAAAACAGTAATATTGGGCAGCAATTTCTATAGCGTCAATGAATTTTTCAACAAAGTTATTTCCAAAGGAAATCTCCCATTACCAATTTCTCAATTTGTATCAGAGTCATAGAGGCACATGGTTTTGGTGGGGGGTTTTTTTAAGATTTTATTTATTTGTCTTTAGAGAGGAAGGAAAGGAGAGAAGGAGAGAAATATCAATGTATGGTTGCTTCTTGTGAGTCCCCTGCTGGGAACTGGCCTGCAACCCAGGCATGTGGCCTGACTGGGAATTGAACCGCAATCATCTGGTTCGCAGGCCCGTGCTCAATCCACTGAGCTACACCAGCCAGGCCGGGCAAGTTGGTTTTTTTAATCAAATAGGACTACAGCAAAATACAGCAGCCCTGCCCAGTCCTGCTTTCAGGGGCCACCCACTTCTCTCTCTTATCTATTTGTTCTGACACTTATTTACACGTTTCTAAATGCTACACTTATACTACAATTCCCAAATTGTAAGTCAGACATTATTTACAAAATTTTGTTACGGTATTTTAGGATCTCTATCTTATATACACTTTTCCGCTCTGTACCATTTTGTTTCCAATATTATACTTTAAATTTCCAAGACCTTTCTTATTCTCCAAGACTGATTTTTTTTTTTTTACATTCTGCTCTTATTTCAAAGATGCAGTGATTTTCCCACTCCTCTGAGGATATTTATTATATTACATGTCGGTTTCCTCTGTTTCCCCTAAATTCCTTTTTCTTGTTGTTTGTTTGGATACAGCATCAATTCTCAAACCCCTGCCTCCTGGCAGCCCCTCACATTTCAAAGTGAAGCTGTCAAATGCCAAGTTCCAGGAACTTGGCTGTCCCTTGGTGATGGGTGGGCTCAAAGTAGGTCCATAAGCAATTCCCATGCTGTAACTACACTGTACTCCCAAGGAAAGCATCCTCTGACTCGGAGCTGATGTAGCTTTAGGAATTCTGGAACAGGCATGGCAGGGGGTTCACCCTCCTGGTGTCCCTTAATCTTCTTGATGTCACACCAGAGCCTCACCATCCTCTCTGGGCCAGGGACCCCAAGTCAGGTTCAATTTCCTTAGGGAACATATAAATCTTGGTTCTGCTGTGTGAATGGAGAACAAGGGCATCAAAGGGTGCTGTTCACAGATCTCAAGCAAACCCCCAGTTTTTAGCCCCCAAACTTCCCTTCCCTACTGATCCAACCTCAGACAGTACCGGGGACCCTTCACAGGGCTTGCAAATTCTAGAAGGTCCATCAGGAAGCCCCCGGCCATCACCTCCTGCTCTGGACACTCAGCAGTAACCACTCCGCCCAATCTTCCACCACGTAATGCCTTGCCCATTCACAGCCACCTTGTCTCCACTTCCCTCCGGTCAGACCAGTTTACTCCTTTTGTTCTTTCACCGTAATTACAGTGACATTACGGCAGTGCTAAACACGTATACACTCTGTCGCTTTTAACTACAGGGTCTGCTCTCTTCAATTCACCTTCAGGAAGACTGCCAAAATGGGCTCATTACCATGAGCTGGGCACCGATTTACATGGGGGCCATGAGCAGGCAAGGCCTGGTTCTCACGGCCTCGAATTCTAAAAGCCAATCTTGTTGAATATTTCATGGCCAAAACCAGACTTTGTACAGTACAATTCATAACATCAGATCTATTTCTCAGTTTATTATTCTCTGTATGATTGGGTCCCACTTGGAATTTGAATTCAATATTTATAATGTGGTATAAAGTGATTTCATATGTAGCAAAATTTTATAACGTAGTACATTTCTTTATTTGCAAATGTGAAATTTTACTTTATATTTAGTAATTCAGTACAGCCCAATTAAAAGTGCTATTTGGGGACCTCAAGGTATATTCACTTTAATAACTGAATATACTAAATTGCATTAAAGCTCTATTAAAATTCCAAAAGCCCTGGCTGGTGTAGCTCAGTGGATTGAGCACTGGCCTGAGAACCAAAGGGTCACCAGTTCAATTCCCAGTCAGGGCACAGGCCTGGGTTGCAGGCCAGGTCCCCAGTCGGGGCACATGAAAACCAACTACACATGGATGTTTCTCTCCCTCTCTTTCTCCCTCCCTTCCCCTCCCTGTAAAAATAAATAAATAAAATCTTTTAAAAAATATCTATAAATTTTATCTCTGAAAGTGTATACTAAAGTAAACACAGGAATCCAAAGCTTACCCATATTTATTAAAGACAAAAACTACAAATGTAGAAAGTATACTAATAATGAAAGAAAAAACACCCAGTATAGATGGTCCTATAACCCAAATGCTCACATCCAACAGAGGACTGCCTATAAGTTTGAAAAGAAGGCCATTCCCATCTTGGCTGACAGGGAACACATATGTTTCTGATAGTAACATGCTGAAATACTGAAATAATTCTTCAAGACCCTCTTTTGAATCTGAAAGAACTTCACAGCTGGATGCCAATACTCCCCACAAAACCCAGTCAAGTTGGCTGCGGCTACCTAAAGAGGGTGGAAACTTCTCAAGCTAATAAAAGCAAGGTTTTCCAGCATATTCATGAAATTGCAAACTTTATGTGGTTTGGTAGCTCACACGCAGCCAGTTCATTCCAGCCACTGGAAGTCACAGAAGCTCGTAAAATATATTTTGCCCAAGTCATGATATATCTTTAAAGTACCACAAAAAAAATACTAAGCAAGGGAAAGGGGGGAAAAAAGCAGGAAATGTAATCACGTGTTCTCTATTTTCCAGAAACCTTCCTGTATCTGCAATAGCTGAAGTGAGGAATGAAGGCCATTGCTACTAAACGACTTCAAACTTAAGGCAAAACAAAAATGTACCTCCTTGCCCCTTCCATCGCATCACTAAATTGAGCAGGAAGATTATTCCACTCTCATTCAAATGATAATAATTTCATCAATTATTATAATCAAGTAGTGCGGATAAAGGAATAAAGATGAAGGATGTTAAAATATTTACAAATAATATTTATAATCCGCAGTTTACAAAGTGGTCATGACAGTTTAATGCCCTACTGAAGGAAGTATAATTGATCCAATCACCAAATTTAAGAATTACCAGGCTTCCTGCATAATTACAAATGTCTTTATTACGTCAATTAGACCTTAAAATCTTAGGGTAGCCAAAATAGCACCACTCCCTACATTTAGACAGGATTCGCCTTCTAAAAAGTCAAAAGCAAATGCTCCCTGCACATTATCCTATGTCCTAAGCCTCAAGTGTTTCATTCCTGAATCCTCTATACACATGTCCAGTCTCTACATGTCAAGCATTGTTCAAGGGGTCCGTGAAATCCCTTTACTTTGTCTCCAACACTCTGCCCACCAAGGTCTCGATCTCATCCAATGGGCCCCTGTGTGCAAAACACTTCTGAGTCAGTGTCTTTGATTTCCGGCATCTACTAGGGAAAGACAGGAACCCCAGGGGATGAGTCACAGCCCCGTGTCAGGTGGCAGAAATAAATTCCTGGCCCACGAAGTCACCTAGAGGACAGCTGCTGAAAGGCCACTCACAGACTTTTGGGGACTAGAGGATACACATTTCCAGACACAAGACGGTAAATCCAGTGGACGCACTGGATGGGTGGTCAGTATACAGGACACGCCTCAGGAGGAGTCACAAAGAGCATCTGTCACACAAACATCCAGGTAACTAAAGCCTTTTTATAAAAAGGAGAAACAGCCAAATCCCAAACAGAGGCCCCCACACACTGAGCAACAGAAACCAGGTTCCATTTTTATAACGCTAGAGTTTCTTATCTGTCCTCTAATCAGATAACTTTTGCACTTGTTCACTATAATTATTATTTGCGTGGCATTTCCAGTAAGCACTAAATGCTACAGGGTAGTAATTAAGAGTGTGGTCCAGCTACCTGGGTTTAACTCTCTTTGCATCCACTCACCACCTGGGCTCCACTGGGGTGAGTTACTTACCCACCTCTGCTTTGGTTTCCTGATTGTAAAATGGGGATGATAATAGAAGTGACCTTTCATTTGATTGTTGTCAGAATTAAACAAATTCATGTGTGTGTACATCTGTATGTATATACACATATGTACACAGACATGGGTGTATGTGTTCTGTGCGTGTGTAAATAAGTAATAGTAAAACGGCTCAATACCAACTAGTATAGGAAGAATGCAAAAACCAGGAAGCTACTCTCCCTGGCACGGCAATGCTTCTTATACAGCAAGTTATCTAATGCGGTGTTTCAGGTGAAAGTTAAGGAAACACTGAGCACCTATGACTGTGTTTAATATGATGAGACAGAGATGATTTCAAATGACCTGCTGCTTCGAACCATCTGGGCCGCACAGCCGGTGACGCACAGCAAGCTCGTCTGAGTGCTTTCCACCAGCAGCTCCCCCCACTCCGTCCCCATTAGCAGGAAAAGGCAACGAGAGAATCTGGCCAATGAAGCACAAGTGGAATCTCAATAGTTGGGAAAGTACTTAGTGGATTTTCAAAAGCTGTCTCTCAGGTGCATGTTCCCAGTATGACAGGAGGCTTCTGCAAGTCCATCACCAATCTGAATTTTAACACTTTCCACCATGACTGAAAGAAAGGGGTGAAAAATAGAGCAACTGGCACTTATTTTTTATGAATGTCTTTATACTGATTTGTTTTAATGTTCTTACCTCTGTAATCCTACCTGAGAAACTGTCCTTTGCTCCAGAATGCCCCTCTCACCTTGGTCTATAGACTGTCTCACTTTCCCACTGGTTCCCTTACTCCCTTCACTGTGAGATCAACCAGGTCAATCTGTGTATGTCTGAGTATCTATTGGCCAACCAATGTCACGGCTGGAAACATGGGTCGGAGACTCTTCTGCCAAACCTGGTAATCTGGGCCAAGAGATAAACCCTCTGTCTCCCTCAAGAGCCTGTAGACAGGAGAGAAGGAAGGATGCAAAGAGAGGAAGGGAGCACAGGAATGAAGTCAGGAAGTCACAATAACACCACCAACAAAAGCAAGGGTCTTTAATGGTATTATCCACTCGTAGCTCATTTTATCTTCACAGCAAAACTGCAGATCCATTAAAATAGAGTATAATCATTATTTTTCTTCTACCGAGGCCCAAGAATTTACATTTTAAAAAATTTACCTTAAGTAGCCCTGGCTAGTGTGGCTCCGTGGATTGCAAACCAAAGGGTCACCAGTCAGGGCTCATGCCTTCATTGCAGGCCAGATCCCCGGTTGTGGGCGAGCAAGAGGCAACCTCACATCGATGTTTCTCTCCTTCTCTTTCTCCCTCCCTACCCTTCTGTCTAGAAATAAACAAATAAAATCTTTTTGAAAATTTTTACCTTAAGTAACTTGGGACCAAAAATTGAAGACACACATCTCAAATAAATCTTATGGTACAGAATATTCCACAGAAGAACCTACTAGGTTCCCTTATTTACAGAAACGAAGAGGAGAAGACAGGAGGCAGAAAGATTGGTGAACCAAGTTACTCTTTCTTTTTACAATAAAAACCACATAATTTAAAAGTTATCATTTTAACTATTTTAAAGTGTACAATTCAGAGGCATTAAGTACATTCATGATGCTGTGTGCCCATCACCACTATCTAGTTCCAGAAATTTCTTGTTCTTTATCACCCAAATGGAAACTCCATACTCACAGCTGATACATTCTAAAAAATAAATTTAGTTGTTTTGTCCCCCATATGTGGAACAATTGTGAAGTAACAAAGAAAAGCAAATAAACAAAACCCTTCTTTAAAGGTAAACAAATTCAGAAATAAATGACATTAACAGTCTAATGACAACTTGTGAATCTATTCACAGGAATAATCATCTAAATCCCTAGTCCCAAGTCTCAGAAAACGTCTCATAAAACAAATAATTTAAAGCATTTCATCAACAAATCCTTAAGTATCAAGGTCTCTTGCAAAGGCCCCATACCAGTTAAGTGCAGAAAGTCGGACACACCCAAAGTCAGCACTCCCAGGGAAAATGCGGGACCTCGGACTAACAGACACACTACCTTGGTCCACGACAATAAAGGGTGAAATGGGTGTGGCTTACTTTAGAAAACTGCATGAGTCATTTTTAAAAACCCAATAAAATATGATAAGCATTTATTTTAATGCAAAATAATTTAGTTTGTCTTTTTTCTATTTTTCAGCGGACAGTATAAAAGAATAAACTTAGCACACATGCAACATCTTAGTTCTTGCTATCTTCTAAACCTAAAGGTGTAAGAAAGAATGCGTGAGGAACTCTATCCAGCAGAATTCTCCTGTCCACCATGGATGAGAAATAAGTCATCCTGGACAGAATCTTGCTGTTCCGGCAGGAAAGGGGGCGGTGATCCCCTGTAGTGGAAAACACCCTGAGCCCTTCTCCCAAATGACTTTTATTGGGAATGGTATGTGTAGGTGTGTACAGCATACGTGTGTAGGTCATCCATCAATGTTGATGGGCTCCAGTCACACAGAAACAGGTATTATCTAGAGATAACAATGGAAGGAACATGGAGATTTGCCATAGGTCAGGGTCTGTCAGTCATGCTGATGCCAAAAGGTTTTTCAAATGTGTTTCATGAGATAAGGAGTTTACCCCTTACACCTTGAACTTAAACATCCAGTTATGTCACCAGGGCTGTACAAAACAAAGCAGAACAAGCTTCAGAGGACAAGATGTACATTTCAGCCTGATTCCCATGGGAACCCTTGGTGTTAGAGTCAGGTCATGTCTGCTACCTGTGATACCTGGTCTTCCAGGGAGACTTACTGGCCCCTTTCAGAGCCTGCTCTTGCGGGGCTGCAGTCTCTGAAACCACACAGAGTGGTCCCCAACCAAAGAAGGAACATACTGAAAGAAGATTTTCTCTTTAAAAAACTAGGTGTGACAGAGAACTCCAGGACACCACCTCATTCCCAGAATTATTTGCAGCATTCCCTTGGCCAGTGTGGGCGTCATCCTGCAAACCGAAAGGTGGTCAGTTCTATTCCCGGTTTGGACACAAGCCTGGATTGCAGGTTCGGTCCCAGGTCAAGGAGCACACACAGGGCAACTTCTCCATGTTTCTCTCTCAGATCAGTGTTTCTCTACCTCTTTTTCTTCCTCCGTCCCCCTCTCTTAAAACTTTTTTAAAGAATGATTTGCAGGATAATTACCAGAATTATTTGCAGCTTCCTAACATTGGCAAGTACTTTCAGTATATGTTACAGAGTATTTTAAAAAATCCTGAAAGCAGAGTACTTAAGCCAAAAATGAAACTGAGAAAAGAGAAAACAGATCAAAAAAGGGAAAACATAAAGACTTGAGGTTTCTCAAAAAAAAAAAAAAAAGAAGAATGAAAGAAAGAGAAAAAGAAAATCCCATCTGGAAACTATTTCCAGGAAAGGAGAGGACAGAACAAACGCAGAAAGAATGCTTATGTTGGGAATTACTAACGGTAAGAGTAGACAGCTATGCACAACTATAGACAAAGTACTATGACAAATGATCAAATATCAAAGGGTTTTCTGACAGCAAAAGTTTGAGGATCCCTTTTTAAAGGTTACCTTGGGAAAGAAAGATAAGGGTAGGTACTATCCTCATATTACAAACATTTGATAACTTACCGAGATACCAGAATCATTTAAACTGTTTGGTTTTTAAAAAACATTTTTTTAATTTTTATTTACTGATTTATAGAGAGAGAGAGGAACATCACTTTTCCGTTCCAGTTACTTATGCATTCATAGGCTGTTTTTTATATGTGTCCTGGCCGGGGATCAAACCTACGACCTTGGTGTGTCGGGACGATGCTCTAACCAACTGAGCTACCCAGCCTGAGCTAACCTGGTTGTCAATTTAAGGCAAATCACCAGAGAACTTCCTCTGGTCTGTATTGTAAAAAATAATTTTACAAATTTGTGCCTGGCTGACAATCAAGGATGCCACAACTGAGAGTTCTACTAGTCTAGATATCACGCATAGCTGAAGAGGTATCCTATTCTGTATTATTCAGTGTCATTGTCAAGTTCCAGGGAAAAGGTCCTTTGGAACCTCAGGGCCAAGGGAAAAAAGAAAACTGTGACTACATCAGTAAACATCTTTGAAAAATTTGATGGATAATGTCACCCTAGTAATTAATCACCTTCCTCTATGCCTTGCCTAATAGAATACTCAAAGACAAATTCGCACCTGAAGTTTAACAAGAGGATAGGGCACCTAACATACAGCAAGCAGAATTTCTGTGCGCTGTCTCCTCTTGGCCTTATCTTACCAATCAATTCATTTCTGCCTCTCTCTGCATTTTTGTTGTATTTTTTAAATTCTACCCGTTATGTAACTTTCTGTAGGAATCCATAATAAGACAGTAAGTCTTATAAATATTACCCAAAAAACCCCTTCCTGGAAGACCTGACTAATAATTCAGGTATATCCTCATCTGAAATAGAAACAACTGCATTTTCCCCATAGGATTATTGTAGGGAATAAATGAAAGAAGGTCCCAGCACATAAGCTTAGCTCTCTGCTTCCTTCTGCTCTTTTAGAAAATACTTTCTCAATTTCAAATTAATTTTCCTCATGTGCTCTGGATTTAGTGAGCAATCAATTAGTTCACACATTGATAACTTTAATGGTGTAACTAACTGTTACAATTATAAAAGGTTAATGTATATCCAGATACCTCCATAAAAAACACTGACTTTGACTAAGGCTCCTGGACCCCTATATTACACAGAGTGAAAGTTTAACAAATTATGCTTAATGTTAAATGAGGGTCACACAAACGAAGACACTGGACCAAAGGACTGGTGCACTAAGATTTACCCAGACCTTCTCATTTCCGATCTTTTCTTCTAATGTAACTGTACTTCCCAGTCAAATGCACCCAACGAGCCCCTGTAGTACAAACTACGTGATTGACGGCCATGGGGTCTGTACGAACCACCTGAGATCACCTAGGTCTGAATATCAATCTATACCACTCTGTGTATTTTCTGATATAATAAAAAGAAGAGAAGTGTAATCATGGAGGATGAAACACTTGGGGGAAATAGGCCCTGAAATCGCTCATCCGTCTCTTCCATTTCAGAGGTGGGGACCAGGAGAGCGAAGGAGCCACGGGCCACTGACTCCTGGGATGAGCCCGAGCAGCTCACAGCGCCGCCACATTCCCGTTGGCCAAATGGCAGTCACGACTACTCCACGGGTCATCACGAAGTGATTCCCAGCATTCTAACATGGAGGAAGTGCTTTTCCTACAGATCCGTACCAATCCCAAACTGCCACATCCCAGTAATGACGTCTGCCCACTGCATGAAGCACCAGGCCATGGTGGCAAGGGGACTGAAATGCAGCCGGCACAGTGATTCTTTGCACAAGGACACAGGCCACTAAGTGAATCCATCGGACTCACTTAGATTAGAGAATCCACCAGATTCTCGGTCTCCAGAGGGGCCAACTTCATCCAACTGCCACCCAGAAGGGCTGTTTTGTCTTAATGCTCATAAAGGCAGAATCCCTCCCACCCACAGTCCTGACTAATACATACACTGACTAATAAATACACTGACTAATCAGTCCTGACTAACACAAAAACTCATCACCTCTACGATGCAGTTGTTCCTTTTTCTGGAGCGCCCATGGCCACTGCTATGGGAACTGGAACAAGATTCTGGAAACGGGCCCTGCCCAACTAGTGTCAGACCTCAGCCAAGTCCCCCATCCCTGACCTCTGCTGCTATCACACCAAACACCCAGAGCTTCCCCTCTCTGCCCTCCATTTCACCCTCATCCAGCCCACACACCCCGGGTCCTGGCCCAGCGCCCTAAGCGCCTGCCCTGCCAGGCCTGGCGGAGCCACACAGCTGCAGGAAGGAGGATAAGCTGCAGACCAGGGCAGGTCCTGACCCCACTTCCTGACCCTGCTGGGTGAGCTTCAGAGGCATCTTCTCAAGAGTCAATGTCATAAAGGAGGGTGGCCTCCAACGGCACTTGTCCTGCTGTACCATCTTTCCGCTACCATTAAATGTGAAGGAGGAATTCACAAAGAAAGTTATATTCCCAGGTGACTTACATTCCTAAATTCCAAGCAGCAAATGAGAAACAAGAGAGAGGGAGAGAAAAGCATAATAAAATACCCTCCTCCTGGGTCTGTTGTGATCACCACAAAAGCCGATACACGAGTGTGTCTGGCACACACTGGACACAGAGAAAACAGTCACCATCACACAAGATGCACACTCCCTTATCCACGAAACCAGCATCTGAACGCTCTGAAAGACCCATGGGGTTTATGTATAACCCTTTCGGCAGCAAAATGTGACCCGAACTGACTTGAGACTATTTATAACCTGGTTTGCATTCCACTCAGTGTGAATATTCATTTATTTTACTACAGAAATAGTAACATCTTTAATTACAGACACCGTCCCTATAGACATTACATCCTTATGGGATATGTAGCACAAACCCTCTGAAACAAAAAAAAAAAATCATTAACTCTGAAATGCATCATTGTTCTGGATACAAGAGCGAGAGTGCCTCATAACCCACTCCCAAACTGAGGGAGGTGGTGTCTTGCTGGATTGAACCAAAGGCAGTCTCAGAAGTGAGATTTCAGCCACAGTTCCCATCAGCCAGTTGTCAGGAGGTCTGAGTGAAGACGGGAGGAAAGAGCTGAAAGGCTGAGCAGAGAGGAAGCCAAGGCCATGCCAGGGCTTCACTGGCTCTCAGAGGATCCAAGCCTTCAAGCACATTCTTATAACTGTGTAGTCACTTTTTTCCTAGATTTTCAAAGTGAGTCTAGTTTTCAGTCTCAACACTGGGCTCCCTGGAGTCTGGGCAAACTGCCATTGAATCACAAGGGCCACTCAAAGGTTTTTCTTTCCAGGCCGTTGAAAACATTAAACTATTTTCAACTATCCTCTTTAAGAGAATATTCTCCAGCCCCCGTCACTGCACCCTTCCCAACCCTTACCATCCATTAAAATGACTCTCCCTTCATTCCAAAGATGTTCTACGCATGGTGGCTTAAACCTATAAATGTATGCAATAATAAATATGAGTGGTAAGGAAGCAGTAGCGAGGGAACAGTGGAAAACCTGAAGAACTAGATCAAGTTCATGTTTCTCCTTACACTTCCACACTCAGATCTGGACACGAGGAGCCGTAACCACTGCCTTTTCGAGGGCCCTTCTCTGACCCTCTCCCAGCGGCACTTCTCCTCATGGCACAGATGCACCCAGAACCCGTACGACCTCTTCTAAAGCATACTCTAGGGTCCCGGTCTCCCAGGAATCCTGCCTAAATGAGCTCACTTCCCAAGGGCGGGCCACACCACTGTTTGCAGGTGGGGGAGGGAGGGAGACCGCGGATGGTGGGCCAGTGTGACCACCACCTTGTGTGCAATGCCCTTCTCAGTGCAGAACGGAGCCATGTTCTGGCATGGAACTCTGAGGGGTTGGAGAAGCCTACATTTAAACCTGGCCCACCGAGTTGTTATAAAAGTTTATTTGGCATTATCCATTCTCACCTTCTTCTCTTTAATATCAGCAATCCAGCCCTTTCCCCATTCCCTCTCACTTTCTGCACACAGATGCCTTACCATAAACCACATTTCTCAACCTCCCTTGCAGCTAGATAAGGCCTGTGACTAAGCTATAGCCAAGGGATGGCAGAGGGCATCCTGACTGAAGCCTCTGGGTCACCTCCTTTCCAAATGAAATTGCTTATTTCCGCTCCCTCTTTCCCTCTCTTTCCCCTTTCCTTAGACTGGAAGCTGGACCTCATGTTGCGAGGCCAGCCTTTGCCAAGATGAGACAACACTGAGAATGGCAGCACAAGGAAGAAGGAGCCGGGATCCCCGAGAGACCTCGTGGAGCGCGGCCGCGGACGCCACCACCCACTCTGTACGGTAACGCTCAAGAGAAATAAACTAACTTCAGTCCTGGTTGAGCCACGGGATTTTGAGTTTTCTTTGATACGCCAGTTTAGCCTCTCTCAATTATATTTCACAAATGATCTAAATAAACTGATTATAAATCAGATTTTGGGGGTTCTGCTAAAGCATACAATATAAGTCAACTATAGTGACTCTAGACAAAAATCAATAGTACCAAGCCTTAGGTGGGGGGAAAACACAAGAGAGGAGGGATTTATAATGAATAGAGAGGTTTTTCTAAAAAAAAAATTCGACCAGAAAAATGTATCAAATAGTTAAACACACAAGAAAAAATAAGTAAAAGATTTCAATGTAAGAATTAATTAGAGCATCTAAAGGTCTATAAAATGACCTGAAAATGTTCAGCCTAACTTACAATGTCTTCTTATTAAACAGAAAAGAGCAAAAATAAAAAATAAAAAGCAAAATTCTACATATACTTAAGAAATTAAAACACAAAGTTTGCTTGTGTGATAGGATTAAAACTTTTTACATGCTAATTTTCAAAGACTGAAAAGAATACATTCACATTATAATAGGTATTTGTGTGGTACTAATAGCTAACATTTATTGAGTACTGCTATGTACCTAAGTGCTTTACATATATTATTTTTATACTTTTACAACAACACAAGAAAGTAGGTTCCAGCACTATCCCCACTTTATTGATAAGGAAACTGAGGCACAGAGCAGCTTAGCAATTTGCCCAAATTCACACAGCCAATAGGTGGCCACACTTAGGTTCAAAATCACATCATCTGATATGGCATTCAACCACTCCCTACAGTACCAGAGAGTGCTGATAAAAATGTTAAATCCTTTAAGTTCCCAGGCCAGTACTCAACCCACTGAGCCTCACCAGCCAGGGACTAGGGTGCACAGGGAAGGGATGTAGGAGGGGGATGGGCAGGGCAGGGGAGAGAAATTGAGCAATGGGGGGGAGTGGAATGCAGACAACTTTAATTCAACAACAACCAAAAAATTTTTAAAAACACAGAACTAAAAAAGAAATTTAAATCCTTAGGAGTTCCTTATTGTGCTTTTCAAATATTGTATAAAATAATATTGTGCCGTCCCACCTAGAGATAAAAGGCTTATCCCAAATCCCATCCCGAAATCCCTTCTATAATCCCAGCAACAAGACTGCTTTAGGAATCCAAGCGTAGGGGATGTGTAGGGAGATCACAAGAGCACTGCAGACAAAACCAAAATTACAGCAATAAGGAAGGAGGCAACAGAACACAGCCCTTCAACAGCACAGCTGTGACAGTGAGGCATTAACAATGTAGCTCTTCGGAGCTGAGAAAGTTATCAGTGTGAGGTCACCTCGTCCACACAAATCAATGAATTGTGCAAAGAGGCTGATTGATTTATCCAAGGTCACAAGGCTGGTTGTTTGCAGAACCGAAACTAGACCCTAACTCTTCTCTGAGACCAAGGTGTAAGTTTTTTCTTTTTAGTAGGGCACCCAGGTTTTTCTAGAATGTATCAACTAAGGTGGTGATATTAAATTATGTTCCAAAAAGCACGAAGGTCCCTAACCCTAATCCATCCCTTCAACCTTGCTTCGTAGAAACCCCGCCCCCCCTGTCAGCTCTACATTAGAGAGAGCAGCGATGAAAGCAAGGTCACGTTCCTAAAATGCACCCTCATCTAAGACTCCTTTTCAGAAAGACTTCCAACACGAAAGGAAGGAAAGAAGGGAGGGAGGGAAGAAGGAGGGAGGGTAGGCGGGCTCCGAATCACAGAACAAACGAAGTACTAGCATCCTCACTTTCAAGAGCCCTTTACTTGGCCCTTTTGGTGCTTTTCCTCCTGGCAGAATTCCCCTCACGGAAAAACTGTCACCATCACTTCATTAAATGAATAGTTTTGTTCCAAAGAGAAAATTAACATACTCTCTAAGTAAAGGACAATCTCGGAGAAGAAAGGGCAGTTAAGCACCTCCCACTGACGTGCATCTGCGCCACACTGGCCTTCCTCTTCTTTCTCACGTCTGACCGTTGAAAACCCCAGGCACTGCCAGCGGGGAAACACAGTCGCAGACTGACTAAGAGATAGTCAATCGGCGCAGGGACATACAATAAAGATTAAACTGTCATTTCTCTTAGGGATTACACATTTGTTGAAAGCAAGAAAAAAGGCACACTTTGTTCATTCACTCAGCATGTATCTGCCGATACGTGCCAGGTACTGATCCAGACACTCGCCGTCCAACCCAGCAAAGGACCTGCCTGGTGAACTTGACCTTCCAGTGGACAGAAACGGATGGCAGCACAGCAAACCAGGAAGTGGCAGAGCATGCCAGCCAGTGATAAAGGCTGTGGACAAAGTAAAGCCGGGAAAGTGGGTGGGGATGCTGCAGATGTCAGGCTGTGCCGTTTCAATCAGGGGGTCGAGTGGGTCTCGTAGGGGAAGGAGTCAGCCAGACGGTTACCAGACGTCAGAGTGAACAGGCAGGGCCACCAGGCAAAGGTTCCGACCTGGAAGAGCACCTACCCCCATGTGCAGCAAGCCATACGAAGCCAAGCAGGGTCACTCAGAGCCCTGGAGGTCACTGTAAGGTCTTCATTCTTTACTGTAAATAGAATGGGAAGTAACTGCAGAATCGTGAGCCTACAATGACATGACGTACTTGGTATTTTAAAAGCTCAATCTGCTGCTAGTTGAGACCTGCTTCAGTGGGACAAGGGTGGAAGCTGAGAGATCCCTGAGGAGGCGACTAGAGAAATTCAGACAAGAATGATGGTGACCTAGACCAGGGTGGGGGCAGCAGAGATGGAAAAATATGACCAGATTCCGTACTACCATCCAAAAATAGAGCCAACAGTTTTCGATGATGGATTAGATGTGGTTAAAGGAGAAAGAAAGGACTATGAGGATGACTCCAAAGTTTCTGACCTGAGCAAAGGGAAGAATCGGACCAACTATAAGAGAGATAGGCGAGACTGTGGGTTCAGGTTTGGGGTGGGAGGGGCAGGTCGGGAGTTCAGACTGAACACACCAGTGGAGATGTCAAGTGGGCTGTTGGAAATGCAGGTATGTGGCTCGGGGGAGAGGGCTAGGCCAGAGATAGAAATCTGAGTCCAGTGTTCAGAGGTATTTAAAACCAGGAGCCGGGCAGGTGCCAGAGGGACTGTGGTGATAAGGAGAACTGGGCCCTGGGCTCTCCGATGGCATCAGGAAGAAGAATCCGCAAAGGAGGATGAAAGGGAAATCAGAGACTATGGTGTATCCAAGGTACCAAGGAAAGAAAGTGTATCACAGAGAAGAGAAAAATCAACTGTGTTCATGCTACTGAGAAATAAAGTAAAATGAAGATCCTGAGAACTGACCACTGGACTTAACAACAAGAAAACCTCTAGTAATTTTGCTAAGAGTTGCTTTAAGTGAATGATAGGGGCTATGCCCATTTAAAATGGTTTTGGGAGAGAATGAAAGGAAAGGAATTCCAACTCTGGGTAAGTAAAACCCTTCGAAGGAGCTCTTTGATGAAGTGGAACACGGAAGTCGAGTGATAACTAGAGATAGGTAGGATCAGGAGCAACGTGTTTTAGAAGAAAGATAGTAACAGCATCCCGATGAAAAGCATCCACAAAACAGGGAAACTGTAGGCATACAGAAGACAGAGGAGAGGTCCTTGAGCAAGCAAGAGAGGATGGGATGCAGTACACAGCGGGGTGCACTTGGAAGAGCCGATCGGTGGGAGATGTGGTGTTGAACCTTGTGGATTTCCCCTCAGTTTTCTAAGGACGAGGTAGGCAAAGTCATCAGCTGAAAGTCAGGATGGGGAGGAAGGTACTAATGTTTCAGGAGAAAGGGGACAGTATACAATATTGATCTAAGATAATGGGAGAGTGACTGCCAAGCAGCATTAAGGCTGCAACTGTGATCATGAATTACAATGGGGCAAGGGTTGTGGGTTTTCCTCCAGCCATGTTCCTCTGCACTGAGGCCAGCACAGAGTAGGTGGACAGTTAGAGTTAACCAACCCAACGGTGGGCTTGGCACAGCTCTGAGAAGCGAGGAAGGCAAGGGAATTAAAGGCAGGAGCAAAGGAGTATTTGCAATGGGCTGTAAGTCTCAGTAAAGAGCAAAGCAAGAACATGGAGAGAGATAGCATAATGGTCATAGGATTGATAGACTGTAGAACCCACTGGCGTCAGAGACGCCTAGAATTAGGTTGTAAGAGGGAGTGAGCTGGACATGTGGGATGTGATGGGCAGAAAGCGCGACCCTTGCCCTGGCTAGGGTGGTTCAGTTGGTTGAATCATTGTCCTGTAAATTGAAAGACTGTGGGTTCAATTCCCAGTCAGGACACAAGACTAGGCTGCAGGTTGGGCCCCCAGTCCAGGCCCATGCAAGAGGCAACCAATCAATGTTTCTCTCTCACTTCAATGTTTCTCTCTCACATCAAGTTTTCCCTCCCTCTCTCTCCCTTCCTTCCCCTCTCCCTAAAATCAATAAGCATATCCTTGTGTCAGGATTTTAAAAAAGCATGACACTTAAAATTCAGATTATGGAGAGGCTGCAGCCATAAATGATAATGTGGTTGGTGAAGAGAAGTTCAAAAACCGAGAGAGTGGAGTGCTGGAAGGATGATTTCTGCTTACACTGAAATCACTACCACAAAAGTAACTTTCAGAGAGAGTGACAGTAAAAAAAAAAAAAAAACCAGAAGCTAAAATCACTGAGAAATGAGAGTGCTTTTGGGGGAGGGGGGACAGAACAGCATCTCAACAATGAGGTTACTAGTGACACAATTTGATGACAAGGTGCGGAGAGCGGGGGTTTGTCAGGGGCCTGATGTGGATGTGAGACGAAGAACAGGGGGAATGAAACCCTCCTGGTCACTCTGGGAGGAAGAGACAGGTGGGTCAGCAGGGGCACACAGGTGGCCATCGGAGAGCCGGGTCCTCGGGTGAGAGCTACTTCTCTTACCTCCATGAGTCAGGGGAAGACTGGCTGGCCTATTTCCAAGTGACAAAACATCAACAATTTTTTAAAAGTAAATTACCTTTGATGTTAGGAAAAATAAAGCATTGATACTCACTCCACCAGAGCTTGATGAAGCCCGAGTTTTATTAATCAGAAAAAAATCTGAACCAGACTAATTAGTAATTTATGTCTGATTATTTGCCACTTTTAGCAACAAAAGGGAAAGATTCATCAACAAATAAAAATTCATTATACGCAAAACTGGGTCAAACATGATCAGAAATGGTGTCCTTCCCACTTACATCTACCCACACCCATTCTAGCAACCAGGTCTTTTGTTTAAAAGGCTCTGGGGCAACAGGGCAACATGAGGTTCAGAACGTGGGTCGTGGCAAGAGTGTGGGACCCTGAGGTCATGCCAGAGTGTCAGACTGCCAGTCTAGTTTCCATCAGAAAAGACAGGAATGACATAAGAGAAACAACCCTAACAAGACTCAACTTTGGGGTGGGTCACAGACCTCCTATGAAAATACAATGAAAACTGTGGGCACTTTTTCCCAGAAAATGTACAGAGACATATGTGTAAAAAAAGAATGTACGCATTGCATGCATTTCTCAATAGCCCCTCTTCCTCTCTCCCCAAGCCAACCCAGTAGCGGACTAGAAACCTGCAAGTCAGCTTCCTATGACTCTTGAGTTTAAACAAATTTAAGTAAATAAAGACCACTGTGTAGTTCCTAGCTTCCACAGCCACAATCCACCATTTTATATTCCAGTTTCTCCAGATGCTCCTTCGAAGGGCAGTCGAAACACTCAGCAAATACAAGCAGAAACTGCCCAGTTCTGAATGAAAGTTTGAGAAATGCTAAGAATGTATTTTAAAGAGCACCATGAAAGAGTCAGGACTCCAGCTGCCCATTTTCAAGGATGTGATCCCAGATGGGGGCACCCACTCTCCCGGGATGGATGGCGATTATGTAGGGATCTATCTCCCACCTCCTTCCCCAAAACCTTCACAGAAAGGCTTCCCCGGCCGGGTGTTGAAGCCGGTTCCCTGCCACTGTACCCCATCACATGTATCTGCCACCTGGAGCCTTCCCACTCTCCCCTCTCCACCAGCCCGACCACCACTCCTTAGCTCAGGTGAGTAACAGCACTTCTCCTTGGACTGTGACAGTCACACAGTGGCCCTCCAGGCCTCAGCCTTGCCCCACCCACCGCCCCGATCCGAGTCATCTCTCCCCCCGAAGAGCAAATCTGATCGAATCAGCTTTCTGCTTAAAACCTCTTGACGGCAAAAAGGCTTCCAAACCCAGGGCCTCTCCAGTTGCCCTGGGGTGGGGGGTAGGGGGGTAAGGGGGGCAGGGACAACAAATATGTGACCTTCTACCCAAATTGATGTTGATAGGTTGATGTTGTGGGGTGTGCACGCAGGAGTGTGGGTGTGTTGGAGTAGTGCGGAAAGTACCTAGAAATTGGAAGGTTTTTTTTTAATGATGAGGTTTGGAAGAATATGAAATATTTCCAGCATGCCACTGGACCACAGTACAAGGGCACGGGGCACAGCACTGCAGGGACGCCTCGGCGCGCGACGCAGACTCGCCTGGCAAGACAGGGGCAGCGCCGACCTTCATTCCCCCTGCGGCTGAAATGCTGACGGCCGAGCACTTTTGTATGTTCGGGTACATTTAGGAATACATAAACCTTACACAGTGATTTCTGTAGGTATTCGGACTCTATATACAGTCCCATTCCATAAATTCTGCAGCTTGATTTTTGTTTATACTCAAAATTGTTTTAAGATTTCTCTTTGTGGGGGGAGGATGGGGGGTGGAATGGGATGGGAGTAACAGACAGAAAACTGTACTTGAAAAATAATTAAATAAAAAAATTGGAAAAAAAAGATTTCTCTTTGTGGACATAATCAGCTCTTTAAGACATGACCTAAAGCACATACATCGAAATATTAATAGCTGGTAAATTTTCAAATGCAGGCACACACTTATCCAGTACATCATTTCCTGTAAATTTATTTGTATTAATTACCTCATTATTTTTTAATGATATTAAATTTAACATTTGGATTTTTCTTAAAACCCCTTCAGAGTTACCCCTGGGACACAGTCGAAACTCCCCAGTGTGGCTCACTCCACTCCTATTAAGTGGTCTACGCTCAACTGGCCAGCCTCGCCTCCACATCACACATCTCTCGTCAGCCACAGGGACTCACAGTCCCCACCTCCAAACTTCTGATACACCGCTGATTCCCTCAACCGTGGCAGCCCTCCCCCCTCCCCCTCCCCACCCTGGCTCTGGCTTTCACCCATTCTTCAGATATTGTGGTACGCGCCGATTCTCCAGACGCCTTTCCTGAGGCCCCCGCAACACCAGCTACCCCTTCCAAGAGCTCACACAGCATCCTGTGCCGATTTACTTTCCAAACTGTGTAACCACTTGTTTAATTTGTTTACTTAAAAACTTGTGCAACTGCCCTCTTCAGAGGAAAGACAATCGACAAGTGGAACTCTGTCTTGCTCACCCTGTGTTGATCCCAGGGCATGACGCATATTAGGAGCAAGACAATAAAATGCCATTCAAAATGTCTTATACAGATAGATAAGATGGATAGATAGACAGACAGACACAGATATAGACAAATGAAATCCTTCCTAATGATCTCCACTGCTTAAGACAGAACTGAATCTTAAAAAAAGCTAGAATCACAGCCAATACAGGCAATTAAACTGGCAAAATCAAAAATCTGATTTTTTTGTACATCCCCAAAGTGCAGAGACTTCGAATGAGACCTTCGGTTTTCTTAAAGGTCAAGGCAACCACCATTCTGAAACACTTGGCTCCTAGACTAGAATTTCAAGTTAGTCTACTGAACAGATTTCAAAGATGGAACTTAAAAGAGAAACAATGACAGTTACAACTCCCTCTTCCCCCTCTTCCCCAAACCTCCACAGTAAAGCCTCACGTTACGAAAAGCATCTGTTGCCCAAATAATTACGATTTCTTAGCACCCCAGCTTTACGGACTGAAGTCCAGTGACCTCTCCACCACTTCACAATTCCCTAAATGAAGGAGGTATTTCTCAACATCTGCTATTAATTTATCTTCAATGTGCATTTTTCTCATCCTACCTGAGGCCGGAATCAGTAATACAGGATGACATTTTATTATACTCTCAGCATCACATGCAACATTCTATACAATTTAAGTCCCTCTGAAATAGTTTTCTGGGCTCTGTTTGCACATGGATTTTCCTCTAGCTGCCGAAGACTATCACCTTCACTTTAAGATGAGAATATTACCTTTCTTTAGCACCTCTTCAAAGAACTTTGATATTGTACTGAATAAACATTAAAAAAACTTTATTTGCTCTCTCACTTAATCAATCTCATTTTCTCTGAAGCATAAACTTTTTTCAGAATATGTATGTAGAAAAATGCAAATGCTATTGAAAGTTCATTCAATTTAAATTTTCCTAAATAAACTGACCAAGAGGCAACGTAAGGAAAATAGCAGTAGTCAACTTCACTAAGAAGTAAAGCTATCTTTCAAATTTTAAGAAATGAGTCAAGTTAAAACCATGGTTTCTGGAGGAAGAGCTACTAACTGAAAGTGTTGAGAAACTGAACATGGTTTGAAACACTCTGCAGGAAGGTGAAGTGTACAATGAGGCTTTAGATGCACTGTGACCAACGCTAGCTGCCTTTCAAAGCCTCCCCCGCCTCTCGCTCCACCCATACCGCTCTCCAAGCCTCCACCCTCTCTAATCTCAGCGATTTTCTCAACTCTTAACCTGCTCCCTGCCTCCCTGCAACTGGGCTCCCTCCTAAATGTTTTCCTTCACACTGCCAACCAGATTGTCTTTCTGAAACACAGCAGTGAGCCCGTCATTAACCCACTTCAAATGCGGTCATGACTCCCTACAGAGAAAAGATCACACCTCTTAGCCTGCTTCAAAAGAGTTTTCAAAATCTGGCCCCAACCTCACCAACCATCAGCAAAGCCCAGGCCACACTCACCTACCAGCTACAGACTCAGAGGCAGTGTTCTTTCCCTGGAACGCCCCGTCTTCCTCTGCCCACATGGCTGCCTCCTCAGAGTCCTTCAGGGCCCTCCTCAGTGCCCTCCTCCAAGGGCCCTCTCCTGCCAGCCCCCTCACGCCCACCAAGGCAAGACCCTGTCCTTCCTTCTGTGTTCCATGACCTTTTTCTGTGCAGGGATATCTAGGGATGCCGCTCTTCCCAAGGGACCTGGAAGTACCTTAATAACACACATATGTCTTATTCACCTTTGAACCCATCATCTAGCAACAGGACTGAAGGGCAACCATTTGCTGAGTGAAAATGGCGTGCATATGGAAGCAAGTCTGACTTTTTTTTAAATCATGAAAGTACACAGTAAGCTTTTATAGAGCACTTACTGGTTGTGGACACTAAGCTACCAGCTAGCATCAGAAAGCCAAATTAGAAAAGCATGCATAAGCCCATATACAAGCGAGGAGAGGCATAAATAAAAATAAAGAGTGAGCAGGAAGAAGGGATGGATTCTGTCTCAGTGACTGGAGGGTAGAATGCTTGGTGGCATTTATGCTGAACTTTGAAGGAAGGAGGCTTCAAAACGGGGTGGGGGGACGGGGGCAGTCACTGGGGGAGCAAGGGAAGTGGGGATGAAGAGATCAATCAAGCACAGAAAACGAAGCAAGCCTTCCACGCACAGGGACTCAGTGAAGACGTATTCCAGGGCTGAGCGGTAAGGTACGACCTCTGATTCAATGGGCCAGAATCAGAACCGTGCCAGCGTGTGTCTTCACTCTCCTGACCCACTTTCCCCAGGCTTACCTTTGCTCGGCACACCCCGACCTCTTCAAAATACAAGACCCAAGAAAAAAAATCTAATACCAAGGTAGCTGTTACCTTTTGAAACTGTATAAAGGGAAACGTTTATGAGCAGAAATAATCTTTAACACTTGGCTAGAGCTCTCCTTGCTCCTCTAAATTGCACAGACCACTTTCTCTCTCATTCTGGGAGTCTTAAGTCAGCCTCCTTTGTCCATAAATCAACGGCACTAAGCAGAATAACCCATGGAGCTTGTTAAAACTCCAGATGCCGGGACCCTATTCACACGACTGAATTGGAATCCCGAAGGGTGGTTGTGACATGCAGCCTGGGTTGGTGGAATGAGTCCAAAACCAGACTTTCAAAATAAAAGCACATGCATACATCTGTGTAGTGATTACTGGATTGATGTTGATATGATTCACACACAGACTACCAGGAGCAAGAGAACCAACCAATTAGTATCAACCTCAAAATGCCACGCCCCCCCACCACCACACGCGCACAGTCTCTTCACATAAAGAGCATCACAAAATCTTAACAAGGAAAGGGAACAAAAGAAATGTGCAAGCAGCCCTGACTGGTGTGGCTCAGTGGATTGAGCGCGGGCCTGTGAAGCAAAGGGTCGCCGGTTCGATTCCCAGTCAGGGCACATGCCTGGGTTGCAGGCCAGGTCCCCAGTGGGGGACATATGAGAGGCAACCACACATTGATGGTTCTCTCCCTCTCTTTTTCTCCTGTCCCCTCTCTCTAAAAATAAATAAATATTAAAAAAAGAAAAAGAAATTTGCAAGCAGAAACTATGAAATTAGAGAAGATCTAAGCAGATAACACGTTTTCAACTACAGCACCTGCATTTACTGCCAAGTTGCGCAACATTAGGGACATAAAGTGATATTTTCACTGGATTCCCCTGCTACGTCAGAAATGTGATTATGTGTCTCTTCCGCCCTTTCAAAAAAAAATTTGTTTCATAATCAAATGCAAAAATTAACGAACCACCTACCTACCAAAAAAGTTCATTTGAAAATATTCACCTATGAAATGTTATTCTCACACTTCACACTTTCAGTTCAAAGGCTGTGATAAACAAAATTGATTTTTTTTTAAAGAAAGTGAATTCTCAAAACTGATGTGAGGCTTGACCACCCCAGCCCTTCAGCTTAGCTGACACAGGAGCACACACAAAGTAGTCCCCTTTACCCAAGGCCAGGAGAACGGGCTTCTGACAGGGAAGCCCCACGGGATGGAAATAAACCTCAGGTATTTGGCTGTGCAAAGGTGGCATGGAAGTCTCCTTCCTGCAGGCGACATGGACATCCAGGGTCAGAAGAAGCAAAAGTGAAGGGGCTGGACCTAGCATAGATTTCTCAGCTCCTAAGCCATCCTTCTGACAGTAAATACATAAGTATTTAAAAACTCACACTGACTTACATTCCAAATACTGAACTGAATGCACCTATAATTATACGGTTAAGACATACAAAAATAATAGTATAGCAAATATATCTTCCTCCAGGCACAAGTTAAGGGAGGAAAATTCTAGCAATTCCATCTGAAACCACCTGAGTATCCGTTCTTGATTAAATTTTAACTAATATTTACAACCGCTTCAGTAACCTTACATGATCCCTCATTTCCTGAAAAATGATCGTATCAGCATCTACTTCAAACTTCTGGCCTCAAATATGGTTCAATAAAACTGAGTTTTCCATTCTGTCTCTATCATTGATGTACTTCCTCTGCCTAGAATATGCTCAGCAATTCAGGTCTTCCGGTCGTGAGTGGGTCACCCACAAGGTTTCACAACCACAGGAACAAGTCGGGAGAATCACAACAGTCCAGAAAACTTCCCTGTGATGGCACTAATCTCAGCACAATGAGGGTGAAGATTGTACAGGCCTTAGGGGAAGAGCCGCTCCACACTCTGTCAGAGCCAAATTTCCATCAGGGTCACCTGTCCCTCAGCACAAATCCCCAGGGCTCATGGAAAAAAACCAAACCTGCTCAAAGACCTTCCTTCAGAGCCCAGGTATGCCAGCCATGTAAAGCTTCAGGAGGGAAAAAACCAGCTATTTTTCACAGTCCCTTAAGCTCTTAGAAAAATCTCCAGTGACTCCTGAAATACAACTTAACCACTGTCCTTCCTTCATCAAGAAAGGTTTCTGGAAGATAAACGAATACAGTAATCTTCCTCATAATTGTCATAAAACTGAATTTTGCTAAGCAAGCTTACTTTGTTGCAAATATAGCACCTTTTTCAAAGGCTTTGCTGTAAATGTAACCAGGTATAATATTTCATCTTAAATAATTCATTTTATTTTTACTTCACTGGCCTCTCTTCTACCCTCTCCACCCCCCCTCCCCCTACCTCTTACCAACCCTTTTAATCCACAGATACCCATCTGGGCATCAGACCAGGATTCAAACTTTGCCAAATCGCAGTGCATCTGAAATCCACTACCTTTTTTCGCCAGCCAGTGAAAAGCCTTGAGCAACAGTCAGAAGAAAAGAGAAAAGGGGATTCACGTCAGAAACAGATTATCCATTCCTCCACCTTCCACCCAGAGGACTGCCTGCCCTCTGGTATTTTCCCCTTTGCTAACTCTTGACAGAAAATGACAAAGACCAGAGCCAGGGCAGGCCAGGGCAGGCCCGGGAGCCGTGAGTGGGTCATGCCTCCAACAGTCTGGCCTTCCCTTGGCGGGGCTATGAGGTCCCAGGGAAGCCCCACCTCACAGGCTGGGGTCGCAAGGCGAGAAAAGGTAGAGGTAACATAAAGGAAGAGGCAGGTATAACTCCAATTAATACTGTGAACATCTGTAAGCAATAGGTTTAGGCACAAAATGACGAAGTATTACCCAAGAGCAACCGAATAAACGACCTTGCAATCAGGAGACTCCGCACTAGGTAGACGTCAAATGCAGGGTTGCTGGAGTCAGAACACCTGAGTTCTAATCCCAGCCCTGCCACTTTCTAGCTCTTTAAGTTTTTTTTGCATTGAATAAACACTCATTGCTCACCTACTGAGTTAGGCATTGGGCTTGGTCTCAGGGATGTCTTGGTCCCTGCACCTCCGAAATTAAATTCTAGTGGGAAGGACATTAATAGACACACAAAACAAGAAAAGTGCCACAAAGCGATAAGAACATAGAGGGAATTTAAGTATAGTGATGTAGTCAAAAGTGACTGGGAGAGCTTTCTAAAGATCTGTCCCGGAAGATCTCTCAGAGATGGCATTTAAGTCTTAATCTAAATGATAACAAGGAGTCAAGCAAACAAAGACGGGTATAAAGGGGGTCTGCAAAGGCCCTGAGACAGGCTCAGCTGGGTCCTTGGAAGTGGAAGGCCAGTGCGGTCGATTACGTCTTGTGTGGCTCACATTAGACAGCTGTAAAACAGTTGTGAGGATGAAACTCTTGCACCACATCTGCCTGTGGTCTGTGCTCAGTAAACGTAAATTGCTTGATGATCGCCACCTCATCGTCACCACCAGTGAGATCCCACCACTCACTGGAGGTGTGCACAGGCTGGGCAACCGCCTCACAGGCGTGGGGTTATACCGCCTCTAAAATTTCCTCAGCAATTATTTCCCAGACTTAGACTAGAAGAGAAAAAGTAAAAGGAGAAACAGTGAAATTGTTACATTCGGGCTTCCTACCTTAAGTACTTTAAAGAACCTACAGAATCATGAAACAATGTAGCACTCACCTGACTAATTCATTCGACAAATGGCCCTTTACCATCTGAGAGTCCATAACTGAATCCCCAGATTATGTAAATCCTCACACGCAGCAAGTTCATACTCTGTCTTTAGACCTGAGATCTACCCTTGTGAGGGGGGCTCCAGCTTAAAACCCAACGACAGAACTGAGAACAACGGAAAAGGATGACTTGGTCTGAGTTACCAGCTTTCACATGTGTTAGCTATTAACAGAACGAAGTAGCAATGAGCATAGTCTTTGACTTGATACACATCCCAAACTGTTTTATTATTTCATGTTTAAAATGTTCCCAGCAGAAATGTACACCTCACAGACTCCACTGGCAATATGCTTCCCTTTAAAAAAACAAACAAACAAGCGCCTCTATATCTTGGCCCACTCTCTCAAAATATTTACTAACTTGTTAAGCTTTCCGAAGCCCACTAATTCAGGCTGTCAAACATGAAGTCACTGATGACAAACTCACTAAAGTGTTTAAGTTAGGGAAAGAAAGGTCTTTTACCCCATCCCAAGCTCTTAATCATTAAAGTTGATATTCTTTCAAGCTCTTTTCTAAAGTTCACTCAAATTCAAGGTAAGTATGCTATAACCATAAAGAAAGGAATGGTATTATAAATCCATGAAACTATTTTGTCACCCATCCTTGATAATCTCCTAATTCTGTTAAGAAGGTGGAAATCACATAAAAAAATTAAACCTCATATACATCACAAAGCCAAGTAATACTGAATGAGGGCAATATTAATAATCTCAATGACTTAATATAAAATGCACAATTATTTTTACTATGCCAGGTTTTTAGCCTTCCAAACTTAATGGTTTGGGGAGGAGAGAAGAAGGAAGAATCTTCATAAACCAGGAGATTAAATTAATCAATTGACTCTCAACGTTAGTTTTTTCTCCACCCTAATGTTCACTCCCTCCCCTATAGCCAATCCTCAAAAGAAAGAAACCTAAAAGAGCAGTCTAGAATCAAAATTCTCCTACAGGAAAACATTTCCTTCAAATAATGAAAAAGCAACAACTTAGGCATAGACCATGTCCAAGAAGGATCTTTAAAAATACACATAATATGTAGATGATTCCTTTGACTTAATCTGAACCAAAAGAATCCCTTTCCAACCTGTACATGTTGGCATACCAAAAGACATTACCACTATACTAATATTTACCTTAAAAGAAGCAAAACTGTGTCTTCCAAAAAGCAGAATTGGTACAAACAGGCCCTTTCAAATCCAAATTTATCTACTGGCTTTTGCAACACAATCCAGCCAAAAGAATGTGATTCATATCTCAGCTATGCGACAGCTAACTTTTCAATGTGTTTTGAAGTAGGTGCCACCAAGAAAAAAAATGTGACAGTCATCGCTGTGGCATTAAAACACTCTTAGCAATTTGAGAGTCCTTAAAAATAAAAACTAACTATTACAGACCCACTGCAGAACTTTAGAAAATACGTAAGAGCAAAAAGGAGAAAAGGAATAACCCCCAAATGCCAAAATAACTACTACTGACATTTTAGTGTACAATCTGCTAAACTGTTTGAAAACACAACTTTCACATAACTGAATTCATATTACACACAGTTACTTAACTTTAAGAACAGATTTCTGTGCTTATACAGGATGCATATCAGGAACATTTTTGAGAATGTGCGATCTGCTACTTCATGACCATCCTCTCATTTAATTAGCTCCATTGAGACTCTACACAGTATGTTCGGATGCTCTGCACCAACTGAACAGAGCAAGTCAACAACTTCCTCCTAAAACGACTTGTCCATGACATCCTCTTTAAATTATACATTAGAACCTGTGCTCCTTTCAGATTACTTCGGGAAATAATGACTTAACCAGTCCTCGATATTGAATTTTTGCAGTGTTTCCAATTTTTTCTATTATAAAAATGCTGTGATCAACGTCTTGCTTGTACCTTTCTATGTGTTGTAGGAAACAACTCTGGAAATCGAGTTAATGGGTCGTGATACAAATACGTTAAAAAAACACATGCGAATGTCTGCCCACTGGCCCACAATAGTGTATGAGAGTTGTCTTTTTAAATGGTGATTTTTTTAATTTAAAGAATACTTCGGAAGTCATGTACACTCATCACAGATACTTGCTATTTCTACACCTACATAATTACTTTTTATGGGCGTGGTTCCAGTGCAGAGTTCTAAATAGCAAAGGTCTCACTGTAATAGAAGTGGACGCTATTTAAGACCACACTCCTCACAATTCATAGCACGTGATCAGCATGAATATATAACATCCTCTCACTTTCTTTTCCCTGTTTTTACAGTTACAAAGTTCTGGACACACATTTTATCCTCTTAAAAAGACAGCCATCATCCCTTATATCTACATAGTACTTTATATGATTAAACCACTTAAAACAAAAAGAATTTTAGCCCTGGCTGCTGTGGCTCAGTGGACTAAGCAGAGCCCTGTGGACCAAAAAGTCACTGGGTCAGTTCTCAGTCAGGGCACAGACCTGGGTCACTGACCAGGTCCCCAGATGGGGTTGTGCAAGAGACAGCCAACTAATGTCTCTCTCCCTCTTTACCAATCAACCAGTATTCATATCATAAAAAGAAATGTGGGTATCTATTAATTTAGAGCTCATTTTCAGTGCCTATTTCTACAGTTCCACAGAATAAGAAATAAGCTCCTAACATAATGTTCGCTTTTTATTATCATTTTTAAGAGACACTGGTTGTAATTTTATACCTAAGAGTAACTCTCGAAGTTACTTAAGTATAGTGTTCACACCCAGGGTGGAGTTCTGTGTAATTTTCAAAGCTCAGAAAAGCCCAGCCTGTTCAAAAATATCTCCTCTTAGAGCCTGCCTAACACTCATATTTGAAGTTTTTTAAAAATACAGAAATTTTTAGTCAGTGGGTCTGCGGGGGTCCAGGGCATCTGAATTCTAAAACACTCCCCAGGTCTCTCCTTTGAACAGCAAGAGTGGAAAAAGCACTCAGTTATATAACAAGACTTGGGGGAAGGAGTGTTACCTTAGCTCCCCAGTTTAAATGCTCACCTGAAAACCGTTCATCTGTCTTAGTCTAGCTTATTACCTAGTCTAGTTTATTAGACTACCTGGGGGGGGGAGGGGGAATGTCCCTTGAGAAGGTTCATAAGAAGTTTCAAAAATGAAAGCAAAAGGCAAGATGGCTGTCGGCCTCGCCCTGGCCACCAGAAGGAATGGGGTAAGGAACCGGTCATTGACGTGAAACTTTAGAAGACCCATCCTGCCAGAAACGGTGGGACTGCCTACTTTAAGCATAGAATCCCTTCAACTTCATAAAACAGGCTAAAAAGGGAAAAAAAATGCTCAGTGGTATTTTTTGTGTTTAAAGGGGTCAGTCTGATAAATGAACACAGGCCACAGTGTCACCAAGCAATGCCAGTCAACATACGATGAGATTCGATTGGGTTGAGAAATTACGAGCAGACACTCAGAGACATATGTCATCTCTTACAATATTCCTTCGTCGGAGTTATATTTCTCACAAAAACTTTGTCTCACAAGAACAGTGCAATACAAGCCAAAAAAAAAAAGCATGTCTTTTAAGAAGTGTATGCATAAAAATCCTTCACTTCCTTAGGCTTCCATTACCTACCAGATCTGGACTTAATGATGTCACTGAATTCGTTCTGCCCATCATCAGGCCTGACCTCGTGGTCTCCATGCTTGGCCATCCTCACTGACTTCCAATAAAATCCCAACACTTGACGAAATCCTCTCTGCTTTTTAAGACATCAATACCTAAGGAGAAAAAGAAAGTACTGACTTGAAAAAATACACAATACATATTTCGTGTAATATATATAGTCATACACAGTTTTAGATAGCAACCATTTATTCAGCACCTATGTGTGAGGTACTGACTTGGGCGGTGGGGATATGACGAGCAAAAAGAGACACAGCCTCTGCCGTCGTGCAGTTTGCAGACACTAAGCGATTAAGCACACGGTGAATTGTTTCAGATCCTCTACAGACACACGAGGAGAAGCACAGAGTCACATGTCACATGGCAGAAGAATGCAATCTGCCCTGGGCAATTAGGGAAGGCTTTCTTGAAGTGACATTTGAACCAAGTTTTCAAGGATGAGAAGAATTCAATTAGGTCATCTTTGACTGAATTCGGAATCTTTCAAAGCACACATTTTGGGGTAATTTGAAAAATCTAAACTTGGGCTGTTAACTAGCCAATATCATTGTCAGTACTAAACCTCTTTAATAGTGGCTAACGATGGCTTTGTCCTTATGCAAGGGGGTGTCTTTGATTGTAGAAGACACATGATAAAATATTTAGCAATGAAGTGTTATAGTGTCTTCAACTTAAGTTCAAACAGAGCCCCACAGATCTGTCCATCTATGCCTGTCCCTCTGTATCTGCGTATGCACATGTGTGTACCGATACACACACTTGTACATACAGAGAAAGACACATGAAACAACTATTGGAAAGTGAGAAATGTAACCAAAGAGCTTACGGGTGCTTAGACTTCTGTTCTCCCTAGTGTAACCACACACAGGCAGGAAATGACCGTGGCCTAAACAAGGGCAGATGGAAAGAAACGGGTGGATGTGAGGGATATTAGATGTTAAATAAAGAAGGCACCTGGGATTTGGGGACTGGTTGGCTAGGAGAGGTGCAGGATACTAAGGTACAAAATGACGGCCCAGTTTCATCTTGGGCAGCTGAATAGAGGGCCAGCCACTCACAGAGCCAGGGGGCTCTGGCGGATGCGCCGCTGAAGGAAGAAGTAATAAACACAGTCTGTGTTTGCTGAGTCTGCGGTGCCTCTGAAATATGTAAGTGGAAATAACAAAAGGCAGTCGGATATACAGGTCTGACCTCCAGAATGGTCTGAACTAGAGATACATTTGAACAGCGAACGTTGTATCATTGACACAGATTCTATTTCAGAAGGTACATCATATTAGTTCTGCTGAGTATAGCTATCGCTCAACAAAATAATTTTAATCTTTAGTAATCAGTCAGAAGCACCTGTAGAATTTGAAGAGTTGAGGATTCTATCCAGCAATATCACGTTTTCTTCAGGAATGTCAAAGTGCTGCTTTGCCCTGACACTTTCTGGAACACAAGGCTCCCCAAACCCAGACAGAGTCACAACTCAGTCAGGAACATGGCTCTGTCCTGACAGCCTCTAGAGCAGACCCCAAATGGCAATTAAATAAGCAAACCATTTAACTGGGAATATAACGGTCAACACATCCGAATATTAATCTGTGAGTAATGGACGTTAATTTACATGTTACAACACATGTCAGAACCAGAGTTTACCGCTAGCTAGGATTAGACAACTCAATTCTTTAATTCAAGGACATATCACAGGGTAATATTATTTTACATTTCATTTTGTATATTTATGTAACATTCAGTAAGTTACATATTATTTCATGACACATGATATTCAAGGGAATACCATATATTATTTTATAATATAAATATATGTAACATATAACAATTACATTTTTATCCTGATGGGTTGAAAAGGATGTGTTATAATATTAAAGACGTCAAAATTACCTTAGAAAAAAGGTTCATGTCGAACAGTTTGAGGCAGACGAGAACTGCGATGGTTGCTAAAGCAGAGGGAACACTTTTCTCCCCCACAGGAGGGAATATGTGGATTGCGGAGCATCAGTCCGCCAAACTATATGAGTATAAAAAACTTTTTTTATTTTTGATATTACTCTACTACTGTTAAGTCTTTCGGGATTAGTATGTGATTAAGTTCCCTTTTGGGAGTACATACCTGTAAAAGATTTGCTGAATTCTTAAGTGTATTCTATTATATTTAAAACTGAAACCTTTGTTCAGAGGAATGCATATAAAATTTTATGATGGAAAATCAGGTTGGCCCAGCAAAATTCTCTTTACTGGAAAGCAACAGACTGTTCCCTTTGAGAGATATTTCTGACGCTCTCCATCACTGGTCTTAGCCTCGGTGCTTCCCCAAAACCCAACTCCATAAAAAAAGTAAACTGTTTAGACAGGACTTTATTTCATGTGCACATTAATATTTCCTCATTACACGGTATTTTATTTTGCCACCGTCCTTAAGACAATGTCTCCAATGTTCTCTTCCTGGTAATCAAAGTCCCTCACGTACTACAAAGACACAGCAGAAAGGGGGGTCAGAGGACAAGAGAAGAATGGGAAGGAGGGAGAAACAGTGACAGCTCCCAACTGCCACTTGCTGCCACAAAGGACAGGGCACTCCAGGTTGAGGAACATATGGCAAAAAAGACACCTCCTTCCAAATCAATAAATGCAGCAGCAGTTTATATTTGGTTGCCAGGAGACAGACTCAAAGTTTCATCACTACGTGCATTTCACATCTACACACCGGAGGAAAGTCCATCTCCCAGGCACAGCTAGTTAAGGAACAGAGTACGTGAAAGGGGCGTTGCTTTAGAGGCTTTAAAAGCCTTTGGAAATTGTTACTTATTGTTACCACTGCTCTCTGTTTCTGGGCCCGGATAAGGGTGTTCTGCAAAGGTTAGCTGGATCTTCTCACTGAACCCAATGCACTCAGCTCTAGGTCCAACATTGTCTTTGGAACACTCTGGCTGTCACATGGACCTGAAGACATGAGTGTGTGGCAATAAACCAATCTGGGGCAAAAGGATGGGGGGTGGCTTTAAAGGGAAAGCAAAAGTTTTCATTTTTAAATAATATGGGAATTACACAAGGCAACTATATTCACCAATGTACAATTCTGATGGAAATGTGATGCTGATCCTCGGGCAAAAACCATTCATTCATTTACAATGGGAACCAAAACCCTAGCTGTAGACACTTGAAAGGGAAGCCAAAAGGGGCAAGCGTTTAGCACTCTGCTTGATACATAGTAAAAGACACCTCCCAGTGCCAAGAACTGCCATTCACTCTCGGAAGCGTTCCAAGGGACGGTCACTACTACAGTTATTAATGCTGTTTACAGGGGCAATAAAGTGTATGTAAACACCCAAAGGAGAGTTAAAGACCAATCTCCCCGGTCCTGTAAATACGGGTAGAGGGGGTTGCTGAACGACTGACTGTAAACCTTGGCCCTCGCCGCCTGGAACTCCAGAGGCTGAAGCGCCCAGGAGCTTCGCGTTCCTCCAGCTCCGGCCTGGCCCGCAGCGCTATCTGCGGCCAGCGTCCCCCACTCCCACCAGCAACCAGCCCGCTTGGACCAATCCGGCTTCCTAAGGCCCGTACAAGCAACTAAGCAAGGGATGCGGCTGCTGTCGGTCCGAGGCCGTGAGCCCCGGCCCTGACTCGAGGGCTCGGGGCTCCCCTGAACTCAGAGCGATGGGGCCATAGCAACCGCGGCACCGACCCTCCCAAGGACAGCCAGAGAAACTGACCCGTGAGGCCTGTGACCCAGGTGACCTGATGGCTGGGAAAGAGGAACCTCTCCCCACGGGATCCCAGAAAGCAGAGCCATTAGACCCACGCTAGACCCCAGGCTCTCCAGTTTAATGTAAAATAAATTGCGGGTCCCCTGGCTTTTGGAGGTCGGGTACGTTTTCTCCTTCCCTGGAACAAGTAAGTCCCTTTCCGGGCCTTGGGGGGAAACTCTTTTAACAGCATGCCTTCTAAAAGTTGCACAGCCTAAAATTAGTGCTTTGTTGGTTTTGTGGGTGGCCTTGGACCACTGGAGCCCCGCATGCAGGGCCAAGGGTGGGCATGAATTATCTTACCAGTTGCAACAAGAGATGCCAAGAGTCCGGAAAACCAGAAGAAACGACTGCACGGGACCGCGCACGGACTGGGCGTCCGGTCCCCTCTCCGAGCCCCACCCGCGGAACAGCAACGGCCCGGAGGTCGAGCACGTTTCCTGCCAGGCGGGCGGCTGGGAACTGCTCCCCTGCCCGCCGACCACAGCACCCTCTCCTAGCGGACACCTCCGGGGCCCCGCCTTCCCGGGCTGGGGCGTGTGTGACATGCCCTCTAGGGAGGCCACGTCCCCTCTCGGAGATCACTGGCCCAGCGCCCCTCACCGCGCAAGGCACCGATGCGCGACTCACACCCCGCGGGGTAGGAGGATCGGGGAAGCTAAGGGGCAGCCCCGAACCTGTTGGATCTTTCGGAACTCTACGGATCCCCAGGACCGCCTCCTCATTCCAAGTTTCTGTCATTCTCTGTCTCACCGCGGGGTAGCAGAACTCCGGTTCCAAGGAAAGTGTACGCAAAAGTTGGTTACATCTTAGCCCCTGTATAGAAAAGGAGCTCCGGACGCTGATGCTGGGCGCAAGAGCCTCAGAGAAGTCCGTCCTCCCCGCAGCCCACGCCCCGTTTCCCCGGGGCTGTGGTCACGTTACTCAGCGCCGTGCTTCCGTAATGCCTGGACTTACCTGCTCCGGTTGACCCGCGGGCCCGCCTCGCCCGCCAGCCGCCGCCGCGTCCGCAGAGGGCTAGGGGCTCGTCGGGATGTGTTTGGGTCGTAGTAGTCGCGGGGGAGTGTGCTAGCGTGAGTTTTGCGGTGCAACGTTTTTTTTGGTTTTGTTTTTTAAAATAAAATGTAGAGACCTAGTCGAGGTCTGCAAGGAAAAAGGAGTTTTGACACCCAATTAAAAATGTCCCTGACTTGTGCAATCTTCCTGCCCGATAGTTCCGCCAAAAACAAAACAGTCCCAAAACAGTGCAAACCTGAAACAGGCGCGCAGGCACCAAGTTTGCCAAACACTAGAGAGTTCTCCGTCTGCAGAGATGACCCTAAAGAAGTGGGGCACCGCTCCCGGTGACTCCCCAATCGGCTTCGGGAACCGGAGGCTCCTCCTCGCCCCGCGGCGGGAGAAAGCCCGCGGCAGACAGCGGCCGCCCGCTCCCCGCCTCCGAGGCAAGGCGACTCCACAACTTCGGGCGCGAGCGGCTCGATCCTCCGGCTCCTCCTCCTCCCGCTCCCCGCCGCGGGCCTGCCCCTTTGTTGGAGCGCTGCGCCGGAGACTGAGAATGGGTGGGGCGCGGGACAGCTCCGAGGCGCCCCCCTGGGGACGGGTTGCGGCCCGGCGCCCAGGGGCCCGCTCTCCGGAGGCGGTGGAGGCCGAGCAGGTCCGGCCCGCCGGCCCGCGCCGCTTCAGCGCTCCTGCTCCCCGTCTCTGCCTGCGCCCAGCAGCGACCAGCCCAGCAACTTAGTTTCGGGAGATCAGCCTCCCTCGCCTCCCCGTTTAGCCCCGACCACTGCCCGGCCCAGGCGGCCACAGCCGGCTGGGCTCGGGGAACGTGGCGCCCGGAGTCACCTGACCGTGCGCCCGGTCAATCAGCGCCCGCCCTGTGCGCCCTCCCGTCCCGCGGCGGCCGGTTCTGCGCTTAGCCGGCCTAAAGCTGCGCGCTCCCGCGGAGTCGGGAGCCAGAATGGATGCTCCGCGTAAACAACAATCCCCTTTATTCAGTTTATCCGAAAAATGTGAGTCACGCCCCCCACCCCAGCCGAAGTGGGTAGTTCGGGTGAATTTTTCGCTCCTTTAAAGATAGCTTTCCATTCGCGCCTCCGCTCACCCCATCTCAGTTTGCTGACGTTGCTGATTTTTGGTCCTAGTCCACGGGTATATTTATTTTGTACAGTTTTCTTAGTGTCGTTTTTAATATTAGGACAAACTTGAAATTTCGTTTTCTATTTCTTCATACCTACAAAAAGTGTTTGCACTTATTTTCCTATTTTGCCAATGTACACACCCACAAATACACATCTTTTATAGAGCTTGTCTCAATGCTGAGCAGTTGGTTTAAAAATACCTGGGAAGAAAGGAGTTTGTTCTGTCTGCATTTTTCTTATTTACATACTTCATTCCCCATGTGTTGCTGTGATTCTTTTACTTGATCATCAGGCTTGGGAGGGGAAAGAAAAAAATCAAGTTGCTAGTTGGTATAAACAAAGAGGAAAGGGTGATTGACAAGCTACCCCTGGCCTCTTGCTGGTTTAGTATTTGCAGGTTAACAATTTATAAATTAGTAAAGATAGAACACCTGGACTTCAAACGATTTTTTTCAGAAAGAATTCACTAGCCTTTTATTAGTTACAAAGTGAAAGCCCCCGAAGTCCACAAATGCTGTGGAGCCGTAGGAGGTCCGGAAAAATAGTCTTTTTTAAAGGCTCTCTAGTTTAGCTTCCTTCCTGGAGGGTCTTTCTTCATATAATCCAAGTATAAGCCAATTAAAATCCAGAAGATTATTTTTAAATGGCTATAATTTATTCATTTAATTTTATTCATTCATTCATTCAATAAGTGCCCATTTGAGGCCTGCGAGTTCCCCTGGCACTGTAAATGTAACTCTCGTGGAAACTTCATGTTATAGAACTTCAAATCTAGTGAGATAAGGCATGTAAACAAGTAAGGATATGCAAGATCAGCACTAAGTATCATAAGAAAATGACAGATCAAGGGCTACTTGAACTGACTGCATTAAGCAAGAACGAGGTTTCTTGAACTAATAATTCTACAGACCCTTATAGGTCTCATCGGGCACTGTATCATGTTGAGTTGACAGAAACTCCAATTTCCTCCTTTGAAATAAAACCTCATTGGAGTGTTTGAGGATTATGTTACTTAAAATTAGGTAAGTGAAAAGGACTTTGTGAACGGCAAAGTGCTACACAAATATTATTTAACTCAACATTTTTGGAAATCCCAATCATTTGGGGAGCTAGAATTTCTGAGTTTTAAAGTTCCGAAGGAATGTTTAGTTTCACTGCCCCACAGGCTATGAGGAATGGGTGATAAGGGACAACAGTCACAGCCACCTTCCTGGGAGGGATTCCACCCCTGTCCAGTTTTAGTGGCTTATGGTGTGTCACCTGGGACCTACGCTCAGTCTGTTTCTAGCCATTCTCCCTTGGTGTATATGCACAGACCGATATTCTTTGTAGGCCACGGGCAAGAGGAAACACAGAATAGCCTGTTGATGAGATGACCAAAAGGCCCCAAGCTGGTCGTACTCCGTTTCCTTAGTTAACGGGAAGTCACACTTAGTGAAAGGCATTGACCACAAAGGGCTATGTTTCCATAGAGCAGACAGTGTGACCTTCCTTTGAAGCCTGAGAATCCAGCAGGGAGGAAAGGGAGACAGACCCCTGCAGCCAACATCCCACCTACAGTTCGCATGGCAGGGACAGGGGCCCATATGATGGCGCTCCGAATGTTTGTCTGCCCACTCCTGAGACCAGCTTAGAACATTCAGAGCAAGTGACAGGAATGTGGGCCAGGTCTACCATTAACCCCACAGGCACTACACAGCAGTGGAAATTTAAGAAAATTGAACTACTGTCATTGGGATAAAGCCCCTGACACAGGAGAAAATATTATGATATAAGTAGTATATATGTAGATTTATATATAAAGATATATTCATAGGTCTATATATATAATATACAGGGAGACATTCTGCATAGATATGTTCACCTACAGGGCACAGCATTCTAATATAAGAGGCAGAAAGAAAACTTTCTCTACTAAACTTCATGCAATAGGACATAAATGCTGTTTCTCTATAAACAGTAGAAACACAGTATATAAAAAGCAAGACACTCCTTCAGTTTTACCCTTGGTGTTGACCATGAATAATGTCCAACATGGAAGCATTTAAGAAAGAGACAATAGGTAGGGTATTTACCTTTTCTTATCTTTTTCAGGTCTAGAAAAATATTGATCTGTGGCTTACATGTAATATAGATCCTAGAATATTTGCTGAAATTGTTGCCGAATTCTTCAAGCAGCTAACTTATTGTATAAGTTGAAGACATAATAAAATTCTTTCTAATACAATTTAAGAAATGGTGATGATGCATGAAACTTTAAGAGAATAATAACTAGCACAAAGGGAGGGCTTCTCACAATGTGGTGAGCTAAAGAATCACTGGAGAGTGGACTTCCGGTCTAGATGGTGTCTTAGGTCAACTCTCTGATCCCCTCCGCCCACAACCAGATCAGTATTACAACTACATTATAGAACAACTGCCCTTGAGAAACACCTGAAGAACAACTGAACAGAACTCCTATACGAATATTAAAAAGAAGGCCCATCAAGACTGGTAGAAAAGGTGAAGACTTTTAGTCACACACAAGGGAGCTCCCATAAGACTCTCAGGAGATCTCTCAACAGAAACTTTGAAGGCCAGAAGGGATTGGCACAAAATGTTCAAAGTGATAAAAAGTGAGGACCTTCCACCAAGATCACTCTACTCAGCCAGGCTATCATTTAAAATCAAAAGAGAAATAAAAAGTTTCCCAGAAAATATTAAAGGAGTTAATTACCACCAAACCAGTATTATTAGAAACATCAAAGGGACTTCTTTAAGAAGAAGAAAGAAAAATGATAAAAAACATTAGTAATAAAATGGCAATAACTATATACCTATCAATAATTACTTTAAATATAAATGGAGTAAATGCTCCAATGAAAAGCATAGGTTGCTGAGTAAGAAAACAAGACTCATCCATATGTTGACCCATTTCAGATCGAAAGACACACACAAACTAAAAATACGGGGATAGAAAAAGGTATTTCATGCAAATGAAAATTAGAAAAAAGCTGTTGTAGCAATACTTACATCAGACAAAACATACTTTAAAACAAAAGCTATAACAAGTGACCAAAACAAAAAGACACTCCACGTGTAGTAACCAAGATACTGAAGCCACCTAAGTGTCTATCAATAGGTGATTGGATAAAGAAGATGTGATACATATATACAATGAAGTTTTATTACATATATAGAATTTTTATATGTAGACTCACTTCATCTGCACAAAGTGACATTTTCACTTCCTCATTACCAAGTTGGATGCTTTTCACTTCTCTCTTTTGCCTGATTGCTCTGGCTAGGACTTCCAGAACTCTGTTAGATAAGAGCGGTAAGAGTGGGCATCTTTGTCTTGTTCCTGATTTGACAGGAAGAGCTTTCAGGCTTTCACCATTGAGTATTAGATGAGGGTTTGTCTTATATGGCCTTTATTAAGTTGAAGCACTTTCCTTTCATACCCATTTTATTGAGTGTTTTAATCATAAATGGATATTATATCTTACCAGTGCTTTTTCTACATCTATTGATAAGATCATATTATTTTTATCATTTGTTTGCTTAATGAGCTGTACTATATTGATTCATTCGCATGTGCTGAACTATCCTTGTACTCCTAGAATGAACCACACTTGATCGTGATGTGTAATTTTTTAATGTATTGTTGTATTGTATTCAGTTTGCCAGTATTTTGTTTAGGAGTTTTGCATTTCTATTCATCAGAGATATTGGTCAGTACTTCTCTTTTTTTCCTGTTATTTTTTCCAGGTTTCTATATAATAACAATAAGATTTCAGAAATTAAAAAAACAATTCCTTTTGCAATTGTAACAAAAATAACAATACCTAGGAATAAGCTTAACAAAGCATATGAAAGACCTATATTTTGAAAATAACAAAATATAATTAAAAGAGATTGAAAAAGACACAGTGAAATGGAAAAATGTTCTATGTTAATGGATTGGAACAATCAACATAGTTAAAATGACCATATTACCCAAAGCAGCATACAGATTTAATGCAATCCCCATTAAAATCCCAATGTCATTTTTAAAATAAGTAGAACAAAAATCATCAGATTTGTATGGAACCACAAAAAAAAACCAAATACAATAATTCTGGGGGGGAAAAAAGAATGAAGCCAGAGGTATCATATTACCTGACTTCAAATTATATCACAGAGCAAGAATAATTAAAACAGCATGGTATTGGCAGAAAAATAGATACACAGACCAATGGAACAGAATTGAGAGCCCAATTCAAATAATTTCTTGACAAAGGAGCCAAAACACACAATGAAAAAAAGAAACCCTCTTCAGTAAATGGTGCTGGGAAGATTGGAAAGCCACATGCAAGAGAATGAAACTAGACTACAATTTTCCCCATGTACAGAAATTAATTTAAAATGAATCAAAGACCTAAATATAAGATCTGAAGCAATAAATTACATAGAAAAAACACAGGTACTAGACTCATGGATCTCAGACTTAGAAAAAAATTATGAATTTTATCCCAAAGGCCAGATAAGTAAAGGCAGAAATAAATGGATGAGACTATACTAAACTAAAACGCTTCTGCACAGCAAAAGAAACTGCCGACAAAATGAAAAGACAGCCAACCAAATGGGAGATATTTGCAAACAGCAGTTCTAACAAGATGTTAATATCCTAAAATATATAAAGAACTCATAACACTCAACACCAAAGAATCCAGTTAAAAAATGGTCAGAAGACCTGAACACTTCTTCCTAAAAAATATACAAACAGCCAACACATATGAAAAGATGCTCAACTTCACTAGCTGTTAGGTAAATGAGAATTAAAACTATAATGAAATACCACTTCACACCTGTTAGAATGGCTATCATCAAGAAGACAGGTAATAAGTGTCAAAGAGGTGGTGGAGAAAAAGGAATTCTCATTCTCTGCTCATCGGAATGTAAAGTGGTACAGCCATGATGGAAAACAGTATGGGGGTTCCTCAAAAAATTAAGAATAAAGTTAGTATATGACTCGGCTAACCTCTCCTCTGTGTATCTACCCCCGCCAAAAAAACTTGAAAACATTTATTCACAAAGATATGTGCACCTCTATCTTTATTGCAGCACTATTCACAGTGGCCAAGACATGGAAACAACAAAAGTGTCCTTTGATAGATGATTGGATAGAGAAGATGTAGTACATACAGACAGTGGAACCCTACTCAACCATAAGAAAAGATGAAATACTGCTATTTGTGACAACGTGGATGGGCCTTGAGAATATTATGCTAAGCAAAATAAGCCAGTCAGAAAAAGCTAAGAACCATATCATTTCACTCATATATGGGATATAAAACTCGAACTGCTAGACACAGAGACCAGGATGGGGGTTACCAGAGGGAAAGGGGCGGGAGGCTTGTAAAGGGTCAAGGGAGCCAAATATATGGTGACAGAAGGTGACTTGACTTTGGTGGTGGGTACACAGTGGAACATACAGCTGTACACTAGAACCCTAGACAGTCTTATTAACCAACGTCAGCCCAATAAATTTAACTTCAAAAAATGATCTGTTGCTGTTTTGTGATCACTTTCATTTGTTAATTTATTGAAAACATTCCTGAAACTCCCATTATAACAATAATAAAAATAATAGTAATAAATTATCATAAAAATAATATATGAAAACCATATAAGGAAATAATAATCTATAGTAATACATAGCATGTATAATATTATAGAACAATATAAAGCAAGCCACAGTGGCTATCTTCAAAAAGCTCATTGTCTAGTGAGAGAAACCAACACACAAACAGACAATTATAGATTAATAAGGCTAAATCAGTATCACCAAGACGTACCATGAGCCAGAAGAAGAACACATAACCCGGTATGAGGACAGCAAGGACAATGGGGTGGGGGCAGCATGAATATCAAGAAGTGACACCTGAGTTAAGCCTTAACAGGTGAAGGGCTTTTAAGGACAACGGTTGTCACGCCTCTGCCCTGCATCTCTTGCTGGCTGCGTGGACCTGAGGAAGAGCCCGATATTCCAGTCACAGTAAAAGGGTAACATATTTGGGCAGTTTATTGGTATTGTTCGTGTCACTTTAACTATTGATTATTTTGATGAACAATTTTGGTTTACAAAATTAGGACGGCTGCTTTTTGATGTATGGTCACCACAGACCTCAAACTAGTGGCTCCCTGCGTCACAGTGAAGTTACGTCCCATCAAATGCGCCCTTCCTCCTGTAAGCACCTTTCTTCGGTATCTGCTGTTTGCGAAATAACGTGAGAGAAAGATGTTTTTATTTCTGTAACTCTCCACAGGTACACACTGTGCTCCTGCTTGGACACAGCAGTCACCTCTGCCAACTAGGTGTCCCTGGGATCTAAGGACCTACAACGGTCACCAGTCAACTCGACAGCCAGACCTTTCCTCAGAGAATGAGGGCAAGTTCTCGTTTGCATTTGTGATCCCCTTGGCATCATGAAGGGTTGTTTTATTTGTTGGACAAATCAGGCTCAATAGGTTGAAGATGCATTCTTGATAAATGACGCCATAGGATAACAAATCTTCTTATCTAAATAAAGGTCCCTTGTATTTCAAATTTGGAGAGATGGGTGAATTTGTTTCTCATGCAACACATGGTAGCGTATGGGTAGTGGACTTCACAGAACCCATGATACAGCCTTAATACCACATTGATATTTGGAGTAGCAAGTTACTTGCGTTAAAATAGGATCTGTCACATTAAATTTATGTTGTTAACCGGTAATTTGAATGAAATATGTGATTTTGTTATAAGTTAGTTTTTTGCTTTGCTTAAATAAATGTATAAGAGCTATATGTATAAATAGTCTATAATTATTTTGTAAACATTTTAGTAATGTAAAAATAATGCAACAGTGCCAGAGTCTGTAGATTCTATTTTGTGCTTAAATAGGATTAGAACATTATTCAAGTTTGCAAACCTTTGGGTTACTACAATAACTGTGTTACGACTGGTCAGTGTGGTCACAGATTTTTATAAAATATTATCGGAAATGTCAAAAGGCCCATAAATCACTCTACGTGTATAACATGCTGAATACTCCAAAGTCTGCATAGACAAAAACTCAAATGCAGTGACTTCCAGGTAAAGATGGAGATTGAAAATACTACCTAATCTGCCTTCTTCCAAACCCCCCTGAAACCACCCCAGAGAGATTTGTTTTAAGGCATAAAACTACAGGAAGGTATGATGATGACAATGCTTTTGAAGCAGGCGAGTAGATAGATGATCAAGTAGAGATTAACTTGGCAGACCTGAAAAAAGCCTAAGTCAGCAGCAGGGGCAGCTGAGAATAAATCTGATTTCCACTGCCGTGGTTGGCCCAAATCCCAGGTATGGAAAACACCAGGTACCCTGGAAGAGGAGGGAGACAGGGAGATAGATGGTAAACAGAATTGGTTGAAAGATGTACTTAGATTCCTCAACGCCTTGGTTCTCCCTGCACAGCTGGGTAACAGCCTCTTCCCACCCCAGCAGGTGACCAGAAATGTGTTCTCTTGGTCAGGGAAACTGGGAAATCTCTGGCCTGTGGAACCAAGTCAAGGACAGGGGAACTATTCCCTAAACAGGGGGAGCTGAGTACGCAGATTGGATGCTAACATCCCCAGCCTGCCCTCTCCCCAGCCTCCTCTCCCTACTGACTTCCATAATATAAACAGCCACCTCTTTATAATCCACACAGGAGACTGGAAGTGCTTCACCAGGAATATGAACAGCCCAAGAAGAAACAGTTCAAGATAGACAATAGAGGTTCCAAGACAAAGAGCTGAGCTACATCACAGATAAGTGAGACTCATCCATGCACTGAGTTTCCACTCACCCTCTTATTATTGCACTCTTAATCGTGATCAGACAATTAAGAATTATCAACGGATATTACCTCACATAAATGTTAGAATCAAATGTGGAAACAGAAAAAGGCAACTTGAAGGAAACAATGACTAGGTTGACAAGGAACAAATATTTGAACCACTATTAATCTACAGAAGATAATAGGAGGTTTTGAATTAATGAAATAAAAACAAGGAATTTCCAAAAAAATAAAGTTGACAGAAAAAAATTTTTAACATGGTTGTAGAAATGAAAACTTAGTAGGTATATTAGGAGATAAAGTAGAAAAAATCTTGCAGAAAGAAAACAAAAAGGAAAACACATGAAAAATAGGAGAGAAAGCAAAAGCAAGTTAAAACATCAATCCAGGATAAGTTCCTCAAACACAGACTAGAGAAAACAATCATTTCATCCGTAAAATAATTTAAAATTTCTGAAAATTACAGGGGACACAGTTCCAGTGGGAAAGGGCTCACTGAGTGTCCGACACAACAAAAATAGACCCACACCAAGACACATCATAGAGATATTTCAGAACCCAAGGAAGAAACAGAAGATTCTACAATTTTCCAGAGAGGTAAGGAAAAAATAAATCACGTGCAAAGTAACAGGAATCACCAGAAAGTTTTCAACAGCAACACAGGAATTTAGGAAAAATGGAGTAATGCAATCAAAATTTCTGAAGGAAAATGATTTCTAACTCATATTATTCTTCCCCCAAGTGTGAGGGAAACGATATTCCAATGAAAAAGCTTACCTCTCTTCCACACACACACAACTTTCTTAGGCACTGAAGGATACTTACAACCGAACAACAACGAGGTCGGGCAGTAAAAGGGGAGACGGGCTCTGTGGGACAGAATGGGAGCCCGCACAGGAGAAATGGGACAGGAGCCCTTGCAGCCAGGATGCTGCTGCGGGCAAGGGGGCCGCCCCTCCGGACTCACGGGGACCCAAACACTCCAGAAGAGACTTCGGAAGATAAAATTGATGTAATCCCCAATACAATATACCACAAAGATATTGAAACGTCTGCTGGACATGTGTACATAAAAATTAGTGTGTACCCTGAAAACTAGGCAAAAAAATAAGACATTTCTTAACTGAAGGAAAACAAGTTGTGCAGTATTCAGAGTTTACTATATGACTCAACACTGAACAGCCAACAGAGTCATAAAAATGTTAAGCTTGAACATCGAGTCAATCAGAATTACAATAAATCTCAATCAGGAGCAGGGAGAGCTGAGAAGTGTGTGCGAGTTGGTTTTAATAGTGCAGGAGACGAGATACCCAATCCTCACCTTTATGCTAGCAAATCAATAGAGAATATCTAAAACTGAAAAAAAAAACTGAACAAACAAGGAATAACATTACTAGCTTATTTCTTAGGGATATGGAGGAAATAACCAAAGAAGTAGCTTTCAAACTTCAAAATAGCTATTCTGGGAAAGGGATTATGGAGGAAAGAAGTTGGCAGCTGACATTTGTCTTTGCAAACTCTGTAGAACTAGCTGATTCCCAAAATTATGTGTACACTTAACTTTAATAAAAATAACAAAACAGGCTTACAGAATTCATGAGTTATGCGGAATGGTACAGAAAAGAGTGGTTTGTGGCTGAAACCAGAGACCCGTATCTCTATACAGAAGGCAGAACGCACAGTGACTTTCACGGGCCTCAGGCACCTCAGACTTTGGGAGCACCTTCCACTACAATATGAATATTTAAAGTCACTTATGATGTAATTTTAGTTTTCACCTGCATCTTTTGGGGGGAAAGTGTTGATTTCCTCAATGAACTGAAATGAGCTTAATTACACTAATCACAGTATATGATGTCTTTTTCATGCAGAAGTATAAAGATTGTAACTCAATGTCAGGTTCACTTCACAACAGTGGAGAAAGAATTGAAAACACGTAAAAGCCTTTCAATATGGCATTCAGTTGAGAATAAGCCTATGGAAAATTGACAAAACAGCCAACAACTTTAATACTGATTTACATTAAGCTGCTGGGTTCAAGCATTTCAGTATGACATTATTGCTACAAAATAAATTTAGAAAAATTGGGAGAAAATATTCTGTTCAAAAGTTTTATACTAACAATGCTTGGATCAGAACAAATAAAGGTTTACTGTTTATAAATGTTTTGAATATAATACTTTGCACTTTTGTAACTCTATGCATTTCTCTAAGCACTTTCTTTTTTTTACTTAGATGTCTTTTTCATTTTAGCATACCTAAAAACTTGGCTTCCCTTAAATATTATCTCTCTTTCTTGACTTACCCAACCCATTCATTTGGTACCACAATTCTGGTCACTCTAGCTTGAACCTAGGATTCTTATCTCTCCTTCTCCCCACTCTCAATACCTAACTGGTTAATAAGCTGTATTGATTCTTCCTTTGCAAGGTTTCATACATCCCTGTTACAGGGATGCGTGCCCAGCCCTCCTATGGGCACTCCTATGCGTGCCCAGCCCTATCACCCTTCTCTTCTCTGTGCTTGAACTTTTGTAATGAACTCCTAGTTGTCCTCACTCATCCCACACTTCCTCTTTCCATCCCTCCTACTCTTCACCATCACATCAGCTTACAAACACCCTAATCATGTCGTTCAAGAGTTTCACAGCTTCCAGTTGCCTTCAGATAAAACCAGCCATTTCAATCCAGCAGCAAACCCCACTTTTGCTCCTCTTGGACTTTTCTACCCACTGTTTGTTGAAAAGTCTTGCCCAGCTCACCTCCTGGCTTCCGTCAATCTGGTCTTTCCGTTGGAGCCTCTTCTCATGAACGCCCCCCTTTTACTCGTGTGGGTCAAGTCCACCTTTTCTTTTCTTGAGTAGGCATTCCACAGTTATTCTGTTCTTTGGATTCTTAACACTTACTGTATCATTCATTTAAAATGGTTAGTTACGGTCTCCTATGTGTGTATCTTGTCACCTGAACAAATTATAAAACTCCCTGGGGCCAGAGGGTGTCTGATCCTCACACGGGGTTGGCCGTATGGTATGTTTCCAACGGCTGATTAAGAAGGGAAAACTGTTATTGGCTGACCTTTTCCACTTCCATGTAGATACTGGGCATCATAAAATATATATAGTAATATGAATATACTTAGTATCACTGAACTGTATGTGTAAAAATCACTAAAATGTAAATTTTACGTTACATATATTTTACTAGAATTAAAATTATATATATATATATATATATGAAAGTCCGTACTTTTTATTTTTAAAAATCGTAATGTACTATCTACTCCATTTATTAAATATAAATGAGTTGAAAGAAAACACTGGATTCGAGTCCTTACTCTATCAGAAACTAACTACTTGATGACCTTGGGCAAGTTGCTTAACTCGTTGAGCCCCCATTGCCTGGTCTGTAAAACAAGTGGATGAATTTACCACAAGATACGAAGGCCCAGTGGGTGAGTCTATAACTACCTCTCTGTGGAGAGCACACATCATCTCCAGAATTATGGGAGAAAACTCTCTACCTGGCTCCCTTCCCAGATTCACAAACCAAACCATATTAAGTGAGCGTAACCTATTCCACTCCCAGCCCTGCAGATTCTGAAAAGTTTGGGAAACTGATAGTAGCTATCAATTTGGAGAGTTGTGCTTCTGCCCCACACCTGCTGTGCCTCTTCTGCGGGGGGATTCTGGCTGGGATTTTACTGAACCATCATCCTGCCCCGGTAGCAGTCACCGGACTCAGCCCGACTGAGAAGGAATAAACCCCTCCTTTGAGTAGCCGCTGACCAGGCCTCCAGCTCCAGCTCCCCCTCTTCTGGCATGGGGTAGGGGGGGGCGGGGGGGTGTCTCTTCTTCCCTCAACCACACATATGAGAGAGGGCTTGGGGAAATGGATTTTATTAATCAGCCAAAATTGTGAACAGACTATTAACTTCAGATTTTAAGTGGTGGGACTTTTGTCTGCTTTGCAGTTGTAGAATCCTTAAATATATATATATATATATATATATATATATATACATGTTTAATTTTTCTACCTTTTGGGAAGGAATACTGTTCTGATGGTAGTCTTGAAATTAATTATGAAAGTAGAGTTGTTTTGGGTTTTTTTTTTCCCTCAAACTAATAGTAGGTTTTGTTTTCGTTTGCAAAAATCTCTGGTTCATCTTTTGGCTCAGGTTACCTACAATAACTATAAACCCGTCAACCAAAGAAGGCAGTATTATTAATACTCTTTAAGAGTGTTAGCGTATTGTAAAATTCCAGAGGTTCTATTTACACATGCAAAGTTTGGGCAGAAGAGGAGACAGGGAGATTATTGACTTAATTGTAGATCACTGCTCCACCCCAGTTTACCAGGAGTCCTGATAAAGGGCACAGCCAGATACTCTAGGCCTGAGATCACCAGACTGTCAACCAATCTTTGTTAAGAGAGAGAGAGAGAGAGAGAGAGAGAGAAGTGAGACAGAGAGAGATTTTCTGGCTGTCATTGCCTTAATAACTGTTTAATTATTTAGTGACCTGCTGATCTCTCCATGGGATTTAAGGTTATTCATATAACAATTAAATAAAAATTGAAACTAAGTAGATGAGAAAGCTGGACCAAATAAAAATTATATGTTGAAAGGATAAGATAGGTCAGGAAAGAGGTCAAAATACAAAGATATATGAATAAGTTTTTTGTTTATTTCTTGGTGTTGTGTCATAATTATTGTGAATAACAACCCTTGTTTAATTTCACGATATGCTATTTGCTACCAGGCCATTTCTAGCAGACACTTCTTCAACACCTATTCCATTAAGTGGCTCAATCCAGCTGCACCCTGACTCTGCAAAGTTTCCTTATCTTCCTTGGGCTGATGGTGGGGTTTGTCAATATTGACTGGAGGGGTTGCGGCATCAACAGAGCCAAGATTCCTGGGGTCAACTTCTTTAAATTCTAGAAGTCTTACAGTTCATTTGTCTGTCTTTGTGATTGATTAGCTGTCTGGAGTTGGCTGAATGATTAGTGTGGTTTCTCTGTGGCACCTCCTTGACCTTGACCTCCAGCCTTCCCGGTGGTTACCTCGAGGAGCCAAGTGTTTGGAGTTTGCCAAACAGAGATTCCGCGGTTATATTCCTTTTTCCGGTTATGTTGGAAAAGAGGCTTTTCTGTCAGTACTTATGTTTCTAATACCAGTTTGTGTGGTTTTGTGATTATGCTGTTTCTTCGGAAAATTTCAATACTGTTTTATATGTTTTCCAAGAATTTCCTAACCAACACACTTGTTAAATATTAAAAGTAATACTTTCTTAAATCTGGAGATTCTTCCTAAAAGAACACTCAATCCCAGATTGTTTATTGGCTTCCCTAAAAATGAAGGTTTTCTGTCTTTAACAGAGATACCCAGCCTGCAGGCTGGGCTGCGTGGAGGTGGAAAGGGTTACAGAAAAATTCTTCCCGAGGAGAGAGGGTAAATACTCCGGCATCTCTTTGATGGATCAGAGACAGAAAATGGAGGGCTGGGTGACAGACAGCTCACACACAGAAGAATTCTAACGCTGGGAAGGAATGTTGCCCGCAGGCAAATAATTTCAGAGCTATAGTTTCTCCCCACAAAATTGGCCTTGGGTATAGATGTCATAATGGAGGACGGGAGGAAGAGAGAGGCAAAAGAGAGACCACGACTCCTAGACTCCCTTTAGGTCATTTGTCCCACTATAAGATCATATGTCTTGATTTTTTTGATGTATGATTGACATATCAAAAAAGGTGTACATACCTAATGTACATATCTCAGTGACTTTGAAAATAAGTATACACCCATGTCACCATAAGCAACGTCAAAACCATACCATCACCTCTGAAAATTTCCTCCCACCTTCCCTCTTTCTTTTTGATAAGAACATTTAACATAGGATCTACCTTATTAGTAAAGTTTTAAGTACACAACATGGTATTGTTAATTGCGCGTATTATGCTATGCCTATATCTCATGAGCGTATTCATCTTGCATAACGAGAACCATGTACCCTTTGACCTATGTCTTCCTGGTTCCTCCTCCCCATATATCTGCTTTTAGTCAGAAAATAAGGGCATCATAAAGATGAAAGTATTGAATTCTCACCTCATGAGGCACATAGCAAACACTCCTTGTATCAGAACTCTTAGGTAAAAATATTCATTTAGATTTATTTCATAAAAAATGTTTAAATAAAGAATATTCCTGTCTAAACAGGGTAAGAATTATATCAGAGAACACATTCCCAGCTCGGCCACTAACCAGGTCCAACTTCAGGAAAACATTTAACCTCTCGGTTTTCTCCCCTATGAAATGGTGACAGTAGCACATACCTCATAAAGGTTATGAAGGATTCAATGAATACAATGCATAAAAGCATTTAGCATAGTTCTGAAAACACGATAGTCAATAAACGATTATTCTTTAGCTTTTATTTAACAGTGACTGATGCATAATCCATTTTTTTAATGCTTTACTTTGGTTTTGTTAGAAGACTGAGCAAAACACTTATAGAAATCTTATTCCTTTCTTTTTTTAAAAAGATTTTATTTATTTATTTATTTTGAGAGGGGAAGGAAAGGCGAGAGGAAGAGAAATATCAATGTATGGTTGCCTCTCATGCGTCCCCTGCTGGGAACTGGCCTGCAACCCAGGCATGTGCCCTGAGTGGGAATCGAACCGCAATACTCTGGTTCACAGTCCCACACTCAATCCACTGAGCTACACCAGCCAGGGCAGAAATCTTATTCCTTTCTTAAGCATTACATATAGTTGTAATATATATTTTGCAGATTAAGAAATGGAAGCTTCGTGCTATGAATTGAATGTTTATGTCCCCCTCAAATTCGTGTATCAAAGCCCTAAATCTCAATGTGATTACAGTGGAGAGTGGGACATTGGGAGGTAATTCAGTTTGGAAGAAGTCATGAGGATGGAGCCCCCACAGTGGGATTAGTGCCCTCAGAAAAAGAGGAAGAGACCAGAGACTCCTCCCTCGCCCCCTCCCTCCCCTGCCCCCCTCCCCCCATCCAATGAACATACAAGAAGATGGCTCTCTGCAAACCAAAAAATGGCCTGTCACCAGGAACCAAGTTGGCTGGCATCTTGATCGTGAACATCCCAGTCTCCAGATCTGTGAGAAGTAAATGTGTGTTATTGAACACCAACTATTCTCTTGAATAAAACTCTATGGCATGTTGTTACAGCAGCCTGAGGTAACTAAGACACTTAACAAGGCTAAGTAAGGTCACCCAAGATCACATAGTTGCACCAGAATTTGAATATGTGTTCGACAGAAAATCCTGAGCTTTTTCCATAAAACCATGCTGCCACCCAATGTTAAGAGGGAAGCTACTTGGGTTCCTTCAGTTAGGAAGTTCCCTTGAGCGAGCCTGAATCCAGTTGGTATACTTTGTTATCTGTGTTACCATGTATAAGTTACTTGACTTCTCTGTGCCTTGGTTTACTCATCTGTAAAATGGGGATAATAGTAATAATATTCTATCTCATAGTTATTAAGAGAACTATAAGACAAATGAAGTGTTTAAGACAGTGCCTGGCATGTAGTAAATTTTGGTATTATTAATATTATTATCACTATTCATTACCCTGGGGTCAACCTAGATTACTCTTTGGGAGGTGCAAGAAAAGAGCAATAAATACTGAGTTTTCAGCACAGACTGTGAGATTTTACACAGTACAATGCTAGTGTATTCCTCACGGAACATGAACTTTGTGGTTTCCTGAAATCATCCTGAGAATTTCAGAGCAGGACTTAACTGGTTGCCCACAGAATCAGTGGTAGAGCTTTTAGAAAATAGTTGTCGTCTGAGATTTCCATCTCTAAACTGACTCCTACCCACCCCCACCCCATCAGGGTCCTCACACCAGACTACTAATCAGAATCTGCCGGGTGGGCTAGAAACACCTACTTTTAACAACTATCCCCAGTGATTTGCATGTGTAATCTTCTCATCTAGCCTATCAAAAAAGGAAGAAGAAGAAAACCCAAAAGGTCAAGGGATTTTTCCCACGGTTTAGGATTCTTCCTACAATAAGATACCAACGTTTACACAGGTGTGCTGCCTGATTGATTACCCCAGGTATATTGCCAGGACAATTTTTTGTCCTTGCCAGCCAAAAGAATTGTACACTCAATAGGGTGTAGCCTTCACACATCTGCCTCTGCACACCTGGGATGTTAGGGAGCCGAGGCTTGCAGGAAGACTTAAGTGGCAGGTACCAAAGCTCCTCTCTCTTCTGCGAACTAGGGTGACAAACATGGATAAAAAGTAACTCAGTTGGGCTTGGATTCTGTGTCTGGCACACATACTATAGGATTCTGCATGTAAATGAGCAATTTATCTTTTATTTGACTTAGCCCTAGTTGAAAGATAATTCTAGGTTAGCCTTTGGGAAGCATCTTATCTCTCTTTTGTACTCTTAACCAGATGTGGTCCTCTTTTTGTTGTTGTTGGGACCGCTGTTGACACTGGGATTGAGGTGGGACCCATGGACCCTGTGGAAGATGCCGAAGTTGTTCGTTTACTTCCTCTCTCCCAGGCTTCACTGTGCTTGCAGACCCACCACGTAGTTTTCATACCAAAAATGTTTTTGTCCTGCTGACTTGTACACCTAGCCCCCAAATCAATAGAGTCTTTTCTCTCAGAGTTCCCAGTATTTCAAGAAATCTAAGACAAAAGAAAAAAAAATTCTTCAAGGCTCTCATGGAACCAATTTGTAGGATAGTCCAACAACTGCCTTAATTATTATTTTAAAACATGCAAATGCAATCTTTTTTTAAGTGTAGTTTCTAAGTATCTCCCAGGCAGGCATATCTATAAAATGTGGAAAACAGCTTAGTCACCAAGAGAAAACTAAGAAAATTGTTACAAATACCCAACCTTACTTAGCCAGTCAGCAGCTAAGCTGGAAGTATGCCTATTGCTAAAGAAGGATGTTTTAACTTTCCTAAAAAGGAAGAAAAAAATTAGTCATAGAAACTTGTTTTTATTTCCCAATACAGATGTTCCCTATGTGGAATCTTTGTTGCCAAAAACAGAGTTGGAGGGAATACACAGTCATGTTTTAACCTGGTGGGTTTTCCTCCTGAAGCCCAGGAAAAAGAAATGTTGCTATGGTGAACATCCTGTACTTCCTTTATTATTACTCATCAGTCTTATCATTGTTTGTGCCATATCTGTCTTCCAATTAGACTCTGAATTCCAATAGATGGATTACATTTTTCTCATTTGCTACTGTGTCTCTGGTAGAGGAACCTGGCACGTAGTTTCACATTCAATAAATTTCTCTTGAATAAAATACTAAATAAATTACATTGCAGCCATAGTCTTCAACAGGGATGACTAGAGCCCCTAAGATTTAAATTGCAGGTGAAACAACTAAGTTGCATTGGAGTTGCTGCATGTGTTGTGTACCAGGTGGTAACATACATAAGGAAATCAAATGAAAAAAGGAGGAAATTCTAGTTCTAAAGGCAAAAAAGGAAATAATCTTGTGATTAAATTGGTAATCGTTAGGAATCAAAGAGAAAAATGCCAAACTGCACCAAAACCTGGCTAAATTACATCTTTCATCTACTATATAGTACATACTGGTCTTTGGGCTTCAGTTTGTTTTAACAAAGAAGGGCTTTAGATTTTTTAAAAGTACTACTGTAACCGTAGTCACATCTGTGATATAAACTGTATGATATTGACAACACAATTAGCCTCTTAAAAGCTCTTGAAAAATAAATCTCCAAAGTTAAATATACAAAGTATCTGCAGTAAAGTTGTAAGTGCTACCTGCTCAAAAACAGTAAGAGAACAATATTATTTCCTAAATAAAACCTCTTTTGATGGGTGTCTTGCAGCCCCTCAAGGCCGGCAGGTCCACTTTAGAGTCAGGCAGACAGAAGAAAAGTCACGGAGCTGTGGGGGTGTCTGACATGCCCTTATCCAAGGTGGGCAAGCCACGCACGCTGCAAGCTGCTTGTCCCCAGCGGGAAGCCCCTGTTCCCTTACATACAGACAAAGCCGACAGGGACCCAGGATATATTGTACAGCACAGCGAGACTCTGCCCATGCAAGCCCACTTCATGTTATGGGAACCACTTATCAGACCCAGTCTCAAGGCGTTGAGAACATTGCTTCTCAGGCCCATTCTAAAGGTTATGGGAAACCACTTCCCTTAGCTGCCCAGACGTCTGGGTGAGGAAGCCAGACTGCCTCTGTTTACCCTGCAATGGGATGAATAGCAGTTTCGTTATCTGAAAGCATGAGAACGAAAGAGTCTAATCAAAAGATGGGTGAAACTATAGATCTGAAGAACTTCAGCCCCTTGACAGTGTTGCCCTTCCTGAAGAAAACCAAGAGTAATGGACTCAGAATTGTATTAGAAGATCAGGATCAAACTTGGAGAGCTATAAATATGTAAAGGAAACAAATTTACTCATACTGACTTTTTAGCTTAAAAAAGTTTTAATAGACTACACTTAGAAAAAAGTCACTTGGAATAATGCATGTCAGAAAATACTTGACTTATTTTCAGAAAATCTGCAGTTCAGTAGTTTTATTGAGGTGTAATGACATAAAATAAATTGTACATATGCAAACTGTACCATCAGATGAATTTTGACATATGTTTATGACTGTGAAACTATCACTACAATCAAGAAAAGCCATCAGCTGCAAGTTTCTTGATGGCCCTTCACAATCCCTCACTCCTGTTCCTTCCCCCAGATATACTGATCTGCTTGCTTTTATTTATTAAATTTTTAAAAATTATAATAAAAAAACATTAAATTTACCATCCTAAGGCTATAAGAAAGAGTAGAGAGGAGAGTAATGAAACTGAAAAAAAGAAAAGAAAAATTGACAAAGTTCAGACTTTTCTTATTGTTGTTCAGTTACAGTTGTCCTGCCTTTCCCCCCATTGCTCATCCCTATTCTGTCCCCCCCACTCTTATAGTCAATGAGTCCCCACAATTGTCCGTGCCCATAAGTCCTCTGTTCCTGTTCCTTTGCTTGCCCCTCCCCTTTCTTTCCCTGGTTATACCCCTCTTCTCTTCCCTCTGGTCATTGTCAGTTTGTTATTCCTAAGTCTCTGGTTCTATTTTGCTCATTTGTTTATTTTGTTGACTAGGTTCCACTTATTGGTGAGATCATCTGGTACTTGTCTTTCAACACCTGGCTTATTTCACTTAGCATAATGTTCTCCAGTTCCATCCATGCTGTCATGAAGGGTAGGAGTTCCTTCTTTATTTCTGCTATGTAGTATTCCATTGTGTAAATGTACCAGAGTTTTTTTTATCCACCCATTTACTGATGAGCACTTAGTCTGTTTCCAGCACTTGGCTATTGTAAATTGTGCTACTGTAAACGTTGGGGTGCATAGGTTCTTTTGAATTGGTGATTAAGGATTCTTAGTGCATAGTCCCAGCAGTGGGATCACTGGATCAAAAGGCAGTGCCATTTTTAGGTTTGGGGGGAAATTCCATAGTGTTTCCCACACTGTGTGCACTAGTCGGCATTTCTACCAACAGTGCACTAGGGTTCCCTTTTCTTCACAACCTTGCCAGCACTTGTTGTTTGTTGATTTGTTTATGATGGCCATTCTGACCAGTGTGAAGTGGTATCTCATTGTGGTTTCAATTTGCACCTCTCTGATGGCTAGTGATGTTGATCATTTTTTTCATGTGTCTACAGGCCCTCTGTATGTCCTCCTTGGAGAAGTATCTGTTCACGTCCTTTGCCCATTTTTTAACTGGACTGTCTGTAAGACTTTTTTTTTTAAGGGCAACAGAATTGAGAAGGCATTAGATTAACTAAGAAAAGAGAGAGAAAACTCAAATAACTAAAATAAGAAATGGAGGAGGGGTATTTCAACAATAAATTCTTAGGAGAAAACATAGGGAGTGAGCTTCATGCATTCAATTTGTCAAAGATTTCTCATATAGGACACCAAAAACAAAGGCAACAAGGCATGATTAGACAACAAAACTACATCAAAGTTAAAGACTTTGTTCAGCCAAAGACATAATTAACAGAGTGAAAAGGCAACCTATGCAATGCAAGAAAATATTTGCAAATTGTATGCTAGACAAGGGCTAAATACCTAAAATATATAAAGAAGTATTAAAATTCAACAACTGGATAAAGAACCTGAAGAAACATTCCTCCAAAGGTGATATACAAATAACCAATAAACACGTGGCAGAGTACTCAATATCACTAATCATCAGAGAAATGCACATCAAAACCATAATTAGATATTGTATCATGCTCACTGGGATGGCTACCATAAAAAAAGAAGGAGAAGAAGTATTGATACAGATATGGAGAAGCTTAAACACATGCATCACTGGTGGGATTTTTCAATGATGTAACCACCTTGGAAAATGGTATGGCAGTTCCTCGTGCTATTTTTAATTACTCGTGTAATTCATTACTTTCAGTCCACTACTAATTTAATTATTCACACTATTTTGAGTTACATAGAACTATGATATGATCCAGCAAACCCACTCCTGGATATATATCCGAAGACTTGAAAATGTGGTCTGGTAGAGACCTCAGCATGTCCATGTTCACAGCAGCGCAGGGCACAACAGCTGAAGGGTGGAAGCGACACAAATGTCAATCAACAGATGGCCAGATACACGAAATGTAGTATACACATACAATGGGGTACTAGGCCACTAGAAAAAGAAAGGAAATCTTGTCATACACTACAACATGGATAAGTCTTGAGTATGTTATAATAAGTGAAATTATCCAATCACAAAGGACTGGATACCATGATTCCATTTTTAGGAGGTAGATTAAGTAGTCAGATTCATAGAGACAGAAAGTAGAATGGTGGTTACTGAGGACTGGGGGAGAGGGGTCACAAGTAGATTGTTTAATGGGTATAGTTTCTGAAAGATGAAAAGTTTCTGGAGATGTTTTACAATAATGTAACTTTACTTAACACTACCAAACTGTACACGTAATAATAATTTTATGATTTTTATCACAATTTTTAAAATCTTATAAAGAAAGAAAGTAAATAAATGAATGAATGAATGAATGAATGACTCGGACCCCACCAGGTACTGGCAGGAATGTAGAGGAACTAGAACCCTTATACACTGCGAGTGGGAACATTAAATGGCGTGACCATTCTGTAAAACGTTGGCAGTTTCTTAAAAACTAAATACGTACCTCCTATTTCACAATAGGTATTTCCCCAAGAGAAATTACAGAATAAGTCTATACAACGCCTTGTATAAGAATGTTCACAATAGTTTTATTTATAATAGTTAAAAGGCAGGAACACCCCAAGTGTATGTCAACAGTGAATAAGCATATGACGTATAGCCACACAATGGAAATGTTACTTACAATACAGGTATACTTTTTAGACATTTACTTACTGAGTTTTTATTATGCACCAACAAACTGTGCCAAATATATTAAACATGTAATCACAACTCTATCACATACAAATAATTAGCCTTATTTTACAGATAACGAAACTGAGTTTTGGAAAAAGGTGAGCAACAGAAAGTTACACAGCCAAGCTATGCCAAAGTCAGGGTTTGAACTTAGGCTGCGAGTAATGCCAAAAATGGAATGCTTAATCGCCACACAGTTTTTCTTGAATCAACAGGAGCAATACATTAATTAGCTGATGATAAACATCTCAACTGAAAAATTCCTTAGAAAAGGGAAGGCTGGTTGTTCACCAGTGGTGTTAACTGGAATATAGCACAATGGACTATAAAGGTACACAGCCTTGGTGTGAATTCTGATGGCTACCATTTCCTAGTTGTGTGAGCTATTTAATCTCTCTGTTGCTTTATCTTGAAAATAATAGAATCTACCTCATTCCCTGACTATACTTATAACAGTTCTTGGCACATATTAAAACGCTACTCATCTTTATTAACTTCTTAAACTTAACTTTGAATGTTTTCTGTCTCTGTTAAGAATGATAAGCCACTTTTTAAAAAAACCACTTCATTCCATTTTATGTAATAAAAACCTGTTCTGTGCAGTATCCTGGGATAGGCATTATTGGGAATAAAAACTGAGTCAGACAAGAGAATCTTCCTCCTCAGGAATTCTGCATGCTAATGAATAAAAGCTGTAATTGGCCTATTCAACATTCTTAACATTTGCACGCCTTGTGCTCTGTAGTTGGTTGGACTTTATGTTTAAAAATGTGACTTTGCAACATTCTAATTTAATTTGCATTATGAAGTACTTTGCATAGGCCATTTCCCACTTAGAGCTTTCTAAATAACCAGCCCCATTTTTTTCTTGCTAGCAATATTTCTCAATAATAATGTTTCATGTCCTTTTAATGCTGGAATTTAGTGAAACCTACTGAACTAAACCCATCTTGAAGAAAGTTTTTTTTAAGTATTATCAGACATAACGCCTACACATCATAATATTATACTCAGTAATATTGTGTATAATATCTCTAACTCCCTCGTTCAGTGAGGGTTAGAGAATCACAGGTTGTGGTAGCTTAAGGCAGACGGAGTTTTGGGTGCTGGGCTGATGAGCTCTCTTGTTTATGTGAAAGGCTCAGTATCACTGGTGTCAGATTGAGTGATCTGTTGGAGCCCGAAGCCAACGCTGGTCTCTATTTGGTCTCAGTGAAACTCGTTTAAACTGACCCTTCAACCCCTCTGCAGGGTTGACTCTAGGAAAGTGCAATAGGACAACTGCATCAGGTTCTCTGCTTTAGGGGTCAGCGCCATGATAGAAGCTATGTAGTAGGAGTGTGCCGTTGGCGGAACTGTGGGCCTAAAATTTCACATGTTGAATTCTTAACCCCCAGAACCTAAGCATGTGACCTCATTTGGAATGGGATTGTTGCACGTGTAGCTAGTTAAGGTGTGATCAGCAGGATGGACCCCTAATCCACTATGACTGTTGTACTTATAATAAGGAAAATTGGGGCGCAAAGACTCACACATGCTTGAGCACAGCATGTGAAGGTCGGAGTTACGCTGCCCTAAACCAAGGAACTACCAAAGCAGATGAAGGCCCAGAGCAGCTGCTGCCCTAGTGCCTTCAAAAGGAGGATGGCCCTGTGGACACCTTGAGCTCAGAATCCTAGCATCCAGGACTGTGGGGCGAATTTTTGTTGTTCATCAAAATAAATGACCACACGAAACAGAAGCACACTCAAAGGCACACAGAATGGACTGATGGTTGCCACAGGGGAGTGGGGTTGGGGGACAGGGTGAAAAAGGTAAAGAGATTAAGTACACATTGGTGGTTCCAGAATAGTCACAGGGATGTAAAGTACAGCATGGGGAATACAGCCAATAATGATACTGTGAAAACTGTGTGTGGGATGTGGGCACTTGACGTATCAGGGAATCGCTTTGCAAATTATGTAACTGCCTGGTGACTATGCTATAAACCTGAAACTAACACAAACTAATATTGAATGTCAACTGCAATTGAAAACTAAATTAAAAAAATAAAATATGCATTTAAAAGTAGCACCACGAAAGATTATTTTTACATATGCCACCTGTACAAGCTTACTAACAACCTCAAGGAAAACTCATGTGCATCAAACACATACATGCATACACATACATACATACATACATACATATATACCTTCTTTGGAAGCTGCCCAGTTTGTGGTCCTCTGTTATGGGGGTCCTTGCAAACAAGTACAAGATGGAAGGGGAGTCTGTTCCCTTTTGTTTTATTTTGGGTTTTTTCCTCCTTAGTGATACACACAGGTTAGAGCTCTTCCATAATTTGATTTTTTAAAAATAATTTAAGGAAACAAAGACAAATAGTCAATTCCCTCATGTTGCTTAAGATCTGCTGTGGGAGATGAAACAGACTGACCGGGAGGACCGAGCTGGGACGCCAGCTCTGTCATTTCTGTGCGGCTCAGGACAAGTTACTTGGCTTCTCCAAGTTCCAGTTCCTCTGTAAGATGGAGTCAGTAGGATTACCTGCCAGTGCTATCGCATCATGTGAGATAAAGCGTGTAAACTGATACTGTGCACTCACAAAATGCAGCCATTGCTATCGCAAAATGACTACAATTTAAGGTGGAATGATCAAGACAAGATCAGAGATAGAGCAGGTGCTTCGGGGGTTCAAAGCCTAAGGTCAAGGTGCCAGGACATTCAGGTCTGATGACAACCAGCTTCTTTTCCTTCTCGCTGTGTCCTCATATACCAGGAGTAGGGAGTAGCTTTCCGGGTCTCTTTTATAAGGGCCTAACCCATTCATGAAGGCTCCACCTTTATACTGAATTACCTCCCAAGTTCTCACTTCCACATACTACCTTAATCAGGGGGTAGGTTACAACATATGAATTGGGGGGGAACACAGACATTCAGTCTATAGCACAATCTGAGATGGTCACTGACTGTTTTGCTTCTTCTAGGCTTGAGTAAAGAACTGGGCTAATATGTGGCACCTTGAAGAAATGGGAGTCCCTGAGCAGAAATCAGATACAAATACCCCCGCGCTCCCCGCTGCCCGTAGACAGAGCTCAGCCTCAACCATGAGGGTTCCTTCCTTCGAACTGCAACACACAAGTACCCTTTTCAACAGCAGTTATTCCAGGACATTCCAGTCTGAAGCCAAAAATTATCTCCCCCCAAGAAAGGAAGTTAAAAGACCAGCATGAGTAACAGTAAATCACCACAATTAGAGAAAGAAAAAAAAAAGACCACACAGAAAACACACACAAATAAACTTAGAGGAAAAAAATCTGTTCATTTAGGACAATAATAAAAAAAAAACACTTCATTTAGAAAGTCTGTTTATGAAGGAAATCTTTAGGATAAAGACCGAGGACTAAAGGAGTAGACACACCAAAATTTAATAAAAGATGAAGTCTGTAAACTGGTATCAGATATTCTCTAGTCATAGCACCAGTGGGAGCCCGAGCAACCTTTCAAATTCTTCCAAATAAGGTAGCCCCAGCCAAGGCCAGCACTCAAAGACAGTTTCAGTTTCCTCTTACCTGATTGTCTATTTGGCTTAGAATGAATTGATTGTTTTCAGAACCAAAATACAATTACACATGCTAGATTAGAATTGTAAAGGTTTCTTTCTCTCTCTTTTTTTTGCACTTATAAAATTATCCAAAAATCTTTATTGTTCTATAACCTAATTAGAATATACCAGATAAGAATCAATATTGCACAGAAAGTTGTACAGAATTTTTGACATCAAAAGCTTTACATCTGTACCAGATACATTTTACGCATCTGAAAAAATTTCCTATGTCCACTATTAATATGGAATGCTCGACAATCTTGTTGCTTTTTTCACCATCAGAGCACAATGGGTCCTGCTTGTCATGCTGGGCTTACGTTGAGCAGAAAGCCTGTTCCTAGTGTCGGCTTGTGCTCACGTGTCCTTCCTTGTCCCCCATAGCAGGGAGGCCCCACATATTTTTGGCAGGTGTGGAGTGGCACTTATCCAAAGAACCATAGATGTAAAGATTCGAACCTCTGCCAGAAGTGCAACTCAGGAGAGCTGTATTTTGAAGGATAGAAGGTTTGTAATTGGGGAGTGGGTAGAGAAGAAATGATGGTTCATAAAAAGGTATTTAGCAACTATGGTATTCTTATTCTGAAATTTTTACACACTCAGGCTCTTGAGATCCTGGTAATCATCCTTCTGTGAAAAATGTAGAGATGTAGTTCTGTAATATAAAAATCTTAAACACTGTATAGTTCTTCTTGTACTGTTTTATTTTATTTCCTTATTTTCTTATTCATTTGCTAAATACCTATAATATTTTATCAAATGCACTAAAACTTTGGGTTGAACTTTTTATCTTGTGGAATTTGGGTTTTGCCCTTCAGGAGGGGGTTGGTAATTTTGAAGGTTTCATGTGCCCGGAAGCTGCTGTGCCTGACATCTGTCTGACCAACAACAAAAATAGGGAGGGAGGGAGTTTGGCTGCTGTTGGGGGGAGTAATGTGAGGGAAATGCAGACAACTGTAATTGAACAACAATAAAGTAATTTTTTAAAGGGTAGAAAAAATCTCTACTGACATTAACTACCTCCTCTGTCTTCTCTTAGGGCTTTTACTGGTGAGTCATTGAAGTGGAATGATCCTTCATGGACTGAAACTTGAATCACTGCAAAATGAATCTAGGTCACTATCACTTTCTTTTCTTCGGGTGGCAGGACTAGATGTAAATTTTACTCTATATTAAAGTAACAACTGTGGCATGGTTTGGGGAGGGTAGATTTACTGGAAATGTATTTATACTCTGAAGGTTTCTTTAGATACAAACACACACCAATTTTGAGTCAGACTTTCTAATGTATCAGCTGGAGAACAGGGTAGATAAATCTGAGAAGAAAAGCTGTCTTTGGCTTCATTTGGTGGTCAGGGAGCAAGGGGGAATACATTTTCCCATTGTAACATGGCAACTTGATTTCAGCACTGTTCCTCTGTCGTATGCTCAAAGGGAGAGGCCAAATATCCCACAAGAGAAATTTCCAGAAGGTGCAAAGATGATCCCTAGCCAGCCTATGATCTCTCAGACATACATACAAAAAGTAACTACTTAAAGCTGAGTATTTGGGTTCCAGAAACTTAAACAGTAAATAGTGTACAATTATAGACTTGTAGAAAGAACTAATAATAGAATGCTAACTGGAAGAGTTACTTGGGTGTCAACAAATCCATCTCTTCTGCCCTAGGAGGGTTTGGGGGAGGCAGTGCTGTCTGGGCTGAAGTCAGCTTCCTTGCCCAGTTGTCTAGGGTGGCTTAATCTGCCACCTCAGCCAAGCTGAGGCAGCTGCCTTCATGTACCCCAGCGTGTCACACAATACTGTTCTGTATGAGTGACAACATGGGGAAAGATTGGGAAGCACTGCTGTGAAGTAGGCTGTGGGCTGTAACTGAACTGATGGTTTTAGATGACACATAGGCATAGCATTAAAAACATTGATTTGCTTAGTGAGAAAAAAAATTCCCATTCAATTCCCTTTCAATCCTTCTGACTATAGAAAGAGAAATGATTGATTTGAAGCTATCATAGAGTTGGTGTCCCAGAGCGAAAGCAAGTTGTGTTTACTAGAAAATTCATATTGCAGTGGTCAGATATGAACTCCGGACCCTGCGTGAAGTATGGCCAGGGACTACACCAAGAAAATAAGCTCCTTTATTGTGAACCTTGTATGTTAACATGGGAGTGAGTGAGAGGTGAGAATGACCTCCATTATGAAACTGTACCAGGGCCTGCTACTTCCCAGTCTGCTCTCTGTGCTGGGAGCCTATGCACGGTGGGAGAAACAGAAAGCATGACATCAATAAGGTTTCCAAACCAAAGCATATAATGACGACAAGCTGGGAGAAAGAAGGAGGAGGTGGAGGAAGGAGAGGGAGGGAGAAAGGGTGGCTTTTAGCATATACCGGGGTAGCACCCAGTGTAGGAACTGGCAGCAAGAGAGAAGATAGGAAAGCTGTATCAGGTGGTGGCTACAATTCAAAAAGCAGAGTAGGATCGCCAAAAGAGAACAACGCTCCCAACTTCAAAACTCAGTGTAGAACTACAACAATCAGCACAATATGGTATTAATATAAAAAAAGATATAAACCAATGAAACAGAATTTAGAACTCAGGAACATTCATGGTCAATTGATTTCTGAAAAAGGGGCCAAGGCGATTCCACATGAATTTTCTTTTCAACAAATGGTGCCAGAACAGTTGGATGTCCACATGCAAAAGGATGACTATAGATCCTTACCTCACATCACACACAAAAAGTAACTCCAAGTACATCCTAAAGCAAAATGTAAAAGCATGATAAACTGGACAACTTCAAAATTAAAATCTTTTATTCTTCAAAAGACACCATTAAGAAAATGTAAAGATAAGTTGCAGAAAGGGGAAAAATAGATTGCAAATCATATAGCTGATGGAGCACTAGTGTCTAGAATATATAAAGAATTCTTTCAAATCAATAATAAAAAACAAACAACTGGATGTTAAAAATGGAAAAAAGGCTTGAGGAACATTTCACCAAAGAAGATATGTAAGTTGCTAAGAAGCACATAAAAAGGTGCTTAATATTATTAGTTATTAGGAAAATGCAAATTAAAACCACAATTACATACTGCTTTGTACCCACAAGAGTGACGGTAATCAAAAAGTCAGACAATACCAAGTGCTGACAGTGATGTGAACCATTTGATGTGAACAAACTGGAAACCTCATACATTGCTGATGGGAATTTTAAATAGTGCAGCCACTTTAGAAGAGAATTTGACAGTTTCTTAAAATGTTAGACATAAATGGACCATAGAGTACAGCAATTTCATATCTAAGCATGTACCCAAGAGAAATGAAAACATATGTTCACACAAAAATTTGCACATAAGTGGTTTATAGCATTATTATTCATGATAGCCAAAAAAGTGAAAACCGCCCTGGCTGGTGTAGCTCAGTGGATTGAGCGCGGGTCTGCGAACCAGAGGATCGCGGTTCGATTCCCAGTCAGGGCACATGCCTGGGTTGCAGGCTGGTTCCCTGCAGGCCAACTCCCAGCAGGGGATGCATGAAAGGCAACCATACATTGATGTTTCTCTCCCTCTCTTTCCCCTCTAAAGATAAATAAATAAATAAAATCTTAAAAAGAAAAGAATTTACCTTTAAAAAAAAAAGTGAAAACCATCCAAACTTCCATCAAGAGATAAATAGGTGAATAAAACGTGATCGATCCAAACTACGAAAGACTGTTCTGTGATAAAAAGGAACATATTACTACTTCCTGCTGCAACATAGATGAGCCTCAGAAACCTTATGGTAAATGAGAAAAAAGCCAGTAACGAAAGATCAAATATCGAAGGATTCCATTTCAGTGAACTGTCTAGATGGGCGAGTCTGTAAAGACAGAAGTAGGTTAGTGGTGCTGGAGCGGGAGGCTGGAATGGGGGTATTGGCTGCAGATGGGTATGAGGAATCGATTTGAAGTGATATACTTGCATACGCTCTAAAATTGGATTGTGATGATGGCTGTATGACGCTCATATTTACTAATATTCACTGAACTGTGCACTGAAAATAAGTGAATATTATAAGGAAAATTATACTTCACTAGACTGTTTAAAGAAAAAAATATTCAGCAACCCAGAAACAAATTTTGTGAGTTAAGCAATATAAGTATGTTCCAGTAGAGTGGTGTAATTATGAATGAATTTTATGTTTTTATGTACTTTCCTATAATAAAAAACATTTTTAAATTAGAAGAACAATAAGAATAATTTTAAAAGTTATCTCATGAGATTCAAATATAATATCACTCCACAATGGACCACAGGAGAACTGTGTAAATAAAATCACCTTGATAAAAAAACAGAATAGCCCTTAGACCCGAAGGATTTGGAGTAACCTTATTCAAGTTCATAACACATCCAAATAAAGAAGAATCAATCAACAGAGAACACTGATCAGCAAAGAAAGCAAAGCAAAGGGACCATTGCAGAGGTGATCACTGCGGGGCCTAACCAGTGGCAGGCAGCCAACCTGAAGGCTGGTCACAGAGGAAAAGAAGGCTGGTACCCCCATGGTGGGGTACACACAGCCCCACAGTGAAGGTGGACCACATACTTCAAGCACTACTTCAGGCCACTAGGAATGCTAAGTGTGGGACAACGATTTGACTTGTTTTCCCTGCATGCTTATCATATGACATTTTTCCAAAATTTTTTCCCTCGAACAGTTTCATGTATAGAGAAAGCCCAGTCATACCAATACATTATGAATTAACACATATTCTGGTTTATGTACTTAAGTCTCCTGCAGAATACGCAGCATGAGTCAACTTGTCCAAGTGAATTAACTCTCGTGTCAGCAAGATGGATGCTAAGCACGTGGAAAGCTGAAAGAGACTGTGGGCTTGGCAAATACATCAGCATAAAATGTCACCTGAGAGATCTCTTGGAAGCCAGCCAGTCAGCCCACCTTTCTCAGTGGCAATCCAACTTTGACAAGAGCTTCTTATTCAGACTTCAATATCAAGATATCCAAGATACCAAGACATACTGAAATTACTGTATAGTCAGCGTATTATTTTTTTTTGAGAAACCACTTATGAAAAGAATCTGAATTATTTAAATCTTGCACTTACTGACTTCAGATCCATCCAGTCATACTAGTGATAGTTTGGGCACCAGCTGGTTCAATTCTACCCTCATCACCAAACCAGTGCTGGTTAAACAGGAAGCTTCCCTCCAGTGAGTTTTGGTGGTGGTGGTGGTGATGCTGGAAAGAGTCTGTGGCTCTGTACCAAAGTCCTCTTCCAGGAACAACAAAGCTCATTGTTAGAGCACCAAGCTGTAGTGTCCCTCAATACATAGGCACGTTGCCTGACTGACCTTTTGTCCTGGTTCATAATTTCTACTCTCGGCCCCATGTGGGACTTGGAGGCCAAGCCTCTGTGCCTCATTCCTCTCTGCTTTTTACCTCTTTCCCTACCTACCCTACCCTCTCTCCTGGTCGTACCCTGGTAGTCTCCCTGCCCGGAACTGGTTGGAATGATTTGATTCTGGCACTTCATGCTCTGAACCACCTTTTCCTAGAATAGGAGGAGTTCTCGGCGCAGGTACTGCAATACTGCGATGCAACTCTGATGCTACCCACCCACAGTCAGCATCAGATTCCACACATTTAAGTGAAGTGCCCTAAAAAGACTGCCTTTTTTCAGGTGCTACAAATTCAGGAGCTACTACTATTGCTTCAGGTTCAAGGATTTCCTAGAATAACTTACAAAACTCAAGGAAGTGCTATGCTTATGATTACAGTTTTCTTATCACGGATTCAAATTAGGACCAGCCAAATGAGGAGGCCCAAAAGGGTAAGGTCCAGGAGGGCCCCCAATACAGTTTCTGTGCCCTCTCACCATGGAATCAGGACATGTCGACCACCTAGCCCATCCATGTGTTCACCATCAGTAAGCTTCCCAAAACCGTGTTCCGAGTTTTTATCGGGGTTTCATTGTGTAGGCATGATTGATAGTAACACAGGCCAGGTCACATCTCCAGCCTCTCCCCTTTCTGGACTTGAGAGGCCAGGCTAACTTCACTGTGACTCAGAGGCTCAACTCTCTGATCAACCGGTTGGTCTTTCTGTCATGACCAGGCCCCGCTCTGAATCATCTCTTTAACATAAACTCAGAAGTGGTTCCACAGCCCGCTGGGAATAACAAAGATACCCCTATCCCTGGGGAAATTCCCAGAATTCAGAGTTTCCCCTCAAGGAACTGAGGACAAATACATCAAATTTCTTTATTATACAGCCGGTGAATATNGGACTTGAGAGGCCAGGCTAACTTCACTGTGACTCAGAGGCTCAACTCTCTGATCAACCGGTTGGTCTTTCTGTCGTGACCAGGCCCTGCTCTGAATCATCTCTTTAACATAAACTCAGAAGTGGTTCCACAGCCCGCTGGGAATAACAAAGATACCCCTATCCCTGGGGAAATTCCCAGAATTCAGAGTTTCCCCTCAAGGAACTGAGGACAAATACATCAAATTTCTTTATTATACAGCCAGTGAATATTGCAATCACCTAGGAAGATTTTTTTTTAATGTCCATGCCTGGATCCCACCAAGATGTTCTCATTTAATTGATCGGAGGTAAAACCTGGATACAAGGATTTTAAAATTCTCCTCCAGAGGATGCTAACACACCCTTCAGGCTGTGCTGCTGACCCTGCTTCATCCCTTCAGTTTGCATTTATAGGGACTCCCCACATGTGAGTGTTTCTCCACGCTGACTGGGATTGTGGGTCTGGTTACTGGTGCTCCCAGTGTGCTACTTGACCTGGGCCAGACATCTCAGGATCTAGGTCAGACCCAGGGTTTCATGCAACCTTGAGTGGCTCATTCACATCGTAGTCCATGTGAACAGCACACTAGATGTACACAGTGTACCCAGTACAGGGTGCCTGCGTCTTAATCTAGTCACCACACATCAAGTTCGCATCAAGCAAATTTGCCAAACGACCAAGTAGCAGATTTATCAAGTTTACTAACCTATTGGTTAGCATTACAAGAATAGTTTCACATCTCTGTTAGCTTTAAGTTTCAATTGCTAATTTAAAATGACCTAAAATACATCAGAATCCAGATAACACAATCTTGTAGAATAAGAAAAAAGAGTATACACTGAAAGGCTCCCAAATGAAATACTGAAAATTTGAGAAGTCAAACATTTTGTAAAAGCAAACAGTAAATTTTATATATTCATATAAATTTAAGAGGTAATTCTATCAGTTAGCTTTTGGAATTGGAATCTTGCAAAGTATGTCCTTGGCTTCTGCTGGTGATTACCTTCCATCATGTAAAAACTTGTTTTGGGGAGAATGTATTAAACCATAATATCTTCCACCAATCAAAATTCAACCCAGTAAATATGAAGATATAACTGGCTTGAGTAAGGGATTCGTGAATCCAGCACATTCCATCTGCAAGTAGATGCGTGCTCAGAGGGGCTGTATAAAATGGAAGGTTTTTATAAGAAAAAGAGAGCTTTTAACATGAGAAAAGAAAGGGCTCTTTGAAGGCCAGGACACCCTTTCTTTGGGAGAAGGGTTTTGAGGTTTTGATTGTGTGGATTGCCTCTGCTCTTTCAGGGGATCGGGAGAGGGCCCAAGTGACAGATAACTTTACAGGTGCTTGACCAGAATATTCCAGATGGGTTCATTAAGATTATGTTTATGGTAGAGGTTGAAACTGCAATTTGAGCAGGTATTAACTCTAGGATTGTTATCTTGGGCTTTTAGCATGAGTGATGCCATTTTGGGTCTATGGTTTTCTCTTGAACACCACAAACATTTTCTTGCATAGCATGCAATTGGGAGAGTGTGTTTTGAAAGTGTTTAAAATAGAAATGGCAAGAGTAGAGAGCAGAAAAATATGAACCACTTCTGACCAGCCAAGGTTTTTTTTCCCTAGGGCCTGGGAGGCGCTCTCAAACAATAAACTAAGAAGTTTTTGCAGCAGAAAAAAAATATTTTTAGCAGAACTTGGCAACCAATGTTGGGATAAGAGGTTGTATTTGACATTAAGTCCTTGATGCTGGTATATTTCCTGAATGAAAACAATGAGTATGCATATCATCCTTACGAAGTCAGTTCAGTGGACCATCTCTTGTCCATCCACCTGAGGAAAAAAATTTTCAGGAAAGTTCTCTCTGTGCATCAGACTGGAATAGGAAATGACTTTTAGCAAACTTCTTTTTCTGCCGCTTCAAAGGGAAGGGAATTTGAAATTGTAATTATGATTGCATTTTGTTACTTAAGAAAATTCATAGTGGGATAAAAATGCCTTCTAAAAATAAACCAAATCAACTGAATAAAAACTTCCATAGCCCTAATTTTGAACCTTCACTCTACATCCCAAGTCTCAAGTTTCCAGTTTATTTCTGAGTTTGTTGACGAGCCAACCAACCCTCAGGGTTAATGTAGGACTCACCCAAAATCCTTATAAATATGTAGCTATTGTTGGAAGTCCTTGGAATATAAGCAAAAACTTCCCACTCATTTCACAGTGCTCAATTATCTGGTAACTATTAGAGGATCTGGAAATACAGAGGCAAAGTTTAGGGTTCTGTACAATTGGCTTCCAAAGCGTCATTCGGGTGGGCTAAAGGTGCACATTAGTTTGGCTTTTACACCTCCAGCTTCTTTTCAAGAGAATAAATAATTACAGTGATTTGTCTTTGAAAAGTGCAGCTTGGAGTTGATGTAGAGAAGTCACATAATGGTATCAGCACTTCATCCCCAAGTAAATAAAATGGGGAAATATATTTAGCAAGTGATAACGCAGGGCACTGAGAAACAGAGATAAAAAGAAGGCACTGTCTTCACAGGAATAGAGAATGCCAGGCTTTTGTAAAAAGGAAGTAATTATAGAAAACACAATGGGGGGAAAAAAACAAAGAAAGTCTTCCAAGTTCCAAATTTCCATCCTAATTCCAGGCCCACAAAAGGCAAGTCAATTTCTCAGTCACTTTGCATAGGTTTCTTCCCTTCCAGATTTCAGCCTCCTTCCTTAGGATAAATGCTCGGTTTTGGATACAATAGAGCCCTTGCTCCTATCTTTAATGCCTTTCGAGGCTAATGTGAAGAATGTGCAGGCCAGCCGTGGCCATTAGTGCTTCCTGCCTTTCCCAGATGCCCACAAGAGGGCCTTTGGCAGGACTACAGTGCCCGCCATAAAGAAATTTTACCCTCCAAAAAAGGCAGCTTTCCAGTGTTCTCGTTCTTCTGACACAGTCTGCGTTTGCATACAAATAGTAATTTGCCTCCAAAGACTTGAAAAGTCCAATTAATCAAACAATTGACTTTGCCATTGAACACAAACAAAAAGCAGCCGAATTGGTTTGTGTGCTGGATATAGCCTCAGATGGTCTACACACAGAATCTCAGCCTCTCCTTCTCCCCGGACCTCTCCCCAGGTCCCATCCCTGCCACTCAAACCTGTCTTTGCATTGGCCATCACCAATGGCCTCCTCGTTGCTAGGTCCAAGGAATATCAATTCATAACTTATTTCCTGTTGATCAAGAAAAGGCATTGATGATGCTTAGTTTTTTCCAGAATCTCTGAGCACTCCTTCACAGTCTGCATCAGGGGGTTCTCTCTCTCAGCCCCTTACATAAAGATGGACTTCCTGCAGCACTCTGTTAGAGACTCTTCTCACTCCCCCCTCATTCTCACATGATTGTATTCGGCCCTTCGCTTTGTCTCCTGTCGGTTAGAGACTCCATTTTATGTCTCTAGCCTGCTTCGCTCCTGTGTTTTAATCTCATATGTGTGAGGGTCCTTGGGGAAGCAGAGAGGAGGGAGGCAGTAATGAGACCAGAACTTTCCATTTCTGAAACTCTTTTGCTTCTTTCATGTTTTAAAACAAATAACAAAAACCTTTAAAAAAATATGGAGAGGCTACTGATTGCTTTGCTCGGCACCTCAATGTTAGTTCACTGTAATTTCACATGGAAGCAAAAAAGCATGTGAGTGTCCCCCCCCCCCCGACCCCCTTTGTCGATATTCTGGTGGAGAGATAGAAAATCTGACCATTCTTTTAGACTGTATGTCAGTATTCCAGAGCAGGATTGAGAGGACATGTGGCAAAAACAAAACAAACAAACAAACAAAAAAACCCTAAAGTGTTAGTATGGGGGATGGTCAGTGACTGCTTCCTTGTATTTCTTAGAGTAATACTAACATTTATACTAATGTGTACCAATATCAAGTGGGACTAGCAGTGGCTGCAGATAAAGAAATCATCCCTAAACAACAATTTATTTCAGTCTTCATGGAAGTCTGAAGGTGGGTAGTCCAGAGATGGGATAGTGGCTTTGCTCTACTAATGCTTAAGGACAAAGCTCTTTGTAGCTCACTTCTCTTCCAACCCTAGGCTGTGACCTTCATCCTCATGGTCCAGTGTGATGGTTGAAGCACCAGCCATCAATCCATGTTCCCAGGAGCTGGCAAAGAGCATGCCACATAGTTTTTTAAGGATGTTTTCCTGGAAGCTTTTCAGTAATACTTCTACTTATAAGTCATTGGCCAAACTTAGTCACAGTGCTGCTTGCTGCCGAGACAACAGCTGCACAATGTGGTCTTTATCCCAGGAAGCTTCGTGCCCGGCACACATCGTGTTTGCATTATTACAGACAAAGTAGACTGTTGATGGGGGAGAGGCACAACCAGCAGTCTCAGCAATATTGTTTTCTGAACAATAAAACCTAGGGAAAATATCTAGATTTATTTGGTGACAACAAAAGATAGAGCTACTACTTTCATACAAAAATTTTGTGGAGAAAAAAAGATTTGTATATATAAAATCAGTAAACTCACAGGATTCTTTTCAAGGGTCCTCATGCTTGTTCAGCTTCAGGTACGACAAAGCACGGGTGGTCAGCCTATGCAACACAAAAGCTTAGGGGCCCACAGGCCATTTTCTGGAGCAGTGGTGGGCAGGGGGCTCTTACCCCAGAAGCTCGAGAGTCATGGTGGGTGGACTCGTTTGAGCTCCTGCCAGCCAGGGACTGGTTCCCACAGAAGTGCCTCTGTTGGTCCGTGCAGTTCCTGCCTTGTATTCCAAGGAGGACTCCCACCACTTCTCCTGAGTGTACAGACCCCTCCTTGGGGATCCTTCTCCTCGCTAGTCAACCTCAATCTCCCTTTGTTCAGAATCTTTCCTCATCCTCTGTTCTTAACCCTTCAATGCAACCACAACCTCAAGAATTTGACCTTTGCCCACAAAAATTCTACCAAATCTAGCAGAACAGTGACAATGAACTACTCCCAGTACTTAAGGAGATTTCTGGTTGTTTCCTCTTCTTGTTTTATGTCTAGCAAAGCCAACTTCATGGCTTTTGTGGCATTTCTAAACTGGAGTGAGCCTTAGATAAAAAGTGTTAAAAAAGAGGACAATGAAAATTCGTAACTTTTTCTTGAACTAAAAAGCTGCATAGAAATTTTAAGTATTAACTTAAAATATTGATATTCTGAGAGGTAAAATAATGTTGGATAAACATTTCACATGTACAAATAACTTAATTTCCTTATGGTGTTTTAGAAATGCTTTGCCTTTAATTAGAGATTCAAACCTGCTTTTCTAAGTTAGGTTTCAATCCATACAACTAATGGGCCATCCTGGGCCATCCTGGGAATGGGTTCAATACACTGTGAAGAACGGCTACCTGTGTATACCCAGGGACCTGAGGCAGTGGTAACTCCCGGGCCCTCCCCGGTTAACCTTTGGCTTGCCCTTGGGTACACCTGTGGACCAGAACTTGCATTCTGACAATATGTCATTAAGGTGGTACAGTGTAAAATCAGCAAGAGAAAGTCCTTTCCCTGCCCCCATGTAACTGATGGAGGTGTTGTGAAAGAGTAAGGAAGACGTTAAAGACATACAGGCCCGAGTTCGAATTCCACTACTACCCTTACTAGTCACACTTAGAGCAAGTTACTTAACCCCTGTGATAAGAAAGCAATAAACAGTGGAAGACAGCGTGGACTCATCAATAACATCTTAGATAAAACTGACATAATTTTATTATATATTTTATAAGGTCACTTTACTAGGCACAGAATACATTTTAATTTTGGTGCACTATTAAAAAACATATCTCAAGATATGTTGTGGTCAAAACAAATAAATCCAAACTAGGCAGTCAATAAAAGTAAGTTTGGAGCTGGTTGAACAATGACATACAAAAAGTGTATATTAATGTATCAATTCCACCTGGAAAGAATATCTCTAATAACAGGAAAGTCTCTCCCATGTTACGTTCAAGATTGTATCAATAATTTAAATAAAAATGTATGAAATGTTTGGGTAGATCGAAAGCAAGAAAGAATAAATGCATTTGGATGACAGAATCGAAATCCAAAGTGATCTGAATAACTTTAAAGAATAGCTGAAATAGCAGCTGCTTAAACAGCTATTGCAGGTTCATCAGTTAGATTCATAAGTACTTGGGACTGGACGTGGCCCGGAGTTAGGGGTGGTGCCCGATGGTCAGAACAAGTGGACTGGGCCCTCTTGGGGGGCATGCATGAAGAGGTAGGCAGAAGGGCTGACCAACCTGAAGGGGCTACCATTGGCCAAGTCTGGGAAGAGTCGAACAGCCAAGTTTTAGTTAGTGATCACGTGGGCTACAGCCAATTGAATAAAATATGAACCCACAAGCCCATATTGATATAAGGAAGTAAATGGGTTAATACGTGAGGGAGAAGATAAAAGTCCCTCTTATAGGAGAGTGCCAACATAGACACAGAACAATGGTGCTCCTAGGTACATATCAGTTGGTGGAAGTACAAAGCACTTAGTAACTAACAGTGGAGAAACCTAGCCAGTATCACCTTATCTAAGTTATAAAAGTCAACATCACCAAAATAGGAAAAATTGATACGATATGCCTCTTGATATCATGCACCATGAAGAACATGGCATTGCATTTGTGGTATCCCTGTCAAAATTTAATAGCCTGGATCTAATAATGAGGAAATACAAGACAAATGTAAATTGAGGGGCATTCTATCAAAATAACTGTTCTGTACCTTCGAAAGGGTCAAAGTCACAAAGGTGAAGAAAAGACCAAGAGACTATTGAAGAGCCTAGACAGGAGACATGGACCCAAAAGGAAAAGGTATGTATAAGGACACTACTGAAGACAGGGGATTAGATGGTGATATTATATTAATATCCATGTCCTAATTTTGATGATTATACTGTAGTAATGTAGGAAAGTATCCAGGTGCTCTAGGGAACATGTGGGAGTAATGGGGCATCATATTTATAACTTACTCTCCAATGATTTAGAAAATTAGAGACACAGTGGGTAAAGAGAGATTAAACAAATGTAGTCAATCTTAATAACCTAGGGATCTGAGTAAAGGATGTACTATTTCTCCACCTTTCAGAAAGTGTTCAGTTATTTCAAATAAAAGTTTTTAAGAACCAGTGACATAAGTTCAAGTGAGACACATGAAGCAGCAGAGTGTTAAAGGAGAAATAGATTCCGGGGCCCATCCCTGGCCTAGTTAGCGGTGGCAAGGAGGCTGGGGTGATGTGATTCTCTGCACTTGGCCTCGGCAGGATTTGGGAAGCAGCTGTTCCAGGAAAGGGCATGAGCAGGCAAGCTGTGCCTATCTCTGCAAAGGAACAAATGAGTCAGCGTGGGGATGAAAAGCCTGCTTGATGAGTGAGGAGGTGAAGACTTCTGGTCCTGTATGATCTCTCGATCTGTAAGTGCTAGAGCACAAATGGAGATTTGGAGCCCGGCGAGTCATCAGGACTACAACATCTACGAAGGTATGCGGGGGGGGGGGGGGGGGGGGAGGGGGGGACTGGTGTGTGGGACCAGCGACTCCAATACCTCTAGTGCCTTAGTGCGTGTGATGTTCGTTTTCCCACATGCGAACTAAGTGGATGAAATTCTGAATAAAGCAAAGTACAATTTTCCCTTGATTTACATGGTAGTTCTGCTCTTGGAAAATGCACTGCACATTGAAAGCCAGAGAAAACAGTTGGTGTTTAGTATGAAACATGAAGTTAGGTTGTGGGTTCAGAGAAACAGGCTTTTAACCTACAGGAGTGTCCTGTCGAACATTCCTAAATCTTGCAGGATGAAGGATAACTCTCTATCGTGTGAGGCTCTCATGTACTGCAGCCTGCCCAGCACACCCTCCCTAATGGCAGTAGACCCCGCATGTGATTACAACAAGCCAAAAGTGCCCCACATTCACCCAGAAGGTCCCCAGGTCTCATGCCATTACAACGAAGAGCCACAGTTTACTTCTGCTGGGAGAGGCCAATGGGTTATTTCTGCCTTATCGGAGGTGGTGTCTAAGTTCCTTCAACTCTAACACGCAACAAGCCCATGATTAAATCTCAAGGCTGTTACCTGTTCCCTTCTGAAATATTACAGTTTTTTCTCCATTGATATTCAAGAAGATACTCAACTTTATTCCAATACTTAAAGGCCATGTTAGCCAAGACACTTGTAGCTTCAAATCACAAGAAGCCAATACAAATGTGTGTCCATTCACACACAGTAGAGGAACTTACTGTCTTAACTGGGAAACCCCAGTGTGGCACTGAATCCAAAACAACTGAATCCAAGAATTCAAGTCAGGTTTTGAAGACCCCCTCCCAGTCCCTTCCTTCTTTCCTTCCTACCTTATTCCTCTCTCTTTCTTCTCTTCTCCCTCCCTCCCTTCCTTCCATTCCCTCTCCCTCCCTCTTTCCCTCTCTCTCTCTGTGGGATGAATTCAGGCTCTCTCCTGGTGATAGGCAGATAGATGGCTATTGACCACCTGCCATTCACATCCTACCCATTCTGTGAAAGGTCTCTGCCTCTCCTCTCCTCTCCAAACTGTGCCCTGCAGTTGTAGGAAGAACCTACAGCTGTGAAAAAGTTACTGTCATGACTGGTTGTTTAATGCCAGTATTCCCCAACAACGTGTGAGATCTATGAAGATGGGACCTTGTCTTTCCCACACATTGCTATACCAGCATAGCCCTGCCCATTTCAGTCACTTAAAAAAAAAGCTCACTGCAAGAATACATTGCTCAGTTGGAAGTAAATGTTGCCCAGCTTTCTGAACTGGTATTTCTCTACAAGACTTTCTTAGACATTTTGAAAACATGGGACAAAGGCAGCAGGAGCTGTGTATTCTATAAGCAGACATTAGGCTGACTTATGGCACTGTGATGTGGAAACAGAACAGAAAAATCCGGTGGGAAGATCCTCTCACTCCAGAGCCACCCAGGCTATTCTTCACCTGGAATCAGGCAAATTCATGCCCCTCTCACCTTAGTCTGAGGACCATTCTTAGGAGACTCAAGTCAGCATTAAAGAAACGGACTGATTCAATTAGTGTATTTCTGAAATCATTTCAATTCATTAGGCCACGTTAACATTTCATTGTGGTTCCGTGTACACTTTTCATATTGTCCTTTGTAATGCCCTAATAGAACTAGGCATTACACTGAACCACAATTAAAGAGCTCTCCTGCATAACAGACTTCAATGCCAGTCTCTAGGCTATGAACCACTCTGCCACACTTAAAAGCATTATAAACTATTTGCACATCTTCCAAGTGACAGGGGTTTCTCGTTTCTCTTATGCGGAATTAAAAAAAAAACCTTACGTCTGATTGTACCTAAAATTGAAGCTGAATTGGGTGGGTCAGAATTGCTAGTGTTTAAAAAATGTGAACAACATCCTTAATATAGTTACTGGTGACTAACCCAGTGGGTGTGGCATTTAAGGGAAAACAGTGAGTTCACTTATCATGACTTTGAAAAGCTAGACTTTAGAACTCTGTGCCGTTTTCTAACACAAAAATTATTCAAGGAGTTTCCCAGAATTTTGTTTAAGAGATATTTTTATAATGGCAAATTAGGCATTTAAAGACTTGAGTGGAAAAAAAGTTTGATGAACAAATCAGAAGAAGGCAATCTATGCCTCTCTCCCAAATGCCATGTCTGTAAAAGATTGTACCTTTTGCCAACTCTCCCACTTTACTGCGATGACTATGGTCAGTATAATGGACACCCAACAGCAGAATAAAGGCCCTATTTGCTTCAGGTTTATTGCAACACTGGACGCATAGTTATAACCCATACATACACTTTGTAAGAATCGCTGAAGTATAACAAATAGATTAACCCATTGATCGAGAGGTGCCTAATCATACCAGGCACTTTGTAAGCACTTCATCAACATCACACTTAATTCTCACAGCAAATTGTTTGAGAGGCATTTTTATTACGCCCACTTAACAGTTGAAAACACAAAGACCTGGAGAAGCTAAATATCCAGTCTGAAGTCACACAGCTGATGAGGGTGGAGACAGGATTAAAACTTGGGCTGGCTGACTCTTAGTCGCAGCTCCATCCTGCCTCTTAGGGCCTGTGCTGTGCATTTCACTGTTCACAAAGGAGATGGTAGGACTGAGACGAATATGCAACTCTCTTCTTAACGACCCTTCTGCTCAATACAATTAAAAAGTTACCCTATTCAGTGACCGCTAGCCTCACCACTATAGCAATGAGTCAAATGGCTGAAAATACATCCTAAACCCACAGATAAATTTGAGACATGAACGTATAACCTACCCAGATAGAAATGACCCCCAAACTACTTACATGTTTGCTTCTTTGGGCTTCTGAATCTTGATTCTCCTAGTTAGATAAGGTCCAGCCTACTTAGGAAAAAGATGGAGGAGAAGAAAAAGAAGTGTGAGAATGCCTACATTAACTGCATTTTCTTATTTACCACACTCTTGCTGCTCTGGCATTGGGGTCCTTGCCAACTGAGGAAGGACCGCCCGCCCCAGGGCTCGCTAATTTCTAGAGATACCAGACAGCTCAGGTCCAGTTTCCATTGTACTCCATTAAGGACCCAGGACAATTACTCTTTGCTTCAGGCACTCTGTGGAGTAGGTCAGAGGCATCCAAATCTCCTAGATGAAAATGAAACCAGGTGGTTCCCAATGAACCAGGTGGTACGCAGTAGCCCTCCATCCAGCACTAGAGGAGATGTGAGGAACCTGGAATCATGCTCCTTGACTCTTACATGGTATTTATGTAACTGAACAGACTCATTAAAACTTGGGGCATTACCGCTTATCTCATTTGAACAATTAGCAAATGCGTGACAGGCATTCAAGTTGTTCATTCATTAGCTGCAGTTGTATCTAAAAGCAAAATGCAAAACAAAGGGAATAATTAAGATTTCCAAATTCTATCTAAAGACAAAACAAAGCTTCCAGGTCAGGGTTTCTCAAATTGTACATGACTTCTGTGTTTTAAAGCTGAGAGCTAATCCAAAATCTCTATTCTTCTTCAACTTCATAGTCAGCTTGGGATTTTTAAAAAATATATTATACTGAAATAAACAAAGATAATGGATATGATCACTTGAAGGTTCATACAGTTAAAATAACAGCTTGTGCAATCCTATCAGTGATTTGGGATTCTTTTCTTTCTTTTTTTTTTCTTAATATATTTTATTGATTATACCATTACAGTTGTTCTATTCCCCCCTTCAATCCCCTCCACCCGCACACTCCCCCCCCCACCATTCTCCCCCCCTTAGTTTATAACCACGTGTCTCAAGTTCTTTGGATTCTATATTTCCCCCACTATTCTCGCCCTCCCCCCTATCTATTTTCTGCCTACCATCTATGCTATTCTCTGTGCCTTCTCCCCTCTTCTCCCCCTCCTACCCCCCTGTTTCTAACCCTCCATGTGTTCTTCATTTCTATGGTTCCACTCCTGATCTAGCTGTCTTCTTGGTTTGCTTTTGTTTTAGGTGTGGTTGTTAATAGATGTGTGTTTGCTGTCCTTTCACTGTTCATCTTTTTCATCTTCTTTTTCTTATATAAGTCCCTTTAGCATTTCATATAATAAGGGCTTGGTGATGATGAACTCCTTGAACTTGACCTTATCTGAGAAGCACTTTATCTGTCCTTCCATTCTAAATGAAAGTTTTGCTGGATAAAGCAATCTTGGCTGTAGGTCTTTGGATTTCATGACTTGGAATACTTCTTTCCAGCCCCTTCTTGCCTGTAAGGTCTCTTTTGAGAAATCCGCTGACAGTCTGATGGGTACTCCTTTGTAGGTGACTGTCCCCTTATCCCTTGCTGCTTCTAGGATTCTCTCCTTCATTTTGGTCTTGGCTAATGTAATTATGATGTGCCTTGGTGTGTTCCTTCTTGGGTCCAACTTCTTTGGGACTCTCTGAGCTTCCTGGATTTCCTGGAAGTCTATTTCCTTTGCCAGACTGGGGAAGTTCTCCTTTATTATTTGTTCAAATACGTTTTCCACTCGTGGCTGTTTCTTTCCCCCTTCTGGTACCCCTATAATCCGGATGTTGGAACGTTTAAAGATGTCCTGGAGGTTCCTAAGCCTCTCCTCATTTTTTTGAATTCTCATTTCTTCATTCCTTTCTGGTGGGATGTTTTGTTCTTCCTTCTGGTCCATTCCATTGATTTGAGTCCCAGTTTCCTTTCCATCACTATTGGTTTCCTGTGCATCTCCCTTCATTTCAATTAGTTTAGCCTTCATATGTTCCTCTAATTTGTGACTTTGTTCCTCTAATTTGTGACTATAATCTACCAGTTCTGTGAGCATCCTGATAAATAGTGTCCTGAATTGTGCTTCTGAGAGGCTGGCAATTTCTCGGTCGCTTAGAGTTATTGGCTCTGGGACTTTGAGTTCTTCTTGCGCCATCTTTTGGGCTGTTCGTGCCTGTTCCGTAGCAGGACCGGAGCCCCAAAGTGGTCACTAGAGCAGGGCAACTAAGTCGCTGGGTTGTGACGTTGTATGTGGGGGCGGGGTCAAAGAGGGACAATGGCTCTCACTGGTATTGCAGGGCAACTAAGTCGCTGGGTTGTGACGCTGTATGTGGGGGCGGGGTCAAAGAGGGACTCTGGTGTCCCATCTGCCGCCTGCCGCCATGGCCCTCACCAGTGCCGCAGTTGCTGCCGTCAGTCACTGGGCCCACGAGTTTCGTCCCACTGCACGCGAGTGTGCCACCGCCGTCAGCCCTCGCCCCCTGGGGCCTGCGTGGTCTGTCTCACTGTGCGCGAATATGCGCCCGCTGTCTGCCCCGCACCCCAACTGGTTCCCGTCTGCCTGCGTGCCTGGGTCGGGGGCCCTGTCCTGCCCGACCCTGCTTGCTGCTGGCTCCGCCCCTCTTACCGTCCCCATTGAACGGTTAGATGTAGTCGGACTTCCGTATAATTCAATTTTCTGTTGTTTGGTTGTATCTTTGTTTCTCCAAACCTTTGTTGTATTCAAACTTGGTTGTGGGAGAAGGCACAGTGTTTCCACCTATGCCTCCATCTTGGCGGAAGTCCTGGGATTCTTTTCAATGGAATATTTATTGTTAATGTTGAAAAAGAAAAAAGAAAGTCAATTTACTGGCTGGATTTAACATAACCTTAATGTGGTCTTAAACACGGTAACTGTGAAATAACACTTTATCTGGATTTTTATAGTCAGAATATAGCACAGAATTTAACAAACAAATTTTCCTAAAACCAACCAGTAGATGTCACTGTTGAAATATACTGGCAATATTTTTCCTGCAGTTTTAAGAAGTCCAACAGAAAATTATCAAATAAGTTTGAATAACTTAGACCTAGTCCAAACCCACAGTAAGAATGCTTACAAATCCTCCTAATGTATAATTCAGAATAGTCACTTAATTGCTTATTAAAATAATCATTACAAAATCATTCTAATATTAGTGGTGCTATACTTGCAAGTGATTCAAATTTAAATGCAAAATATTTCAAGAATTTAAAAAATATAGTCTAATAAGTCTTCTTTTCAAGGAAAAGGATTCTATTGTTTGTTTTTTAAATATATTTTATTGATTATGCTATTACAGTTGTTCCATTTCCACCCCCCCCTTATTCCCCTGCACCCTGCAACCCCCTCCCACCAGCATTCCCTCCCTTTAGTTCATATCCATGAGTTGTACATGTAAGTTCTTTGGCTTCTACATTTCCTATACTATTCTTAATGTCCCCTGTCTATTTTGTAGACCATTTATGCTTCTTATTCCCTGTAACTCCCCGCCCCACAGTATTCTCCCCGGCCCCTCCCTGCAGATAACTCTCTGTGTGATCTCCATTTCTGTGATTCTGTTCCTGTCCTAGTTGTTTGCTTAGTTTTAGTTTTTGTTTTTCTAGGTTTGGTTGTTGATAGTTTTTTGTAATTTTACTGCTCATATTTTTGTCTTCTTTTTGTCTTCTTTTTCTTAGATAAACCCCTTTAACACTTCATATAAGGGCTCAGTGATGATGAACTCCTTGAACTTGACCTTATCTGAGAAGCACTTTGTCTGCCCTTCCATTCTAAATGGAATTTAGTTGTTTAGTTGTTTTTTAGTTGTTTTTAGTTGTTTTTTCTGGAGCTCTGGTCCATTCTTTCATTTGGACCATTTTTTTATGTGTATATCTCAGTGTGCCTGTTACACACTGAGGGACAGAGCCTTAAGTGTTCACCTGGGCGGGGTAACTACTTTACTGGGTTGTGACACTGTATATGGGGCAGGGGTCCAAGAGGGAACAATGGCACTTGCTCTACTCTCTGCCAGTTTTCAGTCATTTCCCCCACTTCCCACAAGCAAACTGGGCCTTTCTGGTGCTGATTCCCATGTAGGTGGGCTTGTGTATGGTCTAGGACCCTGTGGGTCCCTCTAATGAACTTTCCTGTGAGACTGGGAGTATTTCCCACCACGGCACCACCCACAGCTATTTACAGTCAGAGGTTTTGAGGCTTTATTTCCCTGCACTGGAGGGAGCTCTGGGTTGTGTGGCCTGTCTTGCTCCAGTTGTTCCTCCCAGTTTATCCACATGCAGATGTGGGACCAGACACTGCACCAGACACCACCTTACTCTCCCCACTCCCCATTCTCCAGCCACTGCCTTGCCTCACTCTCTGCCCCTCCTCCCACTCTGGATGAGTGTTTCTTCTTTAACTCCTTGGTTGTCAGACTTCCGTACAGTTCAATTTTGTCAGTTCTGGTTGTTTTTTGTTTTTAAATTGGTTATTGCCCTTCTTTTGGTTGTGCGAGGAGGCACAGTGTGTCTGCCTACACCTCCATCTTGGCCAGAAGTCAAGATTCTATTTTTAACATATCAGTTTTAAGAACTAATGCCCTCTAGCTTTATATTTGTCATTTTAAGTGCAAAAAATACTACTTTTAAAATTTTCTAAGGAAAATGATGTCTAATTATACCCACCACCTAGGTATAATTAGTGTGGGTGCATGCTCTGATCTGTGAAAGGAGACTATGAATGTAAAAATGTTTCGACAACTGCAAATTGGTCTACAGAAGAAAGGTAAGATTTCTTTCTACACGCACAATTTGGTTCTCTTTCCCACAAAGAAATGGCTCCAAAAAAGGGAAGGGAACTGAGTTATGAAACACCTACTTTTGAGAGAAGAGTATTACACCCTTGCATCATTCTATGGAGGTAAATATTATTTTGCTACTTGCAAATGACTGGTAACCTGGGAAAATTGGTAAGTCTGACCCCACAGTTCTTTCAGTTCTTTCTATTGAATCACCTTTGAGTTAAATGATTTAAACTTTTATAAACTGAATAATAACTTACATATTGCTACATTAGATTCATTTACAGAATCCTGTTAATCAGAAGAAACTGATGTTAACACATTTTTGTAGAGAAGGATACAATAAAGCTCTCATTTGAATTAGCTTGTTAAGATTGTAGGTAAGTAGGCCCTAAAAGTATAAGCCAAATGCAAGTTCCAATCCACTTTTGAACTGTGATGCATACTCTCTTGGCCTTCAAGTTCCCAGAACTTGTGTGCATATAATTAATTTTGGTGAGAAGGGGAGAAGGGGGAGATGGAAGAGGAGAAAAGAGAAGGGAGAAGGAAGAGGGAGGAGGAGGGTGGAGGGAGGAAGCACAAGAAGGAGGGAGGAGGAGGAAGGGGGGAAGGGGAGGAAGGGGGAGGGGAAGGAGAGGAGGGGGAGGAGGGGGAAGGGGAGGAGGGAGGAAGAAGAAGGAAAAGAAGAAGGAAGAGAAGAGGAAGAAGAGAAAAGAAAGAAACGGGCTGTGCGGCGACATCTCAAGCACCCTTCCCTCCCAGGCGAAGACACCAGCCCTACAGCAAAAGAGCACAGTCCGGATGCAAGGGTCGCCGAGTCCCGGTCCTGCCCAGGCCAGAGAGCACCCTGGACCCAGTGAGACCCCTGTCGGGAACCAGGGGGGCCCCCTCCGCCTAATGCCCAGCCCGCTCGCTTCGTGGTGTAAGGCCCGGAGGGAGCTGAGCCGCACATTGTGAGGGTTCCNGAAGCACAAGAAGGAGGGAGGAGGAGGAAGGGGGGAGGGGAAGGAGAGGGGGGGAGGAGGGGGAAGGGGAGGAGGGAGGAAGAAGAAGGAAAAGAAGAAGGAAGAGAAGAGGAAGAAGAGAAAGGAAAGAAACGGGCTGTGCGGCGACATCTCAAGCACCCTTCCCTCCCAGGCGAAGACACCAGCCCTACAGCAAAAGCACAGTCCGGATGCAAGGGTCGCCGAGTCCCGGTCCTGCCCAGGCCAGAGAGCACCCTGGACCCAGTGAGACCCCTGTCGGGAACCAGGGGGGCCCCCTCCGCCTCATGCCCAGCCCGCTCGCTTCGTGGTGTAAGGCCCGGAGGGAGCTGAGCCGCACATTGTGAGGGTTCCACCTCTCCCAGCCAGAATTCCGAGTTCCTGAGTCCAAAGGATGGTGTCCCGTGTGAAATTGAGATTTAAAAAAATAAAGTTCTTGAAAAAGAAAGTCAAACGCAACTACCAGGAGTGGGGTTCGAACCCACGCGGACATATGTCCATTGGATCTTAAGTCCAACGCCTTAACCACTCGGCCATCCTGGTGCAGACGAATGGTGTCGCTTTCGCTCTTCCTACAAGCTTTATTCCACCGTCCTCCTCACTCCCTCCCGCAGGAATGTCTCGCCGCCACCTTTCCAGCTCTCCTAGCCCGAGTTGGGCCGGCCTTCCGCTACAGCTAGGTTTGCCGCCGCCGACGCTGCCGCCGCAGCTCGCTGTCGCCCGCGGCCGCCGGAGCGGGGAAGGCAACCGCCGCGGCGAAGGCGCGCTCCCGGGAGTGGCGGCACCCGGCGCCTCGTTCGGGGCCCAACCGGTTTTGCTTCCGGTTTTGGGGTGCGTGGGCGCGGGAAACAAACACTCGGGTGAACTTCTGCATTCCCGGGAACTCGTTCTGGGGGTGCCCGGGCCGGGGGTGCGGGGGTCAAGGCCCGAGCGAGGTGTTTGGTTTGTTTTACTGGAAATAGTGTAAACTTAAAGAAGAGAGTTGCCTGGGCACCAGGAGAGTTCTTGGACCCCTGCCAGTAGGGTAGGTCACTTTTCTTCGAGTGCGCCCCGAGGAAGGCGGGAAGAAAGCTTTTGTGAAAATTTGCGCCAAGCCAAATGCAGGGTGGTGTGGACCGACTCGTCCCCTGCGGCCGCAGCCGCCACGCACACCGCACAGCCTCACCGGCCCTGCGGTGGCCTCCTCGCCCTTCCCACAACCCAGCCCTGCACAGCTGTTTGTGTTCTCTGAACTGTCGTTCGGTGCGCGCCTTCCTTACGGTGCACAGGAGTTTCAGTTGGCTCTGGCGACTCCTGCAGGATTTCCACTCCATTTCCCACCACCAGAGCCTCCAGTCTACCAAAGGATTCTGTGTTCCGGAGCATCAGGGAGCCTAGAGACTGAGCCAGGATCTGGCAGCCACGCCCTTGCCCGGACGACGCACTCTCTGTCTTTGACCGAGAACTTGTGTCATCCTGGACACTGCACACATTCACCTCACTCTGCTGGGGCCTCACCAACTGGCTCCTCGCCCACTGGGTCACACTGTAAGAAAGCCTTTGGCCTGCCACCTCCTAGAAGTCCAGTGATCCCTACGAATCTTGCCAGGACCTGTGGAGGCGGTCACACAGACTGCTGCCCTAGTTCTCCCACCAAGAACGTTGACTGCCCCCCAGGATAATAACTGGTGAAATTGCCCCGACTCACTTTGCCACATAACATTTTGAGGCATCAGTGGCTTGTATCGGTGTCTTATCCTCAGCAGTAATCTCTCCTACTGAGTGTCTGCTGCCCTGGCACTGAAGAGCACACAAAGAAAGTAGAGCAGTTCCTTTGTTCCTGCCACACCCTGGTGAGAGCAAAACAGGAACTTGGGCTCTGCTGAGACCTAGAAGCATCCAAGGGGTGACAACACAAGGATCCCATTCACCACTCAGTATCTTACTGGACTACATTGTCACAGGCCTCAGATTTCATAGAGTTTGACTTTCAAGGTACTTATAATGGTAATAATAAGAATATATGTTGAGTACTCACAATGTAACAATCATTGCTCTAAGCTCTTTACATACATTATCTAATTTAATGTTCTTAACAACCCTGTGAAGTATGAGTTCATATCTCCATTTTTAGGTTTAGGCAACAGAAGCCCAGTTACAAGCTCACTCAAATACAAGAAGCAGCCTCCTAGATGTGTGTTCCCCCACCTGGGAGCATTACCACCAATCCACCTGTTGAATTCTCCATGATCCTCTGGAAACTGGCAATACAATATTTGAATAATATTCTTATTTAACCTCCAACAAGGTATATGACAGTTCTGAACAACACAACCACTTCATAGGGCACCTCTTCATAGTGACTCTGCAGGAGTCTCAGGACTATATTAAGCTTCTCTGGCTGCTGTTAAGAATGGGCCCGTAGTACAAGTTAGTCTAATCAGTGTTAGAGGTGATTCCGAACCAGTGGAGAAGAGATGATGCCAATCCGCTGTGTGGCAGATTGTATTTTCCCAAAGAGGAGACCATAACAGTAACTCTCATCCCTACTGCTCTTCTTCCACTGTGACTCTGATCCCTCTACCATCAATAGATGTGGGGTGGGAGTGGGGGTCTGTGTTCCCCCTCACTGATATCACAAGGATTGTCTCTGTGGCCAAATAATGCTATGTGACTTCCAAGTCTAGGTCATAAAAGGTGCTATACTTTGCCTTGTTTTTCTTGGGGTGCTTGATCTGGGAACCTAGCCACCATACTGTGAGGAAGCCCAAGTAGCTATATGTACTTGTTCAAGCTGGCAACTCCAGCTGACAGTCAGTCCCAACTGCTACAGGTACAAGAGAATGAGCCTTCAACTGATTCTGGTCCGTAGACATCAAGGGACACCTCCAGCCAATAAGTCTTTCCAGCTAAGTGCCCAGATATCATGGAATAGGAACAGGCTGTCCCTACTGTATATTTTTCTAATTCCTAACTCACAGAATCTATAGGCAGGATAACATGTTATTGTTTTGTACTGCTAAGTGTTGTTGTTGTTTTTTAATGAATCAGTAAATGAAATTTCTGAGACTGACAAACTGAAATACTATAATGGAGCCCTAGGAGTACTACACAGAGGCTGCCTACCTGAGAATAAAGCCAACATGGGGAAAGCAGAGTCCTATGGTAAAGAGCCCAAGATATGGTTCCATCAGTGACTGGAGTCTTTTCCTCCATTTTTCCTGGATTCTGAGTCAAGCTACTGTTTTCCAAATTCACATCTTACATGGGACTGTCTAACTGAAAGGATACAAGTTCTAGATCCTAGCTGCAAGGGAGGCTAGGAGGCAAGCCTCAAAATGGAGGAAATTTGCACAACATAGAAATCAAAAGATGCTGGCAACTGCAAGACATGACAAATATCCATTCAAGTGTTGGAACAAACTGTGAAAAGCGCTGCACAATGACATTTGTTATAACTGACAATATTAGAGAGAAAATGACAATATTAAGATAGATTTTGTAACACGGAAATAGCTTCATGTTCAGGTATCACATTTAACATACTTCCTACAGGAAATGTATCACTCTATCCTTCACTCTGTATGTGTTTATTTAAGCCATGATATTCTTTCTGCATTTTGTAGTGATTTAAAAAACATATCCATAAATGCTTTGATACTCCTCCCTTTAAAAGATGGAGCCTAATTCCCTTCCCCTTCCATGTGGGTCGGACCTAGTGATTCATTTCTAATGAATAATATAAAACAGAAGAGATGGTATGCAGCCTTGGAGTCTAGGTCATCAAAGGCATTGCTGCTATCATCTGGGTTGCTCTCTCTCTCTTGGATCATGCCCTCTGGAGGAAACCAGCTGTCGTGTCGTGAGCAGCTATTTGACAAGCCTTTGTGGTGAAGAACAGCTTGCAAGGAGCTGCAGTCTCACATGAGTGAGCTTGGGAACAGACCCTCCAGCCCAGTCAAGCCTGCACATGAGTGTAGCCCTGGCCAACACCTTGAACACCTGGATTGCAACCTCACAAGAGACCCTGAACTAGACCAACCACCACACCCTGATTTCCTGACCTAGGAACCATGTGAGATAGTAAATATTTATTGTTTTAAGATGCCAAGTTTTGAGTTACTTTTATGCAGCTGGCCAAATTTAGTTTCTCTAGCTCTGATGATATATTCACAGGCATATATTTTGTTTCCACACATATGTATTAAAAAAATAATCTTGCTGACCCCTTTGTTAACTTGTCTTCTTCCATTTGCCTTCAAACTCCTGAATGGATTGCCCATAGTTTCCCAATACACTCACTTTCCATTTTTCCCAGAACTTCTGACATGGGGCTTCTACACTTACCCTTCCTCTTTTTTATCTTTTCGTAATAAAAATGTCTTTACTAAAACAGGTTTAAGTTTAAAACTTGTATAAAATTCAAACTATATAGACAGGGGTAAAGTAGAGTGAGAAACCCCATCAATGTGGACCCCGTGTCCCTTGGAGATGCTAAGCCACTTCCTATCTCTCTCCTGCCTTTTCCTCTGCCTGACCCTCCACCAAAGTGCAGCATAAATCCTACTTTTCCACCACACATCTCATTGTAAAGTAAAATGGGTAACTATAAGTTACCCCTACCGGCAGATAGGAATATGAGTGTACAGACTCAGGGAGTTCCAAATAAGGCATTAGAAGCGTCCTTGTCACTCTGCATGTTCTCATTTATTAGAATGAAAGTTAAGGCCTGGGATGTTATTTTTTGATACTGTTAAAAGTATTCTTGCTGGCAGAATTTTCTGTTGCAATACCTACACTATTTAATTTTTGTGTGAAATGTCATTAACTATAGAACACATATATCCTCTCTAGTAAGCAGAAAAGAAATGAATCTTTTTGTTCTTAATTAAGGGTTGCCATTATGATGGCACCAATCTTTCTGAACTATAGATACACCAAGGGGCAGCAGGACATCGAAATGTAAAGGTACAGGCATGCTTCCTTTCTTATGCTTCGTCCACTGCACTACACGGGGTGTTGTGTTTTTTGTTTGTTTGTTTTTTGTTTTTTTGCAAATTGAGGGCAAGACTCTCCACCAGCGAAAAGATTAGGTCTCACTCTACTGTCGTGGCCTAGAACAGAAACCGCACATTCTCACTATCTCAGAGGTATGCCTGTATTGTTTAGATTGTAGAGTCAATAGACCTCGTTCAAACTCTAATTTTTTTCTAGCTATGTAGGCAATGTGCTCCTCAAGTCTGAGTTCCCTCATCCCTTAAGTGGCAATAATAATACCTACTCCAGAGAAACGTGAGAAGTAAAACGGTATATAAAATACCTAGCAGGGTACCCGGCTCAAGCTAAGTCCTGGTGGTAGTCAGTATTTGCTCATTTTCTAACAGCCACTCTTAATTTGACTTCAGAAAAAGTAGCTTCCTCCCCTTTACCCAGAGGATTAATCATTATTGGTCTAAACCAATAATGTTCATGTCATCTTCCTTGCAGCTGTTCAAGGCTGGGCAGGTTCACCCTGGATTCGGGCAGATGGAAGAAAAGTCACGGAGTCGTGGGGATGTCTGACATGCCTTTATTCACGGGTGGGGTGACCCACACACTCTGCAAGCTTCATGTCACACTGTGGGAAGCTCCAACTCCCTTACATACTAAATGCACACAAAGCCGGCAAGGTGCCAATACTGACCTTCAGTTATATAACAGAGCTTCATTCTACGCATGTGGGCCCATACTCAAGGCCACATGGACACTGCCAAACCACAGTCACTGGGACATCCCGGGTGAGGGAGCCTGGCTCACTCCATTTTCCCTATATCATCTATTGTGCCAATGATTGGTTTAAGGTGGAGAGAAGGAGAACAGGGGGTGGGGCGTGACCCAATTCTGGCCAATGAAAGATAAGGGAAGGTTGACAGAGGGTTCTGGGAATGCTTTTCTTTGTGAATTAAAAAAAAAAAAAAAAAAAAAAAACAGGGCCTCAGGAGCTTGTGCCATCGCTTCCCTCTTTCTTCTTGTGTTCAATGAGATGTTGTGAAATGTAATTGTCAGAGCACTTAGCCATCCTGTGACCATGAGGGAACAAGCCTATGGAGAAGGAACTCATCCCCAAAGATGCCAAACAGTAAACCAGAAGGAGACTCTGCCCTTAGTCACCTCCATGAAGACCTTAGTGAGGCTCAGCTGACCAGAAGCCACCTACCTCCAATGTGCTTGTTTTATNAAGGTGGAGAGAAGGAGAACAGGGCGTGGGGTGTGACCCAATTCTAGCCAATGAAAGATAAGGGAAGGTTGACAGAGGGTTCTGGGAATGCTTTTCTTTGTGAATTAAATTTAAAAAAACAGAGCCTCAGGAGCTTGTGCCATCGCTCCCCTCTTTCTTCTTGTGTTCAATGAGATGGTGTGAAATGTAATTGTCAGAGCACTTAGCCATCCTGTGACCATGAGGGAACAAGCCTATGGAGAAGGAACTCATCCCCAAAGATGCCAAACAGTAAACCAGAAGGAGACTCTGCCCTTAGTCACCTCCATGAAGACCTTAGTGAGGCTCAGCTGACCAGAAGCCACCTACCTCCAATGTGCTTGTTTTATGAGATAATTACCATCCCTTGAAATACACGCCAGTGATCTAAAAACATCAGGATCACCTGGGAACTTGTTGGAAAGGCAAATCCTTGAGCCCAACTCCAACTTCTTGAGTCCTTCCCACCTGAGCCGATGATTCCAAGGCATGCTCAATCATGAGAGTCCCCGTCATCACGGCGGGCTTTCCGAGTGCCTTTTCAAGTGCTCACTCAGTGTACGCAGAAGGGATGAAGGGCTCCACAGTGTCCCCTAGAGGTCGCTTCCTCAGTGAGTCCCCATGATTGGCTTGATTTCTTACCATTTGCCACTTTGTCCTAAGTAGGCCTGTCTTCTGTGGGTGCACTGCTGTCTTTCTGTTATGAATAGATACATAAAATACTGTGTGAACCCTTGAGCTGCCTTTTGCTAAGGCGTGTCTCGTTTCTCACAGAATCTTCACTTTCACTTTACCAGAAATCTCTCACCTCCAAGCATCATTCTAACACCCTTTTGTTTCAACATCTGCCAAAAGGTTCAACTTCCGGGTTACTTTTAAACCCATTCTTATCTCAGTTATGCTATGAAGAAATATGGCCAATTCGTAGTTTTTCACAACTTTATCACTAGATACCATCAACACTAGAACATACTTTCTCATCCCAAGGTGAGAATGGGAAGCCATCTGGGGTGTGTGTGTGTGTGTGTGTGTGTGTGTGTGTGTGTGTGTATTTTCACACTGAGAGTTCCTAACACTCTCCAGACACTTCTCGACACCTGACCATGCTATTCTGGATTACAAAGAACAGCGCTGGCGGCTGCGGTTGATCGAGCCTGACTTTCTGCTGAAATTTGTGGTGAGGCTCTTCCAGATAGCGCTGGGTCATGGGCCAAGCAGGAGCCTCGGCTGGGGCGGGGCGGGGAAGGGGACAAGGTTTGCACGCCCAAGCCTGTTCTTTCCCGGCAATGCAGAACTCAGCTGCGGAGAAGTCTAAGTGGCAACTGTTTGCAGCAAGGCTCCCCACTCCTCCTCAAGTTTGCCCTCATCTTTTGTTTTCCAACATTATTAAAGACATGTTTGGTTTTATGAAGCAGCGTTTCAGTATCGCTTTACATGTATTATCTCATTTAATTCATTTAATCTCATTTTCCCCATTTCTGTTTTGGTGTTCCACCTCGAGCCTATGTTCCTCTGTGGGCAGCAAAGGGGCTGCATGCTGAACCTGACAGGGTCAGGGAGGCTTGCGTGGTGGCCTTGCAAACTCAGAGACCTCAGCAGCCGCTCAGAATGGTCTGCAGTGAAACCTCTCCAACCGGAAGCTGCTCGTGGCTGGTACTGGTGGCAGGCCGTGCGGTCCTAGGCCGGCGTCTTCCCCAACAAAGACCAATCTTCACTTTAACTGAGACAGTCTATTGTCTTTATGCATCGACTATAACATACTTTTGGAATGTCAGTAATTTCCTTCTTTCCGGATCCCTCACTGCACAGGGCTGAGACCAAAAAACCCCTCACTGCTATTGTTCTCGTGTTAATTGTTAACTGTTAACTATCCTATACCCGCAGATGTCTGTGTCTATTCATTTTACTTTTTATTCAGTCCCAGAGATTTCCCTTCTTTGCTTTCTTCTGCCTCCCTCATCTGTGATCAAAGGAATTTCATGTAAACCCCCTTACGTCTTCCGCTTTGATTCTGACATATAAAGTAAGTGGTAAAACTGCCATTTTCCAGAGCATTTTCTTAATCCAATTAGATTTTGCTTTCCAAAATTATGGTGAGTTTGGCTGAAATAAACTCATAAAAATGTTTACGGGTATGACAATTCATGTTGACAACTGACTTTGTCTTTATTTGCATTTTTAAAATATTATTACTCATATCTTATTGAAGTCATATTTATTCTTAGTTTAACATAGAATGTTTCTTAATCTATGTTCATGATTTTGTTTTCACATATTGTAGCTTTTTATTTTTATTTCATAGTTAAACATAATTATTTTATCTTATAATAAATAGTTCACTTTACATTTCTATTTTAACCCTTTTTTATTCCAACATTTTAGTTTTCCTTAATTTCCTCTCTTCCTGATGTTCTTTTACTTTAATTTTTTTCTTAGACATATTTATCTAACTTTGGGATTCTGGTGAGTAAGAAAGATGGCCTCGGCAAGTGGCAATGGAGAAAGGAAGGCCACATCCTCTGTCCCCATGGCCTGCACACGAAGGAGGGGAGGGACAGTCTGGCAAAAGCTGGGGTTTTCCTGCAGCCGCTCAGGGTGGGGCCTCAGACTCCGCAAGCTCAGTCTGAAAGGGGCAGGTGGGCTTAGAAAATGTCAGACGCGCTCACTCAGATGTGTACCATACATGTGGGGTGACCATACATAGAATTTATCGTCTGGAGCCAGACACTTGTCGGAGAAGGGGCTTGTTGTGCGGAGGCAATGAGCTCGCAAGGGTCCAGTCCCAGCCAATTTACATATGTAAAAGAGATGAAGACGCCAGTTCGGACTACAACTAATGAACATCAGTTTTGCACATAATAGACATTTTTTTTAATGAACAACCATATTAAAATTTATAGAAGCTGAAAGGGAAATTGAAACACAATTCCTGAAGTATGAAACAGTTCCTTGTTGAGTGAATTAGGAAAATTCAGACAGGAAATTGGAGGTGCTTCGCAGCTCAAGTATCTGGTGTGCGTTCTGGGTGACGTTAACCACATGTTAGCTCACAAATATTCATCTATTTTTTAAGTATCAGCAGCGACCCTTTCATTTCATTTGGGGTGGACAGAAAGTGCAGGGTGGAATGAAGGTCATTCTGATGTTCCGCCTCCAGATCTGGCAGGATAAGGATGCCATTACCTGAAGGAGGTCCACAGGGGAAGGACAGGCTCTGCGTTTGAGGAACCTGTGGGACGTTCTCAAACACAGGTCGAGTAGGCAGAATATAAAAGTCTGGAGTGCAGGTGCCAGATCCAAGCTAAAGAAATAAATGATGGAGTGAATGACTCAGGCGAATTTCACGGGTGTCATACACACCCTGCCGGCCAGAACCGCAGGCAGAGGGGCCGCCCCAGCACAATGCCCGTGTGATCTCTTGTCATCCCCTGGTGTGCTTGGGCAGGACCTGGCACCCACTGCTCAAAACAAGGGTTTTCGAAGGTGAGAATAGGAGCAGCCCTGCAAGCAGAAGGAAAAGAGTCTGGCTTGGGTGCCAGCCGCTCGGGGAGGTTGTCCATTCACACCCATGGCACCGGAGTAGCTTGGGGAAGGTTGAGGCTGTGTCTTTGCTTCTTGTCCGGCAAACTAAAGAGGGCTGCTGGGATCACCACCGGTCAGTCTGCTCTCCAGCAGGGTTTGGAAGCACAGCCATGGGATGGGGGAGATCACCTACAAGGAATGTATAGAAAAGGAAGTGTCAAGGGCAGAACCCTTGGCCATTTCACATGTCAGTGTGTGGGCTAATTTGCGGGACCCAATAACCTGAAAAAAATGTGTGAGCTACTTTGTGTTTTTATGCTACCAAACACTGGAAAGCAGTAATTTTTCTGCTTTTCCTCCCCCATTTTCTTACCATATTTTGCTGTGTATAATACGTACTTTTTACTCAAATTTTTTAGGGAAAAATAGGATGCACATTTATATATGGGTGCAATAATGTGTATAATAATCCTACATAGAATGTGCACAAAATATGGGTGCACATCATACACAACAAAATACGGTTAGTTGTCTTACCCACACCTGGCGATTTTCTTTATAGCTATGTGTGCAGGTAGCTATAGCAGGTAGCTATAGCAGGTAGCTATAGCTATGGGGAAGGCAAATACTGTCAACCAGGCCCATGCCAGGTATGTGGGGTTTGGCAAACTACAGCCTCTTTCTTCTGTCAAATAAGTCAGGGGGCTTGGTAATATAAATTATGAATGTTTCCTTTCATTTTGTTGTATTTAGTTTTTCCAATACATTTTAAGGAGGCAATTCAGTTGTCCAATGACAAGATGGCGTGCCAAGAATTCCAGGAGTTTTCATTTGTGGTGTAAACTGTAGTATGTACTATTTTTAAGACACTGAAAATTTTGCAAATTATATATATATTCAGAATATATATATATTCAGATTATTCAGAAGATATATATATATATATATATATATATATATCTTCTGAATAGAAAAGCAGACCAAGCAAAGAAACAGTAGACCAAGTGAAATTACCATTATGCTCTCCATTTTATTCATTATTTTAAAACAATGCAAAAGTAGGGTGAAGAGAGGACTAGAAATTATATTTCATCACATTTTAAGAACAAGCAGATTTTTGTCATTTTTAACAGAAAAAATAAAAGGAAAATTAATTAATACGCATGTGAATTTAAAGGTTTTGAGTTATCAGAAATCCATACAGTGTTAGAAGAAATTTCTAAGATTTCCAGCCTACTCACCACATTAAGCCCAAGCAAAATTATGTCATAGAATACCGTAATACACAACTTTACAAAATTGTACCCAGAGGGCACACATGGGGGGGGGGATAGGAAACCTGCCAACTTCATTTACTTTTCATATTTTCAACTTCCACTTTCTAATTTTTGGTCCACTTCAGTTGGGTCTCCTAATCTTATTCTGCTCTTCTGGGTGTCCAAGTTTATCTGTGTTCTGACCTATCTTGTATCCTTTCTTTCTGTTAACTTTTATTAAACTTATTGGGGTGACATTGGTTAATAGGATCATGCAGGTTTCGAGCATGCATTTCTATGATACACGATCTGTATATTGCATTGGGTGCCCACCACCCAGTCAAATTATCTTCTGTCACCATGTATTTGCTCCTCTTTATCCTTTACCACTCCCCACCCCCTTTCCTCTGGTAACCACTGTACTGTTGTCTGTGTCTATGAGTTCCAGTTTTATATCCCACATATGAGTGAAATCATGTGGTTCTTAGTTTTTTCTGACTGGCTGACTTTGTTCAGAATGGTATTCCCAAGATCCATCCATGTTGATGCAAATGGCAGTGTTTCATCTTTCCTTATGGCTGAATAATATTCCACTGTAGTATATACCACATCTTCTTTAACCAACCATCTATCAAAAGACACTTTGGTTGTCTCCATGTCTTGGCCACCATGAACAATGCTGCAATGAACAAAGGGATGCCTATATCTTTGCAAATAAATATTTTCAAATTTTTTGGGTAGATACCCAGAAAAGGGATTGCTGGGTCATATGGTAACTCCATTCTTAATTTTTGACATCACTCCCAAGACATGGTCTTTCTTTTTATTTTCAATCTCCAGGTCATTCACACCACTGGATTATTCCTTTCAAAAATATTCATTTTAAGGCTCTTATCTCTATCAGGAAGGAAAGGATTTCTCTTCAATGTTTTCACATCCCCTATTGCGTTCTCCAGTCCGTTTTCAATGCAGCACTGAAAGTCTTACTGGGAAGAAACGCAACTTTTGCTGCTAAAGCTGTGGCTTCCTTTAGGAAATGAGGACTTGGTGCAAAGTTACTTCCCATACTGACAATGGTCAGCACAGAGTGCGGAACCCAGGAAGCCACCCTGCAGATGAGTTGCAGTGTTGAAAGAACAGGTACCTCGGTTCATTTCCCAGTTTTACTTTCTCCTGGGTTGGGTTAAGTGCATGTTTTAACGTCTTGCCACTTAGTAACAGTTCTTGTTTGACAGGTTTCTTCCATGAACCAGATTACTAAACACGAGTGAAGATTATGAATAGAACCATATTACTTCCACCATGCCCTTTTAAGGGAGTATCAGACCAGGGTAAACCATAGGGCAGGGCAACAGAATAAACTAATGAAACATTCCTGGCTGCAAGAGAAATTCCTGTCTTCGTCACACGGAGGCTAAGTAATTTCACTTTATCTAAGGGCAACATTCCTCCTATACCCTTGCTACTCCCTGCAGATTCTTGCCTTGATTTTGCCCACATCCTGTTTTAAAGAGTTGGAGCAGCAGCTCAGCTGCTGGCAGCTGGGAGTCACCTGGGGCCGAGCAACAGTACACGCACCGAGTCAGCTTCAGCAGGGAGAGAGCCTTGCAGCCCCACTGAGCTCACAGCTCAGTGGAAGGGCAGTTTCGGGTCCTCCAACCTCTCCTTGGTTTTCCACTCCTGCAGGGGGAGGAATGGTCGTGCAGTCACTTCTCTGCACAATACACATACAGTTGAGCACTTTCGTATTGCACCAGCATTGCAAACCCTAAGGAATCTGTCTGTATGTGTGTGTGGCGGTGGGGAGGCATGCCCCTACAGACTCAGGAGAGTGGACTGGGGCACTGCAGGGCACCCTTATATGTGACATTCTTGGTGACTGAGAATAGTTTAGGACTGATGCCCACAGCCACCACCCTGAAACACAGTCTTTTATAACAAGGAGCAGGGAGCTGAGTACTTCACACAAATGACTCTACTAGATGTCCTGTTAAGATAGGTAGATGATACGTATAGATAGAGAGAGAGTGAGAGAGAGAGAGAGAGATATCTGAAACCAAAGCCAATACATTTTATCCAAAAAAAATTTTTGAATGATCTTTACTTTACATAACTGGAAGAATAAAAAGAAAAAAAATCCTTTCCAGATGAAACTTAGTTTGCAACCTTATTTGCATCCAACCTGAGCCTCTATCTTTTTAATAAGACGCAATGAAGCCCTGGCTGGTGTGGCTCAGTTGGTTGGGCGTTGTCCTGCAGATGGAAAGGTTGTGGATTTGATCCCTGGTCAAGGCACACACAAGAATCAACCAAGGAATGCATAAATAAGTGGAACAAAGATTAATGTTTCTCTTTCCCTCTTCCTCTCTCTCTCTCTAAAATCAATTAACAAAATTTTTTAAAAATCAAAAAGCAGCATGGAAAGAAACAAATGCCCTTTGATGTAGGATTGGATAAAAACATGTGGTACATATATACTGTGGAATACTACACAGTCATAAAATGATACAACACTGCCATTTGTGACAATCTGGATGGATCTTGAGAATATCATGCTAGGCAACACAAGTCAGACAGAAAAAGTTAAGAATCGTTTGATTTCACTTATATGTGGGATATAAAACTGAAACCAATAATGAGCAAACAAGATAAACAAAAACTCATAGACTCAGACAACAGTATGTTCGTTACCAGAAGCAAGAGGGGTGGGGGATAACAAAGGTAAAGGCGGTCAATATTCGGTGAAAGAAGATTTAACTTCGGGGTGGTGGGCACACAATGCAATATAAAGATCATGCATCGTGGAGCTATACAACTGGAACCTACATAAATTTGTTAACCAATGTCCCCCCAGTCAATGTCATTTGAAAACATGAATCAAAAGCAGCACCGCCGAGGAAGCACAGATTGCTGAGTGAACAGGGGGATGACGCTGGCCGGGAGAGGGCAGCTCCGTGCTGCGTCAGCACCACTGAGGACTGAGTGGGGGCTGCTCTCGGAAATCCATCCCTGTCCACTGAGGTCACGCCTCCCGCCTCCCGCAGCAGAGATGCGGGATGAGATGAGAGATGAGAGCAGCAGGGACACTCAGGCAGGCCTGTCCCTGGGAGGCACCAGAGCCTCTGAAGGCTGACTTGCCGCAAGGACTTCCTGATGGCTCTGCGACCCCTTTTGGATTGTGCAGCAGTTTGAATGCTTCTTCCTCCTTGTTGACCTTCCCAGATGCAACTGCTCTCAGCCTAAGCTGTCTCCCTCCCTGCTTCCCATCAGAAGCACTCACCCCAATAAAATCTTTGCACTGTTTAATCTGTTCCTGGAGTCGGCTTCTCAGAAGACCCAGCCAAGCATGGGGGCAAAGTCCTGAGAAGCGGTTCAGGTAGAGAAATAGCCTGCAGGAATGGCCGGAACTGAACAAGAATTGAGTATACAGGAAAGAGTGGGGCTGGGGGGAATGAGGCTGAAGAAGCAGGCGGGGCCCAGGTCCTGCAGGGCCTTAGACAGAACCACTCAGGAGTTGGGATTTTATCCCAGCAGTAATGTGCAGCCTTCAAAGGGTATTTAGCAGGCTAATGGCCCGAGTGGATACATGGATAAACAAAGTGTAGTGTGTACATAAACAACGGGCTAGCATTCAGCCTTAAAGAAAGGAGATGTTGTCACATGCTTCATCATGGATGAACCAGGAAGACATTATGCTGAGTAAAATAAGCCAGTCACAAAAAAGACAAACACTACATGGGAGTGGACAAAAGTAGGTTTACAGTTATAATACAAGTAAGTAGTACAATAATTAATACATAATGATCAAGAATAAACTCTGTTTCCTGTACTCACAACTGCAAACCTATTGTCCCACCCTGTACGATTCTATTTATATGAGGCAGGTAGAGCAGTCAGACTCACAGGCACAGAAGGTGTCATGGTGGTGCCAGGGGCTGAGGAGAAGGAGGGCTGGGGAGAGTGTGAACCTGCACGACGAGAAGAGTTCTAGAGACTGGCCACACAACAACATGAATGTGCTTAACCCAGTTGACCTATATGCTTTAAAATGCCTAACATGGTAACTTTTATGTTATGTATGCTTTACCACAATTTAAAATAAGCAAATCATAATGACAAAACAAAAATCAAGAAAAAGGACTATGACCGTAGTGTAGAGATTGGATTTGAGGGGCGAGATGAGAGGCCAGAGACGTGTTAGAAGACATTGAACTCATGGAGACAAGAGAGGAGGACTGTGTGAGCTGGGAGGCAGTAGTGGGGGTGAGAGAAGCACACATATTCTTCGGGAGAGGCGAGGTGGGAGAGAGACAAGAGGCTGCAGCAAGGGATCCCGCTGGCTCAGGCAGTGGGGTAGAGAGTGGTTGATGATGCCATTTGCAAGATAGGTAAACAGGAGTTGTGAGTGGATGAAGGTGCTGGATTCTGTAGCATTAAAAGTGCTGGTGGGTCCTGGCTGGTGCAGCTCAGTGGATTGAGAGCCAGCCTGCAAACCAAAAGGCCTCTGGTTCGATTCCCATTCAGGGCACATGCCTGGGTTGCAGGCCAGGTACCCAGTAGGGGGCACATAAGAGGCAACCACACACTGATGTTTCTCTCCCTGTCTTTCTCCTTCCTTTCTCCCTCTCCTTCTCCTTCCCTGCCCCTCTCTGAAAGTAAATAAATAAAATCTTTAAAAAAATAGTGCCGGTGGGACATCTAAAGAGCAGATGTTTGACAGACAGTGGGAGGTACAGACCCAACTCCCCACTGAGAAGTAGGGGCTGGAGATTACAGATCAGGAGACCATCAGCATTCAGAATGGTGGTGTTTGAAACTCGGGGAGTGAGAGGTCTAGCTCCGGAGACTGGGTAACCTGAGAAGAGAAAAGGCCATGAATGCAAAGTGAGCTATGATGGCTGGGAAGGAGAGAAACCTGCAAAAAAGACTGGGGAGGAGGAAACAAAGGTAGGGGGAAAATGTGGAATCAGAGGCCAAGGGAAGACTGGGTTTCATTAATGTTACAGAGATTAGTCAAAGCAAATACACGTTCTCTCTCTTTTCAATGCAATTATGCTTCTAGATTGGTGTTGATGTGAATGTTCCTGGAGAGATATTTAGTAATATGAGAGTAAGAAATAGACACACGGAAGTACATAACTATTGTCAAATATTAGAGGACTGAATTCTTAGTTTCCACCTCTCAGGAAAAATGAGCTCATGATATTATTTCACAGGATGGTCATGAAAAAAATGAGATCAAAGCACTCTGTAAACTGGCAAGTGTCAGACCAATGGGTGTTATGCTGGTTGAATGACATGTCTGTCTGTTGTGCAGTGGGACAACTATTGAGCAAAGTGTCGTCAGACCCAGATTAGTACCCAAAGTGTACATAAGTTGAAGGTTGGAGCTACAGACAGCTGGGAAAATTTACAGATCAACAACAATCAGGATGTAGGGTTAGAGCAAGCAGCTGACCAGAAAGCAGACAGACAGGAACATGCAGCTAGTGAAATGTCCACACACAAAGCAAACAAAACAAAGAAACTGAGGGGGTGGGGGATGAGTGCAGGACAGATGCAAGGTCTCATCTATGTCCAAGTAAACTTAGAAAACAGAGGCACTGCTCAGCCTCAGCCAGTGAGCTTTGGTATAGACATGGATACTTACTCATGCCTTCTGTCCCTACCTGTTCCATAAAAGATTAATGGTGGCTTAGAACAAATCTTCATGTATGGGTAACCTAGGATCTGCAGGAGGTATCAGGCAAAAGGGGCACATCTGGTAAAAAATTAGATAAAAGGGGCACATCAGTGGAGACCACGCTGATACAAAATACATAAAGATCCTGGCATAGAAACCCTGAAACACACGCATTACATGTATGTTCCTATTACACAGCTTCAAGTGTTTTCTGTTTGAGACAGCTAGACTGGACACATGCAAATAGCTGGGCCTGTTTGCAAATAGTAATAAGGATATGTGTGTGTGTATATATGTATATATGTATATATACACACATACATATTTTGTATGCTCTGATATTTTTACCCACTATAAAATATTATGGGATGCTGAGATACAAAGGAAGAAATATGCCTAAAGAGTTGGCTGTAGAACCATGAAAATGTAGACATACACAGGTACCATCTGGCACAAATAATGCCAGTTTTTTTATTACAAAATCTTTTTTTTACAAAAGCATAAGCATATAAGTCTCTAACATAACAATATCACATTTGAGCACACCATATGACATTTTAGGTGAAATGTTCAAATTAAAACTATAAATTATGCCCTGGCTTGTGTAGCTCAGTGGATTGAGCACAGGCCTATGAACCAAAGGGTTGCCAGTTCGATTCCCAGTCAGGGCACATCCCTGGGCTGTAGGCTAGGTCCCCAGTATGGGGCACACGAGAGGCAACCACACATTCATATTTCTCTCCCTCTCTTTCTCCCTCCCTGCCCTTCTCTAAAAATAAATAAATAAGATCTTTTAAAAAACTATAAATTATTACAACCATATTATTACCCTACCAACCACACTCAAGCAGGCCATACTTCCAGGACCCCGTATATTAGGAAAAATGGAATAGGTCTGACTAGCTAAGGATGCTTGCAATTAAAATGGAGTATAAAGAATACTTTTAAAAGAAACACCAAGCATTAAAAAATGACAGTGATGGGACTTGTCTATTGCTCCTGACTTGTCAGGCTATCACTGGTTTTAAAGCATCCTAGGAAGTTTTACCCTGATCATCAGTTCAGGAAGCCTTCCTTATTGCCAGTAAATATATAATCTTTACAACAAAAGCTTCCAGTGTATCCCCTTGCCTCTTCTTTATAACACACCGACATGTGTTGTGCGTTGTGTGTTATCAACGAATAAAGATGCTCACTAGTTATGTGTTGGTGAAGTCACATTCCAGAGCCTATTTGTTTTCCATTTCCAATGGCCCCATTTTATTAATTGGCATGATTTTCAATTTTGCTATCGAAAACAAGTCAACTGTTACTCTGATTCCTACTGGATGTTTGAAACTATCATCTTGATTACATTGAGTGAATAGCATGCCGCAGAGAGAGAGATAGCAGGCATATTACAAAGATAGCAATTATGTCTGATGGTAGAAAAGAGAATGCTAGGATTTATACATAAAATCCAAGACTTCAGTTTTCATATTTATTATTTTAAGCTATACACAATCTTCAGTAGTTCCCTGTGAAGGTAGGAACTTTGCATTTTAGAGCCTAGAAAATATTTGCCTATGACATTTAACTATAAAGCATTAGGACTGGATTTTTAAAATTAATTAATTTATTAATTCACTCACTCATTTATTTACTTATGTGTATACATGTACACATATTTACTAGCCAATAGATGTCAACTTTAAAGAAATTGCAGCTGGTTTTACAAAAAATATTAAAGTAATAAAATCATATCAAAATTTATTAGTAGAAAAATACCATTGTGATGCTTTGGAAACTAAGACACTAAGATGTGACTAAAACACTGTTTAAGTTATTGAAATAATTAAGAGTAACTAGTCTGCTTTCTTTACATGTTGAGAAAGTCAATATAAAGAATATAAATGCATAATGTATTAACATAATGGGTAGCATGTAAGTATGCATTTTATAGTACACATAATTACATTATTACATAATATAAATAATGAACTTTCTTGTTTACTTTTTAGTTTTAGGGCACTATTTATTTATTTTTCCTCTTTTTAAAAAAATTGTTGTTCAAGTAGCTGCGTCCATTTTTGCCCCACCGCCCTCCCAGCCACCCCACCTTCCCTGCTTGGTCCTACCCCCTTCGGCTCCGTCCTTGTGTCCTTTATACGTGTTCCTTGATGACCCTTCTCCTCCCCCCCCCCCCATTATCCCCTCTCCCCTCTTCTCTGGTTACTGTCAGTTTGTTCTTTATTTCAATGCATTGGGATGGTTTTTTAAAAAAGGATTGGTACAAGAACACTATCCTCTCCCCAAGTCATTATCTTGAAAGAACATAAACTTCCTCTCATGATGTCATGGTTTAAACATTTTTTAATTATTGATCAGCTTTAAAAAAAAATGGGAATTCAGATGATGCTGGACACTGATGCCTCCCAGGTGAGCACCTTTCCTATTTCTGATATTTCTGGAGTTGTCATCACCTATAACCCGTGGCGGTGGCTGTAAGGTGAGGCATTCGGCTGGCCGGAGGTAGTCACCGCCTATGCTCAAATAGCTTTGAAAGATTCCCACAACTGGCCCCCAAAGGCTGTACAGTTCTTTGTGGTGGATTCTTTCATTTCATACACGAAATGACATTACAGTATGAATTTTGCAGACTTATCACGAAGTCTTTTTTTTACCCAAAGTTGCTCTTCAGAATCTGTCCAGGTCAGAGCACCACAGGCTCGGGTGCACCAATAAATGCTACAGCGTCTCTTGGTGGCGCTGGAGCCCTCTTTCCTACGGACAAACCCAGCATTTTAACCACTGCTCAGAGTGGCAGTCAGAGCCAAGGCTGGCTCTGTGGGTGGGTTGAGGGGGGACAGGCAGGATATGGGAAAAGCCAGCTGATCCCTTCCCGTGGGCCTATTGTGTCCTGGCCTCCACAGCTGAACTCCTTCTGGGGCTTTGCGATCGGCAGTTCGAGAAGAATCAGGGGAAAGCGCTTGCCAAATTGAGCAGAACAGCTGCTTCCTGTTTAACTTTTTTGAATGGAACATTTAATTTCTTTTTCAGAACATGCTGGGATAGAAGAAGGAATAGAAATACCACCGTGAAAAATAGCTTTTTTTCATTACAGAAAAAAAGCCCTCACATTCAAAGATGGTCTTGGTTTCTTTATTCCATGTTGTGAAAGACTGTTAAAAAAAGAATACGTATTTTTCCTCAGAAGCTAAAAACTACTCATTTACTTCAGTCAATGGCAGCTCTCTCAGTCTACGAGAAAGTTATTTAATGACAATGAACAGAGCACTTAGCATATGCCAGGCACTTCTTGCTTTTACATATTTAGTCTTTTACTGCTTAAGACTTTATGAGGTAGGTCTGGTTGTGTCCATTTTACAGATGAGGAAACTGAGGCCCAGAGAGGTCAAGGAGCATGCCACGTCATAGCAGCTAGCATGAGGCAGACATAGGGTTTAAAGCAAGAAAGTAGAGTCCTGAATGTGTGTTCTTAACCATTCTGTCACACCCAGAGGTTTACTAACAAAGAAAAATTCTTGCCTTTTCCTCGGTAAGAGTTCACTAATCTCTTAGCAAAGTGCAATTTTTATGTAATTCTTCAATGTAAAATATAGGGCATTCAAAAATACACAGAGCCTGCAAACTCATTTGCTTTCATGAATGGTTTTAAGCAAAGGAAATGCTTTATGGGTTTAAACGAGTCAAATGAATGAATTATTCTCTCTTGCGAACACTACCTGGCAGTCTATTTACAGTTCTCTTCTCTTCTATGAAAGACAACACTGGAGCTATACGAAGACTTTTTCTTTTAGAGAAAGGGAATTAGGTCAAGTTAGGTCAAAGTTGAAACAACACTGGAGTTAGCTGAGAAAGAAATCAGGAGAAAGCCGAGAAGAGCCCAGTGGGACTTGGTTTCCACAATTCTCATATTTAACCATGAAATTAAAATTAGATGCAGGGCTGGATTTTCATGGTCATGAGCAGTTTAGACAGTGAGTTGCAGAGTCTGCACACTCTTCTATTCCTCTCCAAATTTCATTGTCTGAAGGACCTGAGAATTTTGACTGTTGAATAAATTCTCTCATTTTTATTAAATAATGAGTAGAAAGAATTCAAAATTGACTCGGGAGAAAGACAGGAAACATGGTAAATGTGGGTAAGGGCCCTCCAAAGTTTGCAAATGAAACCAAATCTCTAAAACACGATGATTTTGCTAAACGACCGTAGGTAACTCTGGAGAGAAAAAAGATACGCTCGTGTGAATTCCTTTTCGTTTGTTTCTTCCATCCAGATGTTTCCGCTTTAAGCAGCTAGAAGAATTTTTAACACAATGGCTGAAAAAGGAAACTAAGACACACACACATAAAAGGGATATTTATTACGTAATGTTTATTAAACTAACTTAAAAAGAATTATTTTAATTTAAATCATGAAAGGCGTGGCCCACAGCAAAACAAATGCAATATTTCCAAGAATGTTTATTATCTCCAGTTCTGTCTGCATCGTCGGCTGTTGACATCTGTCTGTATCACCATAACTGACACAGTTGTTCAAAATCACATGTTGGCCCTACTGGACTCGATGTGCAGATGAGAGTGAGATCAACTCAAAACAAGGAAACCCACACTGACAACCAGTAAAAGTGTTTTTCTTGATATTTATAGTCTATATGTACAAACGTAGAGGGGAAACCAGTTAGTCACTATGTATGTGTGTTAGTGAATCTTCGTACTTCACATTTACATGTGTCTGTGCATTTGTAATAATCACATAAAAAGATACATTTTAAATTATTTTTATTTATGAAAAATATAAAATGTGACTGATACGCTCACCAATTTGAGTGCTTGTTCAAAACCCAGTGCTTAAAAATATTTGGGGAAAAGATCCCAAACTATATTCTGACAGAAGATAATAAAAGTGAAAAGATAAGAAAATAATGAGTGTTAAATGTGATTTTAATAAGTATGGATGTGAGCCTTGGCTGGTGTGGCTCAGTGGCCTGAGTGCTGGCCTTCGAATGAGTGTGGAGGTGAGCAGAAAGAAGCTGTACTTGTAAGCAGGAATCATAGAGCACTAACCAGACAAAGAATTTGAAATGAAAGACGTGAAACCGAACAGAACCAAGGTACTTTCCAGACAGAGTAAATGAAATTTGTTTTGATGGGTTCACACTATTAGCCAATGCGGACTTGGCATCTTCCTAGAAGACATGTCTGGGACAACGACCCTACAATATGGTACAACGTCAGTTCTTTATTTGGCTTCCGTTAAAAGGGCAAGGGTGCAATTTGCCATACAATGACCTTACACAACTTCAGTGGGTATCTCTGTACTTACTGAAGAAACATCGGACAGCATCAACCGTAGTCCCAAGCATGGGCTGGGTTGGAATTTTTAGACCTGGAGTTCCTTCTTTCTCTAAAGACTGAGGTCCCATAGGGGCTGGGACAACTCACCCCCATAAAGGGAGCCCCCCAATCTTTCCCATTACGCTTCTCAGACCATTCCCGTTAGGATAGAGTGTGATGTCCCAGGCCAGCCTGCTAGTTGAGGCAGGGGCAGCAGAAGCAGCAAATGGTCCGACAGGGGTTCTTCTTCTTGTACTGCACGGCCTTGCGCACCTGCGCCTTGGCCTGGCCGGTATAGTCGAGGGTCTTCTCCACGTTCAGCTCAATAACGTTGAGGGTGTCGGCCTGCTCCTCCACCAGCACCGCCATCTGCAGGAAGAGCTCGTGCACATCGCGGATGCGGCCCTCCAGCTTCAGCAGCTCGCGGTGGCGGCTCTCAATCTCGTTGAGGGCCGCCCGCGCACCCTTCACATCAGCCAGCAGGTTCTCGGAGAACACGTCCCACTTGCCCTGCTCGAACATGTCCTCGATCTGGTCGCCCGAGACGTCCTTGCCCATGATCTCCAGCTGGCGCTGGATGCGGATCTTGCAGTTGTCGCGCTGCTTCATCTCGGCCTGGTTGTACTCGTACATGGCACGCTGGAAGGTGCGGGTGAGCGCGCTGTACTGCGCGCGGGTGATGCGCGCCACCGCGGAGTTTGGTCCGTGCCGGGCCTCGGCCTCCTCGCTCAGCGCCTTCATGGCGCGCAGCTTGCGGTGGATGTTTTCGCCACGGGACTTGATGTCCTTGGCAATGGAGTTGGTGTCCCGCTTGATGCTGCTGAGACGCCGCATGGACGTGAGGAAGCGGGCGTTTTGCTTTCCCAGCCGCTTCACATCTGCCATGAGCTGCTGGTTTTCGTTCTGAAGGTCCTGGATGTCTCGGTACAAGGACTCCAGGATGTGGTCCGACTCGAACACGACATCCTCCTGGGGCGAGTCGAAGTCGTCACCTCCGTCCGAGAACTGCTGGTCATACTGCCTGGTTAACTCCAGAAGTTCTGACAACCGGTCCTTCATTTTGCCTGCGAGTAGACATACTGAGGTCACATTCTTCTAGTGACAATCAGAAATTCACACCGAGGGAAGGGAAGTGAAAATAAAGGGACGCTGTGCTCAGCACCCCCAATTCTTTATCCTTGGGTGTAATACAGACACTGAACGGAGCTAAATGTTCTATGACATTTTGCTTACAAGTAAAGGACAAAAGTGACTTAAAGTCATGAGCACAGTTGCGTTTTATAGCCCGTAGGGTCCTTGCAGTTCAATGTTACGATATTCAGTCAGCAATTTGAAAATTCGGATTGCACTGGGAACTAATCTACTACTTGCTTTTGAGTTCTCCAATAATCACAAATCAAAACAGACAGAAAAAGGAAAAATAGGAAGAAAATATTTGCAAAGATTGTTATTTTCTAATAAAGAGAGCCAATTTACAAGGCTTTGGGGTCAAGTCTGAATGTCTGTTCTGTGTCCATTTCAGCCCTGGTGAGCATATCAGTCCTGCACATCATAACAGTTCTTCAAATAGCGCCACATAAATCACGGTTTAACATGTTTTCTTTTAAAAATGTTGTAAGCTGGCCAGGTGGCTCAGTTGGTTGGAGCACTGTCCCACACTCCAAAAAGTTGCAAGTTCAATCCCTGGTCGAGGTGTGTACAGGAGGCAACCAATGGATGTTTCTTTCTCTCTCTCTCTCTCCTTCCCCCTCTCTCTAAATATCAATGAACATATCCACGGGTGAGGATTTTAAAAAGTTATAAAATTAAAACATGCTTGAAGTAAAACAACAAAAGACACAAAGACGAAAATCTAATAAAGAAGTAGAAAATTTGGAAGTTGAAATTTCCTTGTTCCTCTGCCCAATACACTTCAGTTTGAGCAATTGTTCAATACTCAGTGCTTACAAATGTTTGAGGGGGGAAATCAAGATATATAGGTATTAGACATAAAGGGTATATGGAAATAGTTGCGTTCAATGTGATTTTGATAAGTAGGAGAGGGGATCGGAAATAAGGAGCACATTTAGGCAAGAATCGCATAGCACCAGCCAGATGAAGGATCAATAATGAAAGACAAAAGATGTACAGTTTTCCCCAGGGTCTCTAGTGGTAAGCATCATTAACAAAACCACTTTAAAAAAGACTTACTTGGAAAATTTCAATCCTACACAAGCTTAGTGGCAATACTAAAACACACTCCCATTCATCCATCACACAGCAGCAATATTTGCCCACTTTTAATGGCTTTTTTGAAACAAGTGGGCAGCTCAAGGAGCATTTCCATGTTTTTATAAGAGTGGTGGTGATCATTCTCCTGCTTAGCAAGGCAAAATAATGTTCCCCAAGAACATTCTTATTTTTTCCATAAGAGTAGCTAATATGTATCAGGTGCTTACATAGTGCCAGTAACCAATTCTAGGCACTTTTCAAGTGATATCCTCTGTAATCTTCACACGGACTCCATGAAGTAGGCTTTGTCATTCCCAGACTTGGCAAGCTGAGCATGGGAAGATTAAAGAACTTACCCAAGGCCACCAGTAAGTGATCATTGAGGCTCCAGAGAACCCCACCTGACCACCATACTCAATTATCTCCAGCAAATGTACACCAGTGAGTCATGAAAGAGTATTCTATTAAACAAGGAAACATCAGATCTGGAGCCTCTTGGGAGGGGCCCCAGTACAGGCTCAGACTGGTGCCCCTTGTGCTGTCCTTGGACCTGCCTCGTAGGAGCTATGAAGCAAGCTGAGGCCAGCTGCTGCATGTACCAGGCTTGTGGTCACTTGAGAAAGGCCATAATTTGAGCTGAAACTGGCTATCATATATGCTAGCTAGCCTTGGAGCTCCTACCAAGCAGCCCCAATGTGAGTCAAGGCTGGCTGCCACTTGCACTGGTTCAAGAATGCTTGGGAAAGATTGTGCTGTGGGCCAAAGCTGGCCTCCGCCCATTTGGAGGGTCAGGCGCATGCTTGGGATTAACTCCAGCCAGGGCAGGCAGGGCAGGCAGGGCAGGCAGGGCAGGCAGGGGAGGATCTCTGAGGAATGCTGTGCCAGGGTGAACAGTGTTAGCCAGGTTAACAGAGAGGGGCAGATTTGGTGCCTGCTTGCACTGGGCAAGCCAGGTGGAAGGAGAGCACAGTGGAACGGTGGCGTCTGCCAATAGTTCCATCCCCAGAGAGGGTTACCATCGATCCCTCCCTCCGGCCTTCACCCAAACGCTGGTCAATTAAATTCCTCCCTGTGTGACCCAGGCACTTCTCCAGCTGCTGCCTCTGCCCTGGAGCATGGAGTGAGTTTGTGGGTGAGTCCTCTAAGCATAGCATCCTGGTCTTCCTTCCACAGCCCTTCATTTCTCTGGGATATAATCCTCACTGGTTTTCAAAGGCAGGTGTTAAGGGGACTCCTCTTCTGGGCACAGGTACCCTGGCTGGGGAGCCCCACGTGGGGCTCACATGCATTACAACCAGCTCACCATCTTACATGACCTGGGGAAATCACATTACTTAGCTACTACGGAGTTGAGCTGTGCCCACCTGTTGTAGTATCCAATTGATTCTACTATGCAAGATTTAGATGGGAAAGAAAATGGATGAATTTTGATGAACAAGGCAAGAATAGATGATATATGCCTTCCCTGGATTTTGGCCAAGACTTAGGAGGCACTACAATGGAAGGAAATGGGCGGCTGAGGGACACTGCCACACACCAGAACATTAGCCATCTGCTCGCTGACCTCCCGCTAGTCCTGGACAGTTCCCAGGCTCTGGGCTGTTCTCTTTAAGCCATGCATCATCTCATTCATAATGTGAAGAGCAGAACAGACTTCAGTCACACAGAAAATGGCCTCGGATGATGTTCAGAGATGGTCACTCTTTTTCAAGACCTAACAACCATCAAGTCATGGGTCCTACATTACATGAAGGCCTAGGCTCATACCATAATCTGGTGAGGAGAGAGAAAGGAACAGTGTGTGGAATGAAAGATTCTCTGTGGAGGTGTAGACAAGAAGGTGGCTTTCATCTTGCCTTCCTTCCCACCTTTCCTGGCCCAGCCCAGCTCCGGATGTGCTGGTCCCACTGACCTAGAAAATCTCCTCGTTGCCAAAGAGCAAGCATTAGAAAAACGACGACAGGAAGTCAACCAAAAAGGCTGCTCTCCGTAAGAATGTCTCCCAAGAGTTGCAGGTATATTTCTCCCTGTAGTGATATCAAAATAGAAGTCGGCAGAGAAAGAACACCAAGCTAGACCGCGCATGCAGTTGCTTGATTCTGAATTGTGAGGTACTAAAAAGGGAACTATGGTAGATTAGAAACAATAATCAACAATTCTATTGGCCTTTTTGTCTGTGATAAAGACTAATGCAATAAACTTCCCTAAAGTGTAGTCATAAAAGCACTAAAATGAATCCTTCTTTGATTCGCACAGAAATGAAGAATTCAAAAAGAAAATTTAGAACCAACTACCAGAAATCTGCTTCTGCTTTCTAATTCTCTTTTCAGGCATGCATATACCTCTGTCCTGAAAACTAGTTCTCCTAGGGGAGGAAGGGGAAATTGTACAACCCTCCTTTCATTGGGCAATTAGATTTTATGTAAGAGAAAATAAACACATAATGGTAGCTCAGTGGCTCTGACTTTGGGGAGCAACAGAATCTTCTGGGCAGCTGCAAACTTTACAGATGCCTGGGCCCTTTGAAGTTTCTGCTTCAGCAGATCTGGGATGATCTGCAGGTGACTCAAATGCACACCGAAATGTGTGACCCACAGATGGTTATTATGACAGCTTTTTAGTCACAAACACCATGCAGTTCCAGACAACTCACAATAGTCCCCAGGTTGGGGCCGACTTGAACAAACAACCAATAGGGAAAGATCCACAAAGAGAGGGAAAGAAAGGTTCAGAGAGCAGGTTTGTACCTACTTCAGAAGAGCAATGGGTGGGGGTGATTACTACGTAAGTAATTCGTACCCTGGGTGTTACAAGGAACAACCATGAAAGTCACGGTTCCCTACGTGCTTCTAAGGGAACCAGGTGTAAACACATCACATAGTCATGATCTCTGATCATAAAAGAGGCTTTGTGCCGACTTACCCTAGGGAGAACAGGAAAAAAAATGTTAATTCATAATTATGAGCTGAATTGTACTCCGCCCCAGATTCATACACTGAAGTCCTAACCCCAGTAACTCAGAACGTAGTTGTATTTGGAAATAAGGTCTTTGAAGAGATAATTAAGTTAAAAGGAGGTCTTCATATGATCCATACATTATTATACATTAAACAATACATGCATTAAGCAAATGTGTCCTACTACCAGGAAACAAAACCTCTCCCTTGATTCACAGCAATGTGTTAAAGTATTTCTACAACTCATGAGAAACCTTAGACAGGGGAAACCCAATGCAGAGCGAGGCAATGTACAAATCACGTGAGGTTTACTATGAAGATGAACTTGCAGAGGACAGGAGGGGAGCAAATCCAAAGACATAGAAAGGCCTTCTTTTCATAGTATGACAAAGAAATGTATTAGAGACTATTCTTCTATGATGTGAGTTCAGAAAGTTTAAGACTTTGGTTTCATTTAAGAGCTAATGTACACATTTAGAAACACACACACACACACACCATTCATCTACTAGTGAAACTAAAAAGATCTTGCCCCCAAATATATACTCCCAACGAGAACTTTCGAGCAATGCTACTTCAACAATGAAGTTACCATGCTCTGATTTTCAGATTTTATCATCCGCCTCTCCTATGTCCTGATTTTATACCGATCTTTACAGTCTGGTTAAAAGAAAGTGGTGATTACAAGTCAGAAGGTCTTCATGCCTAGGTTCACCGCGGGTCCACATGGCGCCTTCACCAACCTTTGTGTAAGGACCACAGGACAGCTTTGGGAAAGCTAGAAGAGTGCCCCTTTCTCTGGGGGGATGCACCCCAGCACCGGGCAGAGCCTGGTAAACCAGGCAGGGAGGGCTCTCCATGCCCTCTCATCCATGCGGCCAGGCACCCTCGTGCTGGGCAAGACCAACACAGTCCCGTGTGGTCACCCTGAATCCACTTTTCTCTACCACCTCACCCAGTCCCTCCAGCCCAACCATCACTACAAAGATTGTGTAGGAGCCAGGAAATCCAAGAGGTCCTGTGACCCCACCACCTTGGGGGTTATAATTTCAACAGATGAAATTGAGGGGGCACAAATAGACCACAGCATTCCCCAATTGAGATTTTATACATGGAATGATTATTAGCAACTAGTAACCTAGATGATGAACACATGGAAATCTTTTCAGCATTTAGGATCATTAACTTCTTTCCCACAAAAATTTTTTCATGTCATAATTTCCCCAAACACAGTGATGTTTCAGGTTTTAGAGCATTCGAATAGGCGGTAACTCATCCAAAAGCCCATAAAATTATTAAGGCTCAAAGATAATTCTCTTCTAACAAAGATTCACTGTGGTTATGATGGACCCAAGGCTGAAATAATTAAGCAGTGATACTTAAAGATAGACGTTTTACAGTCAGGAGGGTAGAAGTGGTAAGTGAGAGGATGCCGGCAGGTGAGCTGGCTGAGGGAGTAGGGTGCTCCCAGGGTCAGGGGTCCGACCACCTAAACGAGCCTGTCCACTCTTGTCTGCTTTAGCATTTACCAACAAAAACCGCTGTTGCTCTATCTTAAACTTGATCTGGCTTTGGCCTTGGAATGTGAAACAAGCTCTTGGCTGGAATATAGAGAAGAAATTTATGTAAAAGGAGGAAATAATGAATTAATTTTGAAATTTGAAAATGTGTATGCCTTTGATCAAACTTTATATTTCATAACTATTCCATGGAGAACTTTTTAAAAAGGAGAAATCAATAGAGTTTCCAGAATCATTAGTGACTTTTTTTTCAATTCATAATACCAGTTAAGGACAATCCCACAGAATTTTTACGTTCTTTATTCTGCTCCTCTCTGTCTTAGACAAAGTCCTTTGAGTCACTGATTCATTGGCTGGTTATTCCTCATCAATTTTCCAAGAAAATAAATTATTTTTGTTTTTGGCTCCAGAAAAATCTCTTATCCAACATCATCAAGGCATGAGATTTTTCTACATAAGGGACTTCCACCTCACTGAAGTGCCTCCCTTCGAAGGTGAAAGGAGCTCACTCATTTTTTAATTAAAAATCCTCTTCTAAAATGCAGTAATATATCCCATTGCTTCCTTAAAGAGACTCCATTGGACCCAATTTCTTGCTGACTCGGATTGTCATTCTTAACACCTTTAAATTGCATGGTGATGCACTTTCATTTGTTTTAGAATATTTCTTTCTTTGGCATTAAAATGTCAAACCCAACCTCAGTTATCTCCATACACTGATACTGCCCTTCCTTTCATTGTTCTTACAGGCTGTAACAGATGAAAAAATTAGATGAAAACCAAGCATTTAATAGTGGGGTGCTCTATGGGGGTCAGCACCCTTCCAGAATCAAGCCTGCTAAGTAAAGCAGGAAAGGAAAACATGATGTCAGTGACAAAGGGAGTGACTAACAGTTCACTCTTTGTACCAAACATCTGCTACACAATCCATCCACAATGTTCACAGTATCTTTGTGAGGAGGGTAACACAGTTTTCAATTGACTGATGAATGGATTCTAGAAAAGTTAAGTTTCTCATCCTGTCTACCCCGTTAGTAAGAAAGCAGGCTGGGAGTTAAGCTCACATCTGTCCAGATCCTATCATGATGTTCTGTCTACTCGGTCCTGCACTGGCGCTGTGGGAAGACCTGGAGGTGAGCAGGATTGGTGCTGATGAGAAGAAACATTCTTTCCCACTCTCAGATTTCCTTCTATGTAGGTAGCTCTCTGCACCCGCTCCTGCCCAGGGGCATGGATTCCTTATCAGACTGGTGAACCTGAAAGGAGGGACTGTCCTTGGTAGTCCAGCTGCTTCTTCCCTCCTCTCAGAAGTGGGCTTATTACAGAGAACACGTGTTCTCTGCTCCTCTGTTCTTCATTTCCACTGACAGCCATAACATTCTAATACATGTGCAGCATGTGTTCACTGAACATATGTGTTCATTCATGAACCTGGCATGTGTTGAAACCTCATTTTTTTTAGTTTATTTTAGAGAGAGGTGAAGAGATGAGGAAAAATATCAATGTGAGAAAGAAACATTAATCAGCTGCCTCTTGTATGTGCCCTGACTGGGAACCAAAGCAGAAACCCAGTGATGTGCCCTGACCGAGAACTGAACCCTCAAATTTTTTTTGTCTGCAAGACAATGCCCAATCAGCTGAGCCACACCAGCCAGGGCCACATCCAGTTTTCTTGATCTGACCTCCCAAGTGGCCCATTCTTTCCCCTCAACACTCATACATCCTCTTTGTAGAAGGTTGAAAAAAATCTTACCACACATTCTTTGCAGTTCCTCCAAATCACGAGGTATATATACTTTCTCAAAACCTCGAATCTGAATGTGCCACAAGACTGGGACTTGCTTTGCCAAATGGTAATAAATGGGATGTGACATGAGGCTTGAAAAGCACTTGTCCACAAGTGCCTGCTACTGGGACCCCTGACACAGCCACACGAGGAAGCCTGGGCTTCCCTGCAGGACAGTGAGGCCCTGAGCCAACCCATCAGCTGACTGTAGGCACCTGAGTCAGCCCAGGAGACAGCATGGAAGACTGACGCTCAGCCAATCCATAGCATGCTGAGAAACCAGAAACTGCTGCTGCTTAAGCCACTAAGATTCCTACCAGTTTTGTAGACTGCAAAAACCAGCTGATACAGTCATTAGTACCTAGAGGTAGTACACTGCCACAACAAAACCCTAAAACATTCAACATTGACTTTGGGATCAGACAGCAGGTGAAAAGCTGGGAACTATTAGCGAAAACTGGGAAAATGGTATGCCAACACTTCGTGGAGACTGCAAAAGTGACGAGAAAATTGTACAGCAGTCAGGAAAAAAACCAACCCCTATTACGCAGTAGCAAAGTAATCGGGGGAATTGCTACCCGTGGCAGCATGATATTAAAATGTACACAATGAATTTTGGATCTAGCGGCAAAGATCTCAAAACAGAATATTAAAAGTGTTGGTGGTGTGCTTCTAGCTGCATAGAAGTTTCTGCAAGAGAGAGGAGCTAAAAATAAATTACCTAGTCAACAAGCACCGTTTGGAGAAAATAGAGAAGAACCAGACCTCACGGCACTGGAAAATAAAATCTTTTACCTCTCCAGCCTCTTCAGGTGGAAGAAAAGATTCTATAGTAAGAAATGGCCTCAGAGTAAAAACCTCTGTCTTATGGAGCATCTTGGCTAGACACGGGGACTCAGGGACCCCTACAGGTGTTCCCTCACAGCGGCCCAACACTCAGCCCCCCAAAAAAGTGTGGATGTGGGTTTTAGGGTTAGAGATCCCATGAATTTTTAGGAAATCTACCAAGTTTTAAAAGAGTTTTACTGATGAGCACAAAAGCTTGACCTAAAAGAGACGGGGCCCATTAAAAAAAAAAAGAGGCTTTAGTGTACTTGACTTTCTATGAGCAGGAACAAGGCCAAGAAAGCTATTCAGAAGCAACAATAGGCATTTCTCATGAGAAAGAAAGAATGCTTTAGAGGGTGGAGCCAAAGGCAGCGATGAACTTTCAACCAGTGAGCCACTCCGGAGGGGAACAATCGGGTCCTAATCAGGGAGCAGCATCTGGCTCAGGGGCGGAGGGACCTGGCCACGGGGACCTGGGCACTGCCGCTGCAGACGTGACTGTTACTTGCAACCTGTTCGTGCGCCTCTGTTTCTAAAGGTTTACGTATTTCGGTTATCCTTTCCCCTATTTGTGTTGGGCATGTGTGAGGAGATAAGTTACTTCTAGTTCGTTGTCTCAAGGTCAAGAGGTTCTGCACCTGAAGAGCTGTATCTAAGGTGCCCCATCTGTATCCAGAACTGGTATCTAGAACTGATGTGAATTGTGGCTAAGACGGTGGACTCAGAGGCTGATGCCACAGTGGGATGAGACTTCTGGGAACCCCAGGGCGAGGGCGAGCACATCTTTCTTATAGGAGAAACGTGAATACATTTTACCAGAGGCCGACAGTACTTGATTACCAAAAAAACGGCCACAAATACTTAGCAGTACCTTTGATCAAGAAGTTGTGTCAGTTTCTCTATCCTTTGAATCTGGGCTTGGCCATGAGGCTTGCTTGGACCAAGAAGACAGTAGCAAATGTGATTCGAGCAGAGACTTGAACCGCATTTGTACGACTGCGCTTGCCCTGCCTTACCGGCAGGGACACGGAAAATGCCATGTGAGGAAGCTTGAGCTACCCTCCTGGAGGATGAGGGTCCCAAGGAAAGGGAGGCCAGCACCCAGGTGACCCACCACTGTAGCTGTATGATGGTGCCCAGGTGAGCTGAGAGACAGAACCACCCAGTACCTACTTGGGGCCACCTACTGTTAGAGAAGCTTTATACGAATTATCTCATTTAATCCGTACAACCATGAGAAATGACAATATGATCTGCGGGTGCTTTGTTACACAGACAAAGCTAACTCCAACAGCCCTCTTCAGGCTTCTGTATTCCCCTTCATGTGTGTTCTTCTTTAAGGAGGACCTGGGAGGATGGCACAGATTATGGGTAAATCATAATTTTGGAAAGTAAATGCTTGTGCATTTTACTTTCATTTTAAAAGGAAAGCTCATTGCTATGATTTTAAAACACAGACATAAGCAGCACATCCCAAATAACTGTCCTGGGGATATACGTCACCCTCTTGATGATCCCGGCCTAATGACGTCCCCTGATTTCAATGCACTTTATGTTTACAATACTCTATTCGTGTGGCATACAAACACTACAGTAAAGCACCCACCTAAAAGGACCATGTGCTTCTTAACATGTCTGAGGGCAGCCTTCCTTTCCTTTTGAGGATTGTGGTCATAACCATGGTAAGAAGAAAAAAAAAGACAACGCTAAAAAAAGACTATCTCACACACAAGCAGGCCCTGCAGAAGGACTCAGCAGACACTGTTTGATAGGGTGGCTAAACAGGAGTCCCTGAGCTGGGGGCAGCACAGCACAGGGACGCCGGCAGCTTTGTCCCTGGCTCAGTTTCAGTTTTCAGTTTCTGCAAACTTGAAGAGCCGGTTTTGAAATGGAGGTGAGGAGTTCTAAGTGTATCTCATGCCTGCCATTCAGATCTCCCAAGTGAAGAACCGTGGCTAGGCAGCATGCAACTTCCAAACCCTACTCCACTGCCATGTGCCAAATGTCCCTTTGCCTTCCAAGATGGGGCCATGGCAGTTTCCTGCTATTCATCCGAGAATAAAAATTCTTGGGATGCGAACAAAGTTATAAGAAGCTATTACCACAGCTGATAATGCCCTATTTCAGAAGGCAAAAAGCAATCAGGATACTTGTTTTTGGAGTCGTAGAACCTGCTTAGAATTCCACATCGACTTAGGGAATTGTAAGAGAGTGTGGCCAAGTGCTGAGCCTGGGGAGATATCCAAACCCAGCCCTGCCACCAGAGCTGGCCCCAGCCTGGGCTACCTCGCTGGTTTCAGGGTTCCCAGCAACAAGAGGTCAACTCTGAACAGATGAGTACTTTTCAAACCCCTCCTTGTCACCTTTTTTTATAGTCACCCTCTTTATACCTTGTCTTCCCTGTGTATACCACCTGATACTTAGGACGGTGGGAGACTTAGAGGAGATGATCCAGGAAAAGCTCTGAGAACAGTGCCTGGCGGAGTAAACACAATGTATATGCTGCCAATTAGTGTCTATTCTGGGGTTTTTAACTGACTCAAAACACTAATTAGGGTAACATATTGTATAAATGTACATTTGCTAACATACTACTAACAGGTTATTACCTGTCTCATCTACAACCACAGGTGGACACCAACACCTGTTCATTACTATATTATTTGGGGTTTTAAGCTACTTCTGTTGCAATTCTATTGTTGTAAGCCTCTTTTTCTGAGTACAAAGTAACCTGTGATCTCTGTGGGAAGAGAAGGAAGGAAAAGGAGAAGAAGTCAAATGATACAGAACTGTTCTACATGGAAAGAACAAATTCCTCATCATCTAACACTACTGTATATATTAACTATATAAATGAACCAACGACCAAGTCTATTATCTATTCTTCCAGACTCTACTCCACCCTAAAGTTTGAATGACTGAGAAACAGCATTCAGAAGGGCTGATCCTGATAATGTGAAATGGGGAGCCATTCCCTGGTGCACCACAGGAGTTCTCTGGAGTCTCACTGTTTAGGGGCCCCTCCTGGGGATGCAGGGCTGTAGGGCAGGTCCCACTGTGCTTCCCCACTGACACCATCTTCATGCAGGGGAAATCACAGAAAAAAAGAATGCCAGTGGCAACCTGGAATGGGGAAGGGATTTTAAACTGGAAGAGAACCTTCACATTTTACTTCTACCTTTACCATTATCAGGGTGGTTTCCCAAATTCTACACAGCCCAGAGACTGTGAAAGGGTCTGGCAGTTTCTAAGCCAGCCCGAGGGACAGCCATTGTCAAGGTTTCGTGTCTATAATGAAGTCAGTGCCTAGGTTTTCTTTTGGGAGCAGATCGACCATTTTACTTGAAGAACTACCCATCAAACATCTCCATCATCAGTGTCTCACAAAGGTGAGCCCCATTCCCCACCCCACCCCATTCATTAGGTTTTGCTGTTAGTGGTAGTGTGGTTAGTTTTGTTTTCTAGTCAGATACAGGAAAAGGTAGGGAAGAAGTCTTGCTCCTGAGTTAACTGACATGATTCCTAAAATCAAATGTGCAGTAGGAGATGATGCTCTGACTCCTGCAGGTCATATGATCTAAAATGATCTTCAAACCAAATAAATCTTCTAGTACCGCTTTCTGTATTATTCTTATAACTCAAGGGGCAGAATCTTAATGTGTTACACACACTCAGAATATCAGGCCAGTCTAAGCTGTTTGGTGCCTCGCATTTACTGTATGTCAGAGGGCCAAGGAAACAAACTCACTTATCATAATGAAAATTTTTATGTTGAAGTGAATGTCTCATGGAAATAGTCCAAGATGGCGGTGCAAAAAATGCTAAATTCACCTTTCCCGTGATCACACCAAATCTAAAGTGGACACGAATCAATTTCACCTGAAAAGGACCCCAGCGCTATCTGAAGAGCTCACTGCAATAATCGATATGTGTGGATGAGGCAGAGATGTGGTCCCGCCCAAACCCCTACCCCTGCACCCCATGTGATGACCCCCGATCAGGAGGAACAGAGAGCATCTCCCTGAGCAGTAGGGGTGATGAGCCCCATATCCGGCACTGCGACCTTTGGGACCTGCAACTAAGAGATGGGCCCTCAAAACGCCTGGCTTTGAACCCCAATGCGGCTTACAGCCAGGAGACCAATGCAGCGGTGGGGGTGGGGCGTAGAATGGAAAGTCCTCTCTTTAAGGACTGGCACACGGACTCATTCACCCAGGGATCCAGCCGTTTAAAAAGCACCTAGACCTGGACCTCTGTGAAGGAAATTCATTAGCTAGTCTTTTTATTCTTTGAGGTTTGTACATTTTATTTAACAGCTTCAGGCCATGGAATATTTGTAACTTAAATCCCTTGCATCAACGATAGGCCTTGTCTCCCAGAGGAAACACGAAGGAAACGTTTTTCGGAGGCTTCTGTATAAAATCCTCAGTTACCGTCTCCAGTTTGCATTAGGATTGTATCTAAAGAGATCATCAGCACGAGACCCTTCTTTTGCAGGTTGATTTTGCACCTCCGTTTCCTGCCTTAACCACCTCTTCTAACTCTGTACTCTTTCAAGCCTGATGAGCTACTAGACCTGACTGTCTAACGATCTGTGGAAGTTTTCCATATCCAGGAAATGCAACCTTTCTGAATTTCTTGAAACTCCTTAGTTGATCCTAATCATCTTTTATAGGGGGTGCATTTTTGGAGGCAGAGTTACTAACCAGCAGGTTCAGGCAGTGACACCTCCCTCGGAGGCAGCTCACCGTCACCCCGACGCCTGTCATTGTTGGGTGGTTTTTTCAGGTGACCACACTAATTCTTTCCTGACCTCACATTTCTTCCTGATTTCATTTTCTTGAAATATTTTGCTACTTTCTGGTATCATTTCTTCATGAACAGGGCCATTTGTTTTTATATCCAATCTGGGCGCTTTTCTAGTTTTGACATCTTTCTCTTGTTTTTGAACTAACTCTAGCTTTGTGTTCTTGAATAACTCTTCCAATACCTCATTTCCTATGGCTAAATGATCAATTGTCCTCTTTTCTTTTTTTTTAATTTAATTTATTTATCTATCTTTAGAGGGGAAGGAGAGAAGGAGAGAGACATCAATGTATGGTTGCCTTTCTTGCGTCCCCTGCTGGGAGTTGGCCTGCAGGGAACTGGCCTGCAACCCAGGCATGTGCCCTGACTGGGAATCGAACCACGATCCTCTGGTTCGCAGGGCTGTGCTCAATCCACTGAGCTACGCCAGCCAGAGCTCAATTGTCCTCTTTTCTGATCTTAGTTTTTCTGTAGAAAGAGATTTATTGGCAGAATTTTTCACAGTGAATTCTGAATCTGTATCTGTAAGTAAGTTATCTTTCCCCACCGGCTCCTTCTGAGACAGATGTTGCTCCTTATTTTTCCAAATTGAGGGTGTAGTAGGTTGCATTATTTCTAGAAAGGAACAAGACATTTCCATTTTTACTAATTTATATGAAAAAATTTCTTGACTTTCTTCATCCCCTTCCCCTTCCTTGGTGTATGGCTGGAAGGAGTTTCGGGTGGTGTTGGTCTGCAGCTGCTGGGAATCCCGATCTCTACTCGATTTACACCTGGGAGCTTCACCGGTGAAAGCTGATAGTTTGGGATTTTCCATCCTCACCAGAGTACTTGATACAACAGTATTGTTACCCAAGCTTATTTGGGGGGTTCCTTTACAGTGGATGTTTCTTGTGAAGGCATCCTGAATTTTTGTTCCATTCCGAGGATTTTTATTTCCTTTGGCCTTTCACTCCAATCCATACTCTACTGGGCCGGCATACAGAAAAGCTTCGATAATTATTTGTCGAGTAATGATGTTTACCAGAATGATTTTTTCCCCAGCCATTGTTGATGAGGCTAGGTCTTTTGTACACAAAATGGGAAGAAGATGGCCCTGGCCCTGGAGGTATTCACAGGCTGGCAGAGAGAATAATGATAATAAGCGCAATTTAATCGAGGGATATATGGAAGTGCTTTCTGAGTTGAGTGGAGGGTGGTGAACTCAATCTGGGTGAGGGGAGGAAAGGCTTCTCAGAGAAGACACCATGTGAGCTTCTTCTACATAGTGTAACAGGAGTTAGATGAACAAGGAGAAGAGGAAGGAAACAAGGCAAAGACAACCTGCACAAAGGCATGAAACACTGAAGATATAGGAACCACAGCCATCTGATGTTGCAGGAGTGAATAAAACATATCAAGATGTCCTAGAAGTTTATCAGATTATTCTTTAGGTGACTAGTATTTCCTTCAATGACCTGACTCAAAATCGGCAAGTTCAAGAGTGCTTTCCTTTCGAAAATAAATTATTCTCCCAGAAAATGAACTGATTCCTATAATTCACTGATTTCTCATCCCTCTAATTCCCCTCATCTACAACTATTCAAGGAATGTGGCAACTCTCACCCAGGTATCCAATTTGTTAAAGGGCCCAGCCACAGCTATCACCCTCTCTCCTCAGCAATCTTGGTCAGAAGCCACTGAAGGCACTCAGGCCACACCAGAGAGGTGCTAGGAAAGATAAGGGACGAATGCCACTGTACCAAGCCTGCTGAGATTAAAGCTGAGGTATTCCTCAACTCTCCCATGGGTCCCGTGGCTGCTTGCTAATTTGAAAGTACCAGCAGGCTTAGTCACCTCCAAAGGCATAACGGTTTAGGGCAATGGATCTTGGACTCTGTCATGCATCAAAATCATCTAGGAAAAATTTGTTAAAATGTCAATTCATGGGCCCTACTCCTAAGGATTCTGTTCCAGTAGATCCTGAATATGGTCCTGGACTTCCCTTTCTGTTTTGTTGTTGTTGTTTGGGGAAGGTGGTCTTTTTAAATACCCCCGGCAATTCTGTTGCTTATAATCTATAGGTTTTGGTGAGATTCAATAGACTGATTGGAACTTTTCAAAGGCTTAAAAAGAAGAGAGAGAGCACAGGCCTGCGAACCAGAGGATTGTGGTTCGATTCCCAGTCAGGGCACATTCCTGGGTTGCAGGCCAGTTCCCTGCAGGCCAACTCCCAGCAGGGGATGTGCGAAAGGCAACCATACATTGATGTCTCTCTCCCTCTCTCCTTCCCCTCTAAAGGTAAATAAATAAATTAATTTTAAAAAAAAAGAAGAGAGAGGAGGAAGGAAAGGATAGAGGAAAATGTAGCCTAATATCTCAAAACTGTTTACCATTCACAATGTTAAAGCCTAGAATTACAGGGAAGACCAGTATGAACTACACTTCAGTTAAATGGACAGCCAAGTGTTTTTGTTAGTCTTGTCTATTATGTGCCACTTCTCCACTTGTCCTGGTCTACCCTCTCTTCTCTTCTTCCCTGTTCCTGACCTTCCTAGGATTAAGATTACTGTCTTCTTGCTGTCTGGTCAGCTATTCTAAATCCTTAAGGACCCTAAACAAAATGGGAACTTTCTGGTTCCATTCAGCAGAGTGATGGTCTAGGTCAGAAAGACACAAACAAGCCCATGCAGAGGAGAATGCCCTCTTCCACACAAATGCTGTGGATGATGTGAATCTCAGATCCCCTTCAGGACCAAGACCTGTGTTCCCACAGTTGCCAGAAATATTATCTGCCAAGGGCTCAAAGCTCTGGGAACTGCCCTTAACTGAAGAAAGCTGTTAGCCCAAGATTATGCCTTCAGCCTGGGTGCAGCCACATCCTAGTTGATGTAAGGGGCACAATGACCCCTTGTTTAGAGATAGCAGAACAATTCTGAAAGGCCATCCCAGCTCCAAAGTTCTCTTCTTGTGAGACCACTGTTGTGCGTGTACTATAGTTCCATTTCCCCCTCAGTGTAAACCTGTTAACCTCTCTCCCTGCCAAGTGTTGTTCCCAGAGGACCTACCAATAAACCTCAGAGCCTATTTCCAGGGAATGGCATTGACCTGAGGTGCCAAACTTGCCTCCTTCAGTCAACTACTGACTGCACAGTGTAATGGGCCTGCACCTTACTTCTTGGGTAACATTAGGTGGTCACTCAATCTCTCCAAGTATCTTCCTCTTTATCTATAGAATTTGAATGCAGACAACAACAACAATGCTTATTATTTTATTTTACAAGAGTTTTGTGGGACTTAATAGAGAAAATATGATGAGATTCCCAAAGCCTTCAAATTCTATCCCAATAAATCCTACCACTAACTTAAAAAAAAAACCCCAAACCCAACATAACAACTGAAAAATCTATGGGCCACAGCAAAAGCAGTCCCAAGAAGGAAATTCTTCTTAAAATATGCCATTATGGGCCTACCTCAAGAAACAAGAAAAATCTCAGTCCAACCTCACACCTAAAGGAACTACAAAAAGAACAAACAAAGCCCAAAGTGAGTAGGAGAAAGAAAATAATAAAGACCAAATCAGAAATAAATAAAACAGTCTAAAAGTACAAAAGATCAATGAAGCAGAGAGCTGGTTCTTTGAAAAGATAAACAAGATTGATAAGACTTTAACTAGACTCATAATGAAAAAAAAAGTGAGAGGACCAAAATAAAAGAAGAAAAGTAACAACTGACACCACAGAAATACAAAGTATTATAAGAAAATATTACAAATAACTATATACCAACAAATTGGACAATATGGAAAAAATGGATGAATCCTAGAAACATACAATCACCAAAACTGAATCAAGAAGAAACAAAAATTCTGAACAGATCAATTACAATTAATAAAATTGAAGCAGTAATCAAAAACTCCCAACAAACAAAAGTGCTAGACTGGAAGCTTCACAGGTGAATTTTACCAAACATTAGAAGAAAAACTAACACCTAAATTTCTCAAACTATTCCAAAAATTTCAAGAGGAGAGAGGACTCCCAAGTTCATTTTGCAAAGCCAGTATTGTCCTAATTTCAAAACCAGATAAAGACACTACAAAGAAAAAGTTATAGGACAATATCCCTGATAAACATAGATGCAAATCTTTAACAAAGCATTAGCAAACTGAATTCAGCAATACCTTAAACACACTATACACCATGATCGAGTGGGATTTATTCCTGGGATGCAAGGTTGGCACAGTATCTGCAAATCAATTAACATAATACAACACACAAGCAAAATAAAGGATTAAAATCATATAATCATACAAATAAATAAGAAAAAGCATTTGACAAAATCCAGAATCCATTTATCATAAAACCTCTCAGCAAAGCGGGAAGAGAGGAAACCTATCTCAACATAATAAAGGCCATGTATGACAAATCCATAGCTAACATCACACTCAATGGTGACAAACTGAAAGCATTTCCCTTAAGATCAGGAATAAGATGGGGATATCCACTTTTACCACTCTTACTCAAAATAGTACAGGAAGTCCTAGCCACAACAATCAGACAAGAATAAATAAAAGCTGACCAAATTGGAAAAGCAGTAAAAAAATATTATCTGCAGATGACATACTATATATACAGAACCTGAAAGAGTCCAGCAAAAAAGCTACCAAAATTGATAAATTCAGTAAAGAATCAGAATACAAAGTAAATATGCAGAAATTGATTGCATTTTTATACACTAAAGGTGAACTATCAGAAAGGGAAATTAAGAAAACTGTTCCATTTACGATTGCATTAAAAAATACTTAGGTGCTTTGGGATGGTAAACACACAATACCAACATACAGATGATATATATAGAATTGTAACACTGAAATCTATATAATTTTATTAACTAATATCACCCCAGTAGAGTCCATTTAAAAACACCTAGGAATAAATTTAACCAAAGAGGTAAAAGACCTATACTCAGAAAATTGTAAGACACTGAAGAAAAAATTGGAGAAGACATAAATAAATGGAAACATAACTCATGATTATGGATAAGAAGAATTAACATTGTTAAAATGTCCATACTATCCAAAACAATGCACTTCCTACCAAAATCAAAATACCAATGGTGTGTTTTACAGAACTAGAACAAATAATTAAAAATTTTATACCTAATCAAAAAAGACCCCAAATAACCACAGCAATCTTGAGAATGAAGAACACAGTTGGAGGAATGACACTACCTAATATCAAATTATACTACAAGGCCATAGTAATCAAAACAGCCTGATATCAGCATAAAAACAGACACACACAGAACAGAACAGAATAGACAGCCCAGAAATAAACCTATGCTTGTATAGTCAAATAATATTTGACAAAGGAGGCAAGAACATACAATGGGGTAAAAAAAACCCAGCCTATTTAATAAATGGTGTTGGGAAACTTGTAAAGATACATGCAAATAAAGAAACTAGGCCACCTCTTATACCATATACAAGAATAAACTCTAGGACCTCCAGTCAAGATGGCGGCATAGATAAACATGGCTTGCCTCCTTGCACAACCACATCCTTATATTACAACTCAAATATGAACAACCATCACTCAGAACCATCATAAACTGAGCTGAATGTAAGTCTCACAGCTACGGAATTAAAGAAATCACATCCATCCAGACTGTCAGGAGGGGCAGAGACATAGAATGGGCTGGTCCCACGGCCACTTGTGCTGGATAAAAATCCAGGAGGATATCTTGGGAGTGAGTATTCCCAGCCCCACACCAGGTCCCCCAGCCCAGAATACCAGTGCCAGAAAGATATGTCACCATACATTCTGGCTATAAAAAACCAGCAGGGATTGAGTTGGCGGAGGAAACTTCTAAAGTCCCAAGCAGTTCCTCTTAAAGAACCTACACACAGATTTACTCAGACTCACTCCCTCTGAGCTCTAGCACCACTGTATCAGTTTGAAAGGCACGAGTGGTGTACAGAGAGAAACTGAAGTGTCCAGCATCAAGGTGATAGCTAGGGACAGCTTTCTCCCAGACAGAAAGGTGGACAGAAGCCATTGTCCCTTTTCTAAACTCTCTCTTCACAGAGCCACAGAGCTGGCAGGCTGGTGCCATATCTGAGACTTTGTCAACCTGGCTAACACTGTTTGCCATGCACTGGAGATCCCCAGAGGCTGTCTTACCCAACTTACAGGCCCAACCCAGCTGCTTTCCCACTTGAGTGGCAGGTCTTAGTTCATGCTTCACAACTTCCTAAATTCTCTCAAACAAGCAACAGGCAGCCAAAGTGAGCCCCCAACCACCCATACCTCTTGTAAGTGGCCCTAGCACTAGCAGCAGCCAGCCTAGATGCACAGCTCAACTTTGCCTGGAAATCTCCAAGTCCAACACAAGTTGCAGCCGTCTTACATTACATTATAGCTCAGGCAGGGTGGTTCTGGGAAAAACACAGGTGGGGGCTAGCCTTGGCCTGCACCACCCAGGGAAACCCCAGGGCATGCAGACCCAGTGGACAGCTACAGACTATGTCAAAGCACCACCACCCTCATGAAGAGCTGATACTTCACTGAGGGCAGAGGTAGGTGGTCAGTGTTCACAGCCAGTTCTTGCAGCTGACAGGAGTGAATAAATCCTTCCCATTGACCTGCCAACAGCAATAAGGCTCAGCTATAAGAGGGTGTACTCAGCCCACACAAAGGGCAAACCAAGTTCCCAAGCTTGGGTGAAATGGGAGGCTATGCCACTGGACCCTACAGGACACCTACTACATTAGGCCACACCACCGAGGCATGGAATCAGAGAAGATCTACCTAGTACATAGAAACAAGTGCAGGGAGGCCACCAAAATGAGGAGAAAAGGAAACATAGCCCAAATGAAAGAAATCAAAACTCCAGAAAAAGAACTAAACAACATAGAGGTAAATAACCTATCAGATGCAGAATTCAAAACACTGGTTATAAGGATGCTCAAGGAACTTAATGAGGCCCTCAACAGCATAAAAATGATCCAGTCAAAAATGAAGAATACACTAATTGAAATAAGGAACAATTTACAAGGAAACAATAGTACAGTGGATGAAGCTGAGAATCAAATCAACAAACTGGAACAAAAGGAAGAAAAAACAACCAATCATAAAAACAAGAAGGCAAAAATAATTTTTAAATAGTGAGGATAGTGTAAACAGCCTCTAGGACAACTTTAAATGTTCCAACATTCACATCATGGGGGAGCCAGAAAGAGAAGAGAAAGAGCAAGAAGTTAGAACTCTATTTTAAGAAATAATGAAAGAAAACTTCCCTAATTTGGTGAAGAAAATAGACATACAAGTCCAGAAAAGTATAGGGAGTTCCAAGAAGATAAATATAAAGAAGCCCACTCCAACAAACATCATAATTAAAATGTCAAAGGGTAAAGATAAAAAGAGACTCTTGAAAGCAGCAACAGAAAAGCAGTTAGTTACCTACAGGGGAATTTCCCTAAGACTGTCAGTTGATTTTTCAAAAACAAAAAACAAAAAAAACTTTGCAGGCTAGAAGGGATTGGTAAGAAATATTCAAAGTCACGAAAATCAGTGACCTACAGCAAAGATTGCTCTACGTAGCAAAGATATCATTTAGAATTGGAGGGCAGATAAAGAGCTTTCCAGAGAAAAAAACAAACAAATAAAAAACTTAAAGGAGTTCATCATCACCAAACCATTATTATATAAAATATAATATACTCCATTTCAAATGTATTATATGAAAGAGACTTATTTCAGGAAAGATGAAGATCAAAACTATGAATTATAAAATGGCAATAAATACATATCTATCAGCAATTGAATCTAAAAAGCAAACTAAGGCAGCTAGAAGAACACAGACAGAATCATGGATACAGAGAACATTTTGATTATCACCCGATGGTAGGGGGATGAGGAGGAATGGGTGAAGAGGTGAGCAGATTAAGAAGTATGAATAAGAAGTTACAGAATACCCATCGGGATGTTAAGTACAGTATAGGAAATGGAGCAGCCAAAGAACCTATACACATGACCTGTGGACATGAACATGGTGTGGGGATTGCCTGAGGGAATGTGGGGTGGTGTATGAAGGGAAGCAAAGGAGGGAAAATTGGAATAACTGCATTAGCATACTCAATAAAATATAATAAAAATAAACTGAAAATGGAATAAAGACTTAAATGTAAGATTCAAAACCATAGAACTCTTAGAAGAAAACACAGGCAGTAAAATCTTGAACATTTGTCTTAGTAATATTTTTTCTGATATATCTCCTCAGGCAAGAGACACAAAAGAAAAAATAAACAAATGGGACCACATCAGGCTAAAAAGATTTTTCACAGCAAAGAAAACCAACAAAATGAAAAGACACCCCGCTGAGTGGGAAGAACATATTTGTCAATGATATGCCTGATAAGGGGTTAATATCCAAAATTTATGAAGAACTCATGCAACTCATCACCAAAAACAAACGAACCAACAATCCAATTAAAACATGGGCAGAAGACCTAAATAGATATTTCTCCAAAAAGTATATGAAAAAGATGCTCAACATCACTAATCATTAGAAAAATGAAAATTAAAACCACAATGAGACATTACCTCACACCTGACAGAATGGCCATCATCAGTAAATCAACCAATAACTGTTGGCAATAATGTGAAGAAAAGGGAACACTTTGTACTGTTGGTAGAAATGTAGATTGGCGCTGCCACTGTGGAAAATAGTAGGGAAGATCCTCAAAAAGTTAAAAATGGAACTTCTTATGACTCAGTGATTCCATTTCTGGGAATATATCTGAAAACAAATACCTAAACAATAATTTGAAAGAATACATGCACCATTATGTCCACTGCAGCATTATTCCCAATAGCCAAACTGCAGAAGCAACCAAGTGGCCAGCAATAATAGGTGAGAGGGTAATAAAGCCGTGGAACATACATACAGTGGAATATTACTTGGTCATTAAAAAGAACAAAGACCAGGAGGTATTACACTAAGTGAAAGAAGTCAGTCAGGGGATGACAAATACCATATAATTTCACTTATATGTGGAATCTAAAGATCAATATAAGCAAACAAAAAAACAGACACAGATTCATAGAGAAAAGACTGGTAATTCCTAGAAGGGAGGAGGCGGGGGGGTGCTGAATGAAAAAGGTAAAGGGACTGAGAAGTACAGATTAGTAGTTACAAAAGTCGTGGGGATGAAAAGTACAGCACAGAGAATATAATCAATAATATTGTAATAAGTACACATGGCACCAGGTGGGTGCTGGAAATATCAGGTCCTAGAACAGTCTGTAAAGTAAATGATTTTCTAATCATTATGCTATATACCTGAAACTAATACAAAATAATAGTGAATATAAACTGTATTGAAAAAAATATTAAAAATTGAAAAATAAAAAATATATGTAAGAGTTCTTTGTAAAGAGCTGTATCATGCTGTCAGCTGATCTCACTATGCGTTTGTGTCCCATGCAATAATCGGGGAAGAGGGGAGGAGGAAGTGGGACATCTACAGCCAGTATACAATTTGGCTTACAGATCATGTTCTAACTTACCTCAAGTCAGCAGACTTGGGTCACTCATGAAGATACCCACGCACATAATAGAAAATTAGAAATAAAACCGGGAACTGAGGTATGTATTGCTACATTCCTGAAACTGAAACAGAACAATACTTGTTCACTGTTTCCATCTGAAGACAGCGGCAGAGCAATTTCCGCTACTCTGGAGCCAGAATTCACACTGTTACCCAATAAGTTATGCAATGAGTAATGGAATGGCATTTTGAACAGAGAAACAAGTAAAACAGTCGGGTACATAAAATGAAGACTGTTTTGCTAGGCAATTGAGTATTTTCTGGATTACTCTGATACTGTATCCACTGAAAAGAAAAATGTAAGAGCATGCAAATGAACTTGAAAACATCTGATTAGATCAAGAAGGATAGTTGAAAACTACCAATGCTAAAACTGTTTCACACTAAAATTACCAGTTGTTAAGCCTTACCAAGAACTTGAATGAAATATGCAAATAATGCCTGGTATCCATAAACCCAGAAGGAGTGACAATAAATGCCTTACTCTAACAGGTGGTTTCTTCATCAGTAAAAGTCACAAATTATTTAAAACTGTGAGGACCTTCGAGATCTACGAGACCCCCAACCTTGCACTCTTCCCTCAGGGAAATCACAGTCCGATGGAAGAGGCAAGACAAATCCACGTGAAATACTAACTGCAACCTTTCCCTTTCTTGTTACCTGAACAATGAATGAGTTACAGGCAGAAACCTAGGAATTCAGACCAACAGATCAACACGTGGGCTGTACCACCCAGAAGGCTGTCGGTCTCAGGTATCGGGAAACAATAAATACACATCTTGATTTCCTAATAAATCTGAAGAATTGCTGAGTGAAACATTTTCTTCATGTGTGGAGAAAACATGTAAGAAGCTCAAACTTACAATGAGGTTGCTGATTCGGTTTAGGTACATTAACTCAGTGCTCATTATCCTTAAGTGGCCCTAAGTAGAGGCCTCTGGGGAAAAGATAACTGGACCCTGATTGCTGAATGAAAATCAGAGTTAAGGTAGGTTGAATCATGAAACAATGAGAACGGTGAAGAGTTGGGGCCAGTTTAAACGGGGAAAGGTGGGTGGGGCCGTTAGTCAAAAATACCTTTATCAGGACCAAAGGAATCTTCCCATATGGTGCAAACAGGAAAGCAGGGCCTGAGCCCAGGGGACTTGAGCCATTTTGCCCAGCCCAAATAAAAAAGACAGGGGACGCAGCAGGTCAGCTTCACTTAATAAGATTCTGGGAGTTAAAGGCGGGAGTGGGCAGGTAAGCACCTGCTTTAGGGTGAAATCAGAAGAAAATAGTCCCCAGAAGGCAGATCACAAACCCGGAGGGTAAGAGAGTTGTTATGGACCTGCCTGCATTTGTTAGCGAGTCTTCCACCGCTGGACCATGCTCTGGAGATGAATACCCCCAGGCCAGCCTTTCTGCTTCCCTTCGGGAGGGACATTACAGGTCTTAGCAACAAAACTTTGTGTGTGTCTAAGAAACACAACTTCAGTGTTCAGCAAGCGAGGTAACCAAGGCAGTTCTAAGGACACAGTAGTTGAAGCTCTGGGAACCTTCAGTCACTATGTCTCCATTACAATGCTTACAATTCCCATTGATTCTAGGCTCGTTCTAGATCAACTAGGTATATTTCAGGGTGTGGGTGTGGGCAGGGTTGCCCTGAAGCACAACACAGCCATGGCAAGGAGGGAGGGCGGCACATCTAACAGTGTATTGGGCTTTTCCTGGATGAAGGCAAACCGTTGGGATCATCGAAATGACTCACATTTGAGTTTGCCACACTGCCCAAGTTCACTCATTCACTCACTTATTCACAGAGTCAGCGTATCACAGTAGAATGGTTCAGAATGCAAGTTCCAGAGCCAAATGCTCAGGATCGACTTCTGACTTCATTTATTCCTAACATCGTACTTTCTTCACCTGTCAAAAGCAGTCAGTTATAATACCTACTTCACAAGGTTGCAGTGAGTAGTAAAAGACCAAATTCACATAAAGAACCTAGAATAGTGCCTGGCACTGATAAGCACTCACTAAATTTTAGCTATTATTACTCATTCATTCAGAAGGTTTTAAAGAGTACTGCTAATGTGTCCAGTACTGTATGAGGTCTTCCTTATCTTTCTGTTCATTTTCCTATTCTTCAACTTAAGTCCCTACCTTAGTCATCAGCGAGGAATGTGGGAGTCATCTTAAACTCCTCCCTCACCACCGCCACCCACTTCTAAAAGGGCCAGGTTTCACCTATTAGATGTCTGCCGGTTCCTTCCCTCTTTCCTGTTCCTCACTATCACTGCCTGACTCAGACCTTCATGTCTCTTCTCAGATATTATTACAGAAATCTCCTCTGTGTCTCCCTACGGCTAATGTCATTCTCATGCAATGCGTTCTCCACCTTAATTCTAAATTGTCTTTTGAAAACATAGATCTGACATCATTCACTTGCTTAAAGTACTGTATAAGATAAGCTCACAGCTCCCACCCGGCACACAGGCCTTTGTGATGTGGCCCAGCCTCTCTCTCCAGTCCTTCCCCAGCCTTCACCCTGCGCCCACACTAAACAGGCTGGAGCTCCCTGCTGATAGGACCCTGGTCCTGCTGCCGAGTCACCCATCCTCCCATCTTCCTGACAGCAGCCCTTCCTCTTACATTAAGGTTCGTTATTCCATCAATGAATACTTCCTAACCCTTAAAGGAGTGAAGTCTGTGCCAAGTTCATGGAGTGTGATGATGATCACACTCAATCCTTTCTTTCACACCGAAAGAGTGTCTTTGAGTTTCTTGAGGGAGAAATGAACTAGGAAAATTCAGGGAAAACTGCCTTAAATTTAGCACTGTTACCCTTACTGGTTGGCTACTTTACAGAATTAGAGAAATTGAATGTATTTTGGCATCCAGTCCAAAAGTACTTCAGCTGATTTCAATCCCAACAGTAAGCTATGACACAGTGGTTACTCATTTGACTCACAGCTACGATGTGTTGGAAAAGATTGATGTGATCTATAGAAACAATGATCAGAAAGTGACTTCAATTCAGTGCTATAAAGTTATAAGCCATTAATTTGTCACTTTTTTGTAGAAGGTGAGTAACCAAGAGTTTCTGTGATTGTCTAGGGGTAATAACAGGCTGGGTTTATCTTACATGGTTATGAAATAATACAAAATATAGTTAATTGAAACAACTTTCAACATCATGCTTTTCTAAATAACATATTTTACATCATTTATTGAAGAAACACTTATCAATAAGCACAACAGGCTGCTTACAAAGCCAAGTAGATGATTCAACTCAAAGCCTTTTTTCCTTTCCCAGCAATGGCGACCCAGTTCATTCAAAATCCCAGACTTGCACAACCGTCAGTCACATCAGAACAGAAGCCCTGCTCTGGGCGTTCATTTGTCATAGCGCTCACCTCCTTCTGTTGGACTTCCCAGTGGATTTCTGACCTTCCACACTGGCCTTCAGGGCCCTTGTGGGCAGGACCCCGTCTTATTCATGACTGAGTAGAGCTCCGGGAAGAGTCTGGCAAGAGGCGGGACTGCCTGGGCTCCCCGAGCCCCAGAGAGATGCTGTTCCCCTCTCTCCTGTCTTCTGGGATAACGTACGTTCCTTCCTAAGAGCTGCTACCCCTGCAATAAGTCCTATCAGTTTAAACACTTTAATTTCTCAGTTCCAACTGGTATCCACCTTCTTCAAAAAGCAGTGGTGCGGTTTGTGTGGTTTTAGCACTAATCTACTTATGGTGAATTACCCGAAATATTTTGATTCAGAGAGTGGTACACAATCACTATAAAATGACGTCTCTACCATACCATGCCAGTGAGAGTAATAACAAATCAGTTACTGAATTATGAAATTAATTTTCTCTTGGGTCTCTGTGGCAAAGCATGTGATTTAAATGGTTATCTAACATCAGACTAGGGAGCCTAGCTGGTATGTTGTACCAACTGGCAGGCGCTTTAGGAAACTGAAAACTCGCACTGTGACTTCCTATACCACCGCCTGTGCAGCCGTGCACCCATTTCACAGCTAAGTCTTACTGCAAATACGGCGAGAGCACACCTCACTTTTCAAAAAGTTCATTAACAAAGTCTCGCAATGAAAAGAGCAGCCTGTGACTCATTTTTGGATACCGGGTGGAAACAACAACTCCTCCCTTTGCTGAGAAACGGCTTCGACAAGTGCACGAGAACCACAGGAAGTAATACCGAGCTCGCCGCTGTCAGTGGACTCACAATTCCGTCTCAGACAGTGGGGATCCCAAAGGTGCTGCCACTACTTCTCGTTTTCAGGCCTCTGAAAAAAAGGCCTCACGTGGGCTCATAAGGAGCTGCTTCCAGGCTGTGTCAGTTTCTCCACATTTCTTGGCTCCTTGCTCAGACTGTGAAGTCAAGAAGTAACCATTCTGGTGGTATTTTTGAGAAAGTGACCTAATAGGAAGTGAAGAGGTGATCCAACCTTAGTAAAGCCCCCCACTAATGACAAAAACGAAAAACAAAACTCCAAAGTAGACTTAAAGTAGAAGTAGTCTTAAGTGAATACTCAAGGGAAGCATATCAACAGGTATCGGAAATAATTTCTAGAAGCTCTAAAAGCGCAGTCCCTCGCCCAATGGGAGAAATAAGCTCACTGTTCTGTATGAGAAACCCAAAGTTCCCAGAGGTGAACAGTCGGCGAGAGCCCCGGGTCACACCCGAAGTCCCCCCCTAGGGCGTCCCTCGTGTGCCCAAGCGGAGCCCGCCAGTCCCCAGTCCCCGGGGGAGCCCCATCCCGCAGCTCTCCGCGCACAGGTTCGAGGGGCGCGTCCTAGCTCCTGGAGCAGTTAAAGAGAGAAAAAGAAAAACGAACCAGGAACCTGCCGGAGCAGGTGAACCCAGGCGCCCTGTCCTGCACGGGCGCAGTCAGAGTCCGGAAACCTGCTGCGCGTCTCCGCACGCCTCTGGCTGCTCCTCTCGCGCCGCCGGACCTCCACGCCGCCGCTGTCGCAGCATCTGGGCGCTGTCGGCCCGGCCCCTCGGCGTGGGGAGCGCTCACAGCTGGGGACCAGGCCCCGCCCCGGGAGGACAGCACTGGGTCCCCGCGCCTGGCCCCGCCCCGCCCCGCTGTGAGTAGTGCGCTCCGGGCTTTGGGGAGCAGCCTCCTCCCCTGCCCTGCCCCTCCTTCCCTGCAGGTGCTGCGCCGCGGGCACGTTACCGCCCACCCCGACTCGGGGAAGTAGACAGGACTTTCCCTGGGAATCCCCGAGGCGCTGGTGACCTTGGCCCTTCGGTGGATTTCCCGGCGCTGACACTGGCTACAGGGGTGCAGCGTGGGTGTGACCGCGCGGGGCTGCGGCCGCCCTGCACCTGCCGCGACTTCTGAGCTGGCCGGAAGCCTGCGCATCACAGCGCCCAGGCTGAACGCGATCTTAGTGCCCCTCTCGTATGTAATAGAAGTAAGCAGGGGTGGATGTTGTGTCTCCCTGGTGTTGGGGACCCAGTTTCCCTCCACACTAAGTGCCTTTCTGTGTCATGGTCCAACATGGCTGTCTCGGCTCCCACCATCACATCTGCATCCCAGCCAATGGTTACCAAGCTGGGACGCCTACCGAGGGCAGTCATTCTGCTCCCACCCGACCGCACCCCTCTGAGCGGGCCTGACACCAGCCGGGTTCATTCATTCATTTGCTACCCATTGAGCGTCCACTCCGGCACTGAGGCTACAAGTGTCGTCAAAAAATACTGCAAGATTCAGCCCTCAAGGACCAGGCATTCCAATGGGGAAGGATAACCAGATCAGTGTGTATGACTTGAGGTATCCTATGTGGTAAGTACCTTGAAAAAGAAGGTTGAAGAGTTTTAAGTGCTCCAAGAAGAAACAAGCCTACACTGATGCACAGAGATGCAGGAGCTCCCAATGGCCACAAGCTGGGACAGTTTGAGCTACAAAATGAAGTAGTAATGGATTACAACACAGAGTCAACGAAGACGTCCATGAATCCACAATGATATAAATACATGGTTGAATAAATAAATAAATGGTGGAGAAGAGATAAATCACCTGTGCCGAAGAATTCCTATATGGTTTGCTCACAATGACTTTTCCCCCCAAAGCATGGAATGGAGCAAAGGAGTAACTCTACACTGGAGAGACCTGAAAACCACTACCTCGAGCCAGGTGATCAAGGTCAACATTAACAGTCATGTTCATATTAATAGCTGTACTTTTGATATGACGAGATGAAAATGTCACTTTTTCCTCTGTGGTCTTCCTCCCCCAAACCCACAACCCTGGCCTTACCATAGGAGAAACATCAGACAAATTCCAATGATGGGGCATCTACAAAACACCAAGAATTCCTCAGAGCTGTCAACATCATCCAAAACAAGGCAAAGCTGAAAAATTGCCACAGCCTAGAGGAGCCTAAGGAGACACAATTAGATGTAAGGTGGTTTCCTAGCGTGGGGTCTGGGGACAGAAGGACATTAGGTAAAAACTAAGGAGAACTACATAAAGTGTGGACTTCTGTTAATATTAAAGTATCAAGATCGGTTCCTTAGTAGTGACGATGTACCACACTGATGTGAGATGGTAATGATGGGGGGAAATGGGAATGAGGTTTGTGCAAGCAGGGACGTCCATCCTTTTGGTGTCTCTGGGACACACGGGAAGAAGAGCTGTCTTGGGCCGTGCATTAAATACACTGCAACACGTAATCACAAAAAAATGCCATAATGTTTTAAGTAAATGTATGATTTTGTGCTGGGCCACCTTCACAGCCTTCCTGCACAACATGCAGCCCATGGGTCTCAGGTTGGGCACCTGAGCTTCTCAATTTTTATGTAAATCTAAAACTATTCCAAAAAAATTAAGTTAATTAAAAATAAAGCAAAATAGAAAGAATGAGGGGTTAGAATACATACCAAGTCTTCCAAGATAAAAAAGCAGTTGGGGGAGGAAACAATGGTATTTAGGTTAAGACCATTTCAACCTGGAGGGATCTGTAAAGGTAAAGGCCTCTTGGCAGGTGCAGACTCGGCATCTTGGGATAATATCCGTATGTGTGGAACAGAATGAGAAGGGACGGAGTGGCGGGGTGAGGAGTAGGGAATGAAACAGGCAGGGCCTTGGTGGTCCTAATGGGTTTTAAATCTTACTTTGCTTGAGAAGGGGAGCTACTAAAGAATTTTTAGCAGGAGACCTGTGATGAGCTTTTTTCCCTACTGTTGTGTTAAGTATAGATTAGGGGAAAAAGATGTGAGCAAGCCAATTGGTTAGGAAGCTGTGATGGTTAATTGTATGCCTCAACTTGACTGGGCCACAGGACTCCGAGGTAGTTTGTTAAACACGATTCTGAGTGTGTCTGTGAAGGTGTTTCTGAATGAGAACACTTTTGAATTGGTAGTCTCAGTAAATCAGATTGCCCTTCCCAACGTGGGTGGACTCATCTGTCTATTGAAAGCCTAAATAGAATAAAGAGCAAGATAGGGGAGAGTCTTTTCTCTCTGGGCTTGACTGTCTTTAACCTGGGACATCAGTTCTCTCCGGCCTTGGACTGGCCTTCAAACCGGAACTTACGCTCTCATGCTTCTTGGGCCTTTAAACTCAGGCTGGGGTTAGATCACCAACTTTCCTGGGGCTAAAGCTTGCAACTGCAGATCATGGGACTTCTCCACCTCCACAGCTGAGTGAGCCAGTTCCTTATTCATTCATTCTCTCCCTCTCTCTCTCTTCGGTTTCTCCCTCCCTCCCTCCACAGATGGCTGAGACTGGCATAGAAGAAATGGAGGGAACCTGGCCTCTAGGTGCAGAGGTTTTCAAACTGATGAAAGAACAGAAAATAATCCTGAGGAAAAAGTGAGTCAACAGTCATCACTAGGCTCCTACTCATGATCCCTGTACTATCCTCAAGTCCAGATCCAAGTTACAGGCTACTTGAGAACCACCTACGAGTGTGGGAGGCTTCCAAAGCAAGCCAGTCTGAACACTGCTGTTCTTCCTCTAGCATTTCATTTGTATTCTGATTTGCGTGAAAATTCAATAAATCCATGAACCCATGAAAATCTATAAGTAAGCTTAGAAAAATTACTTAAAAAACAATGCAACAAATAATCCATAGAAAAGCAGATTTCTTGTTGTTCTGGAAGCTTATTTTGCTGTGCCTGCTACACTAGGAGGGTAGAAATCATGCGGTGGAAGTTGTACTGTGTTGATTTGATGAAATGCTGTCCCTGCCTGTAATTCCTTAAAGGATACTGTTGTATTCTCATGTTAACCGAAATTGCAAGTAAGTGAAAACTTTCTTCTTATATATTGGCATACTTGTAAGAGTACTGGAGTTTAGCATGTCCTGCCTGTTGTGTGCATACAGAGAGAATGGAAAAGAGGATGGCTTTAAAAATCTGGTCTAGAGGCAGAACGGATCCGCTTAGTCGCTCTGAAGGGAAACCAATTTTTCTGCAACTGCTGTTATGCATGACAAGTTGCCAAAGTACTTTAAGATGAGACTGTTACTCAATACTCATTTCTGGTAAAAAACCCCGTTTGCACCACGGCCCTCTCCTGCGGAACTGATACAAGTGAAAGAAAAGTATAAGCAGAACCTAACAAAAAAGCCATGCCTTTTATAGGTGATAGTTTAGTCATAATAAGCCTTTAAATACTGGTTTTGACTTGGTTGGTGTAGCTCAGTGGATTGAGCACAGGCCTGTGAACCAGAGGATCATGGTTCAATTCCCAGTCAGGGCACATGTCTGGGTTGCAGACCGGTTCCCAGCAGGGGATACACGAGAAGAAATCATACATTGATATTTCTCTCCCTCTCTCCTTTCCTTCCCTTCTAAAGATAAACAAGTAAAATCTTTTAAAATTTTTAAAAAATATATTGGTTTTGAACTTGAATAATTCACCGAGTTCTCAAGAAGTGTAACTTTCACAAATACGCTAAACAATTTTTCCATCTACATTTTGTTCATTGACATGAATTTGTGCTGTTTAGAAAGTACATATTTCTACATCAATAAGCCTTACTTTGGGGCTGAGATGTGGTGTTCTTCTCTTTCTCCTCCTCTTCCTCCATCCCATCCCCTTGCTGCAGCTCCGTATCTTTGTCCGTCTTCTGTTTCCTTTAACACACCCTTCGAACGGACTGACTCCTTCCTTCAGTACGGTTTACAACTTCTTTTGGTTCATGGATCACAGCCAGCATCCCTTCGTGACCCTTAAGAAAATGTAAAAGTATAATATTGGCACCACAAAAACCAAACGTCTTTCAAAATGTGTTTTTAAGATAAACTTACTAAAAGTAATAACGAAAACATTGAAATCTGAATAGTGAACTTACAAATTCGGTGGGCAAAATCTTTTCTTAAGAATTCCTGCCTTTGGAGTGATGATCTTGAGGAGACCTTGGAAAAGCTGGCAGGTGTTCCTCAGTCCACAGCTTCTTACCTTGCTGTGTACTCTCGGGGTGAGGAGGAATCTTCGGTAGAAGCTGACATGGCCTTGCATAACCAGCTCTGGGTGTTGAAAGCAAGCCGCTCCAGCTGATTTCTTTCAGCCCTATTTTCTGCAGGTTGGTGATGAGCAAAGTTACTTTATGAAACAGGAACTTTTGCCACAACTCTACATCCCTAGCTGCCTGAAGACACATTTACAAAACAAATACCGCCATGCAAATCAGAGCTGATGATCGGAAACGTAAGTGGGGGACGTAACCTACCTATTCAAACCCATGTCTCTCCTGGTCCTGGTATGTCATCTCACCAACTTCAGTAATGAGTGGACCCTTCTTCAGGGAGAAGAAATGTATGGCACTCAGTGCTGACAAATTATTTCACTCTAATGTTATCCAAATAGTAATCATATAAATAGAGTGTTATTTCCATAAATATGGAGTAAATTCCTATGGCTACAAAATATAAAATCCAAACCAATCTACATATTAGCGGTACAAAGTTAATAATATTAAAATAAACATGGATTTAATGTTTTGTTGAAGTGAAATAAAAAAATGTTTGTTTTAAAACTAGAAAAATGCATTGGGGTATTTTGTACTTCACTTGTTATCTGTAAGAATTTCTCTATTTTTAAGGCAATAGGCACTCATTTGAATGATCCTCATTATCATTGCTATGACTTTTTCCTTCAAAATTCTGTGCATCTTGAATCATTAATTCATAAATGTTTCTGCTTTATCGAGGTATAAATGATTAATAAAATCATAAGATATTTAAAGTGTTCAAAGTGTGCAAGTGATATAGGTATACATTGTAAAAAGAGTCATTAAAAAGGTGATGTCTCCACTTTTGTTCTATGTCAAGATTTCTTTGGGGTCTTTTGTGATACCATGCAAATTTTAGAATTATTTGTTCTAGTCCTGTGAAAAATGCCATGAGAATTTTGATAGAGATTGCATTGGATCTTAAATTGCTTGGGTAATATGGACATTTGTAACTGGGCCCAGGTTCAGCTGCCTGTTGCAATGAAAAAAACCAAACTTTTGACACAGGTGTTGGTGAGAAGGAAAGTGAATTACTCGAGTGCCAACATCTTGAGAAGATGGGCAGACTCCTGTCCTCAGAAACCTATCTTAACATCTCTGGTCAAGCCAGCAATTCTTCTATGGAGTTGGTGGGAATTCAGAAGGGAGAAAATTCCTAGGGGGAGAAAGGCCATGCTGTTTCTCTTGGGAGTAAGCAGAAGGGGGACTGAAAGGGGAGTCACACCACTTCTGCCCAAGCTCACTCCCTTCATGTGGTTTTACCTCTCAATTTGCATCAGCATTCCATAAACTCACCTGTGGTCCTTGGCTGGCACCAGTGTACCTCACAACTGCAGTGAGAACTGAAGTACAGGATTGATTAAATACTTTGATTTGTTATAAAATACATAACTTTGATTACTAGCTGGGAGATACTAAATGATGGTTACAACTTAACATCTTAGTGCAGGCAGAGGTTTTTACAAAGAGGAAGGAGAGGGAAAGCAGAACAAAGAGATTAGGAGAGGGGGTGTGGGCGAGCAGGCAGCGAGTGTCCTTGCTGGTGCTAATATGGATCTTGATGGTCAGTGAGCTTGAGTCAGGACTTGGAAGTTAGACTGTTTCTTAGGTTTATGCAGGTACTAAACCTGTTGATTCTAGTAAAGTATACTTAGAAAAGAAACTTTCAATGTGTAAACTCTAGCTTTGAGAGAAAAAGCAGGTTAGAGTAACGAGATATAGGAAGTATAGTATAGTCATCCCCATTACAATTTTAACAATATTCATTCTTCCAATTCATGAACATAGATACCTTTCTGATAATTTGTATCTTCAATTTCTTTCATCCATGTCTTATAGTTTTCAATGTACAAATCCTTCCCCTCTTTGGTTAAACTTATTCTTAGGTATATTATTCATTTTGATGAAATTGTAAGTGGTATTGTTTTCTTAATTTCTCTTTTGATAGTTCATTATTAGTGCATAGGTACACACCTGATTTTTGTGTATTAATTGTGTACCCTGCAACTAGACTGAATTTGTTCATTAATTCTAACAGTTTTTTGGTGGGGTCCTTAGGACTTTCTGTCTATACTACCATGTCATCTGTAAATAGTGACAATTTTACTTGTTCCTTTTTAATTTGGTTGTCTTTTATTTATTTGACTTGCTTAGTTGCTCTGGCTTGGATTTCCATTTCTATGTTGAATAAAAGTGATGATAGTGAGTGTCCTTGTCTGATCTAGGAGGAAAAGTTTTAAGCTTTTCACCATTGAGTATGATGTTATCTGTGGGTTTGTCTTACATAGTCTTTATTATATTGAGGTACATTCCCTCTATATGCACATTGTTGAGAGTTTTCATTATGAATGGATGCTGAATTTTGTCAAATGCATTTTCTGCATAATTAAGATGACCGCATGAATTTCATCTTTCATTTTGTGAATGGAGTGTGTTGCACTGATTGATTTGTGTGTGTTGAAATGTCCTTGCATCCCTGGTATAAATTCCACTTAGTCATGGTGAGTGATACTTTTAATGTATTGTTGAATTTGTTTTGCTAACTTTTTTGGTAATTTTTATTTATGTTCATCAAGATATTGGCCTATCCTTTTTTTTCTTGTAGTATCTTTGTCTGGTTTTCATATCAGGATAATGCTGGCCTCATAAAATGAGTTTAGAAGTGTTCCCTCTCATTTTTTTGAAAGAGCTTGAAAAAGATATTCATTCTTTTCAAAATGTTTTGTAGAATTCATGCATAAAGCCATCTGGTCCTAGACTCCGGTTCGTTAGGAGGTTTTCTTTACTGATTCAACATTTTTAGTAGTAATCAGTGTGTTCAGATTTTCTAATTTTTTATCATTCAGTCTGGTAGGTTATATGTTTATAGGGATATATCTCTTTTTTGTTTATTTAATTTTTGGCATATAATTGTCCATAGAGTCTCTTATAATCCTTTGTATTTATACAGTATCAGTTGTAATATTTCCTCATTTTTTATTTCATTTATTTGAGTCCTCTCTTTTTTGTTGTTGTTGTTGTTTAATCTAACTAAAGTTTGTCAGTTAGTTATACTTTTCAAATAAAAAGCTCTTAGTCTCATTGATCTTTTCTATTGTATTTTAGTGTCTATTTCATTTGTTTCAACTCTGGTCTTTGTTATTTCCTTTTTTCTACAAACTTCATTTTCCTTCTTCTAGTTATTTAAGGCATAAAATTAGGTTATTTATTTAGCCTTGTTTTAAAGATTTTATTTATTCATTTTTAGAGAGAAGGGAAGGCAATTGATTGGTTGCCTCTCACGCCCTCCCAACTGGGGACCTGGCCCATAACCCAGGCATGTGCCCTCACAGAAATCGAATTGCTACAGAACAGGCCCAGGGCGGGTGGTGAACAATATACTATTACCAAATGATCCCACCCTTGTTCTCCAGGGGCCCCTCTCCCCGTACTAGGTTTGCCTTGCCTGCCACCAGGGAAAGATGTCTTTCAATGCCAGAGATTGGTGAAAAGGAAAGGAATTATTTATTTAAAGAATTATACAAACTTAGGAGTAATAACTTAATGTCTTCATTGAGATCCCAAAGTCTTTTAGAATACCCACAAATGCACAGTCCTCCCTTCCCCCTCTGCCCAGTGCCAGGTACCTTATATCTGAAAAAGAAATAGAAGTCCATGGCTCTTCTCTGCCCGAGCTGCATGGCCCCAAAAAGATGCTGCGTGGCTGCCGAGCCTGGGTTTAAATCCCAGAGCCAATCTTCCTCTGCCACATCATTTCCGACTCCTCCCACAATTGGCCACAGCTGCCAGCATTCCCATATTTTTCTAGTTATGCTGAGCTGCCATAGTAAGTCTGGGCAGGTGTGGCCCTGTGCTCTGGAGCCAATCATCTCCAAGCTCTCATGCAGGCTCTGTAACCAAGGGGAGTTGCCTCCCAGTTGCATCATGGGTTGAAGTCACTCCCATCCCCCTGGAGTCAAAGCATGGCCACAGCTGTTTAACATATCTATAAAACCACTTAAAGGTAATAAATATGTTAAATGACCATTCTAAAGTTTATCTACAAAACCGTTGCTATTCAAAACAACTCTCAGTGGCCCTGCTCCATGTGTCCCATCCCCCAACTCAGACTTGTGGGGGTGAGGACATCCTATATATATTTTTTTCCTAATATTTCCTGGACACCCTGAGTCCAGTACCCCATTACAAATCCCTATTTTGGCCCCTCCTTGGCTGCACCCTGTTACGGAACCAGTGACCTTTTGTTTCACAGGCCAGCACTCAGTCCACTGAGCTACAATAACCAGGGCTGGCCCTCTTCTTTTTTCTTAATGTAGATGTTTATTGCTATGAACTTTCCTCTTGAACTGTTTTTGCTGCATCTCATACATTTTGATATGTTGTGTTCTCATTTTTATTTAAGACCTTTTTAGTTCTCTTCAATTTATTTTTGACCCAATAGTAGTAGCTCAGTGGTGTGGTTTGATTTGCACATATTTGTGACTTTTTCAGTTTTTTCTTTGAATTAATTTCTAGCTTCATACCATCATAATTAGAGAAGGCACAATATGATTTCAGTCTTCTTAAATTTATTAAGATTTCTTTTGTGGCATAATATATGATCTATACTGGAGAATGTTTCACATATACCCAAGAAGAATGTGAATCCTTTTGTTGCTGGATGAAATGTTCTATAAATGTCTGTTAAATCCATCTGCTCTGATGGGCAGCCTATTGGTTTTCTGTCTGGATATGTCCATTGTTAAAAGCGGGGGTATTGAATTCACCCATTCTCATTATATTGCTCTCTACTTCTTTCTTCAGGTTTGTTCATGGTTGTCTTAAATATTTAGCTATTCCTATCTTTGGTGCATACATATATACAAATGTAATATCTTCTTGTTAGATTGACCCGTTTATTATTATCAAATGACCTTCTTTGTCTCTTATTACAGTTTTTGGCTTAAAGTCTAATTTGTCTGAGATAAGCATAGCTACCCTACTTTCTTTTTGTTTTTATTTACATGGGGTATCTTTTTCTATCTTTTGACTTTCAGCCTGTGTGTGTGTGTGTGTGTGTGTGTGTAGTGTAAGTGTCTGACACTACAAGCTTTGTTTGTAATGTAATTGCCTAACATTAAGCTTATGATTGCTGAGTCGTTCATTTCAAAAACATTCATCTCAACTAAACAGAAATAAGGAGCTAAACCACTTAATCCAGTAAGTTCCCCTTTTAGAAAGTCCTGGGTGACCAAGATAACTGACCTTTGAGTGACCCTCCTTTTCCATTTCTTGCTCTTATGCTTCAAATTCACCGATAAAAAGTGAACCTGTAAAACCCCAGGCACCCATCCTCAAACCCAATCAAGGCAGAATCCCAGTGCGTGCGCTTTCTCATGCTCAAGCTCTCGTTTGCTCTCTCACTCTCTCTCCCCCTCTCTCTCTCTCCCTCCCTGTCTCCCAGTCTCCCCCTCTCCCCATCTCCATTTCTCCCTCTCCATCTCTCCCTCTTCCTGTCTCTCTGTTCAACTTGCGACCTTGCTGCTGTATGGCCCCCGTTGGGGCATGTACTGCACAGGACTTATGAGTAATAAAACTTGATTTGCAAAGCTCCCAGATGATTACTGCTGGGGCGTAATTTTTATATTTACCTTTACAGAGAGATGTATACTTTTATTTGTTTTCTGTTACTAATTAGCATTTCAGCTTGAAGAAGTTTCTTTAACATTTTTTTATGAAGACAGTTAAATGGTGATCAAATCCTTTAGCTTTTGCTTGTCTGGAAAACTGATTATGAAGACAAACTGCTGGGTAGAGCATTCTTGGTTGATACGTTTTTTCATTCAATACTTTAAATATTACAATGCCATTCTCTCTAGCCTTCAAAGTTACCGCTGAAATAATAAAATGCTTATCATCTGCTGGGGTTTCCCTTATATAATATGTTGTTTTTCTCTTGCTGCTTTTAAGATTCTCTGGCTGTCTTTAACTTTTGACAATTATAATGTGTCTCAGTATGGTTCTCTTTAGAGTCAGCCCAGTCCCAGTTTGTGGTTGTCTCTCAAACCTCTGTGATTGTTTAAGCTTTCTTTGTTCTTAGTGGCTGTAGTCGAGGATGTACCAAGACCTGTCAGTGTCCTGGAGGAGAGAATCTCAGTGAACCCCTCAATGCAGGCTCACTGAAAGCCTGATGCCTAGGCAGCAACTTTTATAATAAGCAAATAGGCCTGGGAAAGACAAAGGTAGGCATGTCTGTGTGCTCTATCTGTGCTGTCCCCTGGGGGCTATAACTGTATAGCTGGTTAAGAAGTATTTCTTTGGCCCTGGCTGGTGTAGCTCAGTGGATTGAGTGCCGGCCTGTGAACCAAACCATTGCAGTTCGGTTCCCAGTCAGGGCACATGCCTGGGTTGCAGGCCAGTTCCCGGCAGGGGACTCACGAGAGGCAACCATACATTGATATTTCTCTCCTTCTCTCCTTCCCTCCCTCTCTAAAGATAAATAAATAAAATCTTTAAAAAAAAAAGAAGTGTTTCTTTGTTCATTATGATCTTGTGGGACCTGGAACTGAAGTCCCCTTGGGCATCAGAGCCTGGTGATTGAGGGGTGCATCCCCTGGGCAGCGTTTAGAAAGGTCAAGGCATCAGACATTTGCACAAGCTCTTTCCACAAAGATACCAGCAATGTGGAGCTGGCCAGAGGGAGAATGTAGAAACAACATCCATAGGTTGTCCTGGTCTCTGAGGGGGACTGCAGACAGCCCCTTGCTGTATTTAAAATTAGGAGCCTGAACTTCAGACTGCAGTGTTTGAGATATGCAAATAGGCCTCTTTCAGGGGAAATCTAGAACATGGGTGTTTCTGACTATCACCTCTGTGCTGAGCCCTGTGGGGATAGTCCCAGGATGAGTCCTTGGTAGCCTGGTAAGAACTCTTTCCTTGTTTTCTAAGCTTTGTGGATTGCATGGACAAAAGCCCTACTGACTTTCAGAGGCACTTGTTTAGGGGGCCCATCTCTCTGGTGGAAGTCTTAAAAATTGGGGCACTAGATTGGGTCCAAACCCATGGCTCCTCAGGAAGAAGGTGGGAGCAGGGAGTTTTCTTGGGATTGTATGTCACTATGCTGTGTGTGCAGTTTATAGTGACACTGTGTCTCAGCTTTTCCCACTCTTTGGGCTTTGGGTTTCTTCTTGTTCATCTAACATGTAGGAGTCACTCAGCTATTTGTTGAATTTTTTCAGATGGAACTTCTCCGTGTGTAGCTGTAGAACTGTAACTGGTTGACAGTATGGCCACGGAGGCTCCAGCTTGTAACAGCACTGGGAGCGGGTGGAGGGTGGGAGTGAACGGGCTGCCGAGGGTGGAGAGCCAGGCCATGGGAGTGGGACCTGGGAGCCACTTGAACACTGAACCATGCTCTCCAGGGATGGAGGTCAGAGGTTCAAGTGCTGAGGGTATGGGGCCAGTCAGAGAACGCCTTGGCCCACTGCCTGGGGTCATGGCGAGGGCACTGAATATCACAGCTGCAGCACCAGGCTGCACTTCCACAAGGCGTGAGGTTGTGTTGCCTGGGTAACTGAGCATATGCCTTGTGGATGCTCTGCCCGAGCAGGGATGCCCTGCACTGCATGCAAAGACCTTGCCTGTGGCTGTAGAGGCCCCGCCCCTACCACTCAGGCCACCTTTGACACTGCCTGAGAGAACTTGAAGGGTGTCAAGGACTCAAGAGGCCACCACACATTGATGCTTCCCTCCCTCTCCTTCTCCCTCCTTTCCCCTCTCTGTAAATATCAATCTTTTTTTAAAAAAGAAATATCTATATGTGAGAGAAACATCAAGCAGTTGCCTCCCACACCCCCCCAACTGGGAACCTGGCCTGCATCCCAGGCATGTGCCCTGTCCAGAAATCAAACCAGTGACCTTTTGCTTTGCAGGATGACAGCCAACCCAGTCAGGGCATCGACCTATACTTTTAGTTGGTCAATAATTTTAAAACTCTCCTTAAAATAAAATGTCAAAATATAGGTTTAATTTGATGAAATTGTGTTTATTGAATATTTATTATCATAGTTAGTACTAATGAGTTGAAGTGTTATGACATATCTCTCAAATGTGAATGTAGTGGTAACCATGGAAGCACAAATGGAAAACATACATGCAGTGAGCATTGCCTGCCCCGGATTACTGCTCAGAGGGCCTTTCCAGCACATGGCACGGAAAAGGAGAGACTGGAGAGATTCCTTGAGTTGAGGACATGAAGCTAAAGCCCAGGGAGACCGAGGGGACTAAAATTCCTAGAACTGGGGAGTACTGGAGAGAGAGAGGGGTGAATAGAGAGATATCCCAGGAGATCAGTATAGGGTCCCCTCCAGTATTTACTAGAGAATTTATCAGTGTGTGTGCATGAGAAAACTAGCTGGGGCTGTGGGAAAACCCACTTAAAATAAACGGAAGTAACAGTTCCTCACAGAGGACCATAAATTGTGTTTATTCCCACTAACCAGGCTGGAAAACTTCATAATTCACAGAGTAATGTGGTCAGAAGAATTTTGTCTTGGTAAGATAAAAGTTGTTTCCAAGTAGTATAGCGGAACAAAGTTCAAGAATGTCTATGGGAAATCAAAATTATCCAGCACCCAACAAGGTATAATATATAATCTGTGACATCCATTCAAAAATTACCAGGCATGTTAAAGAACAGGAAAACTCAATTTATAATGTGGAGAAAATCAACCAATCAGAATGCATAAAAAATGTTAGGACTAGCAGGCAAGGATATTAAAGCAGATATAACTAACATTATATATGTTCAAGAAGTTGAGACAAAAATATTTTAAAGATCCAAACTTCTGTAGATAAAAGATACAATGTCTGAGGTTAAAAGTAAATAAACTAGTGGAATTAATGGCAAATTGCACATTGCAGAAGGAAAAATTAGTGAGGTTAAAGACAGAAGAATAACACTATCCAGAATAAAGCACAGAAAAAAATTTAAAAAAATAATTATAAGTACATTGATGATCTTTGACGAAAGTTCAAATGCCTATGTTTTTTGACGTTTAGTATATGAAACCCATAGATCCAAGAAGCTGAAGGAACCCAGTCATGAGAAACAGGAAGTACACCACACCACAGCATAAGCCATTACTCAGCACCACTGATAAAGAGAACATCTTAAAAGAAGCCAGAGGGGAAAAGATACATTATTTAGATAGGAAAAATGATTTTAAAAAGATAGGGATGGCAGCAAATCTCACATCAGAAATAATGCACCAGAGAAACAGTGGAGGGATGAAAGAAAAAAATACCAAAGGAAAAACCCTGTCAGCTATCAACTGTACTTTCTCAGACATACAGAAACTGAAAGAATTCATTACCGACAGACTCACACTATCAGACACATAAAAGGAAGTCCTCGGGGAAAAAAGGAAATGACACTGGAAAGAAATATGGGAGTCCACACACACAAAAAATTAGAATGGAAATGGTAACTACATGAATATATGCAAGACTTTTTAATTAAATGTCTTTAAATGAGAATTATTTGTTTAAACCAAAATAATAACAATGTGGTGTGGGGTTTATAAAATATGTTCATGTAAATCATATGACAATTGAAGCACAATGTCTGGGAAGGCAGAAATGGAAGTACATCATTATAAGGTTCTTATACTACACATGAAGTTATACATTATCCCTTGAAAATAAACTGTAGTAAGTTAATGAGGTATACTATGAACATAAAAGCAAATAAAATGGCACAGCAAAGAATTACAATGAACATGCCAGCAAAAAAGAAAACAAATGAAAATAGTCAATCGATTCAAAAGAAAGCAGAAAAAGAAAACGAAGAGCAGATGAAACAAATAGCAAGGTGTTAGATTTCTACCCAACACATAATAATCATATTAAATATAAGTGGTCAAGTCACCCCCAATGAAAAACCAGAAATGGGATGATTAGAGGAAGAAACAAAGTGCAGCTAAATGCTGCCTTAAAAAACCACTTGTTAAATATAAAGACACAAATACGTAAAAACAAGAAGATGGAAGGATACAGCATGCTAACACAAATCAGAAGAAAAAAGGACTAGCTCTGCTAGTGCCAAATACATTTCAGAGCAGAAACACTAGTAGGAATAAAGTCATTTCATAATGATGAAGAGATAGATTAGGCAGGGAGAGAAACCATTCCTGCATTTATGCACCTAATATACTTATATTAGGTTCCACTCTCTGTGCTGTACATTCTCCAGTGTTTTGATAAATGTCTCCATGTGTATTCACTAATACAATATACTGAATAAGTTTCACTGCTTTAAAAAATTCACGCGCTCACCTATTTATCCCACTTTCTCCCCTAGAACACTGGCAATCCCTGGTCTTCTTATTGTCTCTATAGTTTTGCTTTCTCCAAAATGTCATACAGTTAGAATTTTTTACTATGTAGACTTTTCAGATTGGCTTCTCTCACTTAGCAGTATGCATTCAATGTTCCCTCATATCTTTTTAGGGCTTGATAGTTCATCAGTTTGTTATTGTATAAGATTCCATCATATGAATACGCTCGGTTTATTTATTCACCTGTTGAATGGCATGATTACCATAGCATGTGACAAGAATATGTTTAGTTTTGTAAGAAAATGCCACACTGCTTTCCAAAGCGGCTTTATTAATTTGTACTCCCACCAGCAATGAGTAGAGCATCTTCGCTCCACCTCTTCACCAGCATTTGGTGGTGGTAGTGTTTCAGATTTTAGCCATTCTAATAGGTAGTGGTAGCTCATTGTTATTTTAATTACTGTTTAGTTTTAATAGATACTTTTGACATATTGTTTAAGGTTTTGAGGGGTTTTTTACATTTACATCAATTTACATTTTGAGGAAAATAAATTTAAAGTAAAATTTGAATATCACTACTATTCATTTATAAAATCAGTTAGATAATTACTTCCAATAGAACAAAATTATATGAAATTTTATAACAACATGATATTTAGCTGAAATGACTGCAAGTAAGATAAAGTACATGGAATAAATATGCCATAATATATGAATTATACTTTCTTATGTATCAAAATATTGATGACTTATCAATACTCAAAACATGCTCAATAAAGTTACATTTAGTCATTTTTGATACTTTGCCAACTTTTAGTCACATATTTATCAGTGTTCTTATTGTTAGGTTTTGTTTGCCAAGATAGAATGAAGAACATATTTAACAGTTTAACTTCGTTTATCATTTTAAAATATTTAGATATGTGGAAGGTGACCTCTATTTGGACTCTTTCCTTGAAGCAGTCCTGTTTGGTGGGGGGAGGAGGAGGGTGGTGACCCAGTTTTGGGGAATCACTGAGAGTTGTGGATAACCTCAACAGAAAAGTGCACACACACACAAATACCGCAAAACCTAGCATGCACTTCAGGGATTCATGGGCTCCCTGAAACGCGTCCAGGGACTCCAGTCGGCAGTCCCTGCTCTCAATTTCCTGCATCACTGCCATTCCAGCCTCCCTAAAGCGCAGTCCTGCGGCTCTGCCATCCTCTTGGCCTGTTCCAAAGGCCTCCAGCAGGCACTCGCTCCTTCAGCCGGCCATTTAGAACAGTCAGCAAAGGAGCCTCACCTCACCTGATCAGACTCCTCTCCCTACATTCCCTTCCTAGAGCCCATGACTAAGCCACTGCCAGCTTGTGAAACTTGCTGTTCTCTGGATGTATCTCTGTTTCCAACTCTACTTCTGTAGTTTTTCCACCTGAAAGTTCCTTTTCTTTATCCCTGCTCACTGAAATTCTACCATTAGTCAAGGCTCCTCAATATAACTTTTTTCCCTCCCCCACCTACTCTAAAAAAATTCACTTCTTTTTCTGATCTCTCAAAACTGTTTGTATATTTATTCTTTTACTCATCCTTCCTTCATGTGTTCTATCGATCATTCAGTTCTATCAATCAATCAAACACTTGCTCCGTGTTTATAGTGCCGGGCACTCTACTGGTACCCGGCTTCTGCCCTGGAAGAAGGCGACAGGCAAACGGGAGTAGCTCTGAGTGGAAACTGATGAAGACCCACCGTGGCCAAAGAGCAGTGAGATGCACAGGTTAAGACTCAGACGGCTGGGCCCAGAGCCCGGCTTTGCCAATGCTGGCTGGGTGACTGGGCCAGTCACTTGCCCTTCGTTTGCCTGCTTCGCTGTCTGTAAAATGTGTCATCATCGTCTGCACCTACCTCACAGGGTCCATCTGAGGACTCGGTGAGTTTATTATATAAATATCTGAGGCATGTCGCTTGGCAGGTAGTCAGAACTCAGTAAATACCATTATCATTACCGCTGGGAATGGAGGGCAGTGTCGAGTGAGAGCAGACTTGCTTGAAAATGCCTGTCTGAGAAACACGTCTGCTCTACCCTGCGTTCTCCGAAGCTGATTGAGAGAGATTAAATACAGAAGCAGGCTTTTCGCAGGGTCCCTCTTTTGAGCTCATTCCAGAGCTGGTTGTGTATGTTTCAGGTGCTTTTGGTGACTGCTGTTCCTCTAACCAATTTATTGTCTCTCAGCTTAAAGAGTAGCTTTTAAAGGCCACTACTTCCATTTGTATTTTTTAATCACAGTGGAGTTGATACGTTTGCAAAGATGTTTTCAAAATAAAAAAGGCTCATCTGTAGGGCTATGTGAACACTCCCCATCCCTCCAGCAAGGCATTCTGAGGCATGAAGGCAGAAGACTGGTTTTCGGGACAACGGGTCATGGAAAGTATAGGTTATAGAGTCACCAAGCAGGTAAATATTTTTTTAACATTACAAAGTATTTTATTAAAGTTGGGAGTGTTTGGAAGTAGGTTATCTGGTTTTAATGTGTAGATTGTACCTTTTCTAGCTGGAGAGAGCAGGCAAGCTATTTGAAATTCCTCATTTCACCCTCTGCATTAAAGGGCCCCAGTTTTATTCTCTGTGTTATGGGATAACACCTCTATTCAGAATTAAATAAGACATTGTACATGAAAGTGCTTGAAAATAGAAGAAAAGGAGGGAGGGAGGAAGGGTGACCCCCAAATACAGGCCAAAGAAATAGCCATAGATTTATGCTTGACTTTTTAAACTTATACTTAAGGTAAGACTGTACCTGAGAGGTACCGTATTTTACCAGGTATAATGTGCAGCCACGTTTTTGATCCATGCTTCCAGAAAAAAACTTTTAATTTTTTATTTTTAAAGATTTTATTTATTTATTTTTAGAGAGACAGTAAAGGAAGGAGAGAGGGAAAGAAACATCAATGGGTGGTTGTCTCTCGTACGCCCTCTACTGGGGACCTGGCCCACAACCCAGGCATGTGCCCTGATAGGAATCCAACCAGCACCCCTTTAGTTTTCAGGCCAGCACTCAATCCACTGAGCCACACCAGCCAGGGCCGTTTTAATATTTTAATTCAATTATTTATTTATATTTGGAAATTAAGTCAATTATCATATTCCAGGGGATTATTTTGCATATAAATTTCATTATTGCTTTCTAGAGTTACACTTTTAACACATAAGCATAAGTAAACGAATTAAAAACATTTATATAGATATGGAATTAGTACTACCCATGTATAATGTGCATCCTTATTTTCCTCAAAAATTTGGGCAAAAATTGCACATTATACACAGCAAAATATGGGTATTTTGTCATGGCAATGACTTTATGACTTTAAATTCACCAGCTTTAAAAAAATAGTTTATTTTTAAACAGAGGGGAAAGGTGAGAGAAAGAGGGAGAGAAACATCAATGTGTGGTTGCCTCTCACCTGCCCCAATTGGGGACCTGGCCCACAACCCAGGCATGTGGCCTGACTGGGAATCCAACCAGCAACCCTTTGGTTCATAGGTCGGCACTCAATCCACTCAGCCACGCCAGCCAGAGGTAAATCCAACAGCTTTTTTAACTAAGTGCAGTGTGTGCTTTGACTTTGCTGAGCTATTTGCTTTCTTGACTGACATATTAACCCAGTATACACTTTCACCCTTGGAATGGTTGGGTTGCATTTCAGTGCCTGACCATGAGTCACTGTGGCTCAGAACCTTCAGAAGCATTGTGAGTATCAGAGTGAAAACGTGGCAGATTTCCATAAATCACCTTTATTGAGAATTGAGTCACTTTTGTATGAAAGTAATTTATAGGGCAGTGTTCCATTTGAGGAAAAATGAAAATTAATGGTGCTTGTCAAGACAGTGATATGTTTCAACACCTGTGGAAAAGAGCAAGTTTCACAAAAATGTGAGCCTGATCCCAGATTATTTACGGTCACAACTATTTCAGGCTCTTTGGTAAAGTGCTAGGAAGTATAGCCGAATGAGATATCGTTAGGCATTTATTCATCGTGCACCCTCCCAGATCCATCCTCAGCCATACCGTCTGCCGCTTGGAGCCCCAGGAGGCGTTGGCAGGATGGGACCGGGCCAGGGTGTGTTTCTTCTCGAGTCCGTGCAGGTAACACCGAGCTCCTGGCAGGAGATGCTCTCTCACCAGCACAGCTCCCTTGGGGGAGGGAAGGAAAAGCTTCCTCCCCCTCCTTGTTCCGGACGCCTCAGTTCTCCTCTTGGTTCCCTTCACCCTGCCCTCGCCATGGTACTTTAGTAGGTCCGTATCAAAATCCCAGCCAGAAGGAACTTGGTTTCCGCCAGGGCCCACTCGGATGTGTTCTCCCTCCATGAAGCAAAGTTTATGAAACTCTTCTGGGGTCTGGACCCCACAATAAATTAGATCTCAACCAACCAATTACGCATGCTGCTTTTGCCAGATGATTTTCAGATATCTTTATCACCATGTCCACTTTATTAAAATTTTGCCAAAATAAACAACTGTCACGTGTGGTGGCCAGGCTCAGTTCTTTCTCCTAGAACTCCTTTAATTAGGGAGATTCCACAGGAGATAGTGAGTTTTGGAGAAAACTTTTGTAGCCCACGCATATTGTTGTTGTCCTGTGGGATGACCTCGCTGGTACGAGGCACAGCCATACCTCCGAGTGCTCCACTTGCCCCAGGATCTCCTGAGGCAGGAGCCTTGGCTCCTGAGCTAATAGCTCTTGAACCATTAGCTCCTTCAAGAAAGGACCCAGATTCTGCAGGACACTCACCCCTTCAAGATCTGAGGCAGTGGGAGCGAACAGCGGTTTCAGCCAGTCCTTGTAAACTCAGCTCGCTCTTGCTCTCCGTCTTCCTCTCCTGCCTGCCAGCCCTCTGACTTCAAGCTCCAGCATCAGCCCGACAGTTTCCTGAACCGCAACCCAGCCGTGTAAGCACACCTGTGTAGGTAGGTCTGTGAAAATTAAAATACCATCCATTCCTTTTGTAACTTCCCTTTCAGTGCTTTAAAGTTATGTTTAGTATACTTTAACTTCTTTTCAGATTTTTCTATATCATTAATTTTCATAGATTGATTATGATGTGCCTTCTTGTCTATTTTTTATTTCTCTATTCTGTGGAGCAAGTCTGGGCAAGAAGTTCTTAGACATGACACCAAAATCATGACTCATAAACAGAAGAAATGAATAAATTACCAAAATTAAAAACACTTTTTCTTGCAAAGAGAATGCAGCATTTGCAAGCCATGTGTCTGACAAAGACCTTATATCTCAAATATAAAAAGAACTCTCAAAGCTCAATTGTAAACAATCCAGTTATAAAACAAGAAAAAGGCGTGAACAAATATTTCACCAAAAAGGAGAATTAGGATTTAATATGTGAATTGGAGGGAGGGCAAACATTTCAGTCTATAGCACCATGTCCTAACCGTACACAGGAGAAACCTCCTTTTTCAGTATCATTCACAGAAGTTGCACGAGGGGTTCCCACTTACATCTGTTGGCCAATCCTTAAATACATGGCCCCATCCAGCTGCGAGAAAGGTGGGGATTAGTCTTTACTCAAAGGAAGGAGGGGAAAGGGTACTGGAGGCCCACAAGCTGTCCTCACCATGAGGGCCTAAGCTCTCAAGACTCTTCAACATTCGACATCGTCTTCCACCTGGAGTCACAGCCTTGCTAGTCTGTCTCCACTTTCACATTCTCCTAGGTCACTATCATTAGCCACTGATTCAGAGCACAGTTTTAGTTAAATTACTCCCTGGTCCCCTAATCATCAGTGAGCCCCTATTATGTACAGATTAAGTTCAAACCCTTTTATTTACCATGATATGAGTTTCCTCCATAATACCATTTCACTTTGGTCGCTGTCTTTCCTATTCTTCTTCATTCCTCTCCACTGGCCATTCCTTGAGTACACCACGTGCTTTCAGTTCTCCCTGACTTCTCTTGTAACACACTTTCCATCAGGAAGGCCTTCCTAAAAGCCCTTCACCAGCTTCTGAAACACGGCACGGACTTCCGGGCCTATCCCCAGTAAAATTCCTTTTAGAAATTTCATCATTTCTATTAAAAATAAGCTGCCCATTCTTTGAATAGTCACTCTTTAATATTGTCCCACCTTATACTAAATTGTAAATTGTCTTGTTTATGACCATGATTATATTGTGAATTACACAGTATTCACTACATTACTCATCTTTATAGACCTGGGAGCCCCTAGTCTCTGAATTTATACCAAACAACTGTGTAAGAGATATTTAAAAATGGAATTGGTATGGGAGCATTGAACTTATGGAAGGAAAGAGAAAAACCTCAAGTCAGCTAGCTCTGTTTGGATAAGGCACTCATTTAAAGTGGATTAAATGCTTTATCAACAATCTAGCATTATTTGTTACTTAATACTCTCTAAGTCTACACGGACTCATTTGGAATTGTTGAGTGTGTTGTGTTAATATCCAAAGCTTAATATGGATTTGCATCAGGAAGAAAAACTTGCAAGAGCTAGTTTCAGCTCCAACAAGGAAGTGACAGTTTTAAATTTTTTAGCAAAATCATTATAACTTATCTCTGTGAAACACTTGCTAGGTCACTTCGTGTGTCACTTGTGTTACTTTCTTTTTTAACTCTCAGGCCTCAGAAATAACAAAAGAGGCCCTGGTGGGGCAGCGCAGTTGGTTGGAGTGTGGTCCCAGTCTGCACAGGTTGCAGGCTTGAGCTCCAGTCAGGGCACACACTAGAAGCTACCAATGAATGAATAAATAAGCAGAACAGCAAACTGATATTTCTCTCTCCCTTCCTCTTTCTCTCTACATTTTTTAAAGGAAATAATAAAAGAAAATTTTAGTCCACTTGCTGCTAATTTTCTTGTGACTAAGGGTAGAAATAAAAATAGTTTCGGGTTGAATTATATGTTAAAATATGACAAGATCTATTTCATGTAATTTTTTGTGGCTGCTGGCCAATTTCATTCGCTCTTTGTTAGGGTCAGACTGGAGAAATACGGCTATAGAGTTTGAAAGAAACAATAAATTCTCAATTAAGATTAATAAATTGTTTAAAATCAACCCCACATTGGACTTAAAGGACACCTCTTCCTATAAAATAGGCTTTCAGATTCACCTGTTTGTATTTTTTCTCCCTCTGTTTATCCCTCTTCTGTGCCCTCTCTGACCTCTTTTTGTGCCAAAGTTCTTATTCCTGATCTGATTAAAACTATTCCATGCACTCTGTATTAACCCTGGTTGTATGTGAAGAATTAGGACACCGATCAGAGCTCAGGATCACACACCACTGCACCTGAAAGAAGGCTTAGGGAAGTATACAGGTGGATCAAAAATACACTATAAGGCTAATATTTTTAGTTCTAACTCTATATCCAATACTGAGTCCTTTCTTAATCCAAGGAACATCAGATAACTTTCTAGGGCAGAGAAAAACAAAAGAAAAGGCAAATTATCGAGGCAGTGACTCATGGAATCATTCAGGCACAATTTGTGCTCCAGAGCTCCCACAGAATCAGGCTGAAGTGAATCCCCAGCTGAGACCATGACCTTGCTTAGTCCTTTCCCCTCCCCTATCCATCTTTCCTCACTCCCCTTCTTCTGAGAGCACTCTCTCAATAAATCATTTGCACAGGAGTCCTGGTCTCAAGCTCTGCTAGTAGGAATCTCAACCTGAGACAATTGGTACTGGAATTAATCCTAAGAAAATGCCAGTAGGTTCTGGAGTTGACTCACTTGCTGGTTAGAAAGCTACAAGAACCCGGTCACGAGTTGTAGCTGGAGTAATGGTGTTACAGAACTGACCAGGATGGGGGTGTGTGAAACGATATAACATTACCAAACGGACCCGTCCTTGTGCTCTGGGGGCCCCCCCTTCTGTTCTAGGTTCACCTTGCCCACTGCCAGGGAAAGACGTCTATCAATGCCAGAGATTGGTGAAAAGGACAGGGATAATTTATTTAAAGAGTTGTACAAGCTTAAGAGTAATAACTTAATGTCTTCATTGAGATCCCAAAGTCTTTTAGAATACCCACAAATGCACAGTCGTCCTTTCCCCCTCTGCCCAGTGCCAGGTACCATATTTCAGAAGAAGAAATGGAAGTCCACAACTCTTCTCTGTCCAAGCTGTGTGGCCCCAAAAAGACGCTGCGTGGCTGCCGAGCCTGGGTTTAAATCCCAGAGCCAATCTTCCTCTGCCACATCATTTCTGACTCCGCCCACAATTGGCCACAGCTGCCAGCATTCCCATATTTTTCTAGTTTTACTGGGCTGCCATAGTAAGTCCAGGCAAGTGTGGCCCTGTGCTCTGGAGCCAATCATCTCCAAGCTCTCATGCAGGCTCTGTAACCAGGGGGAGTTGCCTCCCAGTTGCATCATGGGTTGAAGTCACTCCCATCCCCCTGGAGTCAAAGCATGGGCACAGCTGTTTAACATATCTATGAAAGCAGTTAAATGTTATAAATACATTAAATGACCATTCTAAAGGTTATCTGCAAAACCGTTGCTATTCAAAACAACTCTCAGTGGCCCTGCTCCATGTGTCCCATCCCCCAGCTCAGACTGGTGGGGGTGAGGACATTATATATATAAAATATTTCCTGGACACCAAGTTCTGGACCCCATTACAAATCCCTATTTGAGCCCCACCTTGGCTGCACCCTGTTACGATGCTAACTCCTGGCACACAATAGAGATGAAATTGCTAAGACCTTTCACCGGTGGTGGGTTTGCTGGCCAATAGAAGGAAAGAGATGCAATAGCAGGAAAGGGATGCAACAGCTACTGCATTGCCTCTGTCCTTGGAGAATCCTGGAGGAAACGGAAACCATAACTGTAAACTCTGGAAGTGGGAGCCTGTTGCCAAGTGCCACTGATACACTGAAGAGAGAAAATAACAGAGTCTAATATATTAATCAGCAACTTAGAGCAAAGTGGGAGGGTCAGAGAACCTCTTTGGCAGCATTTAAAAAGATCTTCATCTCCTGTAGCCAGAAGGAGGTAGAGCATAGCCTCTAATTGTCAGAGGAGCGAAAGTTCAGAGAAGGCTGAATTCATGGCCTGGTCACGTCTCCCGTCCCAGACTCAGGGTACTCGTCAGAAAGAAATAGGACCCTGAGGCTCTGGCTGGAGATTCCTGGGGGGCTCACTTTAGTGCCTTGAGCCCCAGACTCTCCTGAACTCTCTGGATCTACTGAAGTGGGCAACCGTTCTTTGTTGGAAGGTACAGGTCATCTCTTGAAGATTTTGCGAATGCCTCAAGTGAGACAGGCACCTTACAAGACAATGCCTGCACTTCCTGAGGACCTGCACGCATCTGCCTTCCTGTTCACCACCCCGGTAACTAGGGCCAGATTTCAGCACGACAGCATGGAGCCTGCCAGGGAAGAGGATGGCTTGCTTGCACACCAGAGTGACTGCAGAATCTTACTAACGTGCACTGCCAGGAGCCAGAGGAAGAGGCCTTGAATTGAATCAGGAGGTGCTAAGTCAAGGCGGGGACAGAACATAAAGCTCATATTTATCAACATGGAGGTGCTGTCCTAGGACACAGGACTCAATACCCTCACGTCGACTGGACTAATACATAATGGCAGTATCTTTGGAAGATTTGAAAAGTAGTGGTCCATATGAAATCAAGTAGAGATGCCACAGCTGTCAGACTGTGGAGGAAGGAATGGGAAAGCCAACAGAAGTGGGTGTGCTGGCAATGGTCTACTGTATAAGACTGGAAATTTTTTCAGCCAACTATGATCACTGAAGAGCATAGAGGACTCTATGCATCAAGAAATAAGAAAATTACTGGTGCAGGGTGCAGAGGGGCACCAGCATCACTGAGAAGCTCAGAGGTGGCTCTCCCCCATAGGCCAGAGTTGATGATAAGAGATGCTGTTACAGAACCAGGACTCCCAATAACTGAGGAGATGATAGGGTCCCAGCATAGCAGAAGCCATGTGATAGCACTTTACCACCCAAATCCACATGGGTATCATTTCAATAACGGGCACAGAGTTTGCCTTTCAAAAGTGTTCTCAGGCGATGCTGACACTGTTGATCCAGGAACCCTACTTTGGGAACCACTTCTGTAACGGACGTGCCCAGAGGCGGAGCCGCTTGGACTCGGGGCACGGCTATCTTCAACTTAGATGGTCCCAGGTGTCCTCCAAAGTGGCTGTGCAATTGATAGTACATGCCCACCAAATAGCAGAACTTCTCACCAATATGTAGTGTCATAGAACTTGTAAAAGTTTGCTGATATGGAGGGCATAGAGTGGCATCTCATGATTTTAATTAACATTTTTCTGTTTATTAATTATGTTGAGAACATTTTCAATGTTTACCAGCCATCCGGATTTCCTCTACTGGGAAATGCATAATCAAATCATTTATTTATTTTTTTCTATTGATTTTTCTGCCTTTTTTCCTATCAAATTTAAACAGTTTATATATATTTGGAAACAAGTCTGCTATGGTTACAGTTTCATTATATAAGCTGCAAATATCTTCTCCCAGCCTAAGGCTTATACTTTAATTCTTTTAATGGTATTTTTGGATGAACAGAAGTATTTAATGTAGTTAATGATGCAATCTTTACTTTTTCAGCGCATGATTGCTAAGTTTAATTCAGATGTTTTACCCAACTCAGCCTTGTAAAATTTTTTTAAAGTCCTATAAAAATTACATTGTGATGTGACTACAGGTTTGTTATCTTGTTTTTGATATAACTGTAGAAAAAACTTGACACCAACTGTACTTTTCAAACACGTAAGGCTTAGGAAAAATACAAAGACCAATAATTTCTCAATGCAACTTAGAGGTTGAGACAAGGATGCTAAGAGTGTTTGCATTTTTCAAATACAGGCCATCTGAAATGTATGGCACATTTTCCAAGTGGATGTCCACCCCCACAGGTGCAGAAACTCTGGCTGCCCCTCCCAGGGTCCCACCTGACTGTGAACCATGCCTTTGGCCTCAGGGACTGGAAGGAAAAAAGATGGGAGAGAGTAAGGGAGGAAGTTCTCTAACTGTTGCTCAGGGGTTCTTGCTATAGTTCATGTTTTCTCCATTCCATAAGGCCTCTGATATCTTCTCTGGCTTCCCTCCTCTGCTCCCTGGAAAATAGAACAAGAGGGCTTGCTACTCACCTGGCTGACGGAGGGCATGGGGGAGAGTGGTAGACCACAGGGCTCGTACTGCAATGTCAGGGTTCCTCTTGGAAGTCCAATTTGGAATTCACAAATCATTTCCTTACGCATTCAGGAAAAAAAAACATAGTTACAAATGACAGTTGATTTCTACCATTGGAATATTTCGTTGTAAGTTAAACAAGTTATCGTGTTTAGGCTTGCAAAGCTAACCACAATTTGTGACATTTTTTAATGGGGGAAAAATGCTCTGAATTCCAAACAATTTTCTTATAAGGACTTTTGAACTGCAAACGATTTAAAGGATGCGGACAAGAAGTACTTGACAGAATTACACGGTACGGAATGAGCATTTCAAGTGAGCAGGGCAATGGAAAGGGGGAAAACTGTCTTTGGCAGGCCTCTCTGGGCTGGGGTAAGGAGTGGAGAGGGGCAGGTAGTGCCTGTGGGCTCTTCAGCAGCTAGACCAATGGGCAAGTGTCTAAAAGCAACTGTTTCTTTTCTAAATTTTCATGATGAAGGAGCTATTTCTAACACCTGACATAATGTTGGTAGGACTCAAGGCAACACCACACCACCCAACCCCTCTCCTCTGTTACCAGCCGGTGCAACATGAGTGAAGTGTGGGAATTGAGGCTGGGGCGCTTTGCAGACTGGGAGAAACACTTGCCTGACAGGGTAAAGCAACGTGGCTCTTGCTAGCCCGCGGTCTTTGCTGGCGTATATCATGGAATTGGCCAGTTAAGACTTCACTGCCAAGCTACTTAATCTTCTGGCCTAAGGTCTTCCAGTTTCTCCTGCTAATTGTTTGTGAATGTGGTTCAGAAGTTCTCTGAAGCTCTATAAAGAGCCCTGAGCAAACTTTTCTTTTCATCTTCGGTGTGCTTAAGTGATTGACTTTTTCTGAAAAGGTGTCAGAAACAAACCGGAACCCATAGTCATTTAGATGAAACTGTCATTTTAAAATGGTTTTAAGATAGTGTTAAAGAATTTAAACCACAATCCCAAGGTTCTGGAGCATGTCTCCTTCCCACTGTTAATAGGAATAGAGTAAGACATGTGGGGCATTTAAAAAACCACATCACCACCTGGATAGATCTGGATAAATTTTAAAGTCTTGCGGGAGTCAGTGGACTGGTAGAAAGGAAGAAACGTAGCTTATGAAGGGAACGCTCCACATCATTGGAGAAGAGCAAAGGCTGATGGGGGGATGGGGAACAATTTGCTCCTATAAAGAGAGCAAAATTCCTGACTGGTAATTGGCATTATGATCCAAAGTGGGTGGGTATCCAGAGACCTCCTGTACTCCACCCCCCATTGCACTGTTTCTTTTCTCAATGGCTTTAAACTCTGATACTACTTTAGTCATTTCTAGATACCCAATTAGCAAAAGGTCGCTGATGCAGCAAGGATATGGAAGATGCCACTTCAAGCCCAACCATGCTCACTCCCTTGAGGTCCTCTGGGCAGCCCAGCCTCTGCACAGCCAGCTTCAGGGGTGCAACAACCCCTCTCCCCACCCCATAGCCTGGGGCTGAGAGAAACTGCAGTATTTAACACCCTGTCTCTAGAGTTTCTTGTCTTGACCAGAGAAGCAGCAGCCTGTCTGAGCATAAGCAGACGTGGGGTTTTCCTCCCTGCAGGTTGGGGCTGTAGCTGGAAAGCTCCAAGCTGCTGTCTTGGGAGTGGGCCCTGCTTCTGGGCCTGGGCTGCTTTTCTCCACTCAACTCAGTTCAGGTCTGAGTTGGGGTCTTCTCCTTCTTGACCTTATGTTTGCTTGGATGTCCCGAGGATGAAATGGCAGTGACTAGGGACCCAAAACCATCGCTGATCTTCCCACCAGGGGGTGCAGATGCCACTGATGTATTAGAGGTACCACTTCCTTGCCCTCTGGAGAAGTGGTCCTTTTAGGTATGTTTAAGCTACTTCAGTGGGTGCAAAAATAGCCAGTGCCATCCTAATGGGCCTATTTGAAGGAACAGCTTCTTCTGGACTTAAAATGACGCTGGAGCTGGCCAGCCACCCTCTCCAGCCCTTGAAGTGTTGCCTGCTGCTGGGAGCTGTCCTCAGCCTCCTAATCTTTACTGTCTGGTTAGTGCATTCCGTGTCCCCCTTCCCACATCCCTGCAGCACGCCTCTGCCACGTATCAAGTACCTGTTTGTGTGGGGGCCATTTTATTCTCTTGTTGCTGGAATATAGAAATACCATTCCTTTTTCTCGATATTGATTTTGTATCCAGCAAGCTCCCTTAAGTATTTTAAACTGCACAAATGGCTTTCCTATGTTCAATTCTAAGCATTTCAAATGCCTGACCAAGCAAGCACATGTCAATGGCTCTTGTATATCTAATGTTAACTTACAAATCTGGTCAATTCATTTCTTTTATTTATTTATTTATTTATTTTTCAAATATCTTATTTTTTTAATTTATTTTTTAGAGAGAGGGGACGGGAAGGAGAAAGAGTGGGAGAGAAACATCACTGTGTGGTTGCCACTCATGTGTCCCCTGCTGAAAACTGGCCCACAACCCAGGCATGTGCCCTGACTGGGAATCAAACTGGCGACCCTTTGCTTCACAGGCCCACACTCAATCCACTGAGATACACCAGCCAGGGCAATTCATTTCTTTTAAATGTTAAAATACCACTTGCACACTTGCTCACATTCTGCTTTTAATTTGAAATTATAAGTCAATTACACATTTTAAATAAATAGAATCACAGCATTAATCTGTCAGATAGTTTAAAAAATACCAGTCTTTTAACTTTTGCAAATACTTTAAATAACATGCATAAATAAATTATTTCTAAACCTCAAATAAAAATATTAATACTAACAGTATGATTTAATTTACCATCTTCATATTTAATTTAACATCTTCCTCTGATTGGAAAGTCACTCACCCTTTAAATAAAGCAGCCTTAACATCAAAGGTGATCAGAGTTTCCATTTCAGGAGAACTGAGGTTACCACCCAAAACAAGTTATTCTTACTAAATATGTATAGTTTGTGACTTTAGATTACTTACCAGTAAGAAATTTGAGACTGGAAGGGGACCTGGGGGAAGTTTAAGAACAGGGTAACTTTTTCTGAACGATAGGTAGATACCTGAGCCCGTCTAAAATTCATTTCTAAGTTAAGAGTGTCCTCCAACCCCAAACCCTTCAAATGGAATTTCTCAGCCTGCCTCTCTGAGTTCACAAGGTTAACACCAGCAAATAGGCATTCCATGGGCACGCAGCAGGCCCAGGGGTGTGCAATCAACCGCAAGGTCAGCCTTTGGAGGAGAGACCCAAAGATGCAGCCTGCACCGGTCCTGGAAGTGGGCTTGGAGCCGTTTGTACTTGGAATTTGTGTTGCAAGCTTAGTCTGCCTGTGTGCGCGCCAGGAGCTGGAGGAGTGGGAACATGGATGCAGATGTCCCCTTGACCCGTGGACTTTTCAGCGCACAGGAATGCACAGATGGTAGGGGCATAGCTGGGCTCTGCCAAGCAAGGGGGCCCAGGACAAGCCTCACTCTTGTCTTGGTCTAGGGGCAAAACTGCACTAAAACTAAGACAAAAAAAAATGCTTTCTGACCTCTTCAACTAAAGCTATTAAGCCAAATATAAAGGTTATGCTAGGAAATTAAGGGACACAAAAGTAGAGATAAAAGGGTATGCCAATAGCATTTTGTTATTTTGAGGGCCCCCCATATGAGACTTTAACAGGAAATGTTTCACAGTTCTACAGAGCATATCAGTCCCTCAAACAACTAAAGCAGTTTCAGTTAACTCACTGAAACTTATTATTAAGCAGTCCTCGGAGCCATCTGCTAGAATTTCTCCATGAGAGAGACTTAGAGGCAGGTGATCTCGGTGGAAGCGGGGAGACTTGAAACTGCATTTGCACAGTGGTTTACGTAAGCTGAAGAACATGTGAAAAGAACAGGTGGGAAATGGCGCCACTGGTTCTTTGCCACAGCTATGTGCCCCGACTGTTCCACCCCTAAATCCCTCTTTGGCCTGGAGCTATCTTAAACAAATGAACAGCATTAAAAATATTAGGTTTGCTTCCGTGCCATTTTCTTTTGAGGCCATTGCACACAGCATATGAACACAGATCCGTTGGGGACCTTTAAGTTAGGAAATACTCAAGGTGACAGATGAAGGAGATATAACACAAGTGAACAGCATTTCAAAAAACATACAGAATTTGAAACATGGCTCTGTTCTGTGGAAGTGAGTGCAACTTGTGGAAAGTGGACAAAACCATGCTTTGGTGAAGAGCGTCATCGCCTCTCTCCTATACACACACCTGATCTAAAAAGGTAAAGACAAAACAACTCTCCTGTGTTGATTTAAAGCCGAGAGGCATTCAATACTCCCTAGGAACCAGACAAACCTGGCACTTGAAATTACAAATTCAAACCGAAGGAGAGCTGTAAGTCCGATCCTTTCCTGCAGGTTCACCTGTGACTTTTACTCTAGGTAGACGATGATAAGCCGCATGGTTAAGTAGATAACCTGAAATTTTGCATAGAAGACCATTCCCATCCATCTTACTTCTTGTTTTTAAATTTCATGTTCTAGTTTGTGACTGCTGATGTGATCCATGTGTCTTAGGCTTACTGTAAAAGATGGTGGTGACTTTGAAATGGTTAGTTCTAACTACTGGGTGTGGGGCTTTAAGATTTTGGGTATCTCCCTGCCTAATCCCGTGTGAGAACAGTATCCTAATTCAACAAGTAATCGCTTCTCCGCCTTTTGGCTAAGATCAAGTGTAGTATTCAACAAGTATTTATGGAGTGCTAATGATGGGTAAATTAATATGCTAATATAATGAACAAAAAGTAAGATATTTCAAAGGAACTTAAGTTGCATTCAAATGAGATATGCCATGTATCCAGATTACACTGCAATTTATGTAATTATTCTTTTATTGTTGGCATAAAAGTTTTTTCCAATCATTTGCTATCATTCAAGATGCTGTCCTGAATGTGCATATATTCATTTCCTCAATAAATATTTAGTACCTATGATATGGCAATCATTAATCTTAGAGCTACAAGATTTCATATTGCTGTAACGATGGACCTGTATATAACGTTTCAGTTTCTTTGTGGATTTTCTCCTTCGAGAGATCTTTGTTCCAAAAGTTGCACCAGCCTGTGATTTGATGTTGTCCTTAAAGAACAGAGAGGGCAGCCTATTTAATCTCAAGTGAGGAGTTCTAGAATGCACGCTCTTTGTGGATCACAGCTGCCTCAGGGGAGATTATAAAAGGTCCAGAACCCTTTGTCCTTTTGAAGCATAGGCCAAAGTAGAGGCAAAACCCTCCAGCACTGGAGGGTTCTAGATTTTCTCGGATAAATGAGACCCATGATAGATGGAAAAAGAAAAGCTAAGCTGCAGGTATTTTTAACCATAGAAAAATAAGACACATCTAGCAAACTTCTATTTATAAATTCCATAAGTTTAATATTACCTAAAATCCACATTACTGCTTACTTCAACTAAATATAAAACCCCCAAATATAAAATTTGTAATGAAAAGAGAAAGACTGCTTGCTTTTCTCCTAAATTCTCCAAGTGTTCATTGCTCTAAAACCACAGCAAACCGAACATTTTTCTCCAGCATTTCCATTATGAGGTTCCCTTCCTGCTCCCGATGAATAAGAAACTCAAGGAGCCTAGTGACGAAATACTCTCCGCCTCTAGTTCATTTATCCTTGTTAAACGCTGCTTTGGCGACCTCTAGTGTGAAACACGGCATCAGCACCTCTATTCCAGAAAACCCTTTCAATACTCTAAAGCTCGCTTACAGACAAAAGGGGCGTCTAAAATCACATGTCACCAAAGGGAAGGTAACATTAGTTCGTTTCAATTTGAAGTTCCCATTTTATGCAGTAATGATAAAACATGAACGTAATTTCTGGATACGTGGACATTTGACAATAGGAGAGCGGTTATACTGAGAGTATGCTGCACCCATGCAATGGAATATTACACAGCTGTAAAGGGGGACGACAAATGAGGGAGCCCTTCATGGATTCGTATGGGATAACGTCCATTATATGTCAAGGAAAACAGAACCAAGAGCAAAGTAAAAAACTATATGAAGCATTTTGCTACCACCTGAATTTGGGAAGGGCTAAAGTATCATATATATTTGTATTTGCTCATTCATCCATTAAAAATCTCTGGAGGGATATATGAGAGACACGCAACAAGAGGCATGGGAAATGGGCAGAGGCTGGAAACTGCATTCCTTCGCATACTTTTATGCTTTGAATGATGTCTTGACCATTCAAAATATTAAGTGACTTTTTAAAAAAGTTAAAGCCACCAGCACAAAAACAAGGTAAAAAAGAAAAAATGTGGCCTTCCATTTCCAGACTTAAAAAAAATAGACTGGACAATATATCATTTTCTACCTAAAACGTACTTTTCATTATAAATCTTTAATCTATGTCTTTTTTCTATGGAATCTTTTCTTGCATATTTTTTCTTACTCAAATGCCCAACTGTCAGGCAGCATTTGGTACTTACACAGAAGGAAGCTAACAGGATTAACTTGAGGGTATGTCTTGGAGCAAAGACACACGCAGCTGTCCTGGCATGTCTTGACGGCAAGTCCGCGGGGTCCAGACCAAGTTTCCTTATAGGCAATTAGTGTAAAGAAACTGTGATAGTCCTTACTAGATAATAGTTTAAAACTCACAAGGAATACCTTTAAGTACACAGGGTGGGGCAAAAGTAGGTTTACAGTTGTTTATATGGAAAACAATACAATAATTAATAAATAATAATATGAGAATTCTATTTTGCATACTCACAACTGTAAACCTACTTTTGTCCCACCCTGTACAACTAAATACCCAGGAATAAATCTGCCAGAAGGTGTGAAAGACCTATCTGAAAATTATACAAGCTTTATTTAAAGTCAAAAAGTAGACATAAATAAATGGAAATATATACTATGTACATAGTAAGAAAACTCAATATAGTTAACATGACAATTCACCCAAATGCGTCTTTAAATTCAGTGTAATGACAAGTAAAATTGAAGCAGCGTGTGTGTGTGCACCTCTGAGGATCATTTGGGGGATGCAGAAGGTACTAGTCAGAGATTGACTTAGGTTTTAAAAATTAATGTTCAATTTTTTTTAAGTTATACATTTTTTAAAAAACGGCTTTTCTTCTTAAGCTTTTAAAATCAGCTAAAAATCCTAAGCTATAAATCTAGCAAGTTTTGACAATCATTTTTAAGGAGCTTTTGGATAAAATTAGGTCCACTCTGAATTTTAACTCTTAAACATTATCACACTTATTAATGTCATATATTCCATTTCCTTGCAAATACTGCAACTGTCTGTTTTAGCAAAATCTGTTCACCGACCTAAATTATTTTCACAAAGTGAATCAATTAAATTTAAAATGTATGAAAAGAAACAAGGTCTCTCATATACTCCACAGTGAAATTGTGTCACCTCAAAATTCCTATGTTGACATCCTAACCCCCAGAAACTCAGAATGCGACCACATGTGGGGGCTAGAACCTATAAGAGGTACCGAGGGCAGAACGAGGTCATGCGGGTGAACCCTAACCGAATATGACTGGTGTCTTTGTAGGAAGAGATTAGGACAGAGACACACACATGTGACGACACATGAGAGAAAATGGCCATCAGCAAGACAAGGAGAGAGAGCTCAAAATGAAATCGACCCCGCCCTCACCTTGACTTTGTACTTTTAACCTCCAGAACTGTGAGGAAATAAAGTTCTATTGTTTAAGCCAACAGTCTGTGGTAGTTTGTTTTGGGAGCCCTAGCGAACTAGTGTGCCTTGGTTCTTAATTCATACATGTAAATATATTTCCCATCTATCTCTACAGGCCTTTGAATTTGAAAGAACTCTCACATATCCTCAGAATCATTCTTCATGATATAGAAATACTAATTTTCATGGCTTTGTTTAACTGGTCCATCACAATTTTCACAAAGATATTACTGACAATTTTAAATTCATGGAGAAGAGCAAAGGTTCAAAAATGTCAAAACATCTATGAAACAAGAACTTGTACAGGCTTTCACTATGTCAGATATCAAGATGTATTAATTCCTGTGTTACTACTGTGGGCATCAACTACCGAATACCCAGAAACAGACCTATCCACACACAACAGATGCGCTAAAGAGGAATACAGAAAGGATGTACCATTTAATGAATGACTGGTTATCCATGGGAACTAGTTAACCATATAGGAAAGCATTAAAAAATTAGATCCCAAAAGCAGCAATTTTCAACCTTTTACATCTTGTAGCACACAAAAACTAATTACCAAAATCCTAAGGCACACCAAAAAGTACATTTTTTTGCCGATCTGACAAAAAATAGATATAATTTTGATTCAATCACACCGGATGGTTATTGTTGTGTTGGCTCTTGGCATTTTTCTATTTGACGGTCTAAAGGAAAAGAGGTCAGTGCCCCTGACTAAATGGTCAGGGACCACATGTTTTAAAAAATGTTGTGACATACTGGTAGAAAGTCACTGCTCTAAAGTAAAACAAAACAAAAACTTCCAGTGGATTGAAGCAATAAACATAAAAAAACCTAATTCTAAAACTTTTAAAGACAATGAAAAAATTCTTATGGCCCAAGGGTAGAAAAGTTTTGCTTGATTTCATTTTTTAAACTAAATACAAAAAGCATGAAATATGAAGGAAGGCTGATACATTTGACTACTTCAAAGTTAACTTCTGTACAACAAATGATTCCATAAAGAAAGGGTAAAGCTGAGCTGCAGACCGGAAAAAGACTTTCATATAGGTCGTTTCAAAAAGGGCCTGTGGGACCAAAACCAAGAACTCTAATGCTGTGACCTAAGACTGAAGTTCTCAGTAGGATGTAATAGATGCTCAGTAGTGCTGTGTTTCCTAAGGAGATGTAAGATTTTAAAACAATAATAATAATTAATAAATAAATATACCAAAGATTTCCGTTGCACTATAACTGACAAGACTAGTATCCTGAATTTATAAATATCTTCTAAAAATAGTAAAAAAAAAAAGCCCCATCAAATTCCCAATAAGAAAATAGGCAAGATACAATATGCAGTTGACTGAGGAAAAATATAATAGGCCAGTAAACACATTAAAAAAGATACTCAGTCTCTATAGTTAAGCAGATATGCAAATTAAAGGCACAATCCAATTCCATTCCACCCATCTGATTTGAAAAAATTTTAAATGTCTGAGGACAAGTTTTAGGAGGGGTATGCAACAAAATGAATTCTCATTTTGCTGGTGGGAGAACCAATTAGTATAATTAATTTGGAGAGCATTTTGAAAATAACTAGCAAAGCTTGAAGACATTCCTTTATCTCAACTTTATTCCTGTATACATTTTCCAAGAAATTTCTTCATATGTATAAGAATATATGTACAAGGATATTTCTTGCAGCATTGTTTCTCACAATAAAAACGTGAAATTAAATGTCCATTATTGAGCAAATGGACATGTGATGGTATGTTAATTCAGTAGCATACTACACAATGGTAAAAATGAATAAAACTATATATATATCGGCATGGATACAATGGGGGGAAGCAATTTTCATAACAATACAGACAGGGTGTCATTTATATAAAGCTTTAAAATGTGCAGAATGTCCATAACTATTGCTTATGGATGCATAAACTATGGGCAACCAATATTCAAGATAGTGTCCTGAAGTGAATAGATCAGGGACGGGAACACAGAGAACTCCAAGTTTATTCCTGCAGCTTTATATCTTAAAAAAAAATAAATAACAGATTTGGAAACAAAAATGGCAAGATGGTCAGGTTTGATATATCTGGATGGTAGGAGCGAAACGTTTGTTAGAAAAATATTTAATCCGAAGAATAAAAATTTTTTCATACTTGGTACATTTAATCTCATAAAGAATATTTTTGTTTTTATCTCTTTTAAAAATAAAAACTGTTTATATGAAAGATGTGCAACATAATGAAATGACTGCTCCAGTCCAGGTAATCAGCATACCCACGTGCAGTGAGAGCACCCGAAATCTATGCTTAGAAATTTTCCCGTATTCAACACAGTATTAAACATTATCTACAACTTCGCATCAGAATAAAACTATTTTAAAGTTATTTTTCCCAGTAAAGAGTTTTATTGTTGCTTATCCATTCATCAAAATTTTTTTTGAAAATACAATCTGCCAGGCTTTGAAGATATCACGAAAGAAGCATACGATAAAACATAACAAAAAAATAAACTTTCTCAAGTAGTCTGTATTCTTATGAGGAAGTTGTTAAACCAAAAGAGGGGGGGGGGCGTAGAAAACGGTAATAACCGGGAGATGAGATGACAGACGAGTTGCAGAGCGGAAAGAGAATTTACATCTGTCTAGAGTAGCCAAAGCCGATTTCAAGGAGATGCTTTTGAGCTGACTCAACGGGAAAAGAGTCTGCCAAGGGTTCAAAGGCGTTCCAAGCAGAGGGAACAGCTTGTACAGACAACTGGGGAGGCTAGCAGCACGGAACGTTGAGGAGTATAGGCTGGGGCGGATGGGGTGGGGTGAAGGCTGGAGGGAGGATATCACTATTACAAGTTCAAGAGTAAAGAGGGGCTTGAGGTGGGGGCCAGAACCTGCTGGAACTGGTACTAAGCTCCGGTCAAAGGGTCAGAAACCGCGGCCCTGCAAACTTCGACTTAACTTCCACTGCACACGACCAGTAAGGACCAGAACTCGCGTCTTCAGACTTAGGGAGATGAACCCTCTAGTTGTGAAGGGGAAACCGGGGAGCAGCCTTAGCCCCGAAATCAAAATTGTACCCAGTTCATCTCCCAAGCTGCCTTTTGTTTTACTTGAGTTTCCCTTATCCTGTAGCTCCAAACCACCTACGGACGCTGTCTGTCTCCAGAAATCCCCTCCATTAGGCAGGCCGATTAAGGCCTCTTAAGCAGCGAGAGGTCCCAGAGGCCTGGTCCAGGGGACTTCGGGTACCACAAGTCCCAGCATGCAACGCTCCCGGTTAGAGACGGGGCCACTAAATTAACCATCATGCATCGCTCTTTGGGCGGGGCTCTTGATAAGGGCGGCCGACGTGCTGCGTGGCCTAAGCGACCCCAATTACTTGACAGAACCCACTTCCGCTTCCGTCTTTGAGTCCTAGAACCGCGAGGACACGCAGCTTGCGTCTTGGTGACGCCATTCGCCGGCGACGGCAGCGGTCCAGAGCTCGAGTCCAGCGGTTCCTCTCCCGCGTGAAATTTTGGAGCAGCTCCTGCTCGTCCGAGGCCTGTGACCTGAGCGCGACTAGGAAAGCGGCGAGATGACGGACCGCTACACCATCCACAGCCAGCTGGAGCACCTGCAGTCCAAATACATCGGCACCGGCCACGCCGACACCACCAAGTGGGAATGGCTGGTGAACCAGCACCGCGATTCCTACTGCTCCTACATGGGCCATTTCGACCTTCTCAACTACTTCGCCATTGCGGAGAATGAGAGCAAAGCTCGAGTCCGCTTCAACTTGATGGAGAAGATGCTGCAGCCTTGCGGACCCCCAGCCGACAAGCCGGAGGAGAACTGAGATCCCGGCTTGTCTGCGCTGAGCGGGAGAGCGCCGGTCCCTTCGGCGATCCTACTGTTCGCCCTCATTCCCGCGTGTCCCTGCCTCAAGTGGACTGATTCTCCATGGTTTCTTCTCGTGGTTTCCCTGGCCAGAAGGTGCTTACTTATCCCGGGTGTCTCGCCTGACCTGCCTTCATGTGGACCCTTCGGAACACAGCGTTGGGGAGATGGTCAGGACGCCTGAGAACTGTGACTTTGGACTCTTCTAAAGCCAGCGAGCGTTAGGGGTGACTGCACTGGAGTGAGATGCAAAGTGGAGGCTCGTTTTTGGCTGATTGTCGTTGTTGGTTTTTTCCCATAAAGTTTAGAAAAATTTCAGTCTCTGTGTGGGCTACTTGTGTTCGGGTGGAGGGGTCCAGGGAGGGTTCTGGGGACTGCTGTTTCGTGGGAGTCCGAGCAGGAAATCCGGGTGGCGGGCGTGGCCAGCATTCTTTGCCAGACACTTAAGGACATCCTGCACAACTTTTAAAAATTCTCTCACCCTGACTTCTCCCAAGAGCCATTTTCAGGTCCAGAATGCCTTGAGTATTGAGGTTTGAGATGATTATATCCCACCTTTTTCTCCTATTAAAAAAAAAGAGATCTTTTCAATCATTGCCCTCCCCTGTCTTAGAAATCGAATCCTCTTTTTTCTTGGGACTTTGTGGACATGTCATGAGAGATGACAAGCTGTGAAAAGAGTTTTTTTTACTAACTCAACATTCAACAAATATTTATTGAATCCTACTGTAGTGGGCATTTTTCCACGTTTTGGGGGGGTCTTATACTGGCAGTGGGGGAGGGAAGCCACACAAACAACCAGGGGTGTCCAATCTTTTGGCATCTCTGAGCCACACTGGAGAAAGAAGAGTTGTCTTGGGCCATACATTAAATATACTAACAAAAACTGATGAGCAAAAAAAAAAAAGTTTTAAGTAAATTTACGATTTTGTGTCATGCTGCATTCATAGCCATCCTGGGTCTCATGTGGCCTTTGGGCCAGGTTGTCCCAGGTTGGACACCCATGCTAGGCATATCGAATGTTAGGTGTGTAGAGGGCGGGAGTAGTCAGGGTTGCAATTTTCAACAGGATGCTCATGTTTGATTATTGAGATAGTGACATTTGAGCAATAATTTTAAGTCAGGGGAATAGCCCCAGAAAACTGGGGAAATTGCTTTCCAGACAAGGAACTGCCAGTGCAATGGTCCTAATGCTAGGACTGGGTCTGGTTTGCTGGGGAGTGGCAGGGGTGAGCATGGCTGGAGGTAGTAAGCTAGGGAAAGAATGGAGGGACAAGTAATAGAAATGGAACAGGTAAGAGTCTGTTAGGCCAACTCTGGCTTTTTCCCTGAGGGGGATTGGGAGCCACTGCAAGATTATTAAGTGAGATCTGCCATGTTTTAGATCAGTGGTTCTCATTTAGGCCTTGAAATTCCATTACATTCTTACAAATTCCTGAAGACTCCACAGAGCCTTTGTTTATGAGGTTTATGGCTGTTGATATTCACCAAATTAGAAGTTAAAACAAAATTTTAAAATAGTGTATTTAACAGTAATAAAGGCATTACATGCTAGCAAAACAGTTTTTACTTAAAGTAAACTTGCTTTTTTTTAAAAGACAATTTTGTAGATGTCTTCAATGTCTAGCTTAGTAGAAGACAGTTGGATTCTCCTGTCTGCTTCTGCATTTACTCAATTGGGATATGAAGTTCTTTTATTTTTTAAAAGATTTTATTCATTTTTAGAGAGAAAGAGGGAAAGAAATGTCAATGCGTGATTGCCTCTCATGCACCTCATACTGGGGACATGGCCTGCATCCCAGGTATGTGCCCTGACTGGGAATCAAACGTGACCCTTCAGTTTGTAGCCCGAGCTCAATCCACTGAGCTATGCCAGTCAGGGCCGGGATATGAAAAAATCTACTCCACGTGAATATGTAGTAACGGAGAAATATTTTAATAACCTTTTCAAATAATTGTAGATATTCTTTGATACTCTACCAAAACCCAAGTAGTAACTTCTTAAAAGTTTGTTACAACGTGGAATTTGACCATTGAACTTTTCACTATTACTTTAAAATTTATTATCTGTCTTAAACTTTGAATATTTTACCCATACATGATTTCGCAACATCATGCATCAGTCATTTGGAAATGGCTCACTGAGTTATACAGGCTTCCCAAATGTTGATGTATTTCATTATACATATCAAGTCACATTTATTAATGACATCACTCATATCATTGGGAAAGTCTAATATTGGTTTGTCCAAAAAGTTCATTTGGTTTTCTCATCAGATGGCTCTAATAGTGCTTAGTTGTCTTTAACCTCATTCAAACTGATTTTGTTAGATTGTATTGTGACAGCTGTCATATCACTGTGCATTTAAAAAAACCATCAAAATTGGTGAATTTTTGTGTAGCCATTTTGATATTGAAGACATGAGAAAATAAGCAACATTTTTGGCATATTATGCTTTATTATTTCAAGAAAGGTAAATATGCAACTGAAACACACACACAAAAAGGTTTATGCAGTGTATGGAGAAGGTGCTATGACTGATCAAACGTGTCAAAAGTGGTTTGCAAAGTTTCATGCTGGAGATTCCTCACTGGACGATGCTCCACGGTCAGGTAGGCCAATTGAAGTTGACACATCAAATCGTCAACAGTAAATGTTCTACCACGCAGGAGATAGCCAATACACTCAAAATATCCAGATCATTAAAGTTATTGGTGAAAATGAAAACTGTGTCTTTTATTTTACGAAAAAAACCGTACGGACTTTTTGGCTAACCCAATAGTACTGGGAAGCTGAAAAACTCGGGCAAGTTTTTCAGTTCTAGTTTTTGCTTAATAGCCTAAATTTGATCACTGGTAGCAAATACTATCTGTTGTTTTCCTTGAAGTAACAGGCCCACTTGGTTTGTTTTCAATAAAATGTCTGCTAAATACTGAATTCTGCAGAATCGCAGTTGGTCGTTCTTAAAAGTAAAAGTGATGTTCCTTGAGAAAAAAATAACCATTTAAGTTCTACAACTCAAATAGTGCTTTCTTTCGAGAAAACTGTAGTACCTTGGCAGGAGCAGAAACACTGTATGCATACTACCAATTTTTTCCCATAAAAAATTTAAAAAGATGTGTTCTCCAGGTAAGATTTCATAAAATCAATGCTGTTACTGCTTCATCAAGAACATTTTTAAGTGAAACAGTTGATATGTTGGCTTCTTGGTTTTATTAGGAAGTTTCCGGCAGAGGAGAATACAATGAGTAGTTTGTGTCCACTGCCTTGATTCTTGATGGTAGTTCCGCTCACGGTTGCTTTTCCACTCTCTGTGCAAGTGTTAGTGCAGTGGAAATGGCAGGTCTTTGAGTTAGGAAAACTGTTGGCTTCATGGGTTTTCTGAAATTGCTCTTCTACCATTTTTACTTGGGAGGGAAAAAAGATAGACTGATAGTAAATGAAACTACAGGAGTAAGCAAAAGTAGGTTTACATTGTGACATTCTGACATTCTTAACATTCTTTTGAGTTAATAAAGCTATTGTAACTAATAATCATAGCCTACTAGTCTTTTTCCATATGAACAACTGTAAACCTAATTTTGCCCACTCTGTGTGGTTATTCACACTTGTGTATTTGGCAGATGTTTTCTCCAAAGAAATGAATGAAATGAGGCATTACTTCAAGAAAAACAGCTGAATTGTTTCAAAGGATCCCTCTGCTATGCTGAGAATAGACTGAGAGGTAATGTCAAAGAGAATAGAGTGTAATTGTCAGGGATGACATAAAATTATTAATACTAATGCTCCCTCCCCCTCTCCGACCGCCTTACCTTGAAGAGTAGGAGAGAGCCAACTGGTAAAACCCCATCCTTATAAAACTTGATAAAGGTTTACAATGTGGTGTGACAGTGGGCCCTGCCCCGAACTGGAGGCGGTAGCAGTAGACCGGGAGAGATGGCCACCTTCACTGGAGACAGAGAGGACGGAACTGGATATAGGGTATGGGTTAGTTTACATAGAGAATCAAAAGAGTGACATGGATGGTAAGAAAGGCAAGAATTTAAAAGGAAGTTAGTAATTTAGAAAGCGCTTCGTGAACTGGCTAGGATTTACATTGTTAGGTTTCCCAAAGGCAAGGATTTGGGTCTCTTTCATTACCTGTTGGACTTCAAGTATCTAGACTGGTGTCTGGCACATCACAAGCGTTTAGTAATTGTGGAGTGTTGAGTATGGGAGATACCATAATATCCTATAGTATACTGGACCCATGCTAATTCATGTTCTTAGTCTTCAACTTCACCAAAATAGGCAATACCAGAGAAAAGATATTTTTCGAACCACGCTCCCTAAATGGTAATTATAGCTAACGTGGATAGCTTTTATGATGTACTGAGTGTTCCATGTGATGTTTGAGGGATATTGTCTTTGTTTTACCAGCAATGAAGGTTCAGAAAAGTAATTTGGTCGAAATTACTATGTGACTAAGCCAGGATTTGAACCAGGTCCTTCTTTGTTCCAAAGTACAAAGTCTTGATTCCCCAAACAGGTCTAATACCTAAAAACCACAGTAGAGTAATTTTAAATCAGTTATTGTCTCAGGTAATAAAGTTGAAATATTAAAAATGTAGTCAACAGCCACCACTGTCACCAGGCCCACGCGTTTCATTCCACTGCACTCGAGTGTGCCACCACTGTCAGCCCTCCACCACTGGGTTCATTCCCTGGGGCCTGTGTGGTCTGTCTCACTGTGCGCGAATGTGCGACCTTGGTCAGTCTGCCCCGCACCCTGACTGGCTTTGGGCTGCCCGCGCGCCTAGTGCCTAGGGCGGGGGATCTGTCCTGCCCGACCCTGCTCCGCTGCTGGTTCCGCCTCTCTTACCGTCCCCGTTGAATGGTTTGTAGCTGTCGGACTTCCATATAATTCCGTTTTCTGGTCTTTGGGTGTGTCCTAGTTCTCCAAAACTTTTGTTGTATTCAAACTTGGTTGTAGGAGAAGGCACAGTGTTTCCACCTATGCCTCCATCCCCAGTCTGGTAAAGGAAACAGACTTCCAGGAAATCCAGGAAACTCAGACAGTGCCAAAGAAGTTGGACCCAAGAAGGAACACACCAAGGCACATCATAATTACATTAGCCAAGACTAAAATGAAGGAGAGAATCCTAGAAGCAGCAAGGGATAAGGGGACAGTCACCTACAAAGGAGTACCCATCAGACTGTCAGCAGATTTCTCAAAAGGGACCTTACAGGCAAGAAGGGGCTGGAAAGAAGTATTCCAAGTCATGAAATCCAAAGACCTACAGCCAAGATTGCTTTATCCAGCAAAACTTTCATTTAGAATGGAAGGACAGATAAAGTGCTTCTCAGATAAGGTCAAGTTCAAGGAGTTCATCATCACCAAGCCCTTATTATATGAAATGCTAAAGGGACTTATATAAGAAAAAGATGATGAATAATATTAACAGTGAAAGGACAGCAAACACACATCTATTAACAACCACACCTAAAACAAAAGCAAACCAAGAGGACAGCTAGATCAGGAGTGGAACCATAGAAATGAACACATGGAGGGTTAGAAACAGGGGGGTGGGAGGAGGAGAAGGGGGGAGAAGGCGCAGAAAATAGCATAGATGGTAGGTAGAAAATAGATAGGGGGAGGGCGAGAATAGTGGGGGAAATATAGAATCTAAAGAACTTGAGACACGTGGTTATAAACTGAGGAGGGGAGAATGGTGGGGGAGGGAGTGTGCGGGTGGAGGGGAATGAAGGGGGGGAATAGAACAACTGTAATGGAATAATCAATAAAATATATTTTTTAAAAATGTAGTCAATCCCACTGAAGGACTATCCAGAGGAACATAAAACGTTCTTATATAAATAAGTAAAAATGTTAACTTGGAATATTTACAATAAAGATAATTTTAATGGGAAGAGTAATAATTTGTGAGGAAAAAAATCCATTCAAGGATCTGAAAATAAAATGTGGTCTAAATAAATTGAACGGAGCCTGTTATTCTTTTTTGTTCTGGTGTAAAGTTATATTTGTATCAAACACAGGAGGGCAGCAGATGGTGCACTGATAGAAATTACTTTTGGGAAGAGCTTGGAGCATGTCGGGTCCTGCTTACTTGGCGGAAAGTCAACTCTGTGTTTACTTACAGCGATGTTGTGATCAGAAAGCCACTCTGTGAACTGTAAAGTCCTGGACATGCGATAAGATGTGCACCCTCCCCTAAAAGGCTGCTGGTTAAGGAAACAGAAAACAGCACATAAATGCCTCTGATCTGTAGCAGGGAGTGGTAAGTGCAGAAGAAAAAAGGCTGAGGAGCTTTCACAAAGAGATTACTGCAAACTGCTGGTGAGGGTGTGGATGAGGGTGTTGTTCAGAAAGAGTCTTTTGAGCAGGACCAGGAGTGATAAGTAGGATTTACGAAGGTTCAGATGATAAGGGCAAGGAATTATGGGCCTTTGAGGATATTACCAGCTGTCCCAGCAAAGGCAGAAGAGCTCAAACCACTCATTCCTATTTAAAACTTTTCCGGCACTTTCAATAACTCATTGTTTATATCATCCTCCACTCTCTCCCTCCTGCTTTCTTCATAAAGCTGGAAAAGCAAGTTAAGGTCTAAATCCTAAGATGGTTACTTTACCTCAATCTTCATAAGTCTGGGAAAATTATTATCTCATTCTACCACTAAGCAAACAGACATGGGAAAAATTAAGCTTCTTTTCTTTTTAAATATCACTCAGCTAGCCAGCACTCATGCGGGACTCAAGTCTGATCCCAGCATCTAGGATCTTCATAGGGTAGGCCAGGGTTTCCAAACCTGTTTCACAGAATTCCTGTCCATGAAAAGTTCTAGATGGGTATTCGTTGGGTGGTTGTGGGGTCTGTTGGGGATAAGGGTAAGGGAATATCTTGATTTTAAAAGGTTCAGAAATGTCCCATGTCTTGGAAATTCATGCTTCAGATTAGTTTTTTAAAGTTTGGCAGTAAGAAGTTTTGCTTAACTCATTTCCTAAACTTATTTGATCTTGGAGTTCCTTTTCTCAAGAAATACTCACCAAGATAATTTTTGAGAAAATTTTTTGGGGGGCAGTGGGTGCTGCTTTTGGCAAGGAATGAAATTTGAATAGAGAAATGATGTATTCAGTCCTGGGCTTGAGGGAAATGAATTTGATGGCAGTGTGTAGGTAGAACCCATAACCACAGATAATTTTCCTCTCCTCCTTAGGTTGTAAGGCTCTCAGCTGAAAATGAATAAATACCTTTGAGAGCAGAGAGTTCTTTGTTCTCAGCTCTGATTCTTTTCAATTCTCCAAGACTGGCAACTTAAAAGATCTTAGAAAGAAAAGAGACAGTCATATTACACAGATTAGTTATGCAGTTATCTGAGGTTCATTCTCCAGAGCAAGAGCACGGGGGAAAAATGTCACTGAGGGGTTTGAACATTTTTGTTCACTAATTGTATTAGCATCTGGAGTGATCAGTAGTGAGCGATCTGGCAGCTAACAATTGGCTGACTTCAGAGAGGTGGCAAGTTGTTCTTAATGTAACTGGCTTCTTACCTCGCATCCCAAAGTCTTCCCAGGAACCCCGTGTCCTTCATTTTCCTTACCTGCAATACACACGTCACACATGCCTGTCCACTCAGTCAGAAGCAGTGCAGACTGGGAAAGGGCGAGTGGTGCTGGCGGGAACCCAAAAATGGAAGACTCAGTTTCATCTCTCTCGTAATTACAAAAGGGCCTGCACTTCCTCAGAACCCTTGCATCTCCACATCCCTCACTTCCCGTCCACTGTCCTCAGTTGTTAATCTTGCCCCCCAGCTTTCCCTCTTACCACTGTATCTGGCAGCTTTAAACAATCCTATCCTATCCATGGCTGGTGTGGCTCGCTGGGTTGGAGCATCATCTGGTAAACCAGTGTCTTGGGTTCAATTCCTGGTCAGGGCACTTCCCTGGGTTGTGCGTCCCTGGTCAGGGTGCATGCAGAAAGCACCCAATCAATGCGTTTCTTTCACACATTGAAGTTTCTCTCCTTCTCTTTTTCCCCTCTTTCCCCTCTCTCTAAAAAAAAAATGAATGAAAGGCTTTAAAAAATCATATCCTTTGTACCTCCATGTTTCCTCACAATGCAATGGCCCTCAAATCAGAAATCTCTCACACCACTAAAAATGGGGGGAAATAAAGTAATTTGGGGGGTTGTGGTACATAGCCTGAAAGAGTGGGAGTTCCCCTCCTCAGCCTCTCTCCTCTGCTCAAGCTCCCAGCCAGCAGACTAGTCTCTAGCTCTGGTCCAGCCCCGTTAGAATTCCGCTCTTTACAAGGGCATCACAGCCCTACCTTCATCAATTTTGCTCCGAGGATCAAATATACGTACTTTTTAGGGGAAAAGCCAAATTAAAAAATAAGAAAGGTACAAAGAATAATATAACATGGGTATTCTACTTCAAATGAATAACTGCTTATATTTTGTCAAATTTGCTGACCCTTTCCTATTTTTAAAATAATTTTCCAAATAAGGAAGATCCTCACTCCATCCCATCTTTAATAAAAAAAAAATAGACTAGAAGAAATTTTTCTAAAAATTAATTTAAAAGAAAGCAAAATGTATATTTTCTATAACATTGAGGGCTTGAACATCTCTTACCAGTTGTGTCTTTGTGCTAGGGAGACTCGAACTTTAGACGGTAAAGTGTTACTAAGCAAGGACAGTGGTTTGAGCTGGTGTCGTCCATCCTGTAGTTTAGTATTCAATATACTATAGATCAGGGGTGTCACACTCATTCACTGGGGGCCGCATTGGTTGCCTTTAAAGGGCTGCCTTTAAAGGGCTGAATGTAATTTTAGGACTGTATAAATGTACCTACTTAACAGTTAAATGAGAGCGCAGCACTGCCGCCGGGTAGAAACAAGATGCTGGGCTGGATAAAACAAGGTGGAGGGCTGATTCAGCTCATGGGCCTTGTGTTTGCCACCCATGCTACAGATGGTTTAAAAATATTTGTTGTCCAACAACCTTATTATCAGATCAGGTAAAGCCCTGAAGAACTATAGAAATGATTTAAAAAATAAGATCACAATTTATTTGGAAAATATATATACCAGTGGAGCTCCAGATTCCACCATAGTGGACACTCAATAACTGTGTTTGTTGAACGATGTGCAGGTGAATGAATGGATAGATGAGCAAACAAATACACAAGAAGCAGTGGGGATTGGGTAAAGTTGAGATGGACACAGAAAATAACACACAGACTGATTACGGATCTTTCCACCCTTAGGTTCAAAAGAGAACTCTGATGTTTTATGATGGGTAAAAACCTCACTGAAGTGATTTTAATCCTATCAAGTGTGATATGCATGATAGGTTTTTTAACCTCAAAGAAATGCACACTTCTTCCTATCCCTTGTCATAGTAAGAAGCAATGTGAAGCCCTGGCTGGCGTAGCTCAGTGGATTGAGCGCGGGCCTGCGAACCAGATGATTGCGGTTCGATTCCCAGTCAGGGCACATGCCTGGGTTGCAGGCCAGTTCCCTGCAGCGGCCAGTTCCCAGCAGGGGATGCAGGAGAAGCAACCATACATTGATGTTTCTCTTCCTCTCTCCTTCCCTTCCCCTCTAAAGATAAATAAATAAAATATTTATAAAAAAAGAAGCAATGTGAAAAATATCAAATACCTAAATAACTTGAAAAGTTCCCCAAAAATGTAAGTTTCAAGCCAGGTAAATCTCAGAACATACTTTTGATTGAATAAGCAATTTCACAACATTAATTTTTATAGGGTCACAAGGGAGTGTTTAGTTTCTTGAGGAAGGATATTTTGTTAAAAACAAGATTATCTCTCATAAGAAGAAGGAGATAATTATTGACATAGAAAATGAAAGCTAACATAAATGCATCTCAATAGGGGGTCTAATTTGGGGGTGGTGAATGTAATGTGGTAACACAAGATAAAACGTGCACCTTATTTTCCATTAATTTTAACAGTCCTGTACTTAATGGATTCTAAATTGTGAAAAGTCAGTATATTTACATGCATGGTTGTATGCTGGTTTGATATTCTATTTTTTCTCTATTTCTTCAGTATTCTCTCTGGATTTCCTATTTATCTCCTTTTGATTCTTTTTTTTTTTAAGATTTATGCCATGCGGGTGGCATTTCTGATTTTTTTAAAGATTTTATTTATTTATCTTTAGAGGGGAGGGGAAGGGAAGGAGAGAGGGAGAGAAATATCAATGTATGGTTGCCTCTCGTGTGTCCCCTGCTGGGAACTGGCCTGCAACCCAGGCATGTGCCCTGATTGGGAATCAAACCGAGATCGTGTGGTTCGCAGGACCACGCTCAATCGACTGAGCTACACCAGCCAGGGCTCCTTTTGATTCTTTCTGTTCTGTGATAAGATATTTAACAGACAATTAACATAGTGAAGCCCATACAAGTTTAGAGCCCTACGACAACTTTAGAATTCATGTATTAAGACATGTGGTGCTAATTGCATTTCACATAATCTGAAGTTTGTGTCCTAGAGACACACAATTTTGAGGCAGTAATCCAGAGTTTGACAGCACACATTTATTTCTACATAATGTTGTTAATGAAATTAAATGCTAAATAATATTTATATATTTTTATGGGTGGGTGCAGTCCAAGGAAGTTATAGGGATTATTCATTTGTACTAGGAACAGTTGACTATGTTAAATGTACTGATTATATCTGGTTATTCATGTTTCTGTATCAAATATCTGAAAAAAACCTTAAGGGTGATTCATTTACTTGACAAAAGTTTCTTTTAAACGAGACCATAGTTGTGAGCTTATTCACTACTGAGGCCACCCAGGCCAGGGCTCTTAAAAATGTTTCTGGTCAGAAGACAGGTGTCTGGATGCTGTTACCTGAAAGCCATCTAAAGGGCACATCTTTCCAATAGCATCACACGCAATATGAAAGGGCAGTATTGTATCCTAAAGTCACTCTTGACAGTCAAAGTTTCAGGGTAGGGTAGTTTCGGGGTGTTGTTTTGGTATTTCTGAAAGGATTGTTTTAATTTTTAGAATACATTCACTTCTAGATAGACAAAAAAATAGATATACAATTGCCCCTTGAGCAATATGGGAGTTAGGGCACTGAACCCCATACAGTGGCAAATCCGAGTATAACTTTTGACTCCCCCAAAACTTAACTACTGATAGCCTATGTGGACCAGAAGCCTACTAAAAACATAGTCAATTAACACATATTTTATATGTTATATGTATATTGTATGCTTTATTCTTAACAATAAATTAAGCTGGTGAAAAGAAAATGTTATTAAGAAGAGAACCAGAGAAAATACATTTACAGAGTTTCTTGAAAACAAATCCGTGTAAAAGGGAACCCACTCAGTTCAACCCTGCACTGCCTGAGGGTCAACTGTAGATTCGGAAATGGGAATGGATATAGGTATCGCCGTACAGGAAGTCTCCTTGACATTAAAAGCCTGTGACATTATCTCAAACTTGTTCTTTGACCTAATAGACTTGTCCTGTGTCTTCATGGAATTTACATTTATAGCTATTCAGCTTACTCTGTGAATGAGGAGTTTGAGTACCCTGTGTCTGAGTACTTTTAAAGATATTTAATTAAGATCACTTTCCATTCTTAAGGTATTATTTCTGATGTATATAAAAGCCTACTTTTGCCTCAGACACAAGAATAGGAATTACCAAGGTAAAAACCGGCTTGCCTTGGCTGGTGTGGCTCAGTGGATTGAGCATGGGCTTGCAAACCAAAGAACCGCGGTTCGATTCCCAGTCAGGGCACATGCCTGGGTTGCAGGCCAGTTCCTGGCAGAGGATGCACAAGAGGCAACCATACATTGGCGTTTCTCTCCCTCTCTCCTTCCCTTCCCCTCTAAAGATAAATAGATAAAATCTTTTTTTAAAAACCGGCCCCACTCTGTGCGCTGCTCATTTGGGGTTTCACATAATAATAGAATGCATGTATGGGTTTCTACTAGACCCATGTTTCCACTTAGCCTTTGACTTTCAAATTTCTGATCCGCATTAATAATAACTAGCTCATTTTCCCCCAAGTATGCACGGGATAATACTGTTTTTTACAAGCTTTCAGTGGTATAATTTCTTCTGACCAGGTCCAAATTGCTGACACCGAATCTTTTTGGTGTCAAACTATTCATGAAAATGCTAAAATGCAATTTATATGCCCGGCACGTTAATAATCAACACCAGCAGCCTTGTGTCTGCCATTGAAGTGAAGTGGTATCTACTTAAGCATTGAAGTGAATATGGTATCTACTTGTCCACTAAGTGCAATACCCCAAATGGCACAGTTTTCTTTGTTCTTCAGCCTAATCTGCTGAATGTTTTCTGTTTCAGATATCCACCGAACCTTGAACATCAGTAGTGCATGGCACAGAAACCTTAAAAGGGTTTAATTCAAACTTCCCTCTCATTTCCATGTGGGTATCTTTGGTGAGAGATACTCAAGAGTGTCTTTAGCCCTGCTGTTTCAAGAGTTAATGTTGAATTTATGCTCTAAATTGGTGCCCCGGTTTAGTTTTTCATAAGGAGTGATTATGGTTTTTGAAAGGATAGAGTTTACCATAAATACGTGGTTAATAAATGTCCAAACTGTATCTGTTATACAGCATATTTTCAACTCCTCCTCCTGACACAGCCACTTATGAAATCTGCATTTAGTCCTGCTCTGGGGGACAAAGTGTCCCAGTACAAATGGGCGAGGCAGGGGGAGAATTTTCCCTTCCTACTTGAGAGAAGTTCAAAGGGAGAGACCATCTTACTTATTTTTCCCTCTAACACAGCACTGGTACATGTAGGCATGCCATAAATATTTGTTGCATGTGTCTCTACACCCAGGGTGGGGTGTCTTCCCTATCCTAAGTCTGGATTATTTCAACTAGAAGAAAACAGGGGTGGAGATATTGACACCCACACTGTCTGGTTCGTGTCACTGACCAGCCCAAGCACTTCTGTCCTGGTGCTTCATGATACAGGGATCAAATATGTGACCACAACTTTGTTTTTCTCTTTCTTGATTTTTTTCATACCTAATTCCTCAGTGTTGCCTCCATTTGCTGAAGGTTACCAAGCGTTCTAGGGGCTATATGCTTTCAGGTTCAAGTTCCAGACTTTCCCTGAATCCAACATTTTGGTCAGGGGTAATAAGAAATTGACTAACTTGGCTCTAGGCATGTGTTCCACCCCTGGATTCCAAGTGGAGTCCATGCCTGCAGGGGTACCTCATCCGCAGTAGGCAAGGGGCTGGACCCATTGGGAGAAGTAGGAGATAGTTACAGGGAGATTGAATGGACAAGAAATGACAAGAAATAACAAATGTTGGCCATGGATGTGGAGAAAAGGGAACCCTTGTGCAGTGTTGGTGGGAATATAAATTGGTACAGACACTGTGAAAACATTATGGAGTTTCCTCCAAAAATTAAGAATAAATTGTTATTATGTAAGCCACCCCCTCTGTGGTACTACTATAGCAGCCCTAGGAACTGATACAAATAGTTTCAATGGCAGGTTTTTAGACTGTGCAGCAGAGTGTCAGATACATCTTTGGATTCCAGAAAGGCATGTGTGACAAGCAACTTTCCTTGTAAGTCTGTTTCCTCAGAACTGATCTTCAACACGCAAAGTCTGCTCCCCGGTGTGTTCCAGGAGGGCATGGTGGGTCTAGGCACTGTGGCCTCCCACAGATGTCTGCTGTCCTCCAAAGGCACATACAGCCACTTCTGTCTTGATCTGCTGCAATCTCTGTTAACTAACTTTGACAACTTTGGCTGGGAGAGACAAGAAGTTGTAGTAGGTAGGGAGATAGTCATGAGCTGAATAGGAACAGCAGGCCAGGTGCAGGGGTCACCAGGGTGCCCAGCAACTGGCAGAACTACAGGCCCCTGCACAACCACTTCCTTGAGCATGAACCTCTGGAGATGACATCTAGGCTTCAGCTGTGTTTCAACTCCAGGCCCAGAAAAACTGCAAAACCATGTGAAGCAATACCATGGCTGACCTCAGTACCAGCTGCCAACCAATCAGTGGAGACCATGACCCTGAGGAGACACACTGGGAGAGCTGATGAGTATTCCATTGAGACCCTCCCCTGAGACCTCACATAAAAGCCCTTAGGATGAAGGACCCAGTGCATGCCTCTCCCCACCCTCTTCTTTCCCCAAGGATATTTCTCTCTCTCTCCACCCCCCTCTCTCTCCCTCCTTCCCCCCCCACACATACCCAGCATGTATTACTTTCTTTCCTAAGCTCCAAGAGGACTTCTTTTGCTGTAACTTCTTTTCTGAACTCATTTCTTCTACTTCTATGACTTTCTAAATAAACTTTCTCTTGGGTCTTGGCTCTGAATTCTTCTCTTAGCCAGAACTCAAGAACCAGAGTTGCTGAACTGAGATTAACACCAGGTGCCATTTTTCCACCTCTGACAAAGGGAAATTGCAAGAGTCTTAAATCTCTCAATGGCCGGGGCTTTCCACTACTTTTCAACAGTATTCTCAGATCCATCCCACACTGCTTTACTGGGCTGGGGACTCCCCGAAGCCCCTCTGAAACTGGAGAAGTCCCCAGGAGCCATGAGGGAAGTGGGCACCTGCCTGTAGAGACTGAGAACTAATGAGCGACTTCCACCTCGCTCCCAGATTAGGCCACATTAATACAGGCTTTGCACAGCAGTGGAGGCTGAGAGTATTAGGCCTCAGAGGATCAGGGAGTTAAGCTGCCTAGACTTAAATCTTGTCTGTCACTTATTGGCTATAAGAAAAACCTTGGAAAAGTAACCCAATTGGTTTCTTCTGCCTCTGATTCCTCATTCATTGAACAGGAATAATTTTAGAACCTATTTATAAGGTTGCTGCAAAGTTTAAACGATTTATTACACAGAGAGTGCAAATTAGAAGCAAGTTGTAGGTACCCAATAAATGTAAGTAATTATAATTGTTCCATATCCTTAAATGTAAGTAATTATAATTGTGTGATATCCTTTATGCAATTTTCATAATATTAAAAATTATCAAGTCTAGACACTTGATATATATTTGACAAAATATATATCACTTGTTGTTTCTTTTCATATTCCACATATGAGTGAAATCATACAGCATTTGTCTCGCATTTGTCTCTCTCCATCTGATTTATTTCACTTAGCATAATATCTCCAAGGTCCATCCATGCAGTTGAAAATGGCAAGATTTTATGGCTAAGTCTACTGTAATATATCACCACATGTAGTATATTGTAATATACCACATCCTCTTTATCCATCTATTAATTCACTGATGAACAGGATTGGTAGAAAGGAAAAATGAAACAGTAAAGCAGCAGTTTAAATTGCTAACAGGTGAAACCACCTTGGCTGGGTAGACTAAAGTACTACTCCAGGCTCTGATACATTTGAGTGGTCAGCCAGTGGAGCCTGTCGCCCCATATGCCAGACTGGAACCCCTGCTGAGACACTGAACACTGTCAAGCCTGGGAAAGAAGTTACTCAGTAGAATTTGCAATGGAATGTCTCACCAGAATGGGTCAGTTACTTTGTGTCTCTGGGTGAGAGAGAACTACTCGTTCTTTCATGGGATCCCATCGTTCTGCTACAAGCCAGGCCTGTTGAAGTGAACTATGCCTGGAATGAAACAGGCACCACTGAAGGGGGCAGGAGGGGAAGGTGGGGCCCTGGTCTGGCGTATCTCATCCCCAGGCCATCTCCTCATTCCTGACGGTGCCGCCTCCCCAGCAAACACGTGTGTTATGTACAGCCAGGTCAGGTTTCTAAGGCTGCCAGTCTCCCTTTCCTCAAGGCGAAGGCCAAGTGGGCACAGTGTTTTGTTGCTAGTACAATCACTCGCCATTATCTTTGTCCCCTCCATTGGCCAGGAGAACATTACGGCACAGAGAGGAGCCCTTACTACATTCACTCGACAAGCCTTAGATGGTGGCCAGCAAAGCCTGCCCTTACTGAACACTGAAACGTCTCTAAAGAGAAAAGCTGTCTCAAAATAGGATGACCTTGGACATTATTACTGCCTTGCAAGGAGGTACCTGTGCCATTATCTAAAGAGACTGTTGTGTGTTCGTGCCCAGTGGGTCTGCTAATATGTCATTTTCTAAGTCACATGAGGGCACAAGTGAGTGCTCCAAGTGATCTCACCCCCTGCAGGGGACTTAATAAATCGGTGGTTCTGATCACGGGGCTCTTGGTGGAAAAATTGTTTTGGGAATCATGATCTTACTCTGTTTTTCTTGCATGTACCAATATGTCATTGTAGTGCCTGCCTCCAATGCAGCCAAGTAGCTGCCAAATGAGATACTTCCGTGCTAGTGAAACCCCTTGCTGATCACTCAGGGAACCGCAGGGAAAAGGGAGCATGTGAGATTGTAAGAGCCAGGCACACGGAGGGGAGTGTTGGAGGAGGTCACTTGGACATGATTGCTGTTGACTCAAGCTGGGTCCAGACCATAAGAATCTCCTCCCTCCTCCCCGTTCTTGGAATGTATACCCTGCACACCGATCCCATAGTGAAAGCCATTTTTAAGGACATAGCCTTGAGAGAGTAAGGTGTTGTACAGATCATCTGGACCATGGGCATCATTGAACTCAGTGAAGGACTCTATGTAAACTCCTAAGATTCTGATAGGCTGGTGTGTAGATCTAGTTACCTTCCAGTCACCCAAGACAAGCCTCACAGGTAAGTTCCCTTGCTTATTGAAGCTGTCACCTAGCAATCTGAGTGGTCTGCCTCTCTCCTTGGTCTCTCTTTTCCCTGTGTGCGTAGGGGTCAGTTTACAAACCAGCAGTACCACAGTAGGAGATATCAGCAGAATCTCTTTAAATCACTCCTGGGTTAAGCAGACAAAAATAGCAAGGGGGGTTGTCCTGACTGGTGTGGCTCAGCTGGTTGAGCATTGTTCTGCAATATGAAAGGCTGGTCACCCCGAAACCTTATAGTGGTGCCTGGACCTTGAATTTCCTGGGGGTTCACAACCCATCCGTCTCGCAGATGCCCCAGCAAAACCACAGAGCATCGTGCAGCAGGGCCAGTCTCCACATGTTAACACCCTATCATCAGTGTCAGGAGAACAGGCACAGATTCCCGGGCCACCGCCCTACGACACACTGTGGCACTGTGCGAGGAGCCTTTGGGGGGCACTGAGAAGGCCCACTGTTCTGCCTCCCATAAGAAGGCAGATTGATCTGAGGTATCAGAAACCTGTACTTGTCAGTCCTTTCCATGAACCGTCTTGATGATGAAGCTCTTTTGCAAAGGCATCAGAGTAAAACAATAACTGTAAATGACAATAGACTTAAAAATGACCGTGGTTAGAGATCTGATGGGAGTTCATCATCATAAAATTGACAAACAAATTTAGTGGCATACATTTCAAAGTTATGGTTTACAACATTGTGCCAGAACATACCAGATTTTTAAGAATTTCATATAACTATACCCTAAAAAATTAGCATCACTCCTTACTTGACAATCTTTCCCACATAATTGAACATATCAAATAAGCCTAATCAAACTAGTTTAATATCTCTCCTTCATAAGAAGAGAGAACACATGTTTTAAGATGTTTCAGATATCCCTGGAAAATCCCAGTTAGTCCAAAGTCAAGAAGAATATTCAGAATTTGATTTTTGGTAAGTTTGTCTAAAATATCCAGATTTAAGACATTCAGTTGCATAAGACCATAAGTTACTGTAAAAACAACACTTATCTATTTAAACAAAGTGTCAGTTAAAGACTTCAAAGGCAAATGTAGAGAGTTGCATAGCTGCCGATGACACTCAGCTCTTTTACTAGAGAAGACTTTGCTTTCTGAAATCATCAAAGACATGATAAAGACGATGTGAAGCACAGGAAACGGGTTCAATAAACCAGAGAATCCTTGTTTTCTAGGCAGATTACTTAAAAGATAGAGAAAAGCTCGTCACCATCCCATCAAGAACAAACAGTTCAAGAAAACTTTTCCCATGTGGAAGATGAAAGAGAATGAAGTTTCAGTTTCACGTAAGTGCATCATTCACATTAAAGCTTAGTTTTCTCCAAGCCAGTTAAATAGATAGAGCTCTTGGACAAATTAATTTTGGCAAAACACTCCAGAAGTAGAAAAATACCGCATATACATACCATGTGTCCATAGACACACCAACAGACTTTCATTCCCAAACTTTAGCCATGAGTCACATACAACCAAATAAAATTCAACAGTTTGAAAAACAGTTGAGTCCAAATGTGTCACTGGCGGACAGAACACATTGAGATTATCCACTCTCACGGAGAAAACTTTTTACAAATTGTTGTGGAGAAAACTTAAATTTGTATTTGCCCTTCACCAGAAATCTCGCTGACGCTGTTGACTAGATTTGGAGTAAAGGAGCCTGTATTTCATTCTGTATTTTAAAAAGTGCCCCCACACTTCATTTTTCAGTCTCAGGCAATCGTGGGCAGTGTTTATATTTCAAAGACATGATGAGATTTACAATTTCAAGGAACAGAAAAGAATGCAAGTTTTTCTCCTAGGATTTTGGGGGCATATTTCTCTATTATCAGAAGTGTAGGGTGATTACTATTTAAAAAAAAAATCTGTATTAGGGGTTAGAGGACATGAGACACTCTGTTCGTTTCAATGTCTGTGACCACAACGCCCTCCCCTCCACTCTTCTCAATTTCCCAGAATTGTACCTCTTTGGGTCTGAGTCGGGCTTTGTCAGAGGACTGGATTCTTAATCTGCGGCAGCTTGAGCCCCCCTACTTTTGCAAAAAGGCATGCTGAAGTCTCTACCTTGTTATTGTGCTCTTTCCCTTGGCCACCCACAGCTAGCAGAGTAGTGGACAACTGGGTGTCCATCTCTAGCTGCAGCTCTTCTTCCCACGTTCCAGCGTAGGACCCTGGTTGGCCATCCGTGGCTAGCTGAACTGCCCACAGTAGACCAGCCCACCGGAGCAGCCATTTCTCTCTCTTCTTTGCCACAGTGCATTACGCATGGTTTCTCAAACAAATTCATTAAGGCAGTGCTCTTTCTCAGAGCACCCCTGTACCCACACATCAGTCCACAACATCTGACATGTGGGCCACTTCCCACACAGAGTGGATGGTCAGCTCAGGCTTTCCCCTGTGGGGCTGCATCTTTTCCAAGGCCCACTCTCCACTGTTCTGGCTGGCTTCCTACTTGTTCCCTGACAACCTCAGGGGCTGGTCCGTGTGATCCAAAACTGCCCCCCAAACTCACAGAGAACAGGGAGAAACTGAAGAAGGAGTCAGACTGCTCTAGATCGGTAGGTGGGAGCTTTAAGAAACGAGACTCTTGGTTTGGGCACCAGCCCGCCAGAATCTTTAAGGTTTATACAGAGTCCTCCACTTGGTTCAGTCATGGACACAGGGCAGATGGCCTCCACAACCCCTTACTCTCTCAAGGCAGTGTTCTTGAAAATGGCTCTCACTGTGGGCACAGTGGTCAGAGCACATATTCTAAGGATGGGGGAGGCTGGGGAGGCTGGGGCTGCCCGAGACCAGCTCATGAATGAAACCCCAGTCACATCCTCTCATTGACCACCTCCAACAAGCAGTGGATTTTTCAACTTTTCCTTAAATTTCCATAAATTTTTTTGCAATTTAGATTTTGATATAATTTTAAGAGTTCTGATAATTTTGAGTAAGAGTTCTGATATATTTTGATAATTTTGGTGCAATAAAACAGTTCTGATACTTCAAGGTGTATTGTAGTATGACCCTCCCTCTTGAAGTTGGTAAGTAGAGACAAGTATCCTTTGTGATCTTTCTTTCTTTCATTTTCAATAATACATTTATTTTATCTTGTTAGAGAATTTTATGCAGTAAGCAAGTGATTTGTTATCAATCTATTGAAAATACAAAAAGAATAATTGAAAAATTATGATATTTCTATTGTCAGGCATCAAAGCTGACTTTGTGTACAATGGGAAAAAATGTAAAACGGAACTTATTATTTTGTCTCAACATGCTTAATGTTATTCATTCATGAGCTAATGTATATATTATGATAAAAATGCTAGGCCAAAGATACTAAATATTTATTGAATACAATTAAATGAGTGAGCAAAGTCAATTCTGTAGTTTTGTATAAGACACGATTCTGATTGCCAACCTATTGGCAATTAGAATAAGTTGGCAATTCAGCCAACCTATTCATTCACTTAACAGATATTTTAATTTGCTTGTTTTCACCTCTTGACATCCTTCACCCATTTTCTTAAACTTTGCTTTAAACTTTAGGCTCAAGAGCCTTACATCCCCTGCAGGTTGTTTAATGAAGCACCCAGAGTTCCTTTTTCCTGTTACTTCTTATTGCCCAGCCTGCGATACCTAGACCGTATGGTCTAACTCGCTCTGCTTAGAAGGGCTCCGCAGAACGGGCACCGGAGGCGGCTGGCCTGGGTGAACGTTACAGTGCCAGCCACCATTCCCTATGAGAGCCACCATTTCATCCCCAACTTGGAATATCTGAAAAATCACCTATTCCTTGGAACATGCCTGTGTGCCCCCCCCCCCACTTCCTTTACTGAATTTGTTTTTGAAAGTCTTTGAAAGTTCACTTCCTGCCTGAAAGCTCTGCCTGAGGCAGAGGGAGTGAATTTGCCTTCTTTATCTAAACACTCACCCCTCCCATCCTCCACTCCATCCAAAGCCACAGGGAGGGGGGTGCACAGTGCTTAGATGCAAGTTNAATCACCTATTCCTTGGAACATGCCTGTGTGCCCCCCCGCCACTTCCTTTACTGAATTTGTTTTTGAAAGTCTTTGAAAGTTCACTTCCTGCATGAAAGCTCTGCCTGAGGCAGAGGGAGTGAATTTGCCTTCTTTATCTAAACACTCACCCCTCCCATCCTCCACTCCATCCAAAGCCACAGGGAGGGGGGTGCACAGTGCTTAGATGCAAGTTTATTTTCTGCCTTAACACAGTATTGCTGTTTCCACACAAATATCAGAAGTACAAAGCTATGGCTTAATTTACCGCTTTAGTTAGAGGATTAACGTACTTTAAATTTCTCTTTTATACATATAAAATGTTTTCTTTCTGAGAAACAGGCAAGGGGAAGGGTGCTCCTTCTCATTCTCCCTTCCTCCCCCTATCTTGCCTACAGTCCTTTGATTATTCTCTGTTCTTTCCTTCCTCCTCTTGCTCCCTTTTAACATTAAATTTCCCCATGTTATTGGCTGATCGAGACCCAAGAGTGGATACAGTGAGAAAAAATAAAGGGGGAAAAACCCTCTTTGCTATATTGTCACTTTACACGAATCACATCTATTGAAAGTTTGTGACTTAAAGGGTATCACCAGGTAACATTTAACAAATTTTTTTTATGAATTAATTAATTCATTAACAAATACACCATTGTGTGCTTGGCGATATAATAGGCACTCATCCTTCCTTGCTCTAGAAAACCAACCTGTGGACCTAAGCTTTTTTATGTTTAATAAATTGATGTGTATAATTTATGTTTAATTTATAAAATGAATTAAACATAAAATAATTTATGCTTAACTCTCTGGCTACAGAAAATAACTACTAGAATTTGGTATCTTCTTTGCCCCCACTTTGCAAAACATGAATGACTTCACCTTTTTTTGCTAGTTTCTTCTCTTCTCCCCAAGGTGTAGAAAAGACTGCTAAAGTGTAGGGTCCAGGCAAAACCCGCTTTAAATCCTGGCCGTATGTGTGAATCTAGACATTTTAACGTACTTTTGAGGGTGGGCCAGGCACCTGTCAAGGCCTGGAAGGGGAAGATAGAATTGCAAGATCATGTCATGTTGTGGAACAGAAGGATTTGTCTCAGGGACTTGGGGATGCTGGCTCCATTGTAGGTGCAAGTATGCACAGCTAAGAATCTAAAAGAGAATTGTGAGAGAAGGAATTAAAATAAGACTTTTCCATGCAAGGACCCACCTTGATCCTGAAAGAAAACAAACCAAGGGCAATGGCGCCAACTGAGCAGAGTGTGGAGGTTAGAAACCCAAGTACAGCTCACTGACGTCGGTGTGAACCAAGCAGAGATCCACTATGTAAAATACTGTAGGTACCATGAGAAGGTTTCAATCAAGGAAATAAAGTACATGTAAGTTATAAAAAAGAAAAGAAAAGAAAGCTTGTACATTATACATATACTTTTGAGCTTTCGTGGATTAACTACAGCAGAGATGTGGCGATGCAAGGGGGAAAGTGCGTAAAGTAACTTACACAAGGAGTGTTCCTTTCATTATGTTTGTCTTCGTTTATCAGCCCTTTGGGGACGAATTATAAACCCGTTAATCTAAATTGCAGTGGTATTAATAATCTATTTTAAAAAGTAAACACATGGGCCTGGCAGTGCAAGCAAAGGTGTAACCCAGACACGTGTAAAGGAAGGCCATTCATTGATTTTGCAACCTGGTACTTCACATGCAGACCGTGTGGTTTCCAGGGCCATCCACTTGCTGTTGTACTGAGCTGGGGAAATTCTGCAGTGAAAATTCAGCAATACAGGCATTTCTGATGCACTTTGATCTCTCGTGGGGGAATTTTTTTCTTTTTCTTGCTTAAACAACCAGTCATAGTAATATATTTACATAATAATATTTGTGAGGTGGGATTGTGGAAAACCCGGGCACTTGCAATGTGGCAGAATCAGGTTCTCTGTGACCGTGAGCAAGTTATGTGACTTCTCCGTGCCTCCAGTTGGTTTCTGAGCTGTAAAACGGGTATAAGGTTTGTGCATGAATTAAGTTCAACATGTATTTAAAACACATGGCACATAATTGGCAATCAGTGTTATTTCCTCCCCCCACCCCGTGGCCACCTGATCTGTTACAAGGACGTCACCCCCGTAGGGCACACCTGTTGAGTTTGCCAGGCCCCATTCTAGACGGTTCACAAAGTTCCCTCCTTTTATTCTCACGCAACCTTGCGTAGAAGAGTTTAGAGAGGCGCTTGGCGCATAAAGCTAAAGTGTCAGCCTCACGCCTCTTCACTTGTGCAAGTCTCTTCCAAAGCCCTGAATCTAATTTTGTCTTTTCATTTGTAGAGGCCCTCCTGCTCCCCATTTGCAGTTTCAGGCCCCACAAAATCTGGACATGCCCTGGATAGGTATAGATACCATTCTTTTCCTCGCTTTGCAAAGATGAGTAAAATAAGTTGCCTAAGATTACATTCTCGTTAGTGGAGGGAGATTTTAACCGCAGTCTGACCATCCCAAACTATTAGCTACTGCAAGTGATGACAATGGTGTCGTCGGGAGACGGAGTCGCCAACCCCGGGTGGAAAGTCAGAGCAGGGGTCTCTTGGAGTGGCCACCGCGGGCCGGCTGGGGTCGCGGGGGAACTCCCCCACGGAGGTTGCCAGCCCCTTCCTCCCCTTCCCCTTCTCCTTTCCCGTGCTGTCCGCCTGGCTGCCTCCCAGAGTGGCCGGCTTTCCCCCAGCTGCCTGCCAGCGCCTGGCCCTGGGGCTGGGCTCCAGAACTTTCCAAGGAGGAGAAGGTGAGGTGCGTGGCGGGACGCAGCTGCTGCTGGGGCCGGAGCGCGCGGAGCTGGACGGTCGCCGCGTGGCAAGTGCCCGGGGCGGGGCCACCGTGGGGCCGAACACCCACCACTTGAGGCTGCCCCACGTGCTACACGCTCGCCTCGGGCGGCCACCTTCGGGCAGCTCCCCGCGAGCTTCCCGTTTCTCCGCGGCTCCTCGCTCCCGCGCGGAGCCGGCCAGAGCGGGCGACAGTGACCAGTGAATGGAGGGGCTGTCACCTTCCGCCCTCCCCGCGGTCCCCGGCCAGGGTCGTGTCTCGCCTGATCCAGGTTCTGTGTGCACTGAGTACAGGGAGCGGAAGGCGCGGGGATGTCTGCGTCTACGGCAGAGTAATTTCGGAACCACCCCAAACGTGAGAATCTCAAGTTCAGGCGTAGCCCGTCCCCTGAGACTGAGTTGATGGGAAGAAAACGACCGCGTGGCAGCAGGGGAAGTCCCCGCAGACTAAAGGGAGAACAGGGACCGGGCCTGTGGCTCCCCCAGGACCTTAGGGGACGCATAGGGAAGAATTACGCGGGGCAGGGTGCCCTGGTTGGTGGCAGGCGGGACGCGTTGCCCGCAGCTGCGGTCCGGGTAGCTTTTGCGGGTGCGCAGCCGTGTCTGTTTTGGTGTCGGCGACAGCGCCGCTGCTCCAGCGTGTGCTGGGAGGGGAGGTGTTTCACGGAGTGTGAACAAGCTCACTGGCCACTGAATGGAAATAGAAATAACTCCAATGTGTTCAGGGAATACGACAATGTGTTCTTGTACGACATTACAAGATTCATGTGGCCTAGTAGTTCGGCCGCCTAACCTGAGGCGCCTCCTGGGATCACCCGGAGAGTTTTTCGAAGACCACCTGCTGGACCCGCCCCAAAGGCCCTGAATCAGAAGCCTCATGGGCTGAAGCCTTGGCCTGTGCATTTTTGCAAAAGCTTCCTCTGGGGATTTTTCTGCAGGCTCCTGGTTGAGAACCAGGAGGTAGAAGAACTGGGTTCTACTCAGTGTGACTGTTACACAAATGTTAAGCACAGTTTCCTCACCTGTACACTTGTCCTGCGACCTCGTTATAAGGATCAGATAGTATAGGAGGCGTGGAAGTGTATCAAAAAGGCAGAGATCGGTTTGGTGGCAACGAAAGGACAGTCTGCTTTGGATCTGCAAGGGATGTTTGGATTAAGTGAGAGGAGAGCGGAAAAGGAACCTTGCCAGGGAAAAGGAAAGGAGGATTGGCTTTCACGTGATCATTTCTATACCAGCCTTGTAGTAAATCGCAACTGAGAAACTCACTATCACCTGGATCAAGTAGATTAAACTGGATGCAAAGCAAGCGAGCTGCAGTCCTCCCTGTCTGTAGATGGTTTGAAAAACGCACCCTGTACATTTCCTCTTCTCAAATACCAAAGGCTTTAGATTATTTTTATTTAGGCAAAGCAAGAGCCAGCCATCGCCAGCATGTCCTGTATTGTGGTAACCTCCATTTGAAGGCTAAATGTGGATTTCTGTCCCATTATTCAACAGATCTGCCTCGGGGATCTTGATGAATTAGGCATCCTTGAAATACGAAGATGAATAAAATGCTGGGGTTTCCCTGGCCATCTCTGTCTGGTGGAGGGGGGCTGCTGTGAAAACAGGCCGCAATATGACCCCGTTGAGATGATAATAAGGGTAGAGAATGAACAGAGTACGTGCAGCCCAGAGGACGGAGCAGCTCCTTCAGCCTCAGGGGAAGGGCATCAGTGAACGTGACATAGGAGCTGGGTAAACAGCGCCCTTCAGTAAAATGCTTTGAGAATTTAGAATTCTATGCGAAGTCAAATCTATGTTCCTATTTTTAAATCTGATAAAATTCTGGTATAATCCTATGCTGACAATCTAAAGTAGAAATGACTTCTGGTTTCATGATGACTCTTAAAAATTTACTAGGCTTTCTGTCATCTTTGTAATATGTCTGATGTTAATTCAAGGAGGGGGTGGCAAGAAAAAACAAAAGAAAAAGTTTACATGCCCTGCGTTCTTACCAAATATTTAATTCCACTTAAAATATAATATTCAAGTAGATAAAGTCTTTGAATTACATGCACTTTTAAAAGTAGTGCTGTTTTTGGTGGGTCTCATCATGTTTCTTATGAACACTTAACAATTTGATAGAGGAGAAGGGCACACAAGGAGGACTGTGGGAAGAATAAAGAGGAAATAACCGGAAGAGGGGGAAGGGGAGGAGAAAGGAGTCTGGGAGTGGTGATGGAAGGGGTGGGTGTTGGCGCTATTTGGTGCTAACCTGGAAAGAAAAGGCTTTTCAATGTGAGGGGCAACAAGCGTGTATTGAGATTGATAAGAACAGTTATTTAGGAATCATTAATTCAGGGAGAAGCCCAGTTCCAAATTAGAGACAAAGGCAATGAGTGTGAGAAAGGGTAGGGCAACAATGAAGTCACTAGAAGGAAGGCATTTTTAATGGTACAAATAACATAATATAGTAATGTTCATTCTAAATTTTTTTAAATTTTTCAGACTAGGTGTCTTCAGTTCAATAATCAAAATAACTGCTGTCTTGTTATCTTTGCAAACAGTTCTTAGGAAACAAGGTTATTTAGGCCCCGTCCAAAGGTTGTTTTGCCCTTTCTTAGCATTCCGAAGTTTGAGATATAAGACACGCAAGACAGTTCTGGCTACTCCAGCTCCATTTTAAAGTGACTCCATTTCCATTATTGCTTACACTGGAAAGGAGAGAGAAAAAGAAATCGATGTGTCAAACATGGCTGCCAGCTCCTTCAGGGATCTGTTGTCTTTTACACATTTTGATTAAGCTGGCATATAAACTCTTACTTTTCTAAGTTATTTCAAACATATTTAGAGGGAGGCAGTGTAATGTGGTCGTTACTGTATGGGCTCAGGAGCCCTAAATTGGAATAAGTTCTAGCTGGTGACTCCGGGCAAGGGTCTTAACTAGCTATGTCCGCCTGTTTGTGAAACGAGGCTGGTAGCCCCAGGAGGCCCAGGAGAATGACAGCTATGAGGCTTAGGAGGCAGCTGGCCACAGTAAACCCTCAGCCAGGCTTGGCCTCTGCTGCTGTTCTTTTCCGACTTGACTGCATCCTGGAGGAAGCACTGGTAAGCTGTCAGATAACACTGGAATTCCTCTCCCTCCAGGTATTGGGAGAGACTGAGTGAGGAGCTGTGACTTTTGCAGTGTAGTCCCGTGCATTGCTCCTGCTCTATGCACACACTTGCTGTTCTGTTATGGTTGAGGTGGACTCTCCCTGGAGTTTAAAGGGGCAAGACTATGATCATGGGAGTCTATTACAACTGTTCCACTCACAGTATTGTAACTGTGTAGACAGGGGCCCATTCACATGGCATGTTGGTGTAGGGCCCAACAGGTAGTGTTGAAATAAACAGGTTTTTAGCTACAATATTCCAACCTTGGGAGGCTAGGAGCACTTCAGCTCAGAGCCCTGTTCTCCCATGAGACCCAGCGCTTCTCTCGCTCCCCAGAAGGCTATAAGCCAAAAGCCCCCAAAGTTCCCCATGTCCTTATCTGTGCCTTAGCCAGCTGTGCAGTCTTGCAGCAGCTCTCTCCTTCAGTATCTGGGGTATGTTGTCATCAGCCTCCATGTAACAGTCCAGGAAAGTATATGACATGTTATACTAGATCGTGGTAAAATCCAGGAAAGGCAAAAGTCCCAAGAGCCCAGGTAGGGTCTGGGTCTACAGACCAAGCCATTAAGGACCCTGCCTGGCAGCAGGTCAGCGTCTTGCCAGGCAGGGTCCTCAATGGCTTGGAGTCAGCTAGAGCAGGCGCGATCTGAGTGGCAGTGTGTCTCCTTCCTTACTACACCAGGCCACGTAGCAGGATCTCGACTACAAACTGCATAGCTGCTTGCTCGCTGCTCACGGCTGCTATGTCTTTGCTCTCCTTCCTTGTGGCTCCCACTTCCTACACCTTTTCCAAGGCAGCTCTGCTCATGGCTGAGGTCCTTAGTTTTAAATGCCCTGGGGCTTCCTAGGTGACCTACTATGTGGCTTCTTCCACAATGAGTCACATTTGCCACTTTCCCCATATTATTCTACCTTCTCTAGGCTGCCATCCTTGACTTGGTGATGCAGGGGGAACCGCCTCCCTGCCCTGGAACAGGTGCTGTAAAAACCCCAGCTGTGTCATGGGCCACCATACATTCTGCAAGTCACGTCCACACCTAGTGCCCCCTTTGCCTGGGGCATTGCCTGGGGCAGTAGCACAGCTTCCCTCCAGGGAAGACACAGAAATCACCTTGGCATTGTTATGAAAAGTATCCTAGGCCTTACCATCAGCTCCACCATTAGCTGTGGGGGAACATGCTCTGTACCCTATTTCAGCATCACCTAGAGATTCTCTTGCTTCTTGTTGATTTCTGTGAAAACTACAGTTTTATTTCAGAGGCTTATGGTGAGATTCAATTCCTGCTGGGGGTGGGGGGGCATGGTGGGGAGACAGTGAGAGAGCCATAAGGAAGTTGCATATAGAAGACCTTTAAAGGTGGTTTAAAGGTGGAACTCCTTCTCTCAACTCACAGTAAGGTGTTGTAATATTATCAGAAAGATAATCATCTTTATTGCTCAGCAACTTAACGGCTTGTATATGCAGCTGATGGTTCTGGTGCAGAATTAGTGTTTTCTAGCACGCCTCCTTTTCATACATGTGTGGTGCCTGGAGAGGTGGGGAGGGGATCATGGCTCCAGAGAGAGCTCATGGATGTGGGTCAGATCCTAATTAGGATGTTAATTGGAAACTTGCAAAGGTCTGACCAAGAATCTCTCCATGTAAAGCCAGGACACACTAAAGTATAAAGGAAGACTGTTTGGGGAGTAGCGCCCAACGTGGGTTTGTTTTTCTCGTGGAGGGTCATCTCTAGGCTGCGTAGGTCTCCTCTCTGCTTTCAGGCGCAGGTGCCCCCAGTTTCACATCTTGTTCAGCGTTTTTAACCCTCACAATCCAGCATCAAAAAAACGTATGTGCTCAGAATAGTATTGGGCGCTGTAGGTGGTACTGGGAGGTGGAACGTCAACATTTAGCCCAGGGACCGTGGGTTTAAATACCAGGTGTGCGTGGCGCCATACATCCTCCTGAAAGGAAGCAATCGGAAGACTCTCACACGGTATGAGCAGACTTTCAGAAGGAGGGGGAGGGACATGCCCTTGCTGTGGTAAGAATGGCCGTTCAAACCTTGTTCACAGGGGGATGCAGGACCTCTGGGTGGCCCTAGAAACAGAGGTGAAAGAGGAAAGGTGAAAACAACCAGGGCCTGGAGGCTGATCCCCAGGAATTGCCCCAGGGGTCTCCACGTAAAGCAGGTTCATTTGCTGGGCAAGCCTCCAGGACGATGGCTCAGTCAGGCTTTCTCAAATTCACTCTCAGGGTACAATTCCCTCTCAGGATGCAGTGAGTGGCCACAGTAGGCAGTAACTATTTGTTGAATACTTTTGCTAAATACGGAGTGGGACAAAAGTAGTTTTACAGTTGTTTGCATGGGGAATATTCAATAATTAATAAATGATACAAGAATAAACTCAGTGTTTCTCATACTTACAACTGTAAACCTACTTTCTTTGTCAAGTTACAAGGGAAAGTTTATTTAGGAAGTTACAGAGGTAGTAGAACAGCCCTTGCAGCTTAGGAGAGAGAAAAGAGAGGTGATGACTTGGGGGAGGGAGGAAAGGCATGGGCACACACACCCCCCCCCCCCCCCGGGGAGAGCACGTCTGTATACCTACTTTTGCTCCACCCTTATATCACAAAGTATCTGGGAAAGTTAGAGTGATAGTTAGGATTAAGGGTGTGAATAGCACTTGTCAAAATGTTATGGGAAAAACTCCCAGGAACCTGGTTCTTCTCACCAATGCAGTAAAGAATTACAGACCAGTGAGCTGATCAGCGTGCCAGCAGGGTTTATTGGTGATCCATTCTTCTCAAAGAGAATGGGCCTAGCTGTGGGGTGGGGTAAGGGGGTACTGAAAGACACAGGGTCAGGGTGGAGCAGGACAGGGCCAGCATTGGTAAGGGAGGCCAGCATGCTTGGCCAGAGACCAGACGGCCTGGCAGGGTGCCCGGAGAACCAAGAGCGCCAACCTCCCCCCCCCCCAGTCCTTTGTCCTGAAGATTTACATAGTTGGCAGAATGAGGGGTGAACGGGAAGAAGTTGCATGTTGATTGTCAGGTAAAGGTGGTGCTAGCTTTCCAGAACAGGGGTGTGAATACTCAAAGGTATTAGTGGGCTTCCTCCTTCAGGCACTACGAGCCCATTTCAGCCTTTCTGGCCTTGGGATGAAAGCACAATTTCAAAGACTTTCTTTCCCAAATAGTAGAAAAGATACACAGAATTTCAAGGACTGCTGAGTCAGTGGGTGGGATATGTATCCCTCCTCTTTCCTGCCTTTGTTTCCCCTCTGGCTGCTCATTTTAGATTAACATCCCCTGCCTCGAGTAATAGGAACCCAAATCTTTGGGGACTTTGGACTCAAGACAGCTGGGTTAGTGGGTGAGACGCGTCTCCCTCCTCCTCCCTGCCTTGGTTTGCTATCTATCCTACGTAACAAAAACATAATGATTTTTTTCTATTATCAGGAAAGGGGGTTAATGATCAAGAAGACACCAGGTCCCCAGGGAAGGGAACTGAAGCAGAAGCGTCTGGCAATGACTTTGACTGGGCCTCTCCTTAGGTAGACACAAAGCTCCTTGAGTCCTGCCCAGGTGTTGGGTGAGTCTTAGAAAGGCCTGTGGGTCTGAGTCACACTAAATCAACTCATCAGACTCCATCTAATGCATCCTATTTTCAGTTTATTAATTTACATCTGGAAGACAAAAGGGCTAGCAGGCCCGTTTACTTCTTCAGATAGCAAGTTTAGGCATTTTCATCATGGTAGGGGAACTAGTTAAAGGCTGGAAGGCTACTTGATGAGAAAACAGAGCAAAAGCATTGACTGATTGTCAGTGAGAGCCCTGTGAAGCCTGGGAGGCCTGTGATACGCCCTTTGCCTGTCAAAGAACAGACATGCTGGCTGGAAGACAGGCCAGGCTCTCCCTTGCACAGCAATAAAGAGGCATTAACTGATAAACTGCTCCTCTTTATGTTTCCCTTTCCCAGACTCCCAAATCTCCACCAGCCTTTGACTGTTTTTCAAACACTTGTCAGATGTTCATGATTCCGATTTTTTCTTTACTTTTTAAAACGATTTTATTTATTTATTTTTAGAGAGGGGAAGGGAGAAAGAGAGGGAGAGAAACATCAATGTGTAGTTGCCTCTCACACACCTCCCACTGGGGATCTGGCCTGCAACCCAGGCATGTGCCCTAGACTGGGAGTCAAACCGGAGACCCTTCGGTTCTCAGGTCAACACTCACTCAATCCACTGAGCCACACCAGCCAGGGATTCTGATTTGTTTAGTTGGGATAATCTCTCCCAAATTGGAGGCCATTTCTGTTAGCAGAAATTCTAAATACTCAATTTGCTTTTGAGTACTAGTTTGGCAGCAACGTGGATTTTAGCTTTAGTGTAGATGCATGAATTTGGAGCCACTGTTGTTTTTTTTTGTTTGTTTTTCTTTGGTAAATCCTCTCCCAGGGACATTTCTTCATTGCTTTTAGGGAGAGGGAGAAAGACAGAGAAAAACACCAATGTAGAGAGAAACATCAATTGAGCGCCTCTCATACATGCCCTGACAGGGGATCAAACCTCATCCTAGGTATGTGCCTGGACTAGAATCAAATCCACAATCTTTTAGTCTACGGGAGGACACTCCAGCCAGCTGAGCCACACCAACCAGGGCTATTTGGAATCACTCTTACTAGATATTAATCAAGTATTGGTTCAGCCTAAACTTGGGTTGCCATCTGGCTAGAGATACAACTACAATAACAATAATAATAGGTTTCTTTGAGCATTCATTTGTATGAGTCCATGAACCTGAAGACTTTGAGCTGAAGGAAGGGAAAAGAAGGATCTAGAAATAACATAAATGGAGGGGATGAAAAGGAGATCATTTGCTTCCCTACCCACTATTCCTAACGCCCCTCCCCGCACTGCCAACACACAACAGCCCTTACCCTGGAGACCTAGTTACCTAGACTGGGTTTTGGAGGAGAGATGCTAAAAGCATGAGCTGATGAAGCTAATTTTTGCAGCAATTTTATTAGAGGATCAAAGGGAATATAGTGTCTTTTAACCTGAAGGTTCAACCTGAGGCTACAGTGGGAGGGAAGGGCACAGCTCTCTGGAGCTCGGTGAGCAGTGTATCCAATGAAACTGGGGCTGGGGACACAGGTAGGGTATGTCTGTGATCAGGAGAAAAATCATTTTTAATATATACATTTATCCAGTACAGAAACTGTTGACGTAAGAAATGTCCAAACTTGTAGAGAATTTTTATAAGAGTTTGTCTGAGCCCAACTGATGATGTATCCTGGGGAACAAGATACTCCAGCACTCTGGAGAATTAGTTTTGCAATTTCTTTTATGCACTTGGAATTGAGGGGATTTAAAGAAGATTACTCGAAGATGAGAGGAAGCAAGGCAGAGATTCGATTACAGGACGGTTAACGAGATTAGGTGCTCTCTTGAGGGTGGTTATGGCTTATTTCAAAGTGTTTTAACCTAGATACACAGAAATAATGGATAAGGCGTACTTAAGGCAAAGATTAACCTTTTACTGAAGAAGTTACAGGCCTGGGGTGTGACTGCCCACCACGACCTGCCCTGTTAGGCATTTATGATCATATCACCCCGTGAAGTTACTTTGAACAGAACCCCTTGTTTTTTGCCCACAATATTTGTCATTTGTTATTGTTGGAGAAAAATAAGAGTGTGAAGTTTTTTGCAAACAAGAATAAATAGAACACTGCACACTATTATCAATCGGCAATGTGTAAAATGTCGTTAACCCTGTCTTTATATAGATGTCGATATTATTTAATAAAGAGGAACGCACAAGATATGTAACGTACTGAGAGTTCAGACTGGTTCAGTGGAGTTCCAAGGTTCCTCAGCAGTGCCCAAAGCGGAGTGTGTGCCGGGAGAGGGGATGAGGGAAAAGTAAAATGAATGTAGTTTTCTTACCATGCTGGTGTTTCAATCCATCTATTAGACTTTTATCTGTTTTATATTTGGGCTTCTGGTATAATATTGTCTTGAAAAAGAGTGTGCCTACTTTCAGAAGTAAGAGCACCACAGTTCCACAAGCTTTCAAAGGCGAAATTTTAGCCCCAAATATAGGGCTGCCACGTATTTATTTGGAACATGAACCTATCTCTGTGAATATAGTACTCAAATCAAGACATTGCCTACCTAATCCTTTGTGGGGATAAATTTTTTTTTTTTTGTCCCAGGCCTGGCTACCATGAATAATGGAAATGTACCTTTGGTTTTCCTCAATGCACCTGTGCTTATGATTTATCTCTCTGACAACCGTGGCTCCCAACCTAGACAAGAACATGTTCAAATTTCACTTTTTTGAGCCTCAGGATTTTGCTAAAGATGAATATGAAGAGCAGGGTTCTGGGAAGAAAACAGATGGGCCAGCAGGAGGGTCACCCATGGAAGAGACTGTGTAGAATCTGGCCTGGAGCAGGGAGGAATCAGTTGCAGGCGCCAGCGTACCCGGGGTCCTGGGAGAGAGGCATCCAGGGTCCTGAGAAGGGAGAGTCGGGGACAAAGCAGTTGTTTTGAAACCATGTAAAACCCCGTCTGTGTAACACAATTCCTGGTGTTACAGAACGCCGAGGCAGTGTGGTTTTGTCCGGCAAGCACAGCAAGCGACAGTGGGTTGTGGCTGCGCTGCTGCCCCTGTGCTTGGGTGCGTGACCTTTGATCTGCTTCCTCATATGTAAAATGAAAGCCTTCTTATACAAAGCGTCCTGCAAGCTTCCTTCTCAGCTAAACCACCTGTTTCAGGGCAGGTGTGTTTTCATGAATATCTATGGACATGAATATCTATGGATGTACCTCTCAGAGCTCATTTCTTGAATTTCTCACATGATAAGAAATTAGATATTTCTTTTTCAATACATGTAGTACCACCATATGTTCAGGATTATTTGGAGCAGAAAGGTTTATTTCTTGGGATTTAACAACATCTGGGGTGAATCTTTCACGATAACAACTCATGATTAAAAAATGCTGGGATCATGCATGTTCCCTTGTTTTATTTTGACACTAAGCTGTGTTAGATGAAAAATAAAATGGCATTAAATTTTGCATTACCATCCATCTGTTTTGTAAGTACTGGATTCCATTTACAAATTTAACATTTGCCAGAAATATTTTGGTAAAGAATGTAGTTCACACATAAACACATATACTCATATTTCTTTTTTATTGTGTAAATATAAAGAAAATTTGGAAGGACATTTGACTAACTTAATAATGACTACTTCAGAAGAGCTGGTAAACTTCCAACTTTTACATTGTTACAGTGAACATGTGTTAATTTTCACAATTTCAGGTGTGGGATCTGTTACAGATCAACCCTTCACTATTATAAAGTATCTTACTCTGCTAGGTTTGTAGACCAAATCAACATTGGACCGACCACACAGAGAAATGAGTGCCTCTTACTTGATGGGTGTTGGAGTCGAAGATGTACTTTTTGGTGTGTTCTTAGACAGGACTCTGGTGATAGTTAATGTAAACAAGGACTTTTCTCCAACCACATAAGAGGCTTAAGCCCAGAGTAAAAAACAAGTTTCATCATATTTGACTGTGGCTTCCTAGAGGGATGTGTGCAAAGGATCCCAAGGTCCTGTCTGTGTTCACTGGGCAAGAACACCGAGATCAGTAGCTGGCCTGGTTACAAAGGATGAGGCAAATGGCTGATCATTTGCCTTGTAGTATTTGCCATCCTTGAAGTCTAGAGTTTTTGGTGATAAGTTTCTTTTTCTTTTTGTCCAAATCTCTTAAGGACCGTATTCTTTATTATATATACCTAATTAGATAATATTTTGCGTAGTTAGTGGACAGTTTTATGATAAATCAAGTTAAGATTTCAAGGGCTGGAATTTTATATTCCTCACAGAAGCTGGCATGATACAATACCTGAAATAACTGTTCTGGAATTAATGACAAACAAAAGGAATGACTAATTAATATACAAGGTCCAGCATGAATAACACCCCTTTTTACTACAAAATCTTTTATGACAAAATCATAAGCATGTGATTCTGTAACAATAACAGTATCTCAGTCTAGCACTCACATTAAAATCATAAATTATTGCACCCATATCATTACCCTCCCAGCCACACTCAAGCAGGCCTTCCTTCTGCGGGACCCTGTATTTTGGCAATGTGAAGTTATAAGTACTAAGGATAAACCACTATGATAGAGCACCATCTAAAATAAATTTGTCCTCATTGATCAAAACAGCTACCAGTGTTGGTATTAAGCTGAACAATTAAGTATCATGACTTGTAATTTCTTTCTGTGACCCTCTTTAATCATCTCAGTTTATGATACCCAGAAAGAGTAAAATGGCTTACATGCATGACAGGTAGGTTAAATTTCACATTTGGGGTTTAAAAGGGTGGGGTTGTGTATATCCTGGACGTGGAGAGAAGGGTACCCATACTCTTTATTTTTACAAGGACTAGCTGTTAGAAAGGAAAAATAGAGAGAATTCGCCCCTCCCTTTTTTTCTTGGAAAAAAAAAGGGGGAGAAAGAAGCACTTAATCACAGGGTAATATGAAGCTGCCAGCATATTGGGTGTTCAATTAAACAGACTGCATTTTAAAACAAAGTCATGCATTTGGGTGACATCCTGCTTGCAGCCATATGGACAAGATGTTTATTCATCCAGCCGCCCCCAGTACTGTTCCAGACTCGGGGAGCAGAACAGAGGACAAGAGACAGAAGCCTTGCCCCATGTTATTCTTTACAGACGAGAAAATTAAATCTCTACAAAGTATTTTGACCAACACAGTAGAATTGGGACTTGATTCTAAATTCAGAATTTGACCCTCTACAGCACATAATTTTGGAAGACTCTGGTTGCACATCAGTAGGCCAGCTCTGTCTGCCTTTCCTAGCTCTTCCCTTTGATGGGAGGTCTACTCTTTTCCATCCTATGTGGTCTTAGGGTAAATCACATTAAATTTCTGAAAAGCAATCTAGGATCAGGTGATTAAAAACAATATGTGAGTAAAGCAGTATTTTCCCAGACTCCTGAGTTTTAATTTGGTAGAATGAAACCAGCCTTTAAAAAAAGGATAAAAAAATGTTAGAGTGCACCACAACTAGTAAATTAAATATTATGTAAAACTTTTATTCCATGAATGTATCCTTGTATTAGGTTACAATATGAATATTTCCCTTACTGTTGGTTGTGGTCAAAAACTTTTGAAACAGAGAATCGCGGTTCGATTCCCAGTCAGGGCACATGCTTGGGTTGCAGGCTGGTTCCCTGCAGGCCAACTCCCAGCAGGGGACGCATGAAAGGCAACCATACATTGATGTTTCTCTCCTTCCTCTCTAAAGATAAATAAATAAATAAAATCTTTAAAAGAAAACTTTTGAAACATATTGGTTTAAAGAGCATCGGGGAAGTTACGGTTCGTGACAAAAAATAGGGGTAGAAAATTATCTTTAGCCTTCATTTGAGTGTGTGCGTTGTCTACCTAAAGCAGTCGTAGCGATAAAGTGGAATCCGTGTGATGAAAGTTCTACAAGCTGTTTTCTGAATATGTGCCTGGACAGACTTAGTTTTCATTAAATACTCTCAATGCAGTGACTGGTTTTCTCTGTGTCCTATACTTATGCTTATTGTGGTTTCCTGTATTAAGTGGTTTCGTTATTTTTTTAAATATATTTATTTTGTCACTTAATTTCATGGTATATAAAGAAATTTGAGGAAATAAGGTACCCAGTTGAGGCAATATCCTATACATTATTTGATTATGATAAAGTCTGTAGCTGATTAGACTTTAATATAAGTTGTTAAATATTGTATGCTAACTTATTTTAAAATGATTGAATGTATTAGTTTTTCTATATTTCTAAATGTTGGTGGATTTCGCCTGAATATATGATTTGTAATCAAAGAATAACAGATAGTTTTCTAAATTGTGGTTTTCCATAAACTATAAGAAAACACCATTAATTTGGAATTTGTGATAATTTGGACAAATTGGAATAATACTTTAGAAAGATGAGAGCTTGCTGTTAAAAATAAACTGCATATAGATTTCAGGAGTTTTAAATCTGTGTAAAATACATTTTAGAAGCACATAAAAATCTACTTCACATGTTGTAATTTATTTCACAAATATATGTAGGATCTCAATGATTGAAATGGCCAAGATGGAGATGTATTTAAATATTTTATGTTTAGTCTTTGCAAGGTAAGAATTTGCTCCATAGAACAGGTTTATAATGTAATTATGAAGACAGAAAAGTAGATGAAAGGCTAGTCTTGAAAGAATGTAGAGATAATGTAGAGATATTTTTCTTTACAAAATAGACAGAGGATAGAACACACAAAAGATAAATTTCCTGGAGAAAGGCTCTGGGCAGGAAAGCCGAGTGAGCTCTGGTTGCTAGTATCAAAGACCTTACAATGCAACTGCATTACCAGCGTGTTACATTTACTTGAGTTCAAACAGTCAAGGTCAAGAGAAAGAAGAAAAAACTGATTATCAGTTCCAGAGGTACCTAGCATTTATGTCGTTGGGTGTACGTCCTGAAAGAATATGTCATGGAGAATGTGAATCTCTTCTTCTTCTGGTTGGTCTCAAGTCCACTCAGCTCTTACCAGGTACATAAATACTTTTAGATCAACCCAGCCTGCACCCCATTTACTGTCAGCAAACAACCTGGCTTCCTACTGCATTCAAAAACAAAATGGTGGCTGCAGATTTTGAGTTGCTTCCTTCCCATTCACTCCTCCCCACCCCTGCCTGTTAGCTTCCTCTTCTCCTGCCCCAGAGGCATGTCTCTCAGACCTGTCTTCTCTCCTTGAGGACTTGTTTCCTTCAGTTACATTCTCCCCGTCATAATCGGAGGCTGATGGCACAGAGGATAAAAATCCTGACTATGCAGCAGAGCCTGTCAGGTTGAAATATGTTTTTCTGCTTTCTAAATGTATAACCATGGGCATGTTGTTTAACTTCTTCGTGCGTCAGTTTTTCCATTTGAAAAAAAAAATGGGACTAGCTAATAGAGCTTACTTAGAACATTCTGTGCCTGACATTAGTTGAGGCAAATGAAGGGCCCCGGACAGTATCTGGCACAAGTCCTCCATGAATGCTGGTTTCTACTGTTACTTCTACCACTATTAACCTGCATTCTCTAAATCTCTATTGTTTTCCACCCGGTAGCCCATGTATTTGCTGAACTGTTTCCTGTTCTGGACAAGCATAAAGCCAGACCTTCCTTTGACCCTGACTCCCTTCTAACTACTATATTCTCTCCTTATCCCATCTGAGATTGTTTAAGGTTGTCTTCAACTCCCATTTGCTTTTATTTTCTTTTTAGAAAACCTTTAATGAGATATTGAGCAGATACAAAAATGATAGAATATTTTCTATTTTGAATACTCTGAAAACCTGTGTATCTACTACAATACTTACTATTAACTTTGGAGTCCCTGTGAGTCCCTCCCCAAATCCTTCCCTCATTTTCTTTCCAGTGTTACCACTGTGCAAATTCCTATACTTATCATTCCCTCATTTTTTTCAGACTTACCTAGTATTTGTGAGTGTTTAATTTTGCATATTGTTTATCTTTATAAGTAAAATTATGTGATATAAATTATCTGGAGGCTTGCTTTTTTATCTTAACTGTAAATTCATTCATTTTTATTGGCATAAAGAATGTCATTATATGCCACAATTTATTCATTTTTCTGTTGATGAACATTTGTTTTTTTTTAAGATTTTATTTACTTATTTTTAGAGAGTGGAGAATGGGGGGAGAAAGAGAGGGAGAGAAGCATCCGTGTGCGAGGGGACTTGGGGACCTGGCCTGCAACCCAGGCACGTGCCCTACCTCGGAGTAAAACCAGCAACCTTTTGGTTTGCAGACAAATGCCCAGTCCACTGATCCGCACCGGCTAGGGCTGGTGAACATTTGGATCTTTTGCTTTTATAAAGTTTTGCTATGAACATTCTTATACATGTATCCTGGCATACATATACTCAAGTTTTTCTGGATACATACCAAGGAATGGAATTTCAGGGACATTTAATATACCTCTTTGTACTCATTGAATATTAAACTTTGGTGGTCAAAGAGGTTATGCTATTTGTTTCTCCCATCAGAAATATAAATGTTCTTGTCAGACTTTTAAATTTTGGACTGTGAAATGGTATCTGACATTTGAAAAATTGTGTTATCTGATTACTGGTAAAGTCAACCATCTTTTCATTTGTTTCTTGACTGTATTTTGGTTTCTGCTCAAAGTGCCTCTTTATATGTTCTGCTCACTTTTCTTCCAAGTTTTTTATTTCTCTCTCTTATTTATTTATAGTGGGTCTTTATAATTATGGAATCATCAGCCTATCTCCAAATTTGTAGCTTATCTTTTTATTCTCTTTATGTCCTCTCTCCCTCCCAAGCTGCTTTTGAAATATTTTTTCTTAGTTATTGGTTTCCAGCAATTTGATTATGATGTGACTTGATGTGGTTTTCTTCTCTTAAAAAAACTTACTGAGATATAATTTATTTACCATATGATATACTCACTTGAAGTCCATAGTTCTACAGTGTTTATATTTACAGTGTTATGTATGTATCACCATAATCAACTCTAGAATATTCTGAGTACATAAAAAAGAAACCTCATTTCCCTTAGTCATCGGCCTGACACTTTCCATCTCCCCAGCCCTAGACAACCATTGCTCTGCTTTCTGCCTCTCTCCATTTGCCAGTCCCGGGCATCTCATAGAGGCAGAATTACACGGTGCATGGTCCTTTGTGACTGATTCCTTTTCTCTCATAGAATAATGTTTTCGAAGGTCATGCATGTTGCGGTGTCTATCAGTACTTCATTTCTTTTTGTTGCCCAGTAATATTTCTTTGTAACTATACCACATTTTCTTTATTCATTTATCAAAACGACTGTTGATTTCCCCATTGCATTGTCTTGTCATTCATCAAAAAATCAACTGGCCGTAGATGTATGGATTTATTTTTGAACTTTCAGTTCTGTTCCATCGATCTAGATCTAGCCTTATGCAAGTACCACATAGTCTTGACTGCTGTAGCTGTACAGTAAGTTTTGACATTGAGAAGGCTGAGCCCTCCGAGTTTAATCTTGTTTTTCAGCATTGTTTTAGTTATCCGGGTTCTCTTGAATTTCCGTACAAATTTTAGGAGCAACTTCTCAATTTCTACAAAGAGGTTAGCTGGGATTTTGATACAAATTGTATTTCACTTATAGATGAAGTTCAGGCATGGCTTTCTTTATTTCCAATAACATGTTTCTCATTTCCTTGATTCCTCACTGGTAGCACCTTTCATGTCCATATTTCTAACAGTGCATTCAAAGAAATCTAGGCTTTTTCTGTAATATTCCCCCAAACTCTTCCAGATTTCACACACTGCCCAATTCCAAGCCTGCTCCATGTTTGTAGGTGTTCGCTATAACAGCAGACCACTTCCAAGTACCAAAGGCTATATTGGTTTTCTATTGCCACCATAGCAAGTTAACATAAACCTACTGGCTTAAAACACACACACTATTTCATCACAGTTCTGTAGGACCCAAGCCTGCGCCAACCCTAGTGTTATCTCTCACCCTTCTTTGTGTATTCTAGGCTCTTGTGATAAACTGCTAATAGGTGCCTGTAGATATCACACTATTTATGTATCTGGGCACTTCTTGTGGTTTCCCCTTTATCTAGTGTTTTAGTCAGTTTGGGCTCTTGTTACAGAATACCATGGCCTGGGTGGCTTCAACAAACCATTATTATTTCTCATAGGTCTGGAAGCCCAAGATCAGGTTGCCATCATGGTTGGGGTCTTGAGGAGAACCCTCTTACTGGCTACATCCTCACGTAGCCTTTCCTTAGTACTTGCATTGAGAGACCAAGAGCACTCTAGTCACATTTTTCTCCTTATAATTTCTCGCTAATTCCAATGACAGGGGTCTACCCTCTGAACTTCATGTAAACTAACTATTTCCCAAAGTTCTCCCCCTCCAAATACCATTGCACTCAGAAGTTAGACATTCAACCTATGAATTTTGGGAGGCCCAAACATTCAGTGCATAGCGTTCCACCCACACCTCCCCCAAATTCATGTTTTTCTCCCATGGTAAGTACATACATTCCATCCCGACAGCTCTGACAGTCTTAACTCATTCCAGCATCAAATTTAAAGTCCCAAGTCTTATCTAAATGTCATCTAAATCAGCTCTGGGTAATTGTACTTGAAGTACAATTCATCCTCATGCAAAATTCCTCTCCAGCTGCAGACGTGTGAAACCAGACAAGTTATGTGCTTTCAGACTACAGAGGTGGGCCAGACGTAAGAAGAACATCCCCATTCCAAAAGTGAGAAATCAGAAAGGTGGAACGGATGGTGGGTCTCAATCTAGTCCATAACCTAACAAGGCAAACTCCCTCAGACTTAAAGTTTCAAGAATAATCCTCGTTGGCTAGATGTTCTACCTTAGGCATGGTGTCTCCACTTCTCTGGGTGGCCCCACCCACCCAGCTCTACTGGGTAGTGGTCCCACTCTTTGAAACCACGCTTAAGGGAGATTTGCCCCCACCCCATGGACCCAAGAACTCTGGGTCTGTGGTAGGAGTGGCATCCCTGATAATCTCTGAATCTATGAATCTTCAGTGTCATTACTCATTTGTCCTGGAGATTAACTCATGTTCACAACCAAGTAACTCCATGGTCTGGTGCTGTAGGACCCAAGGAGCCTGGCAGGCTTCGTTCCCTTTGTCCCATCTCTGTTCCCTTTAGTTCAGACCAGCAGTGCTCCTGCTGGGGTGACTGGTTCAGTCCAGGATTCATACCATACTGATCTCCTTATCAAATCTCTGGTGAGCCCCGTTCTTGGTGTTCTCTTCTGAACATACTTTCTCATTTTTTACAGTATGGACAACCTGAGTATTTTCTAAATCTTTAAGTTCTGGTTCCTTTTTCAATTCATTTCTCTCTTGCAGTTTAGTATAAGCAGCTCCTTTAAGACTTTGCTTAGAAATCTCTTCAGATAAAAATCGAATTTTATTGCTTGAAAGTTCCCCCTTCCACACAACACAAGAACACAAAAAACTGTTGAGCCAAGTTCTTTGCTACTTTATAACAAGCTTAGCCTTTCTCCATGGTCCAATAGCATGCTCCTCATCTTCCTCTTAGACCACTTCGGGGTGGCCTTTCCCATGTTTCTACCAGCATTCTGTGATTACATGACTACTTATGCATCCTCTAAGAAGCTGAACAAAGGCTTCTGTACAGTTCTCTCTGCTTTTTGAGCTCCTAACAGAATCTCCCTTAAAAGTGTCTTCACAGTAATACCAGCTCTTCTGGCAAGCCCCTCTAAAGGCTTCCAGCCTCTACCCATTACCCAGTTCTAAAGCCCCTTCCATATTGTTTGGCTATTTGTTCCATATTTTTTCGTTATTTGTTACAGTAGAACCCCACTTCTCAATATCAATTTCTGCCTAGTCATTTGAGGCTTCTGTAAAAGAATACAATACACCGGGGAGCTCAAAAAACAATGATTTCTCACAGTTCTGGGTCCTGGAAGTCCATGACCATGTGCCAGCACAGTCGGGTGAGCAGTGAGGGCCCCTTCCTCACACTGCCTTTCCCAGGTGTGCACCTGCAGACAGAGAGCGAGCGAGAGAAGGAAAGACAGAGAGCTCCTGAGCTCTGGTTTCGTCATCCCCTTGTAAGGGCCCATCATGGGGCCTCTACTCTCAGAAACTCACCTACACCTCACTTTCTCCCAAAGACCCCCTCTTCAAATACCTTCCTGTTGGAGATCAGGGCTCCATATGTGAATATCGGGGGCACACCAACGGTGCAGAGTACCTAGAATGCTCATCCCATGCTAGGGATTATTTATTGGCTAATGCCTTTATTTTATAAATTTATCATGGAACAATTTCTTCTAAAAAATTGAACTCCACTGCCAAGTTGAGAGAAGTGGCCTGACTTTGTGTGTCCATAGCAGCATGTGGTCTTTCGCCTTCAGTTACCCTGTTGTACCAGAACTACCTAACACACCAGTCATCCCTAATGGACTGTGTCTCTTTCCTCCATGCTCCCAGGGCTTAATTGTTGCCTGCTACACTGTGGTAACCAAAGAATGCTTGGAACTGAAGTAGACTGAGGAAATTATGGCTATAACTGACCACACAAGAAGTTAAAACTCCCATCAAGCAGCTAAGAATTGAAAAACAGATAAAAAACTGTTTTTTTTACCAAAGTTACAGGCGTAGTAACTTTTTTACCAAAGTTACTATACTGTAGACGTACAGTATAAGGTATCTTAGAGAAAACATAGTCCCCAATAAATTGAGAGGGGAAGGTCATGACTAGGTACATCACAGATGATTAAATATAAAGAGCTTTCAAAATGTGAAAAGTGTTCAAACTGATTAGAAATCAAGATATGCCAATCAAAATGATGCTGTTTTTCCAATCATTTTATCAAATGTAAAAATCTTGTGTTGGCTGCAATGCCCGTGGAAGACACTCACATATTGCTACCAGANACCAAAGTTACAGACGTAGTAACTTTTTTACCAAAGTTACTATACTGTAGACGTACAGTATAAGGTATCTTAGAGAAAACATGGTCCCCAATAAATCGAGGGGGGAAGGTCATGACTAGGTACATCACAGATGATTAAATATAAAGAGCTTTCAAAATGTGAAAAGTGTTCAAACTGATTAGAAATCAAGATATGCCAATCAAAATGATGCTGTTTTTCCAATCATTTTATCAAATGTAAAAATCTTGTGTTGGCTGCAATGCCCGTGGAAGACACTCACATATTGCTACCAGAAACAGGATTTGGGAAACCGTCAGGGAAAGTGGTTCCACAGTCGAGTCTCGCAGTGTTCAGACTCCGACTGGATGATCCTACTTCCAGGTAGAAGTAGGTATCTTTTAGATTCCCATCCTAGAGGAAAAATTCAGATTTTACTCTTCTAGTAGGAGTACATTTGCATGTTTTTTAATTCAAAAGGCACTAAAGGGTAGATAGTGAGTGCTCATAAAAACAAACTAACAAAAATGCTTGTGTACCGTTTCAGATGAACACTATTCATCTAAATCTGTGTGTGTGTGTGTGCATGTTATTCCCTTCTCCACACTCCAGTTTTAAACAACTGGTAACATGCTATCTAAACTGGTCTATACTTTGCTTTTTTATTTACTATATATTGGAGATTGTTACATTAAAAGCTTCCTCTTTTTAGAAACAATTTTTTATCAGTCACATGTCAGTACATGAAGAGCTTTCTCTCTTTGTTGAACCAGTTGCATCCTCTTCCATCGTATGAATGTATGAAATAATTATACCTTTTATTGGGCTTTTGCTATTGTAAATGATGCTTTATTGCCTAACCTAGCAATATAGCATGATAATTTATCTACAGGATACATTCTTAAAAGTGAAATTGTGCTTTAAAAGGTACACACATTTACACTGTTAATAGATATTGACCAAGTATAGGGCCGAGTTAATTAATTTATACTCCCACCACCAATTATGAGGGATCAGAGGGCCTTTCTCCAAACCCCTGAGCACAGTATGTGTGAGAATCTTGCAGTCTTTGCCAATCTGGTAAGTGGAAAATCTTAGCATAGTTTTACTTTGCATTTCTCTTATGATGAGGAGCATCTTTTAATAGATTCAAGAGCTCTCTATAGTATTCTGAATGAACTGTGTCTCTATATATCTTTTGCTCATTTTTCTATTGAGTTGTTGGTCCTTTCTTTTCTAATCTATAGAGGCTCTCCCTGTATTAAGCAAATTAGCCCTTTGTCATGAGTCACGGTTCGTTTCCCGTCCCATCTTGTTGTCTTGTAACTGTGCTTATGGTGTGTTTTATCATGCAGAAAATCTGATTTTGTTATATGGTTGAATTAATAAGTTTCTTTTCTTTCATGGTGTTTAGAGTTTGTGTCAAACTTAGAAAGGTTTTTCTTACCCCAGGAAGTAATTTTAAAGATCTGAAGGCTTTATATGTAAAGATGTTTCTTGCATTCTTTGCAAATTTAAAAAATTTGTAACAATTTGGAAGTTCAGTAATTGTCAAATGGTTAGGATGTAACAACATCCTGTATTACTATCCAACCTGTATAAATACATACAAAAAGTTCCTCATATGTAGACAAATGAATGTCCTGGGAAGATGTTTGTGTTTAGGCTAATACCAGAATTAAGAACATATTTATTTCAGATCATCTCAGTAATACAAAAAATGGAGAGGAAAAAAGCAAGACATAGTAATAATTGTAATTAGAGAGTGAGATGATGATTTTATTTTACTTTATTTTTGGATGATTTTAAATTTCCTTCAATTCTTTGTAAACTTCTAAAATTGAACAGGTCTTTCTATAATCAGGAAAAATGACAATGTGGATGCTCCTGTAGTTCCTCTTGCATCACAGCCTACGTGCTTTGTAGGACACACTGGCTTTGAGTACTTGACATTCTCTACACCCTCAGCAACCCAGAAGTTGGGCAAAGAAAACAGATGGTTGTTTGTCTAGAATAGAGCTAGTTTGTCCAGATTCTCTTCTTTTTCCCCCTTCTATTGTCAGATAGGAGGATCTGAGGGAATGTTGTCTTTTAAGTATTTCACTTTAGAAAAGGTGCAGATCAAGTAACAATGGTACCCTAAGATGAGCACGTAATTGTGAATTTCTGTTTTGCACTTTGAAATTCTTCCTGCTAAAGTCATCTGGCTTTCTTTTTAAATTCTTCCTCCTCCCCCACACCCTTGCTTTTTTGCTCTCTATATCCTTATAGCACATAGTACAGTCTTCTTTTTTTTCTCATTGGCTCTGTTGAGTTATAATTTCCAAACAATAAAATGCAAACAATCTCAATGTGCAGCTTGATTTTGACAAATGTGTTAACTCTCATAGCTGCCACCACGATTAAGATAGAACATTGCATTAGGAGGGGACAGAGACCTGAGTTTTTAAAAGTAAATTTAAAAGATATGATGTCTTTTATACTAACATATTCTGGAACAGTTACAAGAGTAACAGTTAATTTTAGATAGAGGATTCAAAAGAGGTAAAGATTTTGAGAAGTTAATGGTTTATACAGGAACTGTATATAGTTCAATAATTAACTTCACAATGAAACTCTGCTTTGGTTATAGCATAAAACTGAAATAAGTAAACATGATAAAGAATGATATGAACCACTAGTTGAGTTCTTTCAGGTGCTGAGGTTTTAAAGGAACGGTCCTGTGCATGTTGGGAGTTTTGATTCTTTACTTTTCCTTGTCCTCTTTTTTTCCCTTTAAAATGCTGTGAGGCATTTGTTTATTCTCATTATCAAAATGAATGATATGAGGCCATTGGGGGATCACCAGCAAAATGCTTTCTTTAGGATCTTATTATATGCGAGTCTGCACACTTATCAGCGACACTGGAGACATTGAGATAATTAGGATGGATATGTAACAGCAAGTTCAGCAAACACGTTTCAGATTTCCCCAACAGAGCAAAGTGTTCCCCAGTAAAGAGACTGTTTTAAATATCTAACCTCATTTCAAAAGAGGAACACTCACAGAAGCTTTCATCTGTGGGAGCAAGAGGTTATGTTTGTGTAAATCCAACCATTGCACAACCTCAGTCTGAATGTGAGACTTTCCTAGATCCTTCTCAGCATTTGCAGTTCGTGCTGGAACTTGGGGTTGGCGGGGGGCGGGGGGAGTGGGGATCAGTGTCGCCGTCTTGACTGCTTTCCTTCTGTCCCCTCCCGTCTGAGTGGTTTGTGTGCCCTCCTGTCTGTCTCACCCACTAACTGCTTCCCCCCGTTCCTTGCTATTCTTGTGCCTTATTTTCTCTTCCTCCTTGGCCTCTCGTCTGGAACACGTGGAAGAGGCAGGAAGGAGGCTCTCAGTCACAGTTTCACTTTTTCTCCTGAATCCTTCGGTTTGACTTCTTGAAAACCTTTGCACTTCAGACTGTTTTATTCATATACTTAATCTGAATTTGGTGAGCCTAAGGTGAATTGGTCCAATCTGGAACTCTTAAATTGAAAAGTTACTTTTTCAATCTCTGGGTAGAAAAATTTCCATGTGCTTGCCAGTAGTTACAATGGTGAGCAGGGCATCCAAAGGCTAAAATGCTAACTGATCTTGAGTCTCGCTATGTGCTTGTGGAAATGATGTAGACCTTAGAAATGTATGTATATTCTAACTCAAGATAACAGCCAAATAAGCCAATCTGAGGCTTGGGTATAGTTGAATTATTGGAAAACCATGGATTTTTGTATTTCTATAAAAAATATACTATCAGTAATTTTTTTAGTCCACTTGCAGAGAGAATCTGCAAAGCAATTGAGTGTTAGGTTTCTAGATTTCATAGCCTGGGTAACCACCTTAGCTAGTTAGCTGCCTGAAGTTCCATCTGGAGGTATAGCAAGCAGTATATCTGTCTACAAGGGCCCTAACAAAATACCACAGACCGGGCAGCTTAAACAACAGAAATTTATTTCCTCACAGTCTGGAAGCTACAAGTCTAAGAGCAAGGTACTGTCAGGGTCAATGTCCAGGCAGACCCTTCTTGTTTGCCCGTGAATGGCTGCCTCCTCACCGCACCCTCCCTCGGCCTTTCCTCTGTGGGTGTGGAGAGAGTCCACAAGCACCAGTCTCTTCCTCTTTCTAGAAGGACAACAGTTCTATAAAATTAAAAAGCTAGCTTGGTGACCTCATTCAATCATGAATACTTTCTGAAGAGCCCTATTTGCAAATACAGTCACTTTGGGGGTTAAGACTTCAATATATACATTTGGAGGGAGGCAAATTTTAGTCAATAGCAGGTAGAATGAAGGTTTAGTCAATCATTGTAAATATGCTTAGGATTGTACTTTTCTTTTGTGTGAATCACAGAAAAAGCAGTTTCAATATGCCACAGTTAAAAAATAATCTTTTCTGCAAGATTTACTTGTCTCTTTTCTTCTACAAAAGCTCCACGAGGCCAGGAACATAACTTAGTGGAGTAGACGAAGTACTTTGACCTACATAACGAAACCGATTTTATGTCATAATCCAAGAGGCGCACACACATACTCAAAGTGACATCCCAACGCAAAACCTTAGTATGTAAATTGCATTTAGATATTTTTATCTTTTCATATCACTGGGGGAAAAATAACATGTTGTTTTAAATACATGCTTTATTCAGGTTTTGTTATTTTCCCCCTAATGTCCTCTATCTGCTCCAGGACCCCACCCAGGATAGCACATTGTATTTAGTTTTCATGTCTTTATAGGACCCTCTTGGGAGTGACAGTTTCTCACAGGGTCCTTTTTTGGATCACCTTGACAGTTTTCAAAAATATAGGTTAGGTAGTTTGGGGAGAGTCCTTCAGTTGGGTTTTCTCTGATGCATCTCTCATGGTTAAGTGGAATTTTGGGGAAGAGGACCATAGAGGTCAAGGAAAAGCATGCATGCCATGACTATGGCTTATCGCGGCTGATGTTTACCTTGATCACCTGTCCGAGGTCATGATCCTCAGGTGTCTCTGCTGCAGTGGTATCCTTCCATGCCTTGTCATAGTGTACACTTTGGAAGAAAGTCTCTATCTTCCTAGGGGGTGGGGAGTCAGTTTTGGCTGATGTTGAATGCACCTACACAAATAATTTGACATTCTCCTACACAGAATCTGTCTCTTATTTATGTACTTACTTATTTATTTAATAATGTACCTTAGTCCATACTGATATAAATACTGATATTTATTTTCTACCTTGGCTTGGTCACTGGGAACTCTTTCAGGTTAGCTCCTGTGTTCCTTTGACATGTGCCATTATTGTTTCGTTTCTGAGCACTTCCTGTCTGGCATGATAAGATGCTCTAGGTTCATCTCGTGTGTTCTCCACCCCAGCCCTAGAATGAGCAGTTTCTCCAAGGAGGCTGGAACTTGGAATCTCTCCGAGTTCCTTTTATTGGAGACAAAGAGCGTCAGAAACAAAGAGCGTTGGGCGTGCCAGAGGCTAGGGGATGTCCTTGCATCTGGGTCTCCTCACCACGCAGGGCCAGGAGTCGGAACCTGCGCATCACATGTATCTGTAACGATTTCTATATCCATCTGTGTTGTTCTTTAGCTAAACATGAGTTCATAGCCATGTCTTCTACTCTAACCCAGGAATACAGGGCTTGTTTTAGCCTTTCCTCCTTTCTTACCGGTAACTTCGGTCTCCAAAAGTGTGAGTAACCTGGCTACCCCCATTTATTTTACTGTTTATAGCTCCACTGTACACGTGCAGTGGTTTCTGAACTGCTCCCTTGTACTCCTGTGGGAATCAGCTTTATCAACTGGAGTGCGGTGGTTCCATACAGATGCTTTTTTCTTTAGTCGTTTTCCAAGTTTCTCCCCTCCCTTCGTGGGGAGAAAAAAGGTGTCAACCTAAGTAACTTGGAAAAGTTACTTTTTCTCCCCCTCCCCTCCCATCTGTATATCAGACATCAGTAGTAGTTAGATTCTTTTGTCACAATCTGCACTACATGATTCCTGGTTCATTTTTTTTTAAGTTTGCATGCATTAAGATTTACTTTTTATGTTGTATAATTCTGTGGGTTTTGTCAAATGCATAGTATTATGTATTCATTACATTTCTATACAGAATAGCTTCACTGTTCTAAAAAAAATCTTCTATGTTTCATTTAATCAGTGTTCTTCTCTCCCCAAACTGGTGAGTTTAACCTGCTTTTTTTCCTCTAGAGTGGTCACTTTTCCAAAGTACTATCTGAATTGAATCATAGAGTTTGTAATCTTTTGAAACTATTAATATGCACTTAAGAGTATCCCATGTTGTTGTATGAATTAGTAATTCATTTTTTTATTGTGGAATAATATTCCGTAGTATGGATGTATCCAAGTTTGTTCATCTGTCAATCTATTGAAGGCTACCTTGGTTGCTCTCAGTTCTTGGTGATGAGGAATATGACAGTCATAAATATTTGTGTGCAGGTTTCTGTGTAGATAGAAGTTTTCCAGGCAGTTGGGTAGATACCAAAGAGGCCAATGGCTGGATGGTATGGTGTGTCTGTGTTTAACTTTGTAATAAACTGCTGAACTGTCTTTCAAAGTGGCTGTTGCATTTTGCCTTCCCACTAGCAATGATGGGTTGTTTTCTGCATCCTGGCTGAATGCAGTACTGTAAGAATTTTGGATCTTTGCCATTCTAATACATTTATGGTGGTTTCATGTTGGCTTAGTTTGCATTTCCCTGATGGCATATACTGTTGAGCATCTTTGCACATGCTTTTGTGCCACCCGTATGTATCTCATTTAATAAGTGGTCTGTTTGGATCTTTTCCCCACTTTTAAAATTGGGTTCTTTGGGTTTTTTTTAAATTTGTTGTATTTTAAGTACTCTTTGTCCAACTGAGTACAAGTCCCTTATCAGATATGTGATTTGTAAATATTTTCTCCCAGTCTGTGGCTTGTTGTGGACATGAGAGTTTTAAAATGTCTTTGGGTGATTCTAAACCTCTGTTTCAAAGTCCCAGATCTGACTGAGATAGGAGAACTGGATCACCTCTACTCTCTCCTCTCCCTTTCCATTTCTTACTCGTCAGCCTCTCTGGCTCTTGATGGCCTCATCTGTAAAATGAGCAATATTAAGTTACCTTCCAGGGAGCAGGTATCTTTCAATTTTCAGTTCTATGATTCCATGAGCATCTGACCTTTTGAAACCCCCCTGGAATGCTACCAGTATACAGTTAGATCCCCTTACCTTCCTAATTGCTTTCACAAAGGAACGGAACTGCATGGTCCAGACATTGAGAGTCCTAATTTCTTTGTGGAATTTTATTACTCCCACTGCCTAAAAGCTCAACTGTTATGATGGCCTGCCAGGGTGAAATAAATCTGTCAGTGACTTTAAAATGACGATAGGAGAAAAACCGACTGGATCATTTCTCGGAGGGACTGCTCGCAGAAGTGACCTCCGTGTTTACCATATATTACAAACTTTGTACCTTTGTAGGCAGGTGAGAAAACAATTTGGCCATTCAGAATTTCTCTATTTCCTTCCTCTATGCAGTTACTACATCCTTAAAAATCTGGCCACATTTTCTATAAAATATGTTGTTTTTTCCTCTGCAAAAATGTCCCTGGAATGAAGGGCAGAACAGGAAAGCAACTACAAGATATTAGAAGGATTCACAAAGAGTGAGGATATAGTGCTTTTAAGACTATCTACAGATGGAATAACTTTAGAGAAGATATTACTAACCTTAAAACAGTAACACAAGAAGAATGGTAACAATTGCTAAAATTTTCTAGTGAAATAGAACTTGTGGAAGCTCTTACCCGATCCCACGGTGTTATCAAATGAATGCAGAACATGAAGTTCTTTTCAACTTCAGTGTTAGTATAAGCCACTGCGGACTCACTCACACCTCACAGTCATAATGTCCCATTACCCCCCTGACTTTCTGTTTCTGTCCTCTGCCATTAGGCTCACGTGGTCTTAATGGTTTCCTAGGGGTTCCATAGCACAGACTCTGGAATCAAAAAGAGAGAGTTTTACACTCTATTTCTTACTAACAGAGATTTTTGAAAAGTTTCTTACCTCCCCAAACTTTGTTTCCTCATGTACTGTGTAGATAATAATAATAATAGTACCTACCTGGATTGCTGTGTCAAAGAAATTAATACAGCTTAAAGAGTGCTTAGTGCAGTGCCTCGCCTGTATCTGTTGCTGCTACTACTGCTACAGGTTTAGATGTTTTGAGTGAGAAGACCAGAGGGCCAAGGACATTCCAGAAGCCTGTAAGAGAGAATGGGATTAAAAACTCTGTGGCAAAACAGTCTTGGTAGAGACTCTCACCCCGCCCAGGAGACTCATCAAAGATGGTCGGAGTAGTGAGAGAAAAGCCCAAAGAGAAGGGTACCATTGACACTACGGGCAAGAGTCCTCAGCAGGAAAGAGTGAGGATTAGCAACAGATGCTGCAGGGAGATCTGAGATTACCAGCTATCCTTCTGCTTTCCAATTACAGAAGGGCATCAGGAGAGCAATAAGGAGGACAGTGGAGACCTGCCATCTGGGTGCCCCAGGCTGAGGTGTGAATGATGCTGAAGAAGCAGAGAGCCCAAGTGGACATTACTCTCAAGAGCTTAGAGGGGAAGTGGAATTACAAACTGCAGCTAAAGGAGATCTCAGGCTTGGGTTTTCAGTTTGTTTTAAGTTGGGAGAAACTTTAGTAATGTTTGTTTATAGAAGGAAGAGTCAGTGGAGAATTTAGGTGGGTAGTTTGAGGCAATGCAGGAGTGTTGAGTGATGGATCATGTTTTTCAAAGAGTTGGAAGGGAATGAGAATTCACAGAGCACCTGGAGGAATTAGCTTTTGGATAAAAGGGGCAGGATGGGCAATACAGACAAGCTCATAGGTGGGGGAAAGAGAGAAGGCTGAGAGTTTGTTGTTGATAATCTCAAGCTTTCCAGGAAGTAGGAAGGTGGTGAAGGGTTTGAGATAGTCTGAGGAGAGGAATGAAGGTTTAGAAAATCTACCCAGCAAATGGAATGTGAGCTGACTAGGCAGTAACTGAAAGAGTTTGGTCTTCATACATGTTTTCATTTGATGGTTTTAACAGCCTGAATATGGGAGCATCACAATCAGGTAGTTCAATCTGACTTGGAGTTTATTTTATAATTTTTAGGTGGTTTTAGGCTTTTCAAATTAAAAAGCTGAAAGAATAAATTCTCCTATACCCTTTGTGCAGATGTACTGTCTGTTAACAGTTTGCCACATTTTCTTTATCACTTTCACATAAATAATATTTATTTATGTTGTTGAACCATTTGAGAGTTAACTTAGGCTTTGACTGTTTATTCCTATGTACTCCAGCATTTATCTTCAATAAACTTGACATCAACACAGTACTGTAATTGAATGTGTAGTTCACATTCAGGTTTCTTCAATTGTCTCAATATCTCTATAACTAAAAAAATCCACCAATTTTAGAAGCAAACATTGCATTCAATGCAGTGTTTCTAATCTTACTGAATCTGGAAGTTTTTCAACCTTGTCTTTAGTAACACTAATGTTTTTGAAGCATACAGTCTAGTAATTGTTTTGAATGTTCATTAATTTTAGCTTATGTAGTTGTTCCCTCATTGGGTTCTGTATTTTGAGCAGAAATACTTCATAAGTAATGTTATGTCCCTGTCAATGAATTATGTCAAGAGACACATGTCAGTTTGTTCCATTATTGGTGGTATTAACTTTAATCCATTGGATGAGGTGTTATCTATTAGTTTCTTCAATGTAAAGTAACTATTTTTACTTTGTTAATTGATAAGTGATTTGTGAGAAGACATATGCTTGGAAACAATGTAGATTATGTAAATACCTTATTCTTTAATTTCCACCCAGTGTTTTTTGCATTCATTGATAATTCTTGCATGTGTCAGTTATTATGAAGGCTACAAAATGAATCTTTGCTAAATTATTCCTTCTTTGCCTATTAGTTGGCTGAGCTGGAGCTTTGGGGTTTGGTTCAATGAAAAGACAGGGTGTGAAGATGAAAACAGTGTTGGGATAAAGAGCTATGCCATGTAGACTGGCTAGGAAATATTGCCAAACGAGAGGAAACCAGGAGTATCCCTGCACAGTAAATATCCTGGGAGAAAGACACTGAGAGACCTGAATGGGCAGGAAGTTATGGTCCAAGGTGGGGATTCTGGGGTTTAAGATTTCTAGGGTGGAGCTGTTCCAATCTGTTGAAGTCTTGGGGTTGCCATGGATTCAAAGGATTGTTTGTTCAAAGAGAAGGCTTTTCAATTAAGAGGAAGTGAAGGAATTCTAAGACTAGGGTACTGAATACATCACCCACATAGAACTGGCTCGGGATGATGGAACAACAAGAGAGGACATTTGACTAGCCAAGTACCAAAGCCCTCCATTTTTGTCCAGGATCCCTAGTGAGCCCATGGATGACAATGACAGGCTTTGGGAAGAAAGTAGAGGAGTCTGATACCATGGGCTCAAAAGGAAATGTTTTAATATGCAAGTGAAGGAGCAAGGACTTAGAAGTGGGGATGGGGTTAAGAATAGTGCATCTTTCCAATCTCTCCCAGTGTTGAGTGGGCACATGCAGTTGCACCTCCTCCAACCAAGAGGCCCTCAGAAGTGGGGTATGTTTGAGGCGAGCCAGGAGGGAGAAGCATGGCCGTGCTTCTTGGAGAGGATCAGAGGGCACAGGGAAAAGGCAATAGGACTGGCAGCCATGGGAACAGAGAGGAAAGGGAGCGGGGGAAGCTCAGGGTCATCTTGGGATCAGGGTACCCTCAAGGATAATTGAGGATTGGACAGCAAAGGATGAAAAGAAACTAGAGATGGGGAGGTTTGAGATGATGACAGGATTGTGCTTGGACCTCTCAGGCAAAGGATTGGCTGTAAAGGATTGGCTGCTAAGTATTTTCAGCTCCGTGGCCATACAGACTCCTGTCACTGTGGTGCGAAAGCAGCCATGGATGATCGATCCATAAGTGAAAGAGAGGCTGTGTTTCACTACAAATTTATTTGTGGCCACTGACATTTAGTTTCATATAATTTTCACATGTCACCAAATATTCTTGTTTTAATTCACCCTCCCTCAACCATCTGAACAATGGAAACTCATTCTTAGCCCACAGGATGTACAAAAAGATATTAGGCCAGGTTTGGCCCATAGGCCAGAGTTTGCTAACCCTTGCTCTAGGGTAAAGGAGTAGGATTTTATGTGTTAAAGTAGAGGAGGCTTAAGGGTCACTGGGGACATTTTGGGAGGTGAAGTAAAATGTATCTTCTGATAATCACTTGTAACTGCTAGTAAAGCCTTGGACTAAGAGTGCAGGGTATCAGACTGCCAACTCCAAAAGGAAAGGAAAAATTGAAGATGAACAATGAAGAATATGATGAAGCAGACATGCAATTAGTGGCAAGTAAATGAACATGCAAATATCTGTTCATTGTTAATTAGCCTTTGAAAATGTTTTTAAAATTTTTAATAAACATATATGATAGATTGAAAACCAAAATAATATATATGGTACCTCAATTCAGGGTTGTTGTTTTTACATTAAATGTATTGGGGTAACTTTGGTTAATCACATTGTGTTTCAGTTGTATGGGTTTATAAGGCATCATCTGCATATTGCATTTTGTGCCCATCATCCAAAGTTCAAACTCCTGTCCCCATATATTTGACCCCCATGACCTCTTCATCATCCCTGCTCTGGTAACCACCATGCTGTCATTTGTACCTGTGAGTTTGTTTTGTTTTGTTTTGTTTTGTTTTGTTCACTTGTTGCTTTCTGTTTTATATCTCACTTATAAGTGAAATCATATGGCTCTTGTCCTTTTCCATCTGACTTCACTTAGCATGATGCTCTCGAGATTCATCCATGTTGTTGCAAATGGCAATATTTCATCATTTTTATGCCTGAGTAGTATTCCATCATATATATGTACCACATCTTTATCTACTCATCTGTCAAAGGATACTTAGGTTGTTTCACGTCTTGGCTACTGTGAATAGTGATGCAGTGAACATAGGGGCGCATCTTTACAACTAAGTGGTTTCAAATTTTTCAGGTATGGACTCAGCAGAGGGATTGCTGGTCATACGGTAACTCTATTCTTACTTTTCGGGAGAATCTCCGTATTGTTTTTCACAGAGGCTGCAGAAATGTATACTCTTTCTATTCCTACCAGCAATGTATAAGAGTATTTTCTCCACAGCCTCTCCAACACTTGTTATTTCGTGTTTTATTGCTGATAGTCATCATCAATAAATTCTAACAGGTGTGAGGTGGTAGCTCATTGTGGTTTTGATTCACATTTCTCTTCTAGCTATTTAAGGTTGAGCATCTCTTTATGCATTTGTTGGTCTTCTGTATGTCTTATTGGAAAATATGTCTGTTCAGGTCCTTTGCCCATCTTTAAAATTGGATTGTTTTTTTGTTGTTGAGTTATACGAGTTTTTTATACATTTTGAGTAGTAGCCCTTTATCAGAGGCATCGTTTGCAAATATCTTCTCCCCTTTGGTTGGTTGCCTTTTTGTTTCATTGATGGCTACTTTTGCTCTGCAGAAGCTTTTTAGTTTGATGTAGTCTCATTTGTTTATTTTTGCTTTTACTTCACTTGCCTTTGAGGTCAAGTTCACCAAAAAAACCTTCTGAGACCAAGGTCCGTAAGTTTAGTGTCTATGTTTTCTTCTATGTATTTTATTGTTTCTGGTCTTATATTCAAGTCTTTAATCCATACTGAGTTAGTCTTTGTGTATGGTGTCAGCTTACAGTCTAATTTCATTCTTTCACATGTGGCTTTCCAATTTTCCCAGCACCACTTATTGAAGAGGCTTTCCTTTCTTCATTGTATGTTTTTGGCTCCTTTGTCAATAATTAGTTGCCCATATATATGTTAGCCTAGTTCAGTTTTTAGATGTCCAGTAATTTCCTGTTTTAATCCTCTTACTTATGGGTCTGTGTCTGCATCTTTTTTGGTTCAGTTTATCAAATAGTAACTCTCTGGTGTCCTCAGAGGTGGAGAAGGCATGGTTGCCTGACTACCCAGGTACCAGAAGGGACCTGTCGCTCAATTGCTCTGTATGGAAAATAACGCCTTTCTACTGACATTTTCCTGAAAGCCCTCCACTTGGTCTTCTTGCTTTCTGGGACGGCTGAGTGTCTAGCTCCTAGGAGGGTACTTCTCCACTCTTAAGTCAGTTAACACTCCTGCCATTGCTCTTTGTCTTCAAAATCCATTGAATTCTCTCAACCACTGCTTGTATCTCTCCTCTAATGTCCTTGTTTTGGTGAAGGCCTGGAAAGGAATAAAGATGAATAGGTACCGTCAGCCTGCCACATTCTTTTACTTTAAAATGAGTAGCTGGTACTCTTATGTCATGGAAAGCTTCTACCACCTTCCTTTTTCTTGTATCTTCTAGCCTATTGCTGTTGAATTTGTGATAAAATTTAATTATAGTGAATGACAGATAGAATGATATCACTGTTTTACATTTGTTTACTGCTTTTATTTCTTCACTCCAAAGGTCCGCTTTTGGTCAATTGCTGTCAAGTTGGTTTTTATCATGCCACGTGAAACAGGAACAAAAATTGCTGCCATTGATTCTATTTTAAATTACTTCTGACTGGTTGCCTATTAATAAAAGGTAAAAGTGTGGCCCCCTCCCACATTTGATGTGCTATTTTCATTGCAAGCTAAACACTAAAGTTTTCTACTTAAAAATTTAAAATTCATACCTACACATTGTATAATTTTAATTACCTTAGTACATTTTACTAAAAACAAAGCAAAACAAAATAAACAAAGCAAACAAACAAAAATTCATAAAGCATGTAGCTGTTTAAACCAATGGGCCATCCTCACTAACTTCTTTGGGAGCTATGAGCAGCTGTGTTCTTCTCACATATCATCCTGACCTTGGTATAGGGCCAAGCAATAGGATCGTTTTGTATATGTGTGTGTGTATGAAATATGATTCTATATCACTGATATACTTTCTGACATGCATGTGACAGAAAAACTTTACCACATAATGTAAGAAGTGTCCGCAGAGAACGATACACCAGACCTCACCTGTGAGCTTACCGTGTTCACCAAACGTCAGTTGAAGATAGAAATGGACATCAGTTAGTCTTCCTTTAGGAAAAATTAAAAAGAAGTTCTAATGGGAGGTCTTTTTGAGGAAGTGATACGTGGATGGAGAAGTCATTGGAAATAGTGATAAGAGTAGGAAAGGGGATGAACACTGGAAGCTAAGACCTACAGTCTCTAAAAAGGGAGAAGGAACTTGGAGAGAGAGGCCAGCATGAGGCCTGAGAGAGGTCGTTTGGCTAGAAACCATGGGCCTCAAAAGAAATATATGTTTACATACGATTTAAAGTGTTACTTATATTTTGCTTAAACCTAGGCACTTACTGAATATTTGTGGAGTTGAAGTCACTAAAAGAGTTTTTTCAGGTTGTTAGGGTTGCGATCTGTTAAACGGAATGTAAGCTGTGCAATGTGATTGCTGCCTATGCCTGGCAGCCTGCTGTTGTGAAAAGACACCAGATGAGGAGTCAGAGGAAAGACTTGGGTTTGAGTTTCATTCAGCCACCTGAACAATCACAGGTGAAAAATGAATTGACAATGTACAGGAGAATGCTAGCGAAAAGGTTAAGGGTGAGTTAAAGCTTGGCTTAGTGGGGAGCTAAGTCGGGTGCGGTTTCAGAGAAGCAGGCCACTGTGTGGGCAGTAGAAGTCAGAGGGCCAGGTTTGGGCCATGTTTGCCGAGGATCGTTTGGTCAGGGGGACAGCTGACAGAGTTGTACTCCAGGGTAAGCAGTTGGGTACTGTGATTTGCTTTCAGACCCTCCAAGGGAGGGGAGAGGAGGAAAGGGGAGGGGAGGGGAGGTCAGCAATAAAAAAGCAAAAGGTAAATTCTAATTTAAACTGTGGATAAATCATATAATTTATTTCCCCTCATTACATGCAAATAAGAGTAGAAACTTTTTAATGAACTTCACCGAGGTTTTGTTCACATGTAACAAAATATACTTATTTTAAGTTAAAAGGATTTATCTGAGAAAAAGATGACAAAAGATGTGAACAGTAAAATGACAGCAAACTCACAATTATTAACAACCACACCTAAAACAAAAACAAAAGCAAACTAAGCAAACAACTAGAACAGGAACAGAAACACAGAAATGGAGATCACATGGAGAGTTATTAACAAGGAGTGGGAGGGGGAGAGAAGGGGAAAAGGTACAGAGAATAAGTGGCATACATGGTAGGTAGAAAATAGACAGGGGGAGGGTAAGAATAGTATGGGAAACGTAGAAGCCAAAGAACTTATATGTATGACCCATGGACATGAACTAAAGGGGGGGAATGTGGGTGGGAGGGAGTACCCAGTGCAGGGGGCAGTGAAGGGGGGAAATGGGACAACTGTAACAGCATAATCAATAAAATATACTTTTTTAAAAAGTATGCCATTTGGTACAATATGATAAATACGAACCCATGAAATTGTTTCAGTGACCAGGGTACGGAATGTTTCCATTACCTTACAAAACTCCCTCATGCTCCTCTCCCATCCACTCCAGGAAACCACTGATCTGCTCTTTGTCACTGTAGATTTTTCCCCTAAAATAAGTGGAATCATATAGTATGTTTTCTTTTAGTATGGCTTCTTTTACTCAGCATAATGATTTTTATATTTATCTATGAGATGATCAAAAGTGTGTTCACTTTATTACAGGCACTGAGTTGTTTCCAGTTTGGAACTAATACGAATATTTGTGTGTAAGTCTTTGTGTATATGCGTTTTTTCTCTTGGATCAGTACCTAGGTGTGGGATCGATGGGTCACAGAGCATGTGTTTCACATAGTAAGAAGCTTTGTTTTCCAGAGTGCCTGTATTGTTTTATATTTCCATCAGCAATGTATGAGAGTTCTAATTTTCCCACATTGTTGGCAACACTTGGCATTATCTATCTTTTAAATTGTATCCATTCCAGGGGGCATGTAGTGGTATTTCATTATGACTTTAATTGGCATTAGTCATTGAGAAACACTGTCACACATGCACTTAATGGCCATTCATATCGACTTTAGTGAGGTGTCTTTTGAAGTCCTTGTCCATGTTTATTGCATTATTTTAATGTCACTGAGTTGTATGAGTTCTTTAAATATTTTGATGCAAGTCCTATGTCAGATATATGTATTATGAATATTTTTCTCCCAGTCTGTGGCTTGACTTTTTAATTCCTTAATGGAGTCTTTTGAAGAACAGAAGGTTTTGTTTATTCTTTTAATGGCTGCCATATTGGACAGGGCAGTTCTAGCAATTTTATAGTTCCTGCTTTCTATTTAGATCTGTCTAATTTGATTTAATTTTTGTGTATGGTATGAAGTATAAGTTTATTTTTTTCTCCATACAGATGACAAGCTTCTCCATCATTTATTTTTCTCCAATGGGATTATGTTGTGCCTCTTTCCAGAATCAATAGACTATATACGTGGGCCTATTTCTGGACTCAATATATTGTTCCATTTATTCTTATGCCAGTACTGTCCTGACTTGATCATGGTGGTTTTACAGTAGGCCTTAAAATCAGGTAATGTAAATCCTCCAACTTTGTTCCTTTTTATCATTTTTGTTCTTCTAGGTTCTTTTTATTTCTATATAAAATTCAGAATCTGTTTGTCAGTTTCCACAACAAAGCTGACTGGGATTTTCCCCATTATAAAGGTTTGAAAAATGGCCCACCCAAATATACAACGTCTGTCTGGAAACAGTCCAGCCATTGTTAATATAATGAGATTGATTTGTGTGACATCGATGTAACCTGGAAGCCAAGGAGAGTGGACTGGAATGCACATGCATGAACAATGATGACTTGACTATACTAGTCAGTGGGATCGGTAGATGCCATTGAGCATGTGTACTGTGTGGCCATTGCATTCAAAATGACTGAGAAAATACAGCAATGAGTCTGCATCTTATTTTGCATTAAGCTTGAACATTCCTCCATGGAAACTATTCAGATGATTCAGAAGGCCACAGTTATGGGCAACTGGTGACTGGCAGCTTCATTATGACAACGTACCTGCTCATAAATCACATCTTGTACAGAGTTTTTTGGCAAAACATCAAATCACCCAGGTGACTCAGCCCACCCCACTACAGTCCAGATTTGACACCCTGTGACTTCTGGCTTTTCCAAAACTAAAATCACCTTTGAAAGAGAAGAGATTTCAGACCATCGAGGAGATTCAGGAAAATATGAGGGCACAGTGGATGACCATCGGGAGAACTGTGTGGGGTCCCAAGGTGCCTACTTTAAAGGGGACTGAGGCATCATTGTCCCATGTACAATATTACTCGTATCCTGTATCTTCTTCAATAAATGTCTCTTTTTCATAGCACATGGCCAGGTACTTTCTGGACAGACCTCATGTATCCACAGCCCTAATCCCTGAAACTGCGCGTGTTGCCTTATTTGGAATAAAGGGTCTTTGCAGCTGTAACTAGGTTAAGGATCTGGAGATGGGGAGACCACCTCGAGTTATTCAGGTGCGTCCTAAATCCAATGACAAGTATCCTTGCCAAATAAACTCACAGAGGAGAAAATGCACGACACTTACAGAGGGGAAGATGATGTAAAAATGGAGGCAGAGTTTCGAGGGAGGTCACCAGAAGCCAGCAAGGCCAAAGAATGCCACCAGCCACCAGAAGCTGGAAGAGGCCAGGGAGGATTCTCTCGAAGCACCACTAGAGGGAGTGAAGCCTCACTGATACCTTATTTTCCGACTCCTGGCCTCCAGGCTGTGAGAGAATCGATTTCTTGTTTCAGCCAGACATTTGGGGTAATTTATTGGAGCAGCCATAGGGAACAAACGCATCCATTATCAGGCCGAGGAATTTTCATTCTTTGCCCAGTTTTTTTTCCAAGAAAGGGTGTTGGATTTTGTCAGATGCCTTTTCTGCATCAATTGAAAAATATTTTCTCCACATATTTTGTGAATGTGGTCATAATCCATATAGACTGTCTGCTCACATGGTATTAATTTTAGTTGGATCATAGCCGCCACCCTTTGGAACACCTGTTTGTGAAAGCATTGGGGTGACATATTGTATCAAATTGTAAATATGTTAGCATGAATCTTCTTGCTTTACATTTGCGAAAGTCATTTTAAGAGTCATTGAGGAGGCTGTAGAACAAAACTGTATCTCAAAATACTTAGAAGAGAAAAACAGCAATCACGGAATTTATCCTGAGTGGTTTTCTGTGACAGGGACCACACCAGTAACCCTTGAGTCCAGTTTTGGCCTCGAGAGATACTTCATCTGGCTTCTGCAGTGTGTCCAAAATTAGGAAATTTTATATTGAAATACTAGATAGCATGCCTGCCCTGAAAATTATACTGACTTGGCAACACTGCCCTGAATTCCAGGACAGCAGTGCTGGCCTGAGCTGCACAGCATCTGCTCCTTTCACAAGGAATGTTCTTTTCACTTCACCCTCATTTAATTTCTCATTATTTTAAACCTTCATGGAGATTTGAGTTTGCAACTTCTGCTCTAGAGCTTTTGTTGAAGCATAACATGATACTGAGGGAAGATTCAGGAAGGAGGGTGTCACATTTACCAAATCAACTTATTCATGGTTGAGGAGAACTTTGTGGAAATAACCTAAAGACAACAAAGGATTTCCATATAATTCATATCATCCAGGCAGAGAGTCTGAACAACTGACTTATGGATAAAGATGGCACAAAGAAGCAGTAAAATATCAAAACTAAAACCCTAAGCCACTCAGAGAAACCAGAAAAAAATAACCCTCACATGCTGCAATCAAAGGGAAAAAAAGTTCAACCTTATCATGGAAAATGTGAGAAGTGAGGGTAAAGCAAAGACACCAAAGACTCTGATGTGAGGTGTGTCTACAACATTCCTCCCCACAGGTCTCCTCCACCCCTGTTGCAAGACATGCTGAGCAAAAAGATGATCGGATCAAATTCTGAAAACTTTCACAAATGTCCTCCAGCTTGGAAAGAAGTCAGTGGCATCTCTGGGAAATGTGAAGGAACTTTTACAAACACCACTGTGGGGTCTTGCCAGAGCAGGAAAGTTTGCCGCCTTTTAGGGTACTGTGCTGCATTGGGCAAGTGAACTGAAGCTCATGGGTGTGGGATAATCCCCTGGCTGGCTAGAAGGAGGGCTGGTGAGTACTTAAAGGAATCTCAGAAGTGATGGCCACTTCCCCCAGCCAGCTCCATACTCACTGTCAGTCTGAGTTTGTGATCCCCCATTGCCTCTGCCCTTGTCCACAAACCCTCAGATCACAGAATAAATGGAAACAACACTTAGCTCCAAAACTGAAGTTCAGGATAGGGAAGACAGACACATCTCACAAATTCACTTGCAGGATATTAGTGTAAATACAAAATCGGTTAACTTTTAAGGGTAAGCAAGATACAAGATATGATATAGCTGTTATGTAAGCACCCTATAATGTGAGAGATACATGTGTAAAGCAAGAAAAATAGCATGCAGAAAACAGATGAGGGGCCAAGTCTGGAAGAAGACATAAGCAAGGGACAGAAAGATACATTCCTTGTATGTGTTTTGCTCTACAGGAAAAACAAAATTAGGAATGGAATCCTCAGAATAAGCTCAATGACAACATAAGATAAAAATGTGATAAAAAGAGAAACTACAGAGCTAAGAATTCTAAACAACATGACTTTAAAATCCAGTAAACTAGAAAAACCAATAAACAATACTGTGAGAGTATCAGAGTGAATGGAAAAAAAGATGATGTTTCGACATCTAAAAACTGGATGTCAAAGAAAAAGATCAAGTATAAGGATAAATGGTGAGTGTTGTAGAAAACCCAACCAACGAAAGATAGCCTTATTCAGATATATAATATAAACGGGATACTGCACTAAGAAGAGTGAAATCCATAAATTGAAAGGAAAAAACGGGGGGGGATGATTGGCATAATTGACACTGAGACATAGCCCAGGTTAGGACATAAAACATACTTTAATTTTTAAAAAAATCCTCACTCAAGGATATGTTTATGGATTTTGAGGGGGCAGGGGGAGAGAGAGAGGGAGAGAGTGGGAGAAAGAGAAACACCCACTTGAGAGAAACATTGATCGGTTGCTTCCTGTGCCTACTCTAACTGAGGGGTCGAACCTGTAACCTTAGGTATGTGCTCTGACTGGGAACTGAACCCGAAGCCTTCTGGGGTACTGGATAATGCTAGAACAAACTGAGCCACCTCAACAGGGCTAAAGTGTACTTTAATGGTAAAAAAAAAATTCTTAAGGCATCCAAGCAGAAATATCAAACCACCTAGTAGGGAAAAACCATATAGGGTTCAGCTCTCTCCACATTAATCTGTATCAAAAATCAGTGAACCAACTGTCTTTTTGTTTGTTATGTTTTGAAGGAAGGTGTCAATCCAGAATGTTTACCCTGCAAAGTTTTCATTTACACATAGAATAAAAACTTTCATTTACACAGAGAGTAAAAACACACACACAGTTAAAACTTTAAGGTACTCTATAGCCCTCCATAAGAAAACTATTTGAAAAAAAGAGCAGTCCACCAAAAAGAAATAAAAATAAAGAATTTATGAATGGATATGTTATAATGAACCTTGAATTCTTTAAAATATAGAATTGAGACTGAATGTCTGGGAGAATAAGGTGGTAGAGTAGTGATAAGTGTTTGAAATGCCAGTAAGAAAAAGTAACATAGGCAATGGAAATCGGGAGAACGCAGTGAAGATGGGTGGAAATGTAACGTACTATTAACTTCATATTTCAAAGCTATGAAACTCTGAAAAACGCACTGAATTCCTTATCTTGCTAAATATTTTTCTTTTGCGTTCATAGGCCTACTATATATATATATATATATATATAGTAAAGGAGAAAGAAACCGCTGGAGATTTGCTTGTTTTTTTCTCTTAAGTTCAAAAATGTTGAAAAAATTTTAAACTACTTAAACCGTGTATGATACCATACTTCTAAAATTACTTCCATGGAATCTTTTTGTGCCTTAGTATCGTCCTCTGTAAGACGGGAAAAACCGTATTTCTCACAGGGTCGACGTGAGCAGTAATTTATTTACCTGGGAAGTGCTTAGCACAGTGCCTGGCTCACAGTTAGGGGTCCCATCTAAGCTGCCATGATTTCCACACTGCACGAATCGGAGGTAAGCTCAGCTCGGCCTGTTGCAGGGCTCCCCTAACATCTGTCGTGTTGCTCGTTTATGATTTGGCTCGGGGCGGTTCATCCTGGTGGTGACTTAAGCGAACAGTCTTCGATACCGGACGGGGCTTCGGCACTGCCTCGGGTCTACCTGCGCCAGATCTGCACCTGGGCGACCTTGGCTTTGCCCACACGGATGACTCAATCGCCCAGGCGTCTGGGCGCCTGTCCTCTTCCTCCGCCCAGGCCGCCGACCCCCTGGCTCCCCAGCGGGGCCTCCTCCTGCCACGTGACGCCCCCGCCGGGGGCCCCAGCGCCCTCCTCGCGGACGCGCCGTTCCGGCTCCCGGGCCCCGCCTGTGCGCGGCCTCCTCAGCACAGCCATCCCCGCGGCTGCGAGGGCGGTAAAGCCCACGGCATCTGCCATTTGTCACTCAGCCCGTTGGTACCGCCCCAAGCCTTCATTTAGACACGACTGGGGCGGATTCTCGCCTCACTCTCTTGGTGGACGGACAGACGAACGGACGGGGCAGCTCCCCCCTCGTCCTGCAGACAGCGGGCCTTGGCGCGCGGGGCGCTTTCCCCGGTTGCCGTCATGGCCGCGGAGGCGGCACGCCCGAGCTGCCTCGCCTGAGTTCCTGGGGGCTCTCGACCCCGAAGGGTAGGTGGTCGGACGCCTGTGGCCGGGCTCCGTGGCCGCGGCGGGCGGCGGCCAGGGCGGCGGGCGGCGGCGTGGCGGCGGCATTGCCGCGGAGCGCGGCCGCGGCTCCGTGCCGCGCTGGGGAGGGTGTGCCGGTGCGGACGCGCCGCGTACGTGACGGGGTCCGGGCTGCCCCGGACCGAGTGGGAAACTCCGACAGATTGGCACCGGCCAGCGCGGTCTTGCGAACAAAAACCGCTTTCTCCCGCTCGTGTTTAACGCTACCTTGGGGAGCTTTCGCGTATCTTGGGCATGCAGTAAATAGACTCGGTTTTTGAAAACTGGTACTCTAAGCTTACCGAAAGGCAAAAAAAAAAAAAAAAAAAAAAGTCTGTTAAAAGTAATAACGCGACTAAAGTTGAAATGTTTGCATGTTTGTAAATGCATTGTGGAAAATATGGTTTGTCTTAAGCTTTAATGTATAGACCGTATCTGATAGACTCTTAAAACTATTTTAAAATGTGGGCTCCTAAAATTTTTCTAGACTCGGATAACTGATAATGCAACTTTGGTTATTTAGTCACAGCATCGGACTTGGACGCTGGTGGGATTTTTACTTCGTAATAAATATACTCCTGTAATTTTCACTTTTTTTCTCCCAACAAATGTGTTACTTTTATGTTTTAGGAAACCAATAAAAATTAAAAATAGAAACACTCTGCTTAGGTCCTCCTTCTTCCAGGAATCCTTCCCTAACCCCTCCCTCCCTAGGCAGGATCCTAGGCCCCTCCTGTGCGCTTTCTGGGGCCTCGCTGAGGTCCTGGTCCCTAATGTGCGCCCCCCCTTCCCCGCCCCACCCTGTGCATTAACCCATCAGTCTCGCTCGGAGCCCGAGGATCCTCAGCACATGGTAAGTCATTAATACTGTTTAACGACCGAAGGAAACGATAAAACGGCTTTATGTTTCACACTTTCAGCTCTAAACTTACCAAGTGGTAAACTTAGATAAGTGTATTTGTTAGAAAGTTAAGGATCTAGAAAAGTTGACCATGTCAGATGTCCCTGTTCCACGTCTTAGCAGTCCCACTTTTAGGTATTTAGGAATTTAGGTATTTAGGTATTTATCCTCTAGAGCAATGTTTTTCGAAGTTTGAAGCCCATGTTAGTGGGTCGTGAAATCAGTAAAGTGGATAATGATCAGGATTTGTACAACACGAATTAGCAGAGAATAGAAAATACCAGAGTGTATCTCACATTATAGGGTATTTATTTCATGAAACTTTCTTTCCTCTCAGTTTTATACACAACAGAGATGTGTGTCATGATGTAAAACGTCATTCCTTAGTATGAGTCATGGTCAAAAAAGTTTGAAAGCCACTGCCCTAGATAAGTTTTTGTGCATATACAACAACAGACGTGTACAAGGGTTACTGCAGTGTCGTTTGTAATGCCCCCAAAGCTGGAAGCCACCCCCACGTCCATCTGATAGGAGAAAGGTAAGGTATACCCAAGTCATAAAATGAAACCCACCCAGGACAGTGGTGAATGAAGTGGTTTTGTGTTTTAACACAAATGTGCCTCAATGCTGAGCAAAAAAAAAAAAAAGTTGCTGAAGAATACTGTGTGATATCATCTATGTGAAATTCAGAACCTGGCGAAGTAAAGTTGCAGTTCAGGATGCATGCACAGGCATTAAAAGTAGTAAAGAAATTAAAACCATAAAAGTCGAGTTAGTGGTCATCTCCTGGGGGAGTGAGGGGGACTGTGGATGTGAAGGGACACACTGAGGGGCTTTTAGAATGCTGGACACGCTTTATCCTGGGACCTGGGCAGTGGTTACGTGGGTGTTTTGCTTTATAACTCTTTGTTAAATGATGCATATGTCTATATATTAAATTTCCCCCCAAATATATTAAAATATGGGCATCTCAAAATGAAGAAACCTGAAGCCAGGGCTATAGTCCATTATTCATATTTTTCAGCTGCTCTTAAAAAAAAAAGTAAGTTGTGATCAGGGAGCGGTACCTGGGGAATTTAAATAATATTAGTAATATTTTATCTCATAAATTTTATGGTAGATGCATCAGTGTTTATTAAATTTTGAAGTTTTTATATCCCAAATAATTTATAATATTTTAAAAGATATTTAGAATAAAATTAAAATTATTCACAGATACGTGTGTGAACATTTTGGTGGGTGTGTTTTCTAAAATGCAATATTTATGGATTTTTCACAAAATTGAAATTATATTTTATGGAGTAATTTAAAAATAAAATTGTTTATGAAAAATTAAATACTGAAAAGCACATAAAAACATAACAAACCTTCATCAGGGACTTTAAAATGCTAACATGCTGTCATATTTACTTAAAAAATTTCAGTTCCTCAGTCGCTCTGGGCCACATTTCAAGTGCTCAGTAGCCAAGTGTGACTAGTAGCGATTTTATTACTTTATATTATACTACACTGGGTAACGGAGCATTTCCAACACTGCAGAAATTTCTGTCGGAAAACATTGCTCAAGATACAAACCCTTTGTTGATTATATAAACAGCACACAGTCTTTTCTTTGCACTTTTGTGCCTTAAGATAGTCTTCTCTACTCTTAAGAGTAAAGAAAATATAGTTTGAAAAATTTTCTATAAGTTTTGAAACTTGTATTTTCTCCATATTTGAATCTTTAATTTACCTCACACGTTTATATATGTATGTATATGTCAATGTATAGTTTTTATTAATGCTCTGAGATTAATTTGTTTTCCCCGTGCGGAGCGGTCCCTGTCCCAGTGGTCTGCAGTGCCACCTCTGTGACAAACATATTCCCAGATATGCCTAGTCTCATTTCTGCTCTTTACACTGGCCATTGATTTGTCCCTGTAAATTCTACAGATTTTTATTTACTGCTGTTTTATATTTAGTATATTTTTCAGTTCTAAGAGTTAAAACTTTTTTCATTGTATTGTTAATGAGATTTTTAGAAGTATTTCCTTCTTCCAAGCATGGAAGGGTTTGCAAGTTATCCTTTTGTTACTGATTTCTAACTTGCATTGTAGTCCGCAGTTGAGGGCTCTATGCTACCGATTCTTTGAAATTTGAGAATTGCTCCATGGTCTTCATGGTTACTTTTTCAACTGCTCCTTGAATGATTGAGAAGAATATGTACTCTCAGACTTTTGGGGCAAAGTAGGTGTGTGTGTATATACACATATATACATATATATACACATATCTATATGTACAATCATATTTACACATATATCTATGTCTTAGATCAAGCATAAGAATTGTGCTGCTCAAATCTTTAACCTTAGTAGTATTTTGGTTTGTTCTATCAATTACTGAGATAAGTGTAATAAAAACACCACAATACAATAATGCATTTTCTCAATTTCTACTTGTGGTTCTGTCAACTTTGCTTCATAAATGTTGAGAGCATGTGCAAGTTTGGAATTGCTCTGTCTTCTCTGTGAATTGGACCTTTTGTTGTTCTGCAGTGACTGTGCCGCTGCTGCCAAATGTCTCCTTACTGTCTCTTTTGTTTTAAAACACTACAGTCACACCTTTCTCTGAGTTAGCATTGGGGTAGAGTGTCTCTTTCAAATAGGTAAAACCAGATTGTTTTTCTAATGCACAATTTTTGTCTTTTATCTAGAACTCTCATCCCAATTCAGTTTAATATAATTACTGATAATACATAGAATTAAAGTTAGCATTCTATTTGATGAATATTTTTATCCTATTTTTTCCCTCCTTTTGCCACTTTTTGGATTTTTTTCTTATTCCATTTTCTTCTCTCTCAGCTAGTATGAAAATTGTATGTTTGATTTTGTTCTTTTACCAGTTTCCTATAAATTTTTGACAAGTAAACTTAATTTATTGTAAAGTTTATTAATTCTCTTCTTCCAAATAATTAAAAAAAAACAAGGTTGCCTGACTCCAGTTAATTTCCTGGCTCATGTGTTATTGTCATTGAGAGTTTTAGTTCTGTCTTAATTTTTTTCTCCTATAAATTTGACATTTTTTAATGGATCCTTTGCTTGTCATTCCTTCTTGCTTCTCAAATCTCAGGTAGGCTTATTTATTAAGAGGCTGTTGATGGCAAACTTTATATGAAAATGTCTTTATTTTGCTTTCATTCTTGAATAATGTTTTTGTTTGGTGTACAATTCCAGGTTAACAGTTTCTTTCTTAGCTCTTTGGACCATCTAATTGACTTTGACTTCAATGTTACAGTTCAAATAACTGATATTTGTTGGTAATCTGTTTTGGGTTTTTTGTGGTTTTTTTTTATGCCTGATTTTAAGACTTCTTTATGCTTGTGTTCTACAGCTTTACGACCGACAGAGTGTGTCCAGGTGTGGACATTTCGTTTATCCTGGATTGATTGTGTTTCCTGTATCTAAGGTTAGTCTCTCATCAGTTCTCAAAAGTTTTTTCCTTTATCTCTTTCAGTGTTGTTTTTCCTATATTCTTTTCATTCCTTCAAGAACTCTGGTTCGACTTGTTAGGCTTCCTCATTCTGTCATTCATGTCTTCTAATTTTAATCTAGCTTTTATACATTTTTGTTCATGTTGAACCCAGATAATTTTAGATCTGCATTCTGATCTTTGTCTCATTTTTATTTTCTTCTCCAATTGAGCCATGATTTACATCCAATAAAAACAAAAATAAAGTGTGTGACTTGATGAAATTTATATGTGTATATGAGTGTGTGATCACCACCCAGATAAAAATGTAAAATATTTTCATCCTGCAAAAGTTCTCGCTTATTCCTTCCAATCAGTAGAGCCGCTCCTCTCCCCCAATCAAGGACTCTCTTGACTTCTGCCACCACAGATTATTTTCCGGTATTCTTGAACTTCTATAAATGAAATCATACAGATTATTCTTTTTGTGTGTTGTTTTCTTTTGTTCATAGGATATTTATGAGATTCATCCATGTTACATGTATAAGTAGGTTTTGTGGGGGGGTTAATTTTTGCTTTACAGCAAGGGGTAGCAAACTATGGCCTGTGGGCCCAGAACATATTTTATTAAAATATTATTGGACATTGCCATGTCCATTCATCAGACTTGAATAGTTGTAACAGAGATAATATGAGCCGTGAAGCTGAAACTACTTTTTATTGGATCCTTTACAGAAAAAGTTTGGTTTGTATGGCTACACCACAGTTTATTTATCCTTTTCTTATTGATGAACATATGAATTGTTTTCGGTTTTGGGGCATTATAAATAAAATTACTGCAGATGTTTATGACACTGCCATTGGTGGGTATATACTCATTTCCTGGATATGTACCAAGGAGCTGAATATATATACCAAGGAGGTAAGTGATCTTCAGGTAAGTTGGTTGCATTTCCATGAATATTAGTAATGTTAAACACCGGTTTATATTTTTATTTGCCATTTAGATTTCTTTTGTGAAGTGCCTTTTTAAATCTTTTGTCTACTTTTTAAATTAGGTTATCTTTTTGTTAGTGATTTTTAGTTCCTTATGTATTCTGGATATGGAACCATTATCCTGTTTGTAAATAATTTCTACCTGTGTGAAATTTGCCCAGTAATGGTGCCTTTGGGTGAGCAGATTTATTTTTATGAATAAATAAGCCCAATTTATCAGTATTTTTTTGGGGGGGGGTGAGGTGTTAGTACTATTTTCCACAGTGCTCACAACATTTTCTCCCACCCTCATATTTGCCCTCTCTCAGGCTCCTAAAGATATTTGCCTACAGTTTCCTCTAGGACCTTTATTGTTTTAGTTTTCACAGTTGAGTCTTTGATTTATCTCCAGTTGATTTTTGTGTATGGAATGTGGTGGGGATCAAGATTTATTTTCCATATGGACATCCAACGGCTCTACCCATTTATTGAAAAGACCTTTCTTTTCCATCAAGTTGCAGTGGGGTCTTTGTTAAAAATGAATGGTTATATTTTGGATCCTCTTCTAGACTCTATTCTATTCTACTTGAAGTACTTATCAATTCTTCCGTCAGTACTACTAATAGGAAGTCCTGGCAAAAAAAAAAAAAAAAAAAAAGTAGTGTAAACCCTCCAGTTTTGTTCTTCTTTAACTGTTTTAGTGCTTCACACTTCTATATAAATTTTAGAATGAGCTTGTATCTATTTTAAAAATGTCTACTAGACTTTTGATTACAATTGCACTGATTCTACAGAACAAATTTTGGAGAATGGACATCTTAATAGAACCTTCTAGTTTATGAATGTGGTATATCTCTCCACTGAATCAGTTTTGCAATTTTTTCTAGTATTTTTTGTGTTTTTTAGTGTAGAGAACTCAACACATTATTGAATTTATTTCCAGGCATGTGATTTCTAACATTATTATAAATTATATCTTTTTCTTAATTTTATGTTCCAACCACATTGCTAGTATCTAGAAATAGAATTGATTTTTGTATAATGAGCTTGTATTTTGTGACCTTGCTAAATTTACTTTTTTGTTCTGGTAGCTTGTAGGTTGTTGGGGATTTTCTAAATGTACAATGACATAATCTGCAAAAAATAAAATTTAATTTGACTTTCTAATCTGTATTTCTTTTTTTCTTTTTCCTGCCTTATTGCACTGGCTGGTAACACTGGAAGAATATTAAACAAAGGTTGTTAAAGTAGGCATCCTTGCTTTTTCCTAAACTTAAAGGAAGATAATTCAATATTTCACAATTAAGGATAATGTTCACTTAATTTTTTTGTAGATGCCTTTTACCAGATTGAGAAATTTTCTTCTATTGGCAGTGTATGGAGAGTTGTTTTCACTAATGGGTATTACCTTTAAAGCAACCTTTTAATTACTGAATAATTTTAGATTTATGGAAGAGTTGCAAAGATAGTATAGAGTGTTCCTATATACCCTTCACTCAGCTCTCTCGAATGTTAACATCTTACATGGTACATTTACCAAAATAAACATTGGCACAATAAATACTATTAACTAAATGACAGACTTTATTTCGTTTTCCCCAATTTTTCCACCAATGTTCTTTTTCTGTTCCAAGATCTAATCCATATACCACATTGCATTTATTTGTCATGTCTCCCTGCTCTACTTCAATCTGTGACAGTTTTTTAGCTTTTACTTGTTTTTCACGACTTGCCTCTTTTGAAGAGCACTGGTCATGTATTTTGTACGGTGTCCTTCCACTGATGTTTTCTTCCTGTTCAGCTGAGGTTATGGACTTTGAGGGAAGAACCCCACAGAGATATTGTGCCCGTCTGGGGGAACATGATGTCCATATCAACATGTTACCAATCCCATAGCTTCGATGATGGCTGCCAGATTTTTCCATTGTAGCATTGCTACTTTCCACTTTCTATCTGTTTTGTTAGAATCACATCCACACTCATGGGGAGGAGAGGGGAAAGCATCAAATAATTTGTGGATATATGTTAAAACTACAATGGTAACTAATATATATTTTGAGAAAGATATTTTGAGGGTTTTGTCTTGTTTTTCCTTTAAGTTTGCCACTAATTTTAGCATTCAACTGCTCTTGCCTGCAGCAGTTATTATTGTGGTATTCTCATAGTGATTTTCCATCTCCTTCATTCTTTCTACATTCATTGATTGGAATTCTGACTCTGGAGCCAGATTGCTTGGGTTCATTTCCTAGTTCTGCCTCTTCCTACTCTACAGTGTAATCTTGGGCAACTGCTTTTCTACATTGCGATTTTCTCATCTATATAATGTAGATAAAAATATCTACCAATAAGGTTGTTGAGATGATTAAATGAGCTCTTATTTAGAAAGGGCTAAGAATTGTACTTAGTCCCTAGGGATATCCTTTTTTTTTTTGTATTTTTTAATGTGATAGGTTATTTTAATTTTAATTATTTAAATATATAAATTAATCACTAAATTATCTTGTACTCCTGGGTAAACTTAATATATATGATCTGGATTTAGCTTACTATTTAATTTTTCTCATGTAATATTCATGAGTCATACAGTAGCTCTTCTTTTGCCATTGCAAATGATATAGTAAATGATAGATTTCCTAAACATTTTTTTTTAAGTTGAAAAAAAAGATTACGCAAGAGCTTAGCAACGGAGGTGGCAACATTCCCAACTTTCTAGAGCGATTTATATCTGAGCCTTTGGGTGGAGATAGAGATCAAGATAGTTCTTGCAAATGAATATTTTTCAATATTGAATTGAGCAAATTCAGAACTTGGCATATATTATGAAAAATGGCCCCTCAACAGGAAAGAAAAATGATCTTAGCTTTTCTACATGTTTCACCTTGAACAGTATATTATTGTAGAGGTTTTAATATTTGGAATCTTTTAAAAGATTCATTCGTCAACAATACGTATTGAGCACTTTTGATGTGCCAGGCTACAATATGTTTTGCTGATTTGGAATTCTTCCTTGCTTTTGAGCACATGGGCCACGTCAGAGTCGTTTCAGAGGTCGAAGGCAGGCCTACTTAAATCATTCAAGGAAACACAATACCTGCTCCTTTTCTAAAAGTGGTTACAATTGAATTCTAATATTTTTTTCTGTTTCTTTCACTCCTCTGAGCATCTTAGATTAGGCCCTGTCATCCTCTGCTCTTTCTCCCTGTATTGAGTTTTCTTTTCCTTCCTTGCATGGATAGTGACCACTGGGTTCAGTTCCCTGGGGGGAAAAAATCCTTCATTGAGATCCCAGGACTTGAGAAAACAGGACCTTGATTTCTTAGCCTGACAATGGTCTTTTTCTGTCTAGTTCCAACTTGCTATACTAGCCTCTTAGTCTTACTTCTTAGAATTGGTCCATTGACACAGTTGGTCTTAACTGCTCATCAGAATCTGGAGTCACTGTACTGCATTTGAGGCTCGGCTTTTATTTATGCATTTCCTGTGCCTTAAGTGGATTTTCCAAAAATTTTCCAGGCTGTGTTCAGAGGGTACTCACTCCAAAATTCTACTAGCCAGGAACCCTATAATTTGTAATCTGTAGCCCTTGTTAAATTCTTACCTTTCATTACCAATCTTTATATCTAAATGTCATTTCTAGTTGGTCAGGTTCTCAGAGATAGGGTTCCAGTACCTACCAAGATAATTTACATACAAAAAGCTATTGCTAAATAGCTATCATTCTTAAGTACCTACTATAATTGTACTACAGTTCTGCAAAGTAAGTATTATTGTCTCTTTTAAATTGTGAAGAAATTCAGTATCAAAGAGATTAAGAAACTTGCCCAACAAGTGGCAAAACTGGTTTGTCTGATTCAAAAGCTCTTGCTATTTCTTCTATGCCATACTACCTTGGTACTAAAAATAAATGGCTGAACAGAATAATTTAGTAGACATATTTATGGTAAAACCCACTACTGATATTTCTTTACTTTGTCAATATGTTCCTCAGAGTCTTGGTTTCAGTGACCAAGCCACTTGCTGTGGACTGATATACTCCTACTTTCTTTGGATTTTTCTTCTACCTGTTTATTGTTACCAATGGGTAAGGTTTGGAAAGTCTAACTTTGGCTTATCTTAGCTAGTGAAATGGTTAGAAACTTAGGCACACTTTGGTCTCTGTTTTATTTTAAGTAGAGAAATTTGCATTTGCCTGATGTTTAATTAAGGCAACTGATAAGGTAAAAATAATTTATCTTTTATGAAGTACTTTTTCTCCTACTTTAGAGTACATGGTCGGAGGGAATCATATAAAGTGAGCCAATCCTAAATATACAGCTTGATGAGTTTTTACATATATACTCCCAGCCAGTACCTCCCCAAGAGATAACACTCTTCTGATTTCCATCACTGCAGATTCGTTTTATGTGTTTGTGGACTTTAACAGTAACGAAATAGTATGTATTCCTTTGGGCCTGTGTCTGACTTTTTCCCTTCAGCATACTTTTTTGAAATTGATCCATGTTGATGCATATTTAAATACTTCATTATTCCTTATACATATATTTTTCTGAATAGCATTGCATTGTATCAATATACCATAATTTTGTTTATCCATTTTTGATGTATGGATTGTGTTCTAATTTTGGCTCTTACAAATAAAGCTACTATAAGTAGACATACACAGATCTTTCGGTGGACATTTACAGTATTTTGTTTGGGCCACATGTGTAGTTTTAATAAATCCTGCCTAAAGGCTTAGCAACAGTGAATGAATAAATATGTATTCCTGTTATCAGGGAGAGAAATAGTTGCACTTCCACATTTTCACCAGCACTTGATGTTGTTATTCTTTTTAATTTTTAAGCCTTCTGGTGATGTGCTATCTCATGGTCTTCATTTTCATTTTCTTCATTATTAATAATGTTGAGCACCTTTTTATATGTAGCTTAGGTAATTTGGGGTTTTTGAGAAGGCAGTACTTGTTCATTTTTTTTTTGCACATTTTTATTGGGTTTGTCATCTTGTTGATCTGTAGGAAATTTTTTCAGAGGAAATATTTAGTATTACCAGAACTTGAAAGGCAAGGTCTCTGTTTGATGATTACAGTTTAGGCCCACCCAGTGATAAACGTCCTTCCTTCTTTGATCCCTGGGAAAGATACTCTGAAATATCTAGGGAGGGTAGATATAGTAGGCTACTTGCACTGCCATAAAAAAGACCCACAGAAGGGGAGGCTTAAACAGCAGATGTTTAGTCATGGTTCAGGAATCCAGAAGTCCAAGATCAAAAGAGCCAGCAGTTGTGTTCTCTAGTGAGCCTTCTCTGGCTTGTATATAGCTGTTTTTTTTTTCTTTGCCATGTCGTCAAATGGCCTCTCTGTGTATGTGTGGAAAGAGTGGTCTCTGATATTTCTTTTTCTTCTTAAAAGGACACAGTCCCCACCATTATGATCGTATTTAACCTTAGTTACCTCTTTATAAAGTCCCGTTCACCAAATATAATCATATTGGAGGTTAAGGCTTCAGCACAAATTTTGGAGGGAGTAACATTCCCTATAACATCCTGCCCTCTGCCCACCCCCCAAATTTCACGTTCTTCTTGCATACAAAATACATTCATTCCATCCCAACAGCCCTAAGAGTCATAAGCCATCCAGTGTCAATTCTGAAGGCTAGAGTCCAAAGTCCCAACTAAATATCATCTATGTCAGACGCGGATGAGATTTGAGGTATAATTAATCTTGAGGCAGAATTCCTCTCTGATGGTGAACCTCTGACCCAGACAAGTAGGTCACTCCAAAATACAATAGTGCAACAGGCATAGGCTATACATTTCCATTCCACAAGGGGGAAGCTGGGAAAGAAGAAGAAGGGCTGATGGGTCTCAGACAAGGCCAAAACCCAGCAAGGCAATTCCACTAGATCTTAAGAATCAAAAATAATCTTTTCCGGCTCACCAAAGTCACCTATGTCTTCCCCACCCCGACCACCTCTGGAACTAAGAGGGAAATACCCTTAATGCTTGAGTTTATAGTGGGGGTGGAATACCCATGATCTCTGAATTGCCTTGTGGAATTGTTCTTCCCTTTTCTTAAAGAATAAAACATGTTTGCAGCCAAATAGCTTATCTTCTAGTCTAGTCCTGTTCAATCTCAGAAGTGCAAAAGCTTTATTTTATTCCATCTAGGCTTCCTTTGGTCCAAATTGGCAGGGTTTCTGTTGGTACAGTCCCAACTCTATTCCTGGCTTTTGCTGATCGGGCTGATTAATTCCCTGGGTAATCTCATTCTGGAGTGATTATCCAACCACACCCCTGGTGCTCTCTCCAGGACATGCTTTCTCATTTTTTACAGTATGGGTAGATTGAGGATTTTTCCAAATCTTCAAGTTTTCATTCCTTTTTACTTAAGGATTTCTTCAATTTATCTGTTTCTTCTCACATTTTACTGTAAGTAGTCAGGAGATGCCAGGCCACATCTTCAACATTTTGATTAGAAATCTCTTCAACTAAATATTTAATTTCATCACTTGCAAATTCTTTCCATTAAACCCTAGAACACAATTCAGCCAAATTCTTTGCCAGTTTGTAACGAGGATAGCCTTTCTTCCAGTTTCCAACAATAGCATGTTCTTCATTTCCACCTGAGTTCTCACCAGAATCACCTTCAACATTCATATTTCTACCAAGTTTCTTCAAGGGAATGTAGACTTTTTCTAACAAGCACCTCAGAAACTGTTTGCAGCCTCCACCCATTAATTACCGAGTTCCAAAGCCACTTCTACATTTGCAGGCATAGTAAGAGAAGCACCTCACTTCGAGGTACCCAATGTGAATTAGTATGCTTAGGCTGTCATTAACCGAATTGGGTGGGGTGAATACTACCAATACTACCGATTGGGTGGCTTAAACAACAGAAATTTATTTTCTCGCAATTCTGGACCTTAGAGGTCCAAGATCAGGGTGCCAGCAAATTCAGTTGCTGATGGCACCTCTCTTCCTGGCTTGCAGATATCTGTTTTCTTGTTGTGATTTCGCCTGGCCTTTTCCTTTGTGCATGCCCAGAGAGACTGGCCCTCTGACATCTCTTTTATCTTCTTATAAAGATACCAGTCCTATGGGAGTAGGGATCCACCCTTAACCTCATTTAGCCTTCATTACTTCCCCAAAGGACCTATCTTCAAGTAGCCACGTTGAAGGTTAGGGTCTCAACACATGAATTTGGAGAGGCCCAGTTCAGTCCATAACAATGGATCTTGTAGAGATGCATGGAGCAGTAAAGTATTGGGACTGAATATAAGCTACTTTAATGTTCACACTACTGTCATTCTCTGCCACATTTTTTTTAAGAATAATATTAGCATTTATAATGCAACTCGTTTGGTTGAGCTCCTGCTGGAGATTTTGAGAGCTTGTGTGAAGTGGAGCTATTATGTTAATTCAGTCTGCACTTCTGTGAAGCATGAAGTCAGTGTCATATGTTTTAAGGGTAAAACCTTGTCGCATTCAATTCAAAGAGATGCTTAAAACTGCAATCTTGAAAATTGCTTTTAAACAGTTGGGGAGAGATGTTCATATTCTCGGAGGATGTGATTTAGCAAATTATTCGCTGGGAGGTTTTAGAATCTGCATTATAGGAAAATTGTTGATTTCTCTCACACCTTTCTGGGAATATTAATATAATGCAGATCCAGGCAGTCTTTGGAAATTGTAAATTATAAATTTTTCCAGTACACTTTAGCGTTTTGAGTTTTAGTTTTAGTGTGTGTGTGATTTACCTGTTTGTATTAATTCTAGTTTTTTTCTCACAATGTTGGAGGAATAGATGATGGAAAACATTCTAATTTTAAAGCATAGACGTATTATTCATGTTTCTAAAAATTAGAGTAGCCAATATCTGTATGTATGTCTAAAACAAGAAAGGCCATTTAATTTTTTTTCTGTTAGGCTGACACCTCAACATATTTTGTAATTACCTGAAGTCATTGAATTGCCCTATTTGCTCTTATGCTGGCTTGGATTAAAATAGGAAGAAAGAGAAAGAAGAAACTTGGTTGGTCCATAAAGCTGGGATATTTTGAAGAGGATTGATCAGAGGTTGTATATATTAAGGCCATGTTTATTTCATCAATCTTCTCAGAAGCTTTCAGGGATTTAGAAGCCAGCATCTCTATTTCTGTAATTGTTTTAGTAGGTGGAGGTAGCGGTATAGTCTTTTCCATCTCTTGTCTGGCTGTTTTGTCCAGAATTTCTTATACTTGTTGTTTTAAAAATGGGAAATGTCAAACTTCACTGGCCAAGTAGGATCCAAGACTAGAAAAAATCTTTGAAGGGATCTCAGGAACAGCTAATGTAGAGCTAATTGCAGCAAAGATGGCAGCATCTGACCTCCCTATTTACAGCACAGACTGATGTGTAACTGTTGGTGTAAACAGTTCCTCCTGAACTGTCCCTTCCTGGTCCCCATTCATAAGGGGACGTTTTACCTTCCTTAGCCACAAAGGATTGGAGAGTAGAAAATCTGCCTGGGAACAAGGCAAGTCTTTCTGCCACTTCCTCCATGTACAAGGTTGGGAGCCAAAGGGTCATTTTCAGACTTCAGCTGATAAGCTGGTTCTCTCTGGCAGCACAATTCTGTTCAAAATCTAGGTTTCTTATCTATTCATTTCCATTCAGTTCTGTGCACTAGTAAACACACCCCTAGTTTTTCTTTTGTTTTGAAACCTGGTTCTCAGATCTGCTACAATGATTTGGTTTCTCACCCCTATAAGTCTCTTTCTGAACCTAAAGAAAGTTATTTTGGGACTCTGTCCTCTGTTGAAAGCTTATCTTAATTTTATCTTTTTTCCCAGTCATTTTATCCAAACAAAATAGTATAATGGATGTATTATATATCCTTGCCCTTCAGGAAATTTAATTTTTTGGGAAAAAAAAGTTCTTTCTGGGCTTAAGGTCAGCTTCCTCGCTGCTTCTGACCACTAAACCAAGGTCATGTACTTTAGGTCAAATGCTGGCTCTCCTGCTTCTTACTGTCTGCTGTAGGGACAGCTTTTCTTCTTTCTCAGCCAAAAGTTTTGTATTTGTACAAAGGGGATAAAACCTCCTATTCTCAGGTTGTTGTGACAATTAAATAAAATTGTATACAGATAATATACTCATAAGTGAAGCAAGTACTTTTTCTCAGTTCAAAATGGTGGAAAACAATGAGATATTCCAGGAAATCTGAGATTTGGTGCAGAAAGGATCAAATCTTAGGGAGAAGGAGGTGAAGTCTCTGAAGTATAATATCCTGAAAAGACTACTTTGGGGCAGCTCTTGGACACTTGCTTATCTCCAAGAGAAGGTGTGTCTTTACTATCTCAATCTAGTAATCTCTCTTTTTTAATTGATGATAATAGGAATTGCTTTGAGGACCTTGGTAAGGACCCTCTGAGTGGTAGGGTTAAGAACCAGGGGAAGGGGTTAGAAAGTGGATGGGTGAGGAAATGGGGATTCTCTCAGTTTTCATTTTTTTTCAGAGGTTAGTCTGAGAAAGTCTGGGAATAAAATGGGAGAAGCTGAGGGTCATGGGACATCAATTAAGGCTTTGTTAATTAAAGGTTGGGAAGTGCCAGGAGCACAGTTATGTGCTGGGGAAAAGTATCTCCAGTAGGAAGGGAGAGGAAGATAACACAGAGGAAACTTTGAATGGAGAGGTGTGGTTGACCTCTAGGAAGGGAAGTAGGTTTAGCATTGGAAAAATGAGAGATGCTCTGTCCAATATATCCAATGGCTTCTTTTTCCCCCAAAGAAGCATGAAATGGGGGTGTTATCAGAGAAATATATGTATAAGTGTTGGGAGTGAGGAGGCCAGTTGGCAGATAGAGAAATTGGGAAATGGTAAGAATGGGAAAATGTTCTGGAGTTGTGAGGCAGGTTCTAGAACCCAGTCGAGCCTGGTTGACAAAGTTAGAGTGAAGTTACCCTCCTTGGCTGTGAAACCCCATTGCTGGACCCTCTCTCCCATTTCTACTGAAGTAGCCTTTCCATTCTAGTTTTTCTGTGCATTTTTAATATCCCCCGTGACACTGTCTGGTCACACCGAGCTGACTTTCTGTTCAAATCTTGACTGTGGTGGTAGATATGTGAGCCTAAAGGTGATACAATTCTATAGAATATACACACATGCACAGCTGTAATGAGACTAATATAATCTCAAAAGACCAGCAGTTTGTATTAATATCGATGTACTGATTGTGATATTGCACTTCAGTTTTGTGAACGGTACCAGTGGGGGAAACACGTAACGGGCACTCCAGATCTCTTTACAGACACCGTGTGAATCTGCAATTATTTTAGTGAAAGTCAGTTTAAAAATGGGTGTGAAATTATTCTGTAGAACCAATAAATAATTTTTATTTTTAAATGTATTTTATTTTTAGATTGTTCCTGCCGGATCGATAGCATAGTCATCATTGGCTTTTTTGTACGTTTGTATTTTAATTTTTTATCCTTCACCTTGATATTTGCAGTGTCTGGAGCAAAAATTGGAGCACAGCTTTTTTATCATCTGATTCTTATAATACTTTAAGGTGTGTTTTACTTTTTATGATGCCATTAGGTAAAAAATAGTTATTTTGAGGAAGTTTGAATTACACTCCTTGAGCTAGGACCAGTTGTTTCTTAGGAGTGATTTCCTCTCAAGGTTATGACTAGCAGAAGCCAGGTGCTGTCTGCGGAGCTGAAATTGTGTGTGTGGTATCTGTACCTCCTATTGGACGTCAGAGTCTTCACTCAAGCATCCGTGTGAAGGATGGTAGGTACACAGCACCTTGGGGGAAAGCCTAGTCTTAGGTGTGAGCACTTTGACTGGGAAGGTAAAATGAATTGTTTTATTTACCTGTGAAAATCTGGCAATTAGATGAAGTTAGGGGAGGATTCCAGATTGGGAAAATTTAGTGTTATCCCTGTTTTGTTGTTTGAAGTAGCTATGTTTCTGTTCCATAACTTTTTCTTTGTATTATATTGGGGGGGGGAGGAAAACTCCTGTTTTAGTAATTATTGTGTTTTTTTTAATTCCGTAAAGTCCACACTTTTGAAATAGAGAGGACTGAATAAACATTTTTAACCTAAGAAAATGAATTATTCCGTATATCACTGAAAACATTTATGTGATTAAGTCAGTTTTATTTGGCTATCTCTTAGGATGGAGACTGCATTGCCAGTATGGAAAAATAAGGTTATGAACAGCCAATCTTTTTGATTTACATGTCATAATTTTGATGGAGAAGATTTAAAATATGCTAAACTAATTTTAAAGGCCTATTACAAATATTATCTAAAGATCTCTTTGTTTTTCATCATGTTACCAGTTATTGGAAAATTATGATAATAGGTTCATTTCTTATGGCTAGAAAGAAACTAATGTATTAAGAATAGTACAAAGAAGTAATGTATACTGTAGAATTTTTCACAGTAAGTGTATATATCATTGTTATATAGCATTGTTACCAGAAAATAAACAATAAGATCTGAAGGACGCAAAATATGTTTTCAGTACTTAGATTTAAGAAAACACTGTTGGAGGTCAAGTTCAGCCAAATTTTAGCAATTGTATGCTTCCCCAGATAACTCAATATGGAAGCTAAAATACCTGATTTGAGAACTTTAATTAGATTCCATATGATTAAAAAGCAATTGAAATCTCAGTCACCTACATATTTCTGTGTACTTCATTTTCTGTTTCATTGTTTGATTAGAAGTTCTTTTAAAAGAAAAAAATGAATAGACCTTGATACTCTTAGTAAATGATTCCTAATATTAGTTTTTTAATTGAGAACCTGGAATGTTCTATCAAAATTTAGTTCTACAAGCTCTCTTTTTAGGAGCTATAAATTAGGGAGCAGACAGCCTTGTGAAGAGCACAGGTTTCAGACCAAGCACAGCCTGGCTCGGGTTCTGGCTGCGATGCCAGTGAGTACATGAGTATGAAGAAGTTAATGCACCTTTCCTAGCCAGAATTTGTCATTTATAAAATTAAACTAATAACAGCATGAGGTTTATGAGGATTAATTAAGGTGATAGACCTGGCTATTAACAATATTTAGTGACTATTAATCTTTTAACTAATTCTGTATTTCTCAGTACTGTAAGCTTGAGATACTAGTAACAATTTTATAATATGCTGTATAGAGGAGACAATCTTTTATTATTTAGACATTATATACAGTAAATTTTGAAAAATTATATGTTCTTATAAAAGACAAAATGACCAAGGAGACATGGGCTGATCTGTAATGGACCCTACAAGTCACTTTTTTGCATTTTTTGAGCATGTAGGTAACCTCTACATCTTAGAAAAGTGGACATAATGAAGTGAAATGATAAAGATTTGTCAGTATTTTTGTAAATATAAAGCACCAATGCAAATGTAGGAAAGTGGAACTTAATAATGTGGGGACTTCCACCATGACTTCCATCCATGATGTAGTAATAGGAACTGTATTCTCCTGCTGAGCAGCCAAGAAAAAAGAACCCCATAAAATATATGACACAAAAATTTTCAGACGTTGGAAAACAAGCAACATAAGTAAATCCTGAGAGAAGGGAAACAAATGCTGAGCACAAGGCCACAGCCTACGAAGAGGAACCAGACAGATCCCAGTGGTCACCCTGAATTGAGGTGATAGAGCTGGGGCTCAGGGAGGCTGACGCAGCTCGAATTTGTAGGACCGAATACCAGAGAAGAGAGGGTTGCGTGGGGAGAACACTCTGGAGATCTTTAGCTAAGTGCTGATTCATGCATGTGTGTAGGAGAGGTACCCAGGGCTAAAAAAAGGGCCACTGGAAAAGGTAGCTCACATAGGACTGAGAAGTGTGTGTCCCCACCATTGAGAATAGAAAAACTTTGTAATACAGGTGGTATTAGATGGAGTACTCAGAAGGGTTTTGCCTCAGTAGTGAGGCAGAAGTAGCCCTGGAATAGCGGTTGTTCTGATCCTTCCTAAAACATCTTAACAGTAAGCTGTTAAAGGAGGATGATAAAACTTTTTGTAAAGGGCCGAAAGGAAAATATTTTAGGCTTTGCAGGCTATATGATCTCTGTTGCAACTAAGCTCTGCCATTTTAATGTTAAAGCAGCCATAAGCAATATGTAAATGAGTGGGGATGTCTGTATTCAAATAAAACCATATTTACAGAAATAGGGTGTGGGCCAGATTTGTCCTGTGGGCCGTAGTTTGCAGACTCCTGGTTTAAAGAATCAAATGGTTTCTAGTAGCTTAACTTCATCCCGGAACAGAGCTCAAGACTATTTAAAGAAATACCAAATATCCAGCACCTAACTAGGTAAAGTAAGCAATGTCTAGTGTTCAGTCAAAATTTACTAAATAGACAAGGAAACCAAAAGGGTCAAAAGTAAAGAGAAAAATCAATCAACAGAAATAGACTCAGAAATGTCATAGGTTTAATGAACATTTAATAAAGATATTTTACTTAATATTAATAAGAAAACATATTCACTGAACAAAGATACTAAAGGAGTTACAACTATGTACCGTATGTTCAAGATAGTAGAGGAGAGCATAGAGTTTGTTAAGGAGAGACATGAAAGCTATCGTAAGACCCATATTGATCTTCCAGAGATCAAATTGGTGAAAAATACACTGGGTAGGATTAACAGTAGACTAGATATTGCACAAAGAAAGATTTCGTGAACCTGAAGAAAACTCAGCAAAAGAAGTTACACAAAACACACAAAGAACTGAATTTAAGAAATAGCTCATCAGTGAGCTGTGGGACAACTTCAGTCAGCCAAATATATGTGTAATTGGGCTCTTCAAAAGAAGAAAGGAAAAGAAAAAAACAATTAAAGAAATAATGGCTGAATGTTTGCTAAATTTGATGAAAACAATAACCTCACATATCTCAGAAGCTCAGTGAATACCTAGCAAAAAGAAAAAAATATGAAGAAAATTAGACCAAGGATACCATAGTCAGGTAGTTTAAAACCAGTTATAAGGAAAAGATTCTACAACAGAGAACAGGCACTATAAATTTAGAAGGACAAAGAATGACATCAGACTTTGCATTAAAAACAATGCAAGCCAAGAGACAGTGGAGCAACATCTTTAAAGCAATGAAAGAAAATATTGTCAAACTAGACATCTATAGCTAATAAAAAATATCTTTTAAAAAAGATAATGAAATAGAGACTTTTTCAAACATACAGACTCTGAAAGAACACATTATTATTACACTTACAGTATAGGAAGTGTTAAAGGAAGCCCCTAGGGAAAAGGGAAATAATATCAGATGGAAATAAAGAGCATCAAAAATGGTAGCCACCTGAGTAAATAGATAAGGTTTTTAAAATTTTAATCTTTAAAAAAAGATAATTGATGAAATGAAAGTAGTAACGAGAGTTGTGTTAATAACATGAAATATATCATAAAATTGCACAAGGGTCAGGAGGCGAAAAATTGAAACATAAAATCAAAGTTTTTATACTGTAGGCGAAGAGGAGTAATATTTCTGGAAGGTACATTATAATATGTTAAAGATATGGTTATAAACACTAAATTGGTTACTAAAACATCAAAACAGAGTTTTAAACCAAAAGATAAAATTAAATCAGAAAAAAATAATCAGTCCAAAAGAAGGCAGAGAAAAAAGGAAAAAGGGAACAGAAAACAGATGGGATGAATACAAAACAAATAGCAAGATGCTACCTTTCAGCCCAACACTATCAACAATCACATTAAGTATAAATAGTTAAATATTCCAGTTAAAAGACAAAGAGTGCCAGAGTAGGTTTAAAACAAAACAAAAACAAGAACTAACTATACACTGCCTACAGAAAAATGCACTTCACATATATAAAGACACAAATAGGTTATAGGCTAAAGGATGGAAAATAACATATATTTTAGCACTAATTTTTAAAAAGTAGCTGTATTAATATCACAAGATAGAAAGTAGAAATTAAAGGAAGAATATTGCCAGGAATAAAGAAGATTTTTTAAATAATGATAAAGTAAAATTATCAGTAGGACATAAATGTTTATGCATCTAATGATACAAGGAGAAGTAGACAAATCCACAGTTACAGTCAGATTTCAACACCCTTCTCTCAGTATATGATAGATCAACTAAATAGAAAATCAGTAAGGATATAGAAGATTGAATAGCTCTAGCAACCAACTGGACCTAATTGATGTTTATAGTATACTCTATTCAATAACAGCAGAATATACATTCTTTTCAAGTATGCCCAGAATATTAATCAAGATAGACAATATTCTAAGTAAGAAAACAAGTTAATTTAAAAGGATTTAAATCATACAAAGAATGTTCTGTGGCCATAATGTAATTAAATAAGAACAGAAATGTGTCTGAAAAAATATGTTCTAACTGAACATCACACTTCCAACTAACCCAGGTTTATATTCTAGGCCATGAAAACACCGTAAGTTTAAACAAGTAAAAATGATACAAAATACATTCTTAGACTACAGCAGAATTAAACTGGAAATCAGTAACAAAGATAGTCGAACAACTCTCAAATATTTGGAAATGAAACAACCTATGGGTCAGAGAAGTTGTTTCATTAAAAAATATAAAATATTTTAAGTGAAAAGAAAATAAAACTTAGGAAAATGTGTGGTATATAATGAAAACAGTGCTTAGGAGGAAATTTATAGCATTAAATAAATACATTAGAAAAGAAAATCTAACATCAATAACCTAAGTTTTCAGCTTATGAAACTGGAGGAAAAAAAGAGTAAAGTAAACCTAAAGCAAACAGAGAGTTAAGAAAACTTAAGAAGTCAGCAAAATTGAAAAGAGGAAAATAATAGAGAAAAACCAACAAAATGAAAAGGTTGTTCTTTGAAAAGATTAGTAAAACCATGAACCTCTAGCCAGGTTAACCAAGAAAAAGAGAAGACAAATGAGCATATCAGGAATGAGAGAGGGGCCACGATGCCGAACTCCTGTATATTACAGTGATTAATAAGGGACTACTACTAACAATGTGCCCACAACTTTGATAATTTAGATGAACCAGTTCCTGGAAAGATATATCTAAAATACTGAAATCCACTTGAAACATAGATTACCTGAATATTCTTATATCTAGTAAAGAAATCAAATTAACATAACAAAACAACAACAAAGACTTCTAGAAAACAAAACACCAGGCCCAAATGGTGGCACTAGTGAATTTTACCAAATAACCCATGTGACAAACAAGAAATAAAAAGGGAAATTAGAAAGTATTTTGAACTGAGTGAAATGAAAATGTATTTCCAGATTACTAGAATGAAACTATTGCAGTTCTTAGGGGAAAATTCATAGCCCTATGGTCTATATTATGAAAGAGAAACAGTCTCAAAATAATAACTCAATATAAGGGATTGTTAAAATTGTCTCAAATATCAGAATGTCTTTTATTTAAAAATATGCTTGTTTCATGTTATTAGAGAAGACAGTTAGGGTTGTTTATCAGAGGGCAACTTTTAGCTCTTAATAGGAAAGAAAGAACCATCAGATTTCCTCAGCTACAGGCTGAGTTTCTTGAGCAAGACATGTTCCCCCAGATATCCTTATGATTTCTTTCCAACTATTAATTTCTGAGATAAATGGTAATGAAGGAAAAATATATTTTGTAATGTTAAGAGGCTGTAGATTTAGACACACACTTAAAATGATGTATTAATAGTAGATAATATAAGAATGAGCAGTTTTTTAGAGTCACAGAACTATAGAATTCTGTGCACCCTTAAGTGATGTTTGGTCCAACAAAAGTGGGATGAACTCCTTGCCTTTTTAATATTAAAGACTTGGATAAAAATTTTTTTAAGAGGGATTTATTCCCCAAGTTTGACAATCAACAAAAGCATTGAAGAAGTAAATCACTGAATGACTTATTCAGATTCAGATAAAAAATGTCACCAAGTTCAGACGATCAAGATTGATCTAAACCTGCTGGCCTGTTTAGGCCAGCCTTCCTCGGTTTCCACAGTCTCCTGATTATTGTACAGTAGCACCTACATATCACCATCTATTGATGAGGAATTATGAATGAGACAGATATGAAAAAGGTTTTATGTGTACCACTGGCAGTTTCTTGTAACCGGAAAGTTAACCTATTTTCTCCTAGTCGGTAGGGAGAGGGTCATTAAGATATGAAAACTTTAAAGTACTAACTATGTGCAACCAATATTCCCAATATGTGTTTTTCTCTTCACGTGGCAACAGTCTGTGACTTTCTGCCTAGCACCAACACATTTCACAGTGTTTGGAGGAGTGGTTATTGCACAGTACCTTGTAAAGGAATTCTTGGTGCTCTTGCCTCCACTTCAGAAGAGTAGGAAGACAGAGAGGCCCAGAGTGAACCAGGGCCAGAATTAGGTTCCTGATACGATTGTCCCACTGCGCTTACTGAGAAGATACATTTTCTGTGCATTGTGGAGTCCTGTATTTTCTAAGTTCGTTTTTGTCCTGACTTGAGTCTGTGCAAGTCTCCTTCTGGAGGGCTGGTCAGCCCCCTGTACAGTGGTGCCATTGGCAGTCAAATGAGTGATTGGTGACTGGATACCTGAGATCAGTACTGAAACTCAAAAGATGGGCACACAGAGAGATTATGTTCTGTGTCAAGGAATGAGTTCCCTATTCCTTTCAGTCCAATATTGTGTATTTTCTTTTTAGGTTAGTAGTTTTGAAATGCAGTTCATCTATATTCCTATGTTCACTCAGGAATAGTGACAGAAATGGAATGGAGCACAATGAAATGAACACATTTTGTTACAGGTTTTCAAGAAGGTTGTGTCCAAGAAGCAGTTCAGAATGCAGTGGAGATCTTGGAGACCTTTAATTATAACTGTTCAGTGTAGGTAACCAATCAGGATAATTCATGTTCCTTCCTCGTCCCTCCTCACTGCCACAAATACACACACAGCTCATTCACACACAGACTGCCATTCAGGAGCTTGGATTACCAGTCTGGGTGATCACCCAGCTCAAATAAAAAAGCCAACTGTTCTGTCACTGTTCACGGTTATGTTTTGCAAACAGAATTTGTACAAACTGACTCTTTCTTTAGGTCTAGTGGCCATGCGGGAAGCCCTAGGAATTACAGTTCTAAATTCATCATCTGCCATAGCTTATTGGGTCCCAGCCAATAGTAAGGGATGCAACTATAGCGCACTCCAGTCATCAGTGGAACTATTCGATTGAGAATAAATTGTCCCAGTAGTTTGGGAACGCTGACACGAAAGAAACTGCAGATTAAGTGAGACCATCACTTGTGGGATCACAGGATGGAGGAAGAAAGGGAGAGTGAGCAGGCGAAGTTTATTTATGGAATGTCAGGGGGCCATTGAGGCTCAGCAGGCCCTAGAAGCAGAGGACTTCCCTGGGTGCCTGTTCTCTCCCTCTGACCTTGGATGAACTAGCGCGCAGTATATTATGCCGGGCAATTGTGCTGGTTTGTCATGGTTAGCATTCTGGACTGTCACTGGAATGTAGGAAACGGATGAATTTGAATTGAACCATGAGGTGGTCTCTGGGCCTTCTCCTTGTCTCAAGGAGACCTGTCGCTGTTTGTCTGGGCCTGGCCTAATGAAAGCAACGGAGGGAAAGAGAGGTGGGCCTTTGATCTCTTTGTTGCAGCTGCTCCCTGGGAACTCGCTGAAATCAATGCCCTGTTTTCCTGAAGGAATGAATGGCTTTGCCTAACTAGCTTTGTGAAGCCGTGGGGGAATTCACTGCCTCTGTTTATTGACAGCTGAAAAGGAGCACATGGGGTGGGATGGACCTTCTTGTGAAAACCAGGCACAAGGAAAATTAGACCTCAATTTAACACAGAAGAATTTGGAAATTCACCCCAAAGGAGACGGTGGTTTCTCATGCTTACATTAGAATTACTCAAGTTTGGGGCTAGTGTGTCCTGAACAATGGAGGGTCTGTCACAACTATGTTATAAGTAGGAATATGGTATGCATAATAAATGATGTTAAGTAGAAGTTGATCCAACACCCTCCTTCTTTTTTTAAACACCAAAGTAGAGTGAGACAAATATTAACCATAATATAATCAGGAGATTCTCTTATTTTTACCTGAATAAAAAAAGTGATATTTAAAATAAGCATTAGTAATATAATAATACAAAGTCTCTAGACAGTGTCTTCCATTTGTTTATGTTTGAAAACATCTTTGAACTTTGTATGTAACTTTCACGAATGCTAGCTCTTCATTTCATTCTGGGTTATATGTATTGAGTGGTAATATTACAATAATACATTTATTTTTTTAAAAACTTAGATTCTTGTGATATTTTAACTGAGAGTCTGTATCAAACATAAATGAAACTGGCCAATGGACCAGTATAACACTTGCAGTTAGAATAGCCCATAAATCCTTAGGCACATTAGTGCCTTACTTTTGCGAACAGAGTAAGGAAAAAGTCTTGAATTTCTCACAAGGAAACATCAACATACCTTCTGTTACATCTCCCCTCACTTGCTCGGTTTCCCAAGGAAGAATTTATGGCTCCTTCCTTTGGCCTCCGGCCCTTTGTGCACACCTCTATTATAGCACTTAACACATTGCCCTGTAGATCTTTGTTTAGGTGTATTCTTTTCGTTGGAAGTAAAGCAGCTGTGTCGTATTCATTTTTATATCTCCAAGCCTCGCAAAGCTCTTGGTTCAGTGAATGCCTGTGGGATGAATGGGGATTGATAGCTCCCTGTACGTTACTTTGAATGTAATTACTTATCCAGGCTTCAACTGCAAATACTACATTTTAAGAAAACCTGATTGATCTATTGTTACCTGATTGGCGCTATAGCCTTTTAAAATCTTTCCTCTGTAGAGGATTATTAAACAGGTTTTTTTTTTTTTTTAAGTATTTGGCAAGTTTGCTGGGAAGTCCATCAGCTTCTGAGCAGGAGGCATAAAAAGTGCATGGAATTGTCCTTTTCAAAGCCAAGGTCTCTTCTCTAACATTCTTTCCTAAAAACAAACCTCAACACAGCGTTTAGACGTTTTCAGTAAGAAGATGAAGAAGCTTATAATTCAGAGTTTTATAGACTTTCACTTAACCAGATTTAGTGATCAAGATGGATAAAACTTTCATTTTGCATGATTTAGTTCTGTGATATAATGTAAAATAATTCAAAATAAGGCATCCTTTGACAGTATCTTTGGCCAGATTTACCACCGCCATGTGTGATGGGCCCCCTGTCAGGGGAGGCAAGCACTTGAACTCTCAGTGACGAGTGTGAGGGAAATTTTGGTTCTGAAGGGTTATAGAAAATGATTTCACAGGACCCCAGAATAAGCCCAGAGAAACAGGTTTTAGCCTGGGAATCAAAACCTGGTTCCTTTTAAACCAGAGCTTTAAGTGGGAACTAGTTGTCAACATTCTTTGGGAAAAATAACATCATAAAATCATGGAAATTTTTAGAAAATGTTGGTGGGGTGTAGGTAAGTAAGCACACAAGTACAGGAACTTGCTAATATTTTACTCTCCATGTTATTTTTGTTTTGTTTTACCACCATGATTATTTTTAAAGACATCTACTTGGTTTTCTGTTTTGATTAAAGATAGGGATGACATTTAAAACACAGGTTTACAAATCTGTAGGTTGTGGTAGCAACCTTAAGGGAGGCATGGACAGTTGCACGGCTCTTGCACTGGTGGTAGATTCAGCTGCAGTTTCGTGGAGATTTTGGATTTCTCACGAAATGGGAAAATTACGATGGCCTTGGTCGTTGATCGACTCTTGCCCTCATAAGCATTAACTTGTAGACGAGAAAGCAGTAAGCATAGCACTTAGGGTTTATAACTTGGCTCTTTGGGCCTCCCGGTTTCTGGAAGCAATCTTATGTGACATCAGGCCGAAGTTGGGAGGAGCAGAGGGTGGAAGGAGAAGTAGGAAATCCAGCCACACTTTACCATTTGATGTTTCGGTTTTTAGAGGTGAGGCATATCCTTGTCTGCATTGACAGAAAGGACTACAAAGGATTACACACAGGCCAAGGAAGTGGCTGCGACTAAAAACTGTGTTTTTAGAGTCAGAGAACTTCAACTACATGGTCCTCCATCAGAGAGACTTTCTTCTTCGGCCTGAAGACTGTTGTAATATCCAAGAAATAATAAGAATCAAGCCCTCAGAATGGGTTTGGGGATCAACATATATTAGGCCTCTGTGTTTGTGTGTGTGCGCATTTCCATAAACAAACTTCTTAGTAGAAAGACACCACTACCTGCTTCCCTCTTAGGTGGCTTCCCGTCCATCCAGACAGACCCAATAAAACAGCCCCAATAAACTCTTATCTAGTCATTGGAAGGGAGACATCTCCTTACTGATTAGATTGAATTGCAAGAAAGACTATTCTGAAATACCGAATTATTAAAAATTAACTATATTGGGTATGCTTACTGTCAACAAGTTCTGCCCTGTAGGCTTCTCCTTTTAGTAGTAGCCTTGTTTTTGAAAAAAAAAAATGGAATTAAGCAGAACTGTTTTCTGCTTTGGAGTTTTGGGTTGTCTGTTTGGTTTTGCTTGTTGTGTTTTGTTTTTGTTTTGCTTCTTAAGTAGTCCTCCCTTGCTCCTTAGAATCCTCCCTTCATTTTCACTTCACCCTCAGCCCTGCCCAGGTACTTATTTCCTCTTCCCAAAGGATCCTGTTCTCACTTGACACTTATTGTTAAAGGCTTGACAATTACCTGATTTTTCTGCCCAAGGCTATGAGGTATTTTCACTGGAATTGAAGTCTCTGGAAAATGGCTGCAAGTACATGGGTGCTCCTTGCTTACCACTGGGTTAAGCTCTTTACTCAGATTAACTCATTTAGTCCCCCAAAAGGGGGACTAAATGTGCCGTAGGTAGGATTCTTGTTTCTGCTCTGCAGGTGAGGAGGCTGAGACGGGGGGCACTAAAGAGATTGGGCGAGGTTGCTTAGTGGCCCCAGGTGGCACCCCCGCAGGAGTGGCCGCATGCTGGCGCCATGGCCCCCGCTCTTGGCCGCATCACTGTATTCCCTCTCTGAAACTCAAAGTCCTTGAAGAACTTAAAGGCGTGCCCCTGGAATGCTGGAAAATGCCACTATGGCATGTTGACAGAGAGAAATTTTTGATCCCAGCATTCCTGAACTCATACTCCGTATATAAATGTCTACTTACACAGTACCAGTGTGGTTTTTCTCAATGCCTTTATTTTTAACCTTTGAATGTTTTCCCCCTGTAGGATTGCTCTCACGTCTGGTGTGGCCTGTTTCACATCACATCTAAAACTCCTCTGTACCTCAGACTTAGAAAGGTAAGTGTGTCTCTGCGAGACCGGCCGACTCCTGCCCAGTCGGCTCACCGTGGTCAGTGGTGAGTCTGTTCTCGTTTGCTCTGAGTTAGAGCACAGTCCAGAGCCGCCTGCCTTTCCCCTGGAAGGGGTTTTTGTACAGTTGGTTTTTGTTTATCATGACTTGCTTACTAGAAACTTGGCGATGTTCCCTCCCTGACATTTTAAAAAGACATTTTAATATTGTTTTATCTTACAAAAGCAAACAAATACATACCAGGAAAAAATTAGGGGTATTCCTAGAGTCACATTTAGTATGTTGCATGTATTGCAATTCAAAGTCTCTAAATCATGCGCCTAAAAATCGCAATATGAGGTGATTCTCAGTTGCATGTGTTCTGTCCAAACTCCCTAACATTGTGAAATACGTGTTAGGGAATAAGTGCCCCAAATCCAGTGTTTATTTGAGGGAACTCGTGGTTGGCAGGAGTTGCAGTTTTTATCTCTTATCATTCTCCATACATCTGGAGATTATGATTTGTATGAAACACCTATTTCAAAACAGTAATTACTGCCTTAAATTCCATACTCAGCATTTTGGTTGCTCTCCCCCCGCAATGAGCAGTGTGTTCTCTGTGCAACCCTCCCCTGTTTTGCAGCTTCAGTGCTAACAGTGTTGCTTAACCATAACTCTTGGCTTCTCGCCAAACATTTTTTTTTTTTACAAAATGTCCTTGACTGTAATATGCCATATTTTTTTTTTAGTTTCAGTGTTCTTTGTAAGATTTCTTATATTTCATCTTACACTTGATTTTTTTCCCCTAAGCCTCTCACTAGATAAACTGCTTCCAAACTTATTTTTCTCTTGGGGTTGACTTCTAGAAAAGTTATCTACAGTTGCTCTAGTTGGAAGGCCAAAGTGAAGAGGATATTAAATGTGTGTGTGTGTTCAAATTCCTGTTCTCCAAATAATTCTAATGGAAGCTAGTCCACTTTCCCACCAACAACACATTCAAAAGGGAGATTCTAGCACTATTCAGAAATGCCAGAATCACTTCTGTGTATCAGTCGTTCAGGTAACTTTATAATAACAGTAAGACCCATTCATCCCAGGCCCATTTTTAATTGTTTTCTTTAGTTAAGTATGATGTTGTCATTAAAAGCACAGCTAATACTAATTTACAAATCTTTCAGATATATCACATATAAAACTTGAAGCATGCTAGAAATTAGAAATTTATTTTACAAGGACATGTTAGGAAGTGGAATTGTATTATGATGATCCAAATGAAAGATTATTGACGTAAATCAAAAATGTATCCTCTTTCTGTTATATTATCTTCTGAAATAGCTTATTTAGTGTTTTCTACTTGTGAACTTAACCCAGTTTGTAAAATCATTCTTGATACTTATTAACAGACCACATCTACTTTGTACATATACTTTAGACTCTGTACCAGTCACTGTGCTTCTGTTTGTACATATGTAATGTATAATCGTTTAACAGCTCTGCGAGGCAGAGAGATGTCACCAGGAAGAGGAGTTAGGACACTTCCCAGGGTTGCACAGCAGAGCCAGCATTGCCACCTAGAGCCACCCAATCCTAAAGCCAGCAGGCCCCCTTCTGTGCCCCCCGTCCTCTTAGATGGCACAGGCAGGTGCTCCTTGTTTTGTGGTGCTTCACGGGCGTTGCGGGTTTTTTTTTTTGCAAATTGAAAGCCAGACCCTCCACCAGCACAAAGATTACAACTCACTTTATTGTGATACCTGCCCTGTTGTGGTCTAGAGCCTAACCCTCAGGGTCTCCCAGGTCAGCCTCATAGAAGGCTATCATTTGGTTAACAGTTTAGAACCAGTGGTAGGAACGCAGCCTACTCTACAGGAGAGCGTGCTTCTCACATAATGGAAAATAAAATGTGGTATCTTACCACTTTTAGGTAAGGAAAGTTACTAAGAAATATCATGAACATTTATTTACTTCCCGACTCTCTGAACAAACAAGTTGAAATGAAGGCAGCTGCAGGGGCAGGAGAGTTAGGGGCCGTAATATAAGAGAGTGTTCAATGTTATCATAAAAGGTAGTAATGAAGCACATGTCTCAGTGTGTTTAGAACAATGGTAGGAGGTATGTGTGCATGTTTACACTGGAGCGAACGTACTTTAATGGGGGAATAATTTAATCGATCTGTGATGTGTCATTTCCCAAGATAAAGTTTGCCTCTTTGAGCGTAGGAATTAGAAGTGACCCATAAAGCAGACACATACAACAACATGTGAACTAGAACCACATTAAGGTGATCATCATCGTTTTATGTTCTTTCCCTGAAATATTTCTCATTTGCCCTGTATATTCAACTCAAAGGGTGTAAGAGTATTGTTCTTTCTGAATGAGGGAAGCTTTAAAACTCTCTACGGACAGTTAATTTTATAAACTCCAGTGTTCAGTTATTGCATTTTTGTTCACTTTTTTCTTCTTTTGCTTTTTGTGTCCGCCCCACAAGGAAATGACCATTTCCTGATTTTAAGGTACAAAATGGATAAATCTAGGCACACAATCTGTGCATGTCCTGTCTAAGGGCTCTTTCTATCACAAGCCTGCGCATACTGCTCTCCCACTTAAAACCTCTCAGCCGTTCTGAGTGTGCGGGACTCTTGGTCACATTTGACAGACACTAATGGGACCACTGAAGAATTTCAAACAGCCGTATTTGGAACCTTCTAACGCGCCAACAGGAGCATATTTGCCTGTTAGAAAAATCACTCTGACAGTAGGTTGTGTAAGATGGACGGGCGCCAGTCCAAACAGACTGAGGAGCTAGTCTGGATCTTAGTCTTCAGTGTGTAGAAATGTCCCTTTTCATTGCTCTAACTGGACTCCCAGCTCTTTACTCACTAGGCTGGTAGGTAGTAGGTTTAAAGGAAGCTCGTGAAAATTGAGTTTTGGCCAAGAGAGTGGGTTGGTCCTCCACTCTCCAGCTTACCTCCTTACCATCCCCCACCCCACCAAGCTTTGAGGTACCACAGATTAGAAAGTAATGTCCCGTCCGTGGTTGCACGTGTTAGGTGGTAGGAGTTGAAGACGGGCCGTGTGCGTGTTCATTAACGGCCTCCTTCTCCATCTTCCCCTCTGAGCTCCACTGTCTGGTGTGAGAAGGGGAGCGAGCATCAACAGAGGCCAGACCCCAGGGAGACCAGAGGGCCCCAGGGTCTGGGGTTGCTGTGGTGGCTCTGGTTTTCCAAACCTCTGCTTGCCTGCTGAACACATACTCACGTCCGTGTTCCTGGCTTGAGAGTGCCCTTCTTGGGTACAATTTAATACCAGCTACTCAGCTTCCTAATACCAAAACTGAGAGGGCACGTCCTGGCACATGTGGCCACAGGCCCTTGGTCCCAGGCAGGCCCTCTTCGCCCAGGTCTGTATTCCCTCTGGACGTGTACCCACGTGCCAGGGCAGACTTAGCAGGTGCCACAGGAAACTGGGGCTCCCTGGTTGCTGATTCTTGGGCATCTGAAGTCCTTCCTGCCCCAGCTCTCTATTCCAAAGTTCTGATTTCTGAATAATAGCTGCCAGATCTTGCGTGCTCTCCAGTTTTCAGGAGGGCCTTGCTAGTCCTCATCCCAAAGCCTCAGATGTTCTGTGGCAGAGCTGGAGTGGGGTTTGCTCAGAGGACATGACAGGCCTCGAAGTCTGGGTCCCTCAAACGTTTCGTTAGGTGCACAAGTACCTGCCATTACTGTAACGTCTGCGAATCACCACATCCATCACATTAAGGGTTTATAACCTTTCCCCAGACCTCCTTGCTAGCATTTCCACCTTGTGGAAAAATCCACAGCCCCACTGCCCATCCCAGCATGTCACTCTGGCAGGCACATCTAAGCTCGGGAAGCAGGGGCCTGCCCTGTGACTCCACACTAGCAGCACCAGCCTCTCTTTCCTCTTCCTGGTTGACTTCCTCTGTCCGACGCCCCCCCCCCCTTTTCCCCTTTGGTTTTTGAGCAATTCAGAGTTTAAGATAACTTTCTTTGCCTCTCCCTTTCTAGGTATTTGCATAGGAGTCAGAGGAGTTAATCTTGTGAGTAAACACTTAACATCTGCTCTTTCCCTTCCTTCTCTATCTGCGCCACTCCCCCTACCCCACACCCTCCAGGGCTCTGAAGCAGGGGCCCAGCACCAGCGTCTCTGCTGCAGGGCTGGTGGTGGACTGGGGTGGGGGTGCTTCTTTGAAACGCAGTCTGGCTCCAGTTATGGTGGCTGCACCTAGTCTATAGCACAGGTGTGTACTAGTCTAAGAGTCTTAGCATCTGTTCAAGGCACCAGCGAGTCTGCATCTCACTCCACAACTTCAAGTATGCAGGAAGTATCCTCTTTTTTATTCCCCATAACTACCTTGATTCACACCCTAGCCCCATTTGGCCAACCTTGAGGGGAATTTCATTGCAGTCATTTTTAGGTGTCTTCCCCTCCCTCCTGGGTTATGTCCTGAAACCTGGAGATTTCCACAGTACCTGGTATATGAGGGACTTGTCTTGGCCCTTGGCATTTTCCCGGTTGTGGTTTCTCGAAGCCTCAGGGCCACCAGTGGAGGCTGGGAATCCCTTGCCCAGGCCTGGCCTCCCGGAAGGCACTCCATGCAGGCCCTCCTGAGGCCTCTGTGCTGCCTCGGGAACCAGAGCTGTGCAAGGGCCCCTTTCTGGGGGCCGACAGGTCTCTTTTTCCTTTCCGCACCAGGGGCGGGACGGAGGGGAAAGTGTCTTTTTCTCACCCGCTACCCCACGCTCTCCTTCTCCCACCCTAGAAGTTGGGCAGAGTCTCCTCATTGGGTTTAGATGTTCAAGACAGACTGCTTCTCCCATCATCCTGCAGCCTGTTTTAAATGAGCTAGGGAAGAAAACCGTTGGAAGGACAAAGTAAAGTTCCAGAGTTGTCCTTCTATACTGTTCTGGAGGCTGACATAAAGACAAAACATCACCCAAACAATGCTAACTGTAGACATTAGGAGAAGGAAAGAGATTTGAGAGACTATAAGCTTGCAGATCTTACAGCTTAGCTTAGTCAGAGAGAAGAATCTAGCATGACCCCAGACGTTCTGGCTTTGGGGAGGTTAGGAAGAGGTGAAGAGACTGATCTGTTACTAACATGGACTCACAAGTCACACACCCTGGATGTAAAATCCGGTGCAGCTGGTATGAGCATGGGCAGATTAGTGTAACTTCTAAGCCTCAGTTTCCCCCCAAGTAAAATGAGCTTAACACCTCCTACTCAGATGGTGTTGAGGGCATTGAGTAAAGTGATTAAAGCGATGGCCATCACTCTGTGAGCATCCAGTAAGTGTCAGCTGTTATTATGTAGTCGGTGTCAGTGGCTAAACTCTAATTCATAAGAGGAGCCCGGAGTTCGGACTGAGCTGTGTGGATGGCCTGCTTTAGAACAGGCCCTTCAGGGAGTGCTGCGAGACACCAAGGCAAGAGGTAGGTAGGTGGATTTGTCTGGAATTTTAAAGTTTAGGATTAAAGGTAAATATTTGGGAGGCCTGTGATCTCAGGGAGTAGTTGACATTGGGTTATGAACAAAGTCCCCCAGGGATTGTGAGAAAAGGTAGAGGGCCAGGTGCCAGGGTCACAAATCATTCAAATTTCCAGTGACCCTTTGCAGTGTGCTCCTCTGTGTTGTGTGAGTAGGAGGATCCCACTTAGGGTCTTCACTGCAGAGGTGAAATCTAATCGTTCACTGTGGTCCACCTCCATGAAATAAGGTTTCGTTGTCCGTGATCTACCGTATCGGATGGGCTCCTTCCCATTTGGAATTACAGACTTGAGGAAATAAAATTAAAAACCTTAGTTGAGAGGCTTTTCAAAAACAAACCTTGTACACCTTCAGCCTAGAGGAGTCTTTCACTGAAAACCAAGGCAGAATTCCCAGTGTTTGGGACTGCCCAGTTCCTTCCCACTCAAACCATTAGAAATAAAAAAGTCAGTCTGAAGAATTTACTGAGCAAAACCAAGGGCAGCTAGAAGTGAGTGAGCTGAAACTGGAGGGAAATCCCCTTGTTCAGTTCGGTGTCAGTGAACGCTCAGCAGGCAGCTAAACCAGCTCATCAGCAGAAAAGAAGACATGTTCGTAAATGCTGCTCTGAGAAGCAAGTGCCTAGAAGAGTATGTTGTGACTACCAGAAAGTGCGTTCTAGAAATGACAGGCTCTAGATTCACGAAACTTTAGTCTTTGTCACCTACGGAGGCACCTATCATTTACCCCCCAAATTCTCCCATGTATTTGTAACAAATAACTGGAATTAATCTGTCTGCCATGTGCCAGTCCCCATTCCTAGAAAAAAGGCATTTTTCTTGCTACTCTGGAGCTCAGAAACATCTGTATTTAGGAATGTTGGATGTTATAGGGCCATTTTTTGGCCATGTACTTTTTTATGTAATTGACATATTAAAATCTTTCCCTGTGGTTTTGAAATCTAAGTTCAGACCTGAAATGCAGTCTGCAAGTAGCATCCTGTCAACCTTAGATGTGTTATTTTTCTGAACTGTCTCTTCTTTGCTGTATTAAATTGTCCTATACTGCACAGGATTATCCCCCAGGGCCATGCGTGCTTTCAGGTTCTCTGTTGCATTGTTAACTATTTAAGCATTCGGCTGGTGCAGAGATGGCAGGTGGGAAAGGCCAGGGACTTGATCTCCTCCCGGCCAGGGTTCTCCTCTTTCACTAGTGCTGCTTACATTGAACAGCTTAAGAATAAGCTCCTGTGTGAGCCCTCGGAGGCCAAGGAGCATTGTTGAATTCAGAAAGGAATCTCTTTCTTTTAGTGATAATTTGAATATTTTGACAATGGAGCTAAGCTACTCCACTGCCTGGTTTGCGTACTGCATGTCATGTGCGTGCTTTCTAGTGGGGCGGGAGAGAGCCTCCGTCTCGGAATTCCCGAGGTGGTATTGTCTGTTGGTGAGATGGGTGGGAGCGAAGGAAGAATCATCCAGAAGAGTTTCACTCCCTTGCTTTAATGTTTTTTAAAGCCTTTAAAAAGAAATTAATCCAGGCCTTTGGAGACCATGATAAATGTTGAGTATTTTGAGAAGAGAGATGGACCATGAAGATGATTTGTGAAGTGTTTATACATGCAAAGTGAGGAATACATTTAAAACAAATTCTCTGGATGATTCAGACAAAGAACCCACTCCAGTCTTTTCCTGAATTTGTGGCAGGTTATTTTTAAAGATTTAGTTGTCTAAAATGGCTTTCATTTTTTAAATTTTTAGCTTAAAGTGATGTTCTTATCCAAACTAAACAGATATAGTCTTTTTTGATCAAATTAAGAAAAGAGGCAACCAAGTGAAAAAATTACTTAGGTGAGCTATAATTGGCTTTATTTCTTAATATATTTATCTTTGTACTGGCTAAGAAAACCTTGAAAAGCTTTTCACCTAAGAGGATCAACTGGTTGGAATAGTCTTAGTTGGAAGAAGCCAAGCTTTATAATTAATTGGTGAACAGAGACACTGGTTTCCGAATGCTCACCAGGGATCTGTAGTGCAAAGCCAGCTGCAGACTTGGCCCTGAAGCCTTGGTAAAAACATAAATCTCAGGGCCCTAGTGATGCCATGTCAGCCTGTGCCAAAGATTTCCCTGGCATTCTAATGCATGGCTAGGTTTGGTAAACCACTGGATTGTCTATTCAACTTGGAGCCTTCAGCCTTTCCACCCTGCACATTTGCTAAATCTGTACATTTATACAAAGCTGTTGTTGAATATGAATGCCTACCAGTTTTACTGACGTTTTCAATTCATAATTTGTTTCAGGTTTGTTATTGCCTGGATTTGCATACCTGTTTTATGGTATTCTAATACTGTTGATTTTTTAAAAATACCGTTTCCTCTGACTGCTATTTTGAATAGTTTATGTAAGCAATTGCATGGGTTTTTTTTTCTTTCTACTTGCAGAAAATGGGGAAAATTTTCAGGGTTTTTTAAATCTAGTTGCAAGTAGGACAAAGGATATAATAGAAATACTTAACGGTTGTCTTGGGCAAGATTATATGAAATACTGAAAATCTTCTAAGTTACAACATTGTGACCTTTGTGACACCTTTTAAATATAGCAGAGGATCCACATGTTTCAGGACTTCTGCCGTTTGGTATTTCTGAGATATTTTAAAATTAAGGGTGGTAGGCCTATTGAGGTTTTGAAGTTTAAAACTGATCTTCCGCTCAGTAAAATGAACCGAAGAGCAGTAGAAAGTCTCTCTGCACGATGTCAGTTGGGTGGAGGCTCTGGAAGTGCAGCTCCAGTTTCGGCAGAGGGGGGATGTTTTGCCGCTTCATTCACTGAAGACGTGCGAGATCTCTCCTTACAGGTCTGAATCCTCAGCCAGCCGCCTGCGAGGACCCCGTGACTGTCTGAACACTGACGTTTCCCGTCACCCAGTAGGTATGCAAGTGGTGGTCGCTGTTTGAAATTATTTCTGGCACGATAACTGCTTGGACACACAGTAAAATAAGTCAAGGATGTGCAGGAGGTTCAAAGTACTTCAAAAAGGTTCTAGTAGAGAATAAAAGTGCATTTCCCCCTCACACTGCAAAAATAGCTTACAATAGAATTTTTAATCTTTTCCTCTTTAAAAAAGCATTCCTACACTCTGCATTTCTCAGGGACTCAGGGCATGCGATTAGCAACTTTTCACATCCTCTGCTCTTCCCCCTCCACAGTCCTCATAGTATCTGCCAATCTATGGAATTTTCTGTCACAGTCCTGTCAGTTCAGAAGCTTTCATGTTGCCTTGACTCCACTCCTAACTGTGTATGTAAGAGGACATGGAAAGGTTACCCTCCCCCCTTTGTGAAAGATGTTGACTGATAAGCCTGAAGAAGATGCTGGTCACGTACCAGTGGCACTAGAGAATCCAGCTACTGAGGCTTTATTTGGAAACACTAGAGTGAAAGCTATTACTGAAGTCTGCTGTCCGTTCAGACATCTTAGTTGAGGGTGGCCACATGCAAGTGGAAAGAGGGAAGGTTAGCTCAGAACACCTGGGTTTGGCCTCTGGTCACTATCGTGGTCATCAGTAATGATAATGGAAGTGAACACTTAGGGGCACTCACTGTGTACCAGATGCTTCGCTTAGTACAGTTCATTATTCTCAGTATCGTATTCATCAGCGCCTGTGAGTAGCGCACTTAAGTCCGAACCTCAGTTTCCTCATCTGTTAGAGGGAAATGAAAATGCTTTTCTGCGTTTAGAGGGCTGGCAGATGGAAATTAGTAGACAAAATAGCATGAAAGGGCTTTTATGAGTTCAAAGGAAACATATTATTGTTTTACTAGATATTATTTTGAATCCCTTTCAAATATAGTGTTCTTACTAAATGATATCTTGACTTATTGGCTAAGAGATTGAAATCCATCCAATCTGCTAGCGTATCTACTGCACCCGAGAAAGGCACTCGCAGCGCTTACTTAGGTGAAGCAGGGTGATCTCGCCACTCCTTGTATCTTCCGTTTACCGCGTGAGTGACGTTAGAAGCAGGATCCTGAACTGCGTCTGCCCAGTAGTGGGTGGTGAGTCCCTGGGCTGAAGGCAGGTAGGGGCTGGCTGACACACTAGGCAGTAGACACAGGAGCAGAGTGGACAAGCCGAGGCAGGAGGGCCAGTCCAGTCGCTAGGTGAGCAGGAAAGGAAGCTCAGCTTGAGACATCGCTATAGGCTACTGGGAAGGAGCAGCAAGCATGCGGCAGCGGGAAATTGGGGCTTATTGTAAGCAAAGGTGCCGGCCTCTGGGGTGACTGGAGCACAGACCAGCACATTGAAGCCGCCTGCGGATGGGCTGTGGTATGGACCACACATGTGGATTGCGAGGACAGCTACTTAGAGAGTGCGCATTCCTCCCCATTGAACGGGGTATAATTGCAATGGTTTGTTAAACAAACAAAGGACCCAAAGCTGTGAATGGGGGAGAGAAAAGACTTAAGGTGAAAAGGAGAGGCGGCCCTGCTTGCTAATGTTCCACTCCTTTTAAGCCTTCTCCCCCATTTCCTTGACATTCCTTTCTCCCTTTCAGAGAAGCCAGTGCAGGGGCTTGAAAAAGGTGCCTTGTCTCTCTCGTGTCATTTCCTTTTGAGATGGAAACCTGATGAAATGTTTATCATCTTCAAAAGAAAAAAAAAGAAATCCTGGGGTCATCCTAAGTGATAAATATTTATATTTATATCTTGGGTATAACTCTTTGTATACTTCAAATTAAGTATTTCTGGATGAACGATTTGCTTTGCATCAATTAAACTTACGGTGTGACGGGGGAAGGCAGAGAGAAAGTTTGCACTGAAGCGTCCTGTAGTACGGTGTCTACTAAACAAGGCACATGGCCTCTGAGCTGGGCTTCTGCAGGAGGGGACTGAGCCTGGGACCTGGGCGGCAATTCCACTTTTCTTTCTTAACTGTGCACAGTTTCTAGTAAAGTGAGTTCTGGATGTTCATCCATTGCAAAAGCTTGAAAAACAATAGTGCTAAGTTGTCATTTAAAACTGCCAATTACATTTGTGTCCATTTGGGTAATCAGATTTGGTCTCAGGCTCATCTTGTGTCAAAAAGACCATTTAGTGTTTCAGAACAGTACTTTTAAGTCGGCTGTGCCCTGGGGTAATGAAGCTATCCGTGGGGGATGGATAAGTGATTACTTGGAACTGCTTTCTTGTGTAAAGCAATCTGTTGATGAAATATCCTCACTTTCACTGCCTCCTAGGTCCATATAGGATAACCCCAGATCCTCTCCTGGTGTGTGGGACCCTTTGTGCTCAGGGCACTGCCCCCTCTCCAGGTCCCCTGTACTCACACCTGCATTTCGACCAGATGGAACCCCTGTCCCTGCTGCCCTCTGCTGCTTCCTGCCTCTGAGCTTTTTTATGTTCTTCTGTCTACAGAAAATACACTGCCTTCCTTTGGTCCACCTGGTACACTCCTAGATTCAGCCTAGGGACTCGTTACAAAATTTAGAAAGTACAGATATTCAAAAAGAAAAAACAAAGAAAAGTTATTTCTAATTTCACACATCCCCCCCAGAGATACTTTGTTGACAGCATTGTTATCTGCACGTTGTCTTTTTCTGTTTATTTAGAGATACTGTTGTTTTAGAATTACACAGTTTACCCAAGTCTTGAGCATCCTTTCCAGATCTCATATAATTTTTAAGTTTCCGTCAAGAGATGTTTGACTCATGAATCTGGCTTCCTGTCACCAGTGTGACTAGCCCGCTTTTCTTGGTTCTTTTCTCAGTTGAGCCTTTACCCTCACACACTTCCTGGGAAGGACCCAGGCCTTTCTTTTCCCTGGAATGGTAACCGTATTAGGACAATAGGCCCTGCCGCTAATTAGGTAGTTTTGGTTCCTCCGTGCCCGACTCTTGAAGTCCCAGGAAAAGAGATCAGGGCTGTCAGCTATAGAAGCCCACCCTAAAAAGAACCTAAAGGGTTTGTTGGGAGGGAGGAGGGGGATCTATTTTCAGCCGTCACAAAGGAATAGTCCCCATCACTGACTTTAATGACTAGAAAATCTTCTCTTAATACCAAAGGCTCTTGTCTGGATTTCAGGACGGCTCTCTGCCCCTCACCCCCACTGTGCTACCTAGAGTTCATTAATAGTCTCCTTATAGCAAGGTCCGCTCCATTTCCTCAGCAGAACCCATCCTGGACCTCACACATGCCTCACTGGGTGCACATACCTATTTTGCTTGTTTGTAGACATTTGATATTTCTTCCTAAATGTTTATATTGAAAAATACGGTGTATGTGATGGGGAGAGGAGGCCTGCAGAAGATTTAAGACTCTGTGAGGGTGTTTCCGCCCTCCTTTCTGCTGGATGGCTGTTCACATGGACCGACCCATCCCGCAGTGCTTCGGCCCTGCCAGGAGACTGCCCAGTGGTGCACAGCCCCCACTCCCACTAAATGCAGGCCAGGGCAGGGACCTGGGTGCTTACAGACATCTTTAAGGGAAAGCACCCTCGTGGGGACAGATCCTGGCTCAGTCGTCCTTTCCCTTTGGGAGTGTAGCTTTTCCTAGCCTTCTGTGACTCTGTGAGGCTCACATTCCTGGGCCTCTGCCTGTTCCATTGCTTCTTCATGCTTCCCCCCCCAGCCCCACCCCTCCCGACTGAAGTAGTGCTATGGGCATTCTCTACCTGCTTCTACGTCGTCTCCCCACACCTTCCTCACCTCTGCTCCGTGTAGACTGGAGTGGCTAGCCTCAGCTATTAAAAAGGTTAGGTACTACCTTCAATTCACTGAACATACTGTAGCAAGGAAAGGCTCCCACCTGCAAAGAGCCTACCTTCTTTTAACAGAGTGGGCAACCAAGCAGGGACTTTGAGCTGCTAGGGTCTCATTTATACAATCACCACTCAGAAATTATTTTGTAACATCTTACCACTTTTTTTAGTGCAAACTTAATTCTCATTTTGCTTATTTTTTAAAATCACCTTTGACTTCTCATGACACTGTCTTACCTAAGAGGAACTAGGAGAATTCAGGGACAGAAGGCTTCTTCTGTCCTTGGCACCCGTGAGAACGGCATGTCCCCGTGAGCCTGCTTCCGCCCTGTGGTTCCGCCCTGTTCCACAGGGCAGAATAGAAATCCTAAGAGAAGCTCCTACTAGCTGCAGCCTGCCGCCTGCCATGAAAAAAAACAAATTCCTCCTCCCCCCCAGGACAAGCCCCTTTACCATGCCACTCTGGGTTGATGGTGTGAGCTTCCCAACAGGCTTGGAGGCCACCCATGTAGAGCTCAGTAATTTATAAAGTCACTTGTAGAAGCAAGATTCGTAATGGCATCTACTTCCCTGAAGCCAAACAGCCTAAGTATGGTTTGCTCTGTTTGGCTCGAGGGGTGCCTCAGCCCCTCTCTCATGCTGTCAGTCCCCTTGCTGAACACCCTTAGGGATCGGTAAACTCAGCACATCCAAGACAGAGCTCGGAACTCCAGTCCTTCGCTCCGTTTGTCTTTGGGTGCTCATCCTTCCTTTCCCTGTCCGCTATCCCGTCACCTCTTTTCTCTAACCTAGCCTAAGTTCTAATCTAACTACTCTGTTAACTGTCATTTCAGCCTGCCCTCTCTTCCTTTTCAGGCAACTGTTACTCTCTTCTGAAAAAGGGCAGAAGCCGAAATGGTCTCACTCCCCTCTCCAGTGCATCTTCCACATCCCTGCTGTAATTATCGGTCAGAAGTATAATTGGACAAGTCTGTTGCTTGTAATGGGTTCCTGCTGCCTGGCTCCCTGGTCCTCTGACTGGGGTTGTCCTTGCCCCTTGTGATTTGGCTCCTCTCAGTCTTCTGTGGTTCTCTGAGGCTTGTATTTCGGAGCTTTCACCTTTCCCACTGCTTCTCATTCCCTTGACACAGGCTTTTGTTGGCATTCTCCACCCGGTCCTACATCTTCTCTCCTCACCTGCCTCATTCCACCTCCACATAAACCCCAAATTAGTGGCTGGCCTTGATTAAGTAGGTTAGTCACCTACTGAATGATTACAACAGAAAAGCCCACCTTCTCCCAGTGGGATGGAACCACCTGCCCTGACCCTTCATGATTGGTTTTTGCCCCTCTCTCCAGCCTGCTTGCCCACGATGCCCCCGTATTTGAATCCTGTTCCAGTCCTACCGAACTACAGATTGTCAAGTGCCCTGTGCTGATTTCCTCCCTTGGCCTGAAATGAACCGCTTATCCCTTAGATGCCGGGTGAACTTGTGGGCTCAGCTTTAACTTTGGTTTCTCCTTGAAACCTCTGTGTCTCAAGCAAGAGGTGGTCACCTCTTACACAACTAACTGTATTCCTTACCCATCCTAAGAGTTAATCATTATTTTTACCCTTTTTCATGCATATATCTTTACGGAGCAATTTAATTGAACCCTGCCTGCAAATTCCTAAGGAAGAGCATCTTTGAAGGCGTACATTCTGTCCATGACTCCAGTCTTAGGAATGGCCTCTTTCCCTTAGTTGGTTTTGCCTAAGTTTCTATTTTTGCCTATCTGGTTTAAAAATTGAATTTTATTGTAGTGTGTTTGTTTGGGAGGTGTGGGGGGGTGGCTATTGAGAAATAAAACACAAAATGTCAGTGTAGTAAGTGCATGACAAAAAGAAAAAAAAAAAAACAGGGAAAGAGGGTGTGAGGAGTGCCAAGGGTGGGAGTGGGGTTGGTCTGGGATTGAAGAGGCTAATGAGGATTGGAGTTCTGCCAGCCAAGTACAATGAAGGGGGAAGGCCACAGACTAGAAAGTACAAGGGCTGTGATTTTAATGATGGACCAAGAAATCTGTCTCTCTCTGGGATGTTAATGATAGTTGTTTTTGAAGTTTTGTTCTCCATAGAGTCTTTTTTATTTTCTCCTTTATCCTAGTTGCTTTTTTGTATTTGTTCTGTGTCAGTTTTTCTTCTGATTTCTGGTGATCCCTGGCTGCCTACTGATTTATGAGAGTGGAGCCGTGAAAAAGCCGATTTAAGCTTTGTGTACTCAGACAGGGCCTGTCAACAAGGGCTGTGTCATAGGGTCATGCAGGTAGACCCTGGGGACTGCCACTGGTCCTGAGCATTAGCTCTTTTCTCTTGGGCTAATCAGCTTCCCCAGAAAAGACCCTTTAGTCTCCTGCCTTGGAAGGCACAGTTTTGGCAGACAAATGGGGGAAGCATGCGAACCTCCTGTGTGAGCATCGTGCCCCACCTTGGGCCTCCCCTGGGAGGGGTCTGAGAGCCGACTGCTTCACCCCCAGACTCTCGCCCCTCTGCTTTCATGCTTTCCCCTGCCCCCACCTCCAGAGGCACCCAGTGCCCCAACTTCTGAGACTTTTGATGGGTTCTCTAGGGTAAATCCAGTTGCTGCATAGCTTTTCGTTTCCTGCTTAGAATCCAGCCTTCTTGGCACTGCTAAATCAAAGTACTGCTCCATTACCTGCTCTCCAGCACCCAGAATTTTGTTGCAGGTACCTCCTTTCCTGCTACCTTAGGCTGTTTTTTTTAAAATCTCATTGATACTGTTTTAAGAGCTTCAGGAAAGGCTGGAGTTACAGACTTGTATTCAATTTGCCATCTTTAACTCGCAGATATTACTCACACTATTGGTAAACAGAAAGCACTCTGTGCTTCTTCGGTTTTCTGAGTTTAGTGCCTACATTTGATGTTTCAAAACCGTAATCAGTGAGATGACATCCTTATTAATTTTCTCTCTGAATATTAGATAAATAATTCCCTTTGGCTTTCTTGCTTATTTCAAGCCTTACTTTCTGAGAAAATAAGAGTACAGTCATTGCATCGGTTAACAAATGAGATCGTTCACGGTCACAGTTGAAAGAGTCAGTGGGCAGCACACCTGCCTGTTCAGCAGTCTGTGGGGGGGACACAGGTCTCGAAGCGTGGGGCAGGTTCCCCAGAGCAAAATAGAGGGGCAGACTCAGTCAGTGTTTGCCACCAACGAGCACAAATGTCAGCCAGTTGTTTCGACCTCATGAGTGGGCGATGTCTACCAGGCTGTTGAATGAATATTTCAGGAGGGAACACAGAGAACCTTTTGGGGAGGCAGCAAGCACATTTTTCTCCTTCCACCTCAGCCATGGTTTCCAGTCATCCCCTCTCATCTCCACCACAACTGCTGGGGTCTCACCTGGACTGTTACCATGGCTTCCTTAAGGGTCTCCCCGTTGTACCCCCTCACCACATGGGAAAGGAGCTCATTGCTCTGCCTGGGAGTGACTGGGAAAAGTAGGAGTTCGCCGAGGAGACAGGAGGAGCAGAGCATGCCAGGATAGGGCAGAGCGTGGACACTGAAGTGTGAGAGAATAGGGAACATTAGGGAAATGGCAGGTGGATTCATCTGCGGCCTTTGGGCCACTGTGGGGGAGAGGTCTGCAGCCAGCTGGGCACCTTCTGCCAAATGATGTGTCAGCCCAGGTGTCAGTGGATGTTAGTGATTGCGCTTGGTTCTCTATCGAAAGATGCTGACAGACGAACCCCTATGATTTTGAGGGGAGCCTGCCCGCTAGCTAATCAAAAGGTAGGCCCGTGTTACACGGTGGGATCTGTTAGATGGTCTCTGCCCACATTTGAGATGGCGTTGTACAGGTGGCTCACTGCCTGAATGTCAGAGGAGCATTAGTATAGAAACTTTAAAAAAACTGATAAAATGCAGTGATTCAGGCACAAAATATGTGGCCCGTGAATTAGGAAATAGTATCAGTGACTTTGTGAAGAGTCAGACTGAATTGATAGTGTCCAGAGGAATGGTCTCTTTTTTCATCTGAGTCAGAGTTTCTTATTTTTGTGAGTGTAAGGAGAAACAGGAGCTTATTAGAGCCCCTTGTTAAATTGGCCTTAACACATTTACATAAAAACAATTCCAGGTTTGGGGAGTATGAAAGAAAAACATATGGAGTAGAACTTTCTTATCTGCAAGGATTGGTGCTGAATGGAGTCAAAAAAGAAAAGAAAAGAAAAAAAAAACTCAGAGTATCCAAGTTGAAAGACTGAAAATGGCAATTCCATGTCCTCTCGGAAATGGGTCTGTATTGTGTCACTGGGGACAATGGAAACAGAAGCCAGAAGTCATAGTTTATTTTGAGATTATTGTAAAACATTTGTCCCCCTCAGACGATTGGGTTACGCAGCACTGGGGAGGCCCTGGAACTACAGTTGTGCTCTGACCTCTCCCTCCGCCATCGTATACCCTCAGCCCTCGGGGAATGCAGTCCTTCCTGGCTGTTGCCATATATATATGTTCTTATTCCATTCTGATCCTCTCTCATCCCTAAAATAATCAGCATGAACAGAACGAAGCAGATGGCACAGCCTTCTTTGGCATACTGGCAGATCTGTATCACTCACTCAGTATTTTTAGAATCAAGGGGATTGAAAATTATGTCCCGAGATGTTTTGGGGGAAGACTGACTACCTTCCTAGGGTGACAGGTGTTGAAATATTACCGTATTTAAGACTTGAATGCAATCCGTGTGTCAAGTCACAGAATAGACTGATTATCATCAGGACCATTGCTTTGTCAGTTCTCTGTTGGGATTGTTGGTGGTTTGCCAGATAATAGAAAGTTAATCACAAGTCTGTTTGAAGGATGTGGCCACAAAGCGCATCAGGTTTCAACCAAAGATTGGAATCAGCAACAGCCAGCCAGCACCGGTCAAGTACGTGGGGATGGGAGATGTTGTATTATCCTCACGGTTTATTTTTAAAAAGTGGCTGAGCTTTGATCCTTGGCCACAGTGAATTTATAGTCTGTTGGGAAAGATTATTTTAATAGAAGTTTGTGATTCTATCATGAAAGCCATGCAAATATTTATATTTGAACATCCATATTAATGAAATACAGAATTATGGTGAAGGGAATAACTATTTGTGAATTTGAATTCCTCATTATAAAAGACTTCCTGAAGAATTCAAAGAATGTTTACTATCTTAAAATTAATTCAGTTCAACATCTGAGGACCAACTTTGGACTTAGCAGTGGGGTAGGTGTATTTAACACAGAGATCCGAAACTCGGAAAGATAAAGTCTTGGTAAAAGACATTTATAAAATAAGTTAAATAAGTATTAAAATATTTAAATGACTTAACTTTTTGTTGCTTTTTTGGGATAAAGAATTGGAGGAAATGTGCCTCACATTTAAATAAAACATGGCCGTGTCTGAACCTCCCATCTTTGAAGGCCCACAAGAAACGTAGGTAATGATGTCTGCAATTGTCGGACTTCTGAATCTAGGGAAGTGGCTGGAGATAGGATCTGGGGAAACTCTATTAATGCTGAAGAGAAGGCACTTTCTAAAAAATCAAATCTCATTTTTCTTTTACACTCTTGATGTATTGGTAAGCAGTCAGTCAAAGTTGATATCTTTTGAGAAAGAATTAAGGCTAGTTTTTCCTCGCACCTCCAAGTGCCCCTCCTGCGTGTGTGAGCATGAGTGTTGCCCAGACTGCTGGCTGGGCAGTAAGTGATGAGTTTTACGTAGGGAGGGGATATGTCTTTTTTCCTTTGTATTCATAGCTGAGCAGTTAGGACCATGTGTCAGCTGATGGTTTCTACTTTTCATGCCAGTGTTTCATAAATCTCGTGCACTAGTACAGTGTATTTCTAGATTACGGCGTGCTTGCAGATCCATCTTGGCTGACTCGGCTGTCCCCAACAGCCCATTCATATGGCTGACCGTGGGTAAGCTGGAGTTTGAACTGGGGAGTCTTTCCACTGTACTCTAGAACCAGTGACTGGATCCACATAGATTCCCCCCAGCTTCAGGGAAACCCCTGAGGGTGACTCAGCACACAGTGTCTCTAGAGGCAAGCGTAGCTTGTCTTTTCTGACAGTGAGACTAGGAGCCTGCCTGTGCTGTCTGTCAGCCATTAGCCACATGTGGCAACCTACATTAACTCAAAGTTTCAGTTTCTCAGTGTCACATTTTGAGTTCCGTAGTCTTCATATGTATGACATTTTCATCATCACAGAAAGTCACTCTTAGTGATTAGTGCCACTTAGAGTTCAGCTATGAAGACAACGAGGAAAAGATGAATGTTGCACTTCATGTTGTATATACAGTTTAATCTTGTCTGACCAACCTGGGAAGAACAGAGAGTAGTTTGAGTGAATGAGATGAGTGTATTTAAAGGTGATGACCAGCTCCACGCCTTTTATAGCTGGGCCGGTCTTAGCCAGACTTGGGCCAGAGGAGTAGGTCACGTCATGAGACCTGGCAGCAGAAACTCGGCCACACAGGAGAGATTCCTGGAAGGAATTATTCTGTGGCCAAGGTTGTTGGGGACGCCTCAGAGCAGAGCCTCAGGCAGGAACTGGGTTACTCTGAGGGAACAAGGAGGTGGGGAGAGGCATTTGGACAGAGTCGGGACAGGGGTTCAGTTCAAGTGATCACACTTAGTCTCAGTGGAGCAAGGTATGTGAGAGCAGCCCTCAGAATGAAAGTTCGGTGCCAAGATGCTGGCTGAGAAGGCGCGTCTCTGGCTTTGGATCAGCGCCGAAGCTTCGGGCCAGAGTGTACACGTCAGCCCTGAAGGTTCCGAGCAGGTGGGGCAGGACGGGGAGGGGTGTGTGCCTGATGCTGGCTCCTCAGACACTGAATGGCTGAGTTGGTGAGGAGCACGGAAGTTTGCTGCAGGCTTTGCCCACTAGAAGAGGAACCTATGTTTGCATGTATGCTTGTGCTGTGGGCTGGTATAGTGAAAGATGCTTGACCTATTATAATAAAATTTCCTCTAGCTAGACTCCAGCTTTCCGATCTGAAAGTAGCTATACTGATCAGAAAGTAGCTTTCCAATCTGAAAGTTAAGTAAAGATGAGCTTTTCATACTGAGCAATGCTGAAGATTTGGCAGTAAATGAATGCAGGGAACAGACTCCTTGAAGACCCGCTATGATTGGTCAGTTGGCCCTGAGTGTGCGCTTGCCTGACAAAGCACAGGAAGGCCTGGCCTCTTTACAGAGCGACTCCACATTGTGCAGTGTAAGTGGATAGGACTCTAACTGGCACTTGAAGAGTTAGCATCAGCCCACCTGAGAATCACTAGGTCTGGAATGGCACAGGACTCTTGGTAGCCAGAGTCGTACTGTGTTGTTCTTGACACTGCCTTGGGCTCTTAAAGCTCCTCAAATGCTGGTCCGCTAGTAGAAAAAGAAGAGCCTTGTTTTGGGCGACTTTGCTGGGTTGGAGGGTGGTGTTAATTTGGATCTGAGGCCATTGAGATTGGAGAGTCAGCAGGCCCACCCACCTCCTAGAAGTGGCCTACCAACAAGTGTCTTGGCCCTCCGGGCGGGACTGGGGAACGAGGAAAAGCCCCCATAAGCACAAGGGGAAGAGATCTGTAAAAACAGTTTACTGCAGGATGGTGCCTCCACGTTTTCAGTGCAGCCTGAGCCTTCCCTTACACCATCAGTTTTGTTCCCCTAGGAATACTCTGCGTGCCCTCCGGAGGCACATCAGTGAATTCAACTAGCTTTATTCACATCATTTTGTTTACCTCATTGAGTTCTTCTTCATGGTAACCTTATAAGCAAATGAATTTAGATGTATACAAATTATTTCATCTCCCCCCTAGTAGTTTAAACAGGTGTGGTAGGCATCACGTGTTGTGCCGACAGTGAGTAGAGAGGAACAGCCTGTGGTTTGAATAGCCAGGGATGAGTTTTGTTTCTGTACCAGGAAAACACTTGCACACCGATTTTTAAAATTGGTCAGCTGAGCCTCACACTGACCTGAGATTGTGGTTTGAAGTAGATTAGACTGAGTCTGTGGAGATAGGCATCTCTATCACAAAGGAAAGTGTGTTTCACCCACCATCAAAACGCTGTGTGCTTGACTCCTCGCCACTCAGGGAAAGCAGACAGGTGGATGTCTGTGCAGAAGGACCTCTTAAAGCACACGGGGAGGATGGAGGACTGTGCTGCATTAGAGCCACTGAAAGGAACACGTTGATTCTGGGTAGCTGATTCTGAACTGGTGGGGGAGGAAAAGCATTGTTTTCAAATAGCTAATGCAAGAAAACGGTTTCTCTTCTCTCCACAGACAGTCTGGTGTTCCAGGACTAGCCCTGGCTCTAGTGATGCAGATTACCTTTCTACTCCTGGAATCTCATCTGTGCCTCAGCCTTTCTCCTCCCAGCTTGAGACTGCACATACACTAGGATGTGGGCCAGCAGGAAGCAGAGCTAGTGGTCCCCGAGAGGCCCATGTCTGGGTAGAACCAGGCCCAGGACGCTGCCTTTCCCCTGGGCTGGAGTTCAGCCGTGGGGGTTCGGCGCATGTGCTCAGCACCATCCTTCTATCTGTGCTTAAATGGCACAGCGTTTGGTCAGCGCCTCTGAAAAGGAAGGTGTGAGAAGCAAAGCCCATGGCCACCTACCCCTGCCAGTTATGTGGCAAGATGTTCCTCACCCTGGAGAAGTTCACTATCCACAATTATTCTCACTCCAGGGAGCGACCTTACAAGTGCTTGCAGCCAGAATGTGGCAAAGCTTTCATTTCCAGATATAAATTAATGAGGTGAGAGGCTTTAGAAAAGGTATGTAAAAACATATGCCTCTAAATGGCTTTGCTCGCCCTCAGACAAAACGTTGCAAGGAAAGGGGACACAGAGTGTGGTGCACTTTAGCCTTTAAAGCTGTATCTCCAGTGGTGACTGGAGTTTCATGTGACAGTTTTGCTGTGTTCTGTCTGTTCATACTTTCCACAATAACGTGCCCCTACAGTTTGCCAGGTCTCAGAGTGGAAAGAGGGGAAAGGCCCAGGGCAGGGGAGATTGTCGTGTCAGCACAGACTCCTTGAAATTCAAATTCAGTCTGAGTGCTTGGACGGAGCTGCGGAGGGGCAGCACGTGGTCCCCTGCTTGGTGAGCTCCGGGAAGGCTTCTCAGAAAGGTTTCCCAGCAAGGTACAGTCTTAAGCTGTGGCGTGAAGAATGACTAGGAAGTGGACAGCAAGGAGGTTCTGGGAAAGTTCTAAGCCTTGGCCTTGAGTACACATGGGCAGAGGGTAGTGTTGGAGGAGGGGCAGGGTGAGGCTGCAATGTAGGAAAGAAGTGAGCAGCTCCCATCAGGCCCTCTCCACTGTTGTAGAGGATTTGTTTTACTCTGATGAGTTTAAGTAGTGAAGAGTATGATTTGATTAGGACATTCGAATGATGGCTGTGGTGGTCATTTGGAAAGCAGAGAAGAGGCAAGTAGGCTGGTTGGAAATCTGCCGTCACAGTCCTGGTATGAAATCTAGGGAGAGATGTCCAGGTCCTGACAGCGAGGTTGGAGAGGAGGGACACCTCCAAGTATAAAGCTTTGGAGCGGTTTCTCAACTTGGGTCTGAGAGCCACCTCTCAAGTAGAAATCTGGGGGTACACAGATGCTGAATGTGCACACTTAGTTGGATTTTCAGAGGCATCCATGCTACAGCAGAGGATAAAAACCTCTGTTTTAGCAACTGTTTTTCAAAACAATATAGTTATGTTTAATCTAAATCATTTCTTGGCTGCCTATTAGGGACTTCCATAGGGGAAGTGGATATGTGAGATGTAACTTCTGCCTCCAAAGGACTCCTATATTGTAGAAGAGACAGAATAGACACGAAATTGGTCTAAGTTGCACGTTATCAGGTAACAGTGACTGCTGATGCAGTGCTCTGCACGTGGCTCCTCAGAACGACACATGCAGGCCTCCCACAGGTGTACACTTCTGACACCTGGTTAAGGGACTTGCATCATTTGCCTTTAATCTTCACAAAATGAACTTTAAAGCTTTAACTTTCAGATTACTCATGTGTCAGTACATAGGTGATTGGAAAATTCAGCAAGAAAGGATTGACATCTGAGTGATATAAACATGAGCCACGTTATTATTAAATGTTGGATTGCATCTGGAGCGAGGCACTTGGAACAGTTAAAAAAATATATAAATTATATTCCTGGACCTTAAGAATACTACTGTTACAAGTAATATAATAAGCTGATTTTCAAAATGAGATTATAAATGCACAGGTTTTTAAAAATTCAAATGTGTTGTCTACATGGGCCACTCTAGTTGCCATACATGTAAGTATTGAGTGCCTACTGTGTGCACCGATTTTGTTGCAAAGGCTTCCTCTTTTGCAACAGGCTTCTCATGTGTAACGCAGCAGTGACCCTCGCTTGGTCACAGAGAGCAGTGCTTGCTTGGTTAGGCTGCGGCATGGGTATTGTAACTATAGGTGAAGACCAAAACGAGGAGCAAAGACGAACCTTTGGAAAGGACAGAGTTGCTAACAGATTATTGGAATGACAGGAATTAGGTGGCATTGCTGTGGTGAACCGCACTGAAGATGTCTTAAGCAATGTTTAGGAGGTGGTCGTTCTGAACGAGGGAAACGACTTGTTCGGTTAAGAGTGTGAAGCGAGGTCAAAAAAGGGAAGCAGTGTCCTTTGTGCAAGAACCGCCTGACCAGCCACAGCCACCCACACGTCTTGCCTCTCCGGCCTGACGCGGTGATCTAAGAAAGGGCTGGGAGAGTGGTGAGATGGCAGGACGCTGTCGGGTTTGCTTTCTCTCTCTCTTTTAGGGCAGCATTCCATCCCATTTCCCTCGGTTGCAACATACACTCCATTTTATAAGCAGAGGTTGAGGGAGAAAATAACTGACTTGCTTAACTAGAGAACACACATCCCCGTGTGGCAGTTCGATGGTGATGGCAAAGACCAGAGACTGGGCAGATGGAAGCCCCTGGTTAGAACCCCCAGTTCAAAATCCAGTATGATTCTAATTTGGAAGAAGTCTAAGATTGTTGACGTGGTCCAGGTGACGGCCCCAATGGTGGTATTTGATTCTGACTACAGGGCAGACACGGTGTGGTTCCATGGGTTGGGAGGTGAGAAGAGAGGCTGAAGGAAGGAAACAAGTTGTTGAAGTAACTTTGGGTCTAAGATGACTATGTCGTAGGTTGGGACTGTCGCATGTGTAAGGAAGGGATGAATTGAAAGGGGATGACAGGATGCCAGGTGGAGAAAAAGCAAAAAAAAATTCAGAGGATGGGAGCTGGTGACTGTGAAAAGTAGTATTACTGCTCAGGGGCTAGTAGTTGTTCCTTTCTCATAGGTGGTGCAGCCCTAGGCAGGAAAGACCCATAGTTACTGGGGCACTGATATGCCCCTGGTGGTAAAGGAAATCTAATCAGACAAAAAGTCCTCTACAAAGGAAAAAGCTGCCAGAGGCAAGCCTAGAAGACCCAGTTAGAGCTTCAAGGTCCTAGTGCCTAGTATTGGACCAAATACAAAGTGGTTGAAATGCCAAGTTTGTAAACGGGTCCCCTGTCATCTGTTCCTGACAATTCGTGCATCTACGGATACCTTAAATAAGAACGCGGTTATTTGTTGAGAAGTAAGAGACTCAACCCTCTGGGACCGCGAGCATGTTTGAGCACCCCTGGGCCTCGTAGACAGCAGTGTCACCGCAGTCTCAAACACCTCTCGCACTGACTCCTGTTCCTGAGCATTGTTTACGCCTGTCTTTCTCATCTGCATCCCTTTGCTGGCTGAGCTCTGGTGTCCTGGAGGGAAGGGGGAACTTACTTTTCTGTCAATCCCCTGCACAGAGCAGGCTACTTTTTTTTAAGGGAGAAAGGAAGATGATGTGAGGTTTTTGCTTTTTTATATTCAAGAAAATGACAATTAGACCCAGATTAGCTTTTTTGGACTGGCTTCCAGTCTTCCTCCTGGTAGGGACCACCACTGTTTTCTAAACAGCTGTGGCTGCAGACCTCTTGCTAATTCTACATCTAGAACAGGATCACGAATGGACAGTACAGGGTAGAAGGTTGGGTGCATTTGTGGCTTAAGCATACTGTATTTTAAAGAAAGTCTGTCTTTTTGCATAGAATACGTTGTTAGAGATTCTTTTGTACAAAGTCAATAAGCTCAATTGCCTTGAAATTGTCAGTAGGACAAGCTTTAACTCCTAAAGACAGAATACCTAAGAGAGTTAACTGTCAAAAGGGACGTGAAGCAACCTATGCTGCATTTGCAAGCCACAAGTTGTTTAAGGGTGCTGTTATGTAAGAAACACTAACATACAGGACTTGGTGTTTTATATGACACAGTTACTAAAATGACCCTTTTTAAAGTTGTAAAGACAAACTCAGGATTCCTTTGTATCATGGAGTTTTTAAAAACCACGAGTTCAGATTTTAGGAATTCAGTGGAACTATGATAGAATGGAATTGTGGTGGTTCTCCATAACTAATTTGTGCTCTACAGATACAACTATGAAATAGCTACTTTGAAATTCCAGGTGGACTAGCGTGACTATGGCTTGTCCCTAAAGCTCAGTTAGAGAAAGACATAACTTCTGCTAGCAGCAGCATGGTCCTAGGAAAAGTCCTTTTGAGTTCTGCCAAGGAAATTACGAGGGACCTTCAGGAAGTGGGCTGAGGGCCCTACCAGGGATTTTGAGGAAATGGAGATAGGGACTGCAGGCTTCTGGGGTGTCAGCTGATAGGAAAGTGTTAAACGGAGGAAGCCCGGAGGTAAGTGCAAAGATCTCATGGGAGGCACAGGTTCAGAGCACAGGTGGTAAGGTTGGCACTTGGGGGTCCAAGTAGACACTCTCTCTGAGGTTAAGGGTGACTTCTTATTGTTTTGTCCATGGCCTGAACTTTTTGTCTCAACCAACACAAACCAGGCAGGAGTTGTATTAGAAACAGTAGCCTCAAACTGGAGGGTTATGGGGTACCATATGCAAGGCAGATTGAGTCCCTTTTAGGAATCCAGGAATTTTCAGAGTATACCCATTTAACCCCTTCCTGAAAAAATTTTATGGTCACATCTTTGTAAATACTTGTATACAATTCGCTGTCTTTGTGCACATTAGGAAAATATGTACTCAAACTACATTCCTCACAGGTGTGAAAATTGCATTATGTTTTTAGTAGCACCTGTTTGGTTTTTTTACCACAAAGTTTTATGTAAATGTAGAATCCGGAAAATATAGAAAAGTGTATTAAAACTGAAGACAGTTTCTTACACCTCCACTTAGAGAAAACTATTCCACCTTACTACTGTTTCTCTGCCTTTCATGGGCTCTTAAAAAAGTGAGTCAGTTGTGGAATTTTCCCTTCTGCCCCTAGACACATGGCTACCCACTCGCCCCAGAAGTCTCACCAGTGCGCTCACTGTGAGAAGACGTTCAACCGGAAAGACCACCTGAAGAACCACCTCCAAACCCACGACCCCAACAAAATGGCCTTTGGGTGTGAGGAGTGTGGGAAGAAGTACCACACCATGCTGGGCTACAAGAGGCACCTGGCCCTGCACGCAGCCAGCAGCGGCGACCTCACCTGCGGGGTCTGCGCCTTGGAGCTAGGGAGCACAGAGGTGCTGCTGGATCATCTCAAAGCCCACGCCGCCGAAGAGAAGCCCGCGACTGGAACCAAGGAAAAGAAGCACCAGTGCGACCACTGCGAGAGATGCTTCTACACCCGGAAAGATGTGCGGCGCCACCTGGTGGTCCACACAGGCTGCAAGGACTTCCTGTGCCAGTTTTGTGCCCAGAGATTTGGGCGCAAAGACCACCTCACACGCCACACCAAGAAGACACACTCACAGGAGCTGATGAAAGAGAGTCTTCAGGCTGGAGACTTTCTGAACACCTTTCACTCCATCTCTCCCCAGTTTCAACTGAAGGCTGCCCCACTGTCTCCTTACCCGATAGGAGCTCCTACTCAGAATGGGCTTGCCGGCGGCTTGCCCCATGAGATGCATGGCCATGCCCACAGCCCCCCAGAGCAGGCCTGCCCTCCTATGCAGCCTCTGCCAGAGGGCCTTGTTCCCCTGCATCCCATAGCGCCTCCCAGCTCTCCCCCTCCGCCCCTCCAGAACCACAAGTACACTGGTTCTACCTCATACTCCCAACTTGCAAACCTGTCTCTCAAAGCAGATACTAAAGGGTTTTGCAACATCAATTTGCTTGAGGACCTGCCTCTGCAAGAGCCTCAGTCACCTCACAGGCTCAACCCAGGTTTTGATCTGGCTAAGGGCAGTGGTGGTAAAGTAAACCTGCCCAAGGAGCTGCCGGCAGATGCTGTGAACATAACAATACCTGCCTCTCTGGAGATTTCCCCCCTTTTGGGCTTCTGGCAGCTGCCCCCTCCTGCCACCCAAAATGCCTTTGGGAATGGCCCCCTCGCCCTGGGGCCTGGGGATGCTCTGCCCCACAGGCTAGGCTGTCTGGGGCAGCAGCAGCAGGATCCCTCACTTGCCATGAGCACCATGAGCCTGGGCCAGCTCCCGCTCCCACCCATTCCCCATGTTTTCCCGGCAGGCACCAGCTCTGCCATCCTGCCTCATTTCCATCATGCATTCAGATAAATGATTTTTAAAGCATACTTTTCTCATTCTGGAAGATGTTTTAAGCCGCATTGTAAACGTCAGTTATACTACATGGAAATATTTGGAAAGCGGGGCTGAGAGTATGGCTTATTCAGTCATGACTGGCTTGAGATAAGAGAGTTCTTGAACTGCATGTATCGTGCCAATCTGTCCTGAGTGTTCATGCTTTGTACCAAATGTAATACGCAAGTATTCTGTAATGGAACCGCAACTATTGTCTTAGCCAATGTCCGGACGAGGGCTGCTGCCCCTAAGTGTCTGTCAAACCACATTCAGTCGGAAGCCATGATCGTTGTGATGTCGACTGAGTAACTGTGTGTGGTGCTGCCTAGTAAGGGAACTGTGGGAAGCTTTGAGTTTCTCCAAAAGGGGAGCATTTGCTGAATACAGAAATAACCTTTATACTGCTTATTGTACCTAGGCTTTGTATTTCTTTTCAGGGACTTTTCTACCTTCAGGGTTGGGTGTAGTTTAGTTACTATTGCCATAGCCAACCTGTAGTTTTACAGAAACAGTTTCTTGTGGAATAATAGATGTCTTCATTTTAAACAAGCATTTTAAAGGTAGTTTGAATATTTACCACAAGATGCTACAATGTGAGTTATCACTTCATTTATCTTAAAGACTAAACTGGTTGTGTCAGTTGTATCTGACGGAGAAAATCACTGTGTAACCAGGCTCAGTGGTAAAACAACCCATGTGTCAGTCAAAGAAGCATTTCGCTGACTTTAATATTGATTATATTTTTAACAGGAATTTAAGAAATATTACTGGAATTTAAATATATATATATTAAACAAGCATTTTCTTTGCTCTGGCTTAAAATACTACTCTGCTTAAGTATATTTTTAATCATCAATATATAAATGCATTTTGAAATTTATCATTTAAGTCAATGTTAGTTTTATTCAAACATAATAACATTTTGCAATGTTAATCTCTCTCTTGAACTTCGTATCTAATGAGTTTTAAAACTATAAAACCTAACCTTTTTGTTAAGGCTCCATTATCTTTTGTGTTTAGAGGCTTTCTATATGAAGATGTATCGAACATATAATAAACTCTGCATATCCTGACTGTGGCTTGCTTCGTTTTTTATACAGCTCCACCGCCGGACCACCCGAATCGGGACACACAACATCCCCAGCTCCCTCATGCCCCCTCCTGGTCATTACTTCCCCTGCAGAAACTACTTGTCCAGTCTCTATGCAGCATCAACTAGAGACAAACTTTTTTTTTTTTAGTAACATTATGATTTAAGGCAGAAGCTTATGTGCTTCCGTCAAATTCACAGAACCAAGAGCTTATTTCTTAACATTACTGTATGAAATTCTGGGTCTTTCTATATTATGAATTCATTTCTGTTGTCTAGGGCAGAATACTAGCTACTGCGGTTTAGTCTGCCCTTGGCCAGTTTTACAGTGGCGTTCGCCATTCATTTCTAGTGGGAATTAGAAATTAATTACTCCTTCCTGGGGCTTCTTCACAAACTATTCCCTACCCACCCCCCAATCCGTCGAGCCTGTCTATTTTTGCTGTTTTACCTCTACATAGGGTGGGGGTGGGTAGAGAAAAGGAAGCCTTGCGTTCATTCGCCCAAATGTGAGAAACCTTGGCTCACAGCCCTTACCAGCGGTGCCGATTGCAGGAGAGGCGACCTGGGGTGGGGCTGGCACTGTGCAGCCAACTCGGGAGATTCTTAAACTACAGTGTGACCTGGAGGGAGGCAATAAGACAGAGGGACATCGGTTACCCCATCAGTATGAACCCACTGTTCTGGGGTGTCCGAGTCGGCGCCCTTCGCCCCTTACCTCCAAGAGGGAAGGCAGTTTCCCACAGGGGAGAGAGAGCGGCCCACCTCGGCTAAATCCTCCCAAGGCCCTTTTACAGAGGCTTCCACAAATGCTTTCCCATGGCCTGGCAGTCTTCAGTGGGTTCCAGGACTTACACCTGACTTTCCTCAGCACAAAACAAAGTATTTGATCCCCCAATACAGATCAGAAGGGTCTGCAGGTGGTGTGCTGGCCACCCTACAAGTGGGAGTAGATCGGGTTTTCCTACTTAAGTTTAGGCAGGAAAAGTGGCTTTTAATTCCTAATTAAAATTCCCGGTGTTTAGGAAAAATAAAGATTAGTAGCCCCAGCTGGGTGGCTCAGTTGGGTGGAGCATCATCTCGCACACCAAGAGGTTGCAGGTTGGATCTCAATCACCGCAACTATGGGAGACAACGGATCGATTTTTCTCTCCCATCCCCGACGCCTCCCACATCAATAGACATTTCCTTGGGCGAGAATTAAAATCAATTAAAAGCAAACAATTAAAATTATTGGATTAGAAAACAGGAGTTTAGTATAAATGACTCTACAAAAACAGTTTATTAGCCCTTAAGGTAACAACAAAAAAATAGTTGAGCTACCGACGCCTTCCCACAGAGCTCTATAAACCAATGACAAGATGGAGACTTGCCCCCTGATGTGGCCCAGATAAACGGCTTCAGGCCGCTTAGAGCATCTTTCCCTCCTGGTGGGGAGGTCATTGTCCCAGGGTCCCCCCCCACTGCAGTGTTTCCCCACCAAACAACTCTGTGTGCTTGGGTGTGAGAGACAATTCTGCATGGTATACAGACGGACATTTAAAATAGGAGTTGTTACTAATCACAGTGTAATGCTTGTTAGAAGCAAATAGCAAAGCTGGGAATTCACAGCTGTAGAAGGAAGCTGGGTCAAAAAAGACCTTCCTAGTCAGTAAATAACGCTAGTACTCCAAAAACTGTTGCACTAAAAATTTCCTACTATCAAAGCAACATCCTTTAAAAAGCCCATTAAATGTCCAGTTTAAAAAATGCTTCAAGCGAATCTTTAAATCAAGCATTGTACAGGTTAATGTGGTGTTTAATGAGTTTGTTTGGACTATTTTGAAGGGAGCAAATAAGAAAATTGGAAAAGCTACAGTTTTTTACTTCTTCTACACGATGTTTTGAGAGGAATCATAGGCATTGAAACACATCTAGTGCGCCTTCCTTCGGGTGGCATTTCTGGGCACTGCTATACTCGAGTTTTAGGAAGCCGGTCTGAAAGCAAAAAGAGAAGATATTTACTAGAACTCCGTTGTCTCCACACTGAGAATGCCAGACAATGTAAGCTTCCTTACATTGTTAAGGGTTTTTAACAAACGATTCACAATGTGAAAAAGGTCTCCGACTTCACGCCAATCCTATCCCGGGTCAACCTCAGGAACTGTCTTTGGCGGGCAACGTGTTTGGAAAAATATGGGACCAGGCCCTGGCCTTGCAGGTCAAAATGAAGAACTTGTTCCTTTCCCCTGTTAGGTCAAGCATCAGACCGAACATCATTTTCGAACTGTAGGTCTAACAAAAGAGTAAGTTTCAGGAGCATACACTGTATTAACCTAACTCAGGGCTTGCCTATATTTCTCATTGGGTTGCCTGCCATGGACTTGTTCCCCTAAAGGCTCATTAACTGTATCTTGCAGATTAGATGATCAGAGACACCTGGATTAGAGTTTAAACCTTTTTTTCTTACCTGGCCGCTAGGAGTTAATCTTTTTTAGAAGATTTAGTAAATCCTTGTTTGAGTTTTGCTCCAGAAGCAGGGTCCACTGCTAATCCTTTACAGACATAAACAGATTTGTTATTATGTAAAAGCAAACATTAGCAAGAAAGAAAAAAAAAGGAAGGATTGTGAAATCCTCACATTGGATCAAAGTCTGTGTTCCATTTTGTTTTGTTCTGTAGCTATAGACAAATACTCAGTTTCTATCCTGGGCCAAATAGTAAAGAAAGCCAGGGACTATCTCAGGATTCTCTCTCCCGGCCCCTAGCCCTCCACTTAGCAGGAGATGCCTCCCCACACACACCCTCACTGCAAGCTGTTACACAGCAATGGACTCGCTTCACTAACAGGGCTCTTTTCCTTGGTGTCCAGAAGCTCTCTTAGGTATGGAGAGGTCGGAGTTTATGGACACAGGCACACCATAGTCTGTTTTAGACCACCCAGTATGGGGCAGAATTCTCAGAAATAATTTTTTTAAAAAAGGAATATGCCCCCTCTGTCCTAGAGGCCTCCTGTGTTTTATGAAGGGGGAGTAACCAAATAACCCAAGAAAACTGGGGATCAAAGTATCACAGGGCATAGGGATAGAAAGAGCTTTAGTGTTCCTTTTATCCAAAGATCTACAAGTTTTATTTCTTTGGAAGGATCAGCAACCGGCCCTCAGATACTCATTACATTTGTTAAACAACGAAGCGAGGTAAGGAGGGGATGCTGGCATAGGGAAGCACTCAACATGCACGTCTGGCTCCCAATGCTGAGCCCACCCAACAAAGTTATAAATGCAATTCACTAAATACGTGGAGCCGCTGAGCTCCAGAACCCAACGTTTTCCCACTGATCTTAGTCTCTCCGTGTCAAGGAGGTGGAGAAGCTGATTCTCAGAGGCACCTTCCCAGCAAATCAATCACTCTTATGTCAAAACCCTTGAGAAAACAGCCACCAGCAGAGATTTGCTGATGAGGCTGTAAACTCACTTCCAATCTGAACTATAGATCTCCTTACTGCCTGCATTTTTTGACCCAGTTTTCCCCAAGCAGACAAAGATTGGGTTGGTTCTACCATTTCCCATTAAATTACTTGTGCAAGTTGCTTTACCTATCTGTGCTTCTCTCATTTATCAACGAGGGATATGAATAGTCATTTACTCCCTTGTGAGGAAATGAAGAATAATATGTGAAGTGCTTAGAAGAGTGTACAATTAAGTACGGACTATTGTCTATGAAGAAGGGAGTTATTTAGTATAGTAAAAAAGTAGGCATAATTTGCCCTGGCTGGTGTGCTCAGTGGATTGAGTGCCGGCCTGAGAACCAAAGGGTTGCAGGTTGGATTCCCAGTTGGGGCATATGCCTGGGTTGTAGGCCAGGTCCCCAGTGGCAGACCCAGGAGAGGCAACCACACATTGATGTTTCTCTCCCTCTCTTTCTCCCTCCCTTCCCCTCTCTCTTTAAAAATAAATAAATAAAATCTATTCTTTAAAAAAGTAGGCACAATTTACCTGTTCCACACCAAGAAAACAGCTAAATAAATTATATATATTCTTGTCATATAATACTATGTTTTTAAGGAAACCCTTTGCCATAGGGGAATGTTTGAGATTGCTAGTAAAAAAAAATCAGAATGTATACATGCACTATGATCCTAACTTTGATTTAAAAAAAAACAATAACAACAGCCCTGGCTGGTGTGGCTCAATGGATTGAGCGCTGGACTGCGAAGCAAAGGGTCACCAGTTCAATTCCCAGTCAGGGCACATGCCTGGGTTGTGGGCCAGGTCCCCAGTTGGGGGTGTTCTAGAGGCAACCACACACTGATGTTTCTCTCCCTCTCTTTCTCCCTTTCTTCCCCACTCTCTAAAAATAAATGAATAAAATCTTTAAAAAAGCAGAAAAAAGGAGGATAATAAATAGGGAAAACATTGAAAAATAGCAATGTTAACAGTGGTCGTGTCCAGGTGTGGAATTATGATATTTTCTTTATTTTTCCCCCATTTTCTCATATTTTTTACAGTAACCCTTAATATCTGACATGATAATTTTGAAAAGCTCTTTCTCAATACAAATTCTGCTAGGGTAATATAAGGTGGCCAGAAACGCCAAGTCCCCAGGCCATCACCACGGCCTAACGTGTATGGAGTCAGCCTTCATGACACAGACCCCTCTGTGCCGGGGGGCCAGCCTCCCACCCTAATTTCGATTTCTATTCACACCCCACGTCTTCTCTATGCTTTGGCCAAATGAGCCATTTGTTTCCATGGCTTGTCCTCTGCATTCTCATTCCCATTTCTTTGTTCATTCTTTCTGCAGCTTTTCTCCACTGGTCAAAACCAAGTTCATCCCGAAAGTTCATCTTAAATGCCTCCACCTCCTCAGAGCTTCCTCTCTTAGACCATCACCTCCTCTGTAAAGCCTCTTGGGCAAACTGATCTCTTCCTTGTATTCCCTTAGGAGCTTTACATCCCACAGTTAAATATTAGTTTGCATCCCACTGTTAAATATTGACTGCTATCCCCCTAGACTTTTAAGAATCCATAAGCATAAGAAACAACCATGCACAATAATTATGTGTTGAATGAATTTTCTTAAACATCCATGGCAGCTGGGTACCAAGTTCATGTACCATCACATGTTCTCTTGTATCAGATTCTCCTGCACATGCATTTTTTTTCTCATAAGACTCTGGGATGGATAAGGAGTGTGACTTACACACAAGTATCTGTCCTGACCGTGAATTTAGAACAGAATGTTCTAAGTGGGAGATGCTAAATGCATATTTTCCTCGAGGAAGTTGGAGAATGAAAGCCAGAGTTGTAGGGGGTTCACTAGCAGCCAGAGGAAAAGGCAATAATAGGATTTTTGGGGAGGACAAGGGACACCGAGTGGCCTAAACCGCCGATTATCAACCTAGATGTGGCAAGGCTCAACCACAGTTTTCAAGAGACCATCCTATTACAAACAGATTAACACTGACCGAAATAAACAATGGAGAGTGATTCGAATCCGATTCGCACACTCGCCTGTTTACACGAGTGAAAAGCACTCAGTGCTTGTCTCCAAGCCTCAGACATTTTCTAGAATCCATCCCCCAACTCCTGAATACACTCCTGCTTCCTTCCCAGAACGGGTCTGAATGACACGTGACTAGTTTAAAGGCATACTAATTGCAGTGATTTTTGTGTTAAATTAAGCAGGTAAGGCCACAGGAAAGAATAAGAAATTAAACTGAAAATGCATCTTAGGCCTGCCCGTCTCCTGCACAGGTGGGACCATCAACCATCATTGTAAACTGTTCGAACCATTGCCAGCCGTTCGAGCCCAAACGATGTGCCCACAATCTCTGGTCAGCGCGCCCACACCGATGAAGTCACCCTGGTCCCACCATTCTCATGCATGTTCCTCAGGTTTTTGTGTCAGAAAAAAATTGTCAAAATCTTGGGGAAATGCATCTTAAATTGCTGTAGTATATAAATATAATAAATCCAAATGCTCTCTCTTAAGGTGAATTAACATAACAATTCTGTGCATAGGCCAATAACTGAAGTGAGAAGTTATAGAGTCAGGATAAGTGCTTTTCCCCATATGTGTCATTCAGAAAGTATTTACTGAGCACCACACATGTTCCATGGATAATTCTAACAGGTAGAGACGTAATAGTGCAATAAAAAAACAGACAAAATAGATCCATGCCTTCTTAAAACTGACATTCCTTCTTTTGTGGGGGGACAAATACATATACATTGAATATTAGATGATGATAGACACTATTTTCAACAGAGGGAATTGTGGAGGGATTGATTAATTGTAAACACAGAGGTGGGGGCCTCACTGTGCAGATGACACTCAGCAGAGAACTGGAGGGAGAGGGGTGAGCAGCGCAGATTCGTGGGGGTGTGCTGTGGTCCTCAGCAGGGAGCAGCCCACGCTCAGGCCCTGGACCAGGGGTGGGCAGGCTGGTGCTTCTCCCGGACAGCACAGAAGCCTCAGGGGCTGGACCGAGAGGAAGCAGGCAGAGGTGCGGTCAGGCGAAGGTGCAGAACCCACTGTGCGCCACGGTGAAAACGTTGCCTTTCACTTGGCAACATGACAGTGGTTCTAAGCCACTGTTACCTAGTCAAAAGTAAGTGTAGTGCAGCTTTGCCTAGATCTCATGGCCTACTAATCTATTTTCTAATGTATCCAAATGGTATCTTAATAATGTTCTGCTTAATGTTCTGAGACACCGGACATCTGAGTCTTCACTTGGGCCTTGCTCCTGATTTTAAAAAATGACTTAGTTCAGGGAAGGAAACTCTTCTCTCATTTTCAACACCACACCTGGCACGCTGTCCTCTCCAATCCCAGTCACTTTCCAAGTTTACTGGACTGGAGAACGAAGGTCCCAGGCTCTGTTGCTGTACTTGGACTTGACTTTGCACATTGTCAGAGTTCTCTAATCCTGATGAATTAAGAAATATTCCCTCTTGGCAAATAAGTTTTGACCTCAAACTCAAGGGAGTGCTTTTTACTGGAAAGGAAGCATTATAACATATTCTTTGAAAAAAAATAAGAGAAGCAACCATAATATAAAGAAACTATCTTTTCTGAAGGACATTAATCATACTTTTTTAAATAAAAGCTTGTTAGTGAAGTTTTACCAAACAAGTATATATATACATATAAAATTTGAAGTGTGCGTGAAAACTAAAATCTACCTCGTCATTAAGTTTTTGCAGATCAGGAAAAATCTAATGACTTGGTTTTACTGGGCTATGGGGAAATTTAAAAATATTAACTCAATTTTTAGCCCATGATAAGCAACTCATGAGGAATTTAAAGACTAATAATAAACTTCCCTGTGCTGTTTATGAATCACGGGACTGGCAGTTCTCACTCTGGTACTGATAATCCTTCCAAACAAGACCCGTGATCGGAGGTGCCGTATGGTCACAAATCACTCTGTGCTGCCTTCATGGTGCACGCCGGCCATGAAGAGGAACGGCTCGTTCGCTGGTGTGGCTCAAAGACGAGGGGAGCACAGCAGGAACTTCATCCAGCTCCGCTGTTCGCCACTGTGCGCTCGGAACCAACAACCACTCCTCTGAGCCTCAGTTCCCCTTGCAGCAGAGGAAAACATCTGGAGGACGACTGTGAGGATTACAGAAACGGGCCGGGTGCACAGCTGAGCACCATCATGGCGGTTATGTCTTTCTGTTACTTTGAAGAAATTCTTGGGTTCCAGAAAAGAAAATCTTCCCTTTTTCTCTTTTTTCCAGCGTTATTGAAATATAATTGAATATGATATTGTATGAATTTAAGATGTACAGGGTGATGACTGGCTACATGAATATACTGTGAAATGATTACCAACAATGAACTTAGTTAACACCCATCAGCTCACACAGGTAACTTTTGTGCCTGTGGTTGTGAGAACATGTGAGATTTGCTCTCTTAGGGACTTTCCTTTTTTTAAAAAAAAGATTTTATTTGTTTTATTTTTGAAGAGAGGGCAAGGGAAAGAGAAAGAGAGAGAGAGAAACATCAATGTGTGGTTGCTTCTCCTCGCTGCCCCCCCTCCCCCCGACACACACACGCTGGGGACCTGGCCCACAACCCAGGCATGTGTCCTGACTGGGAATCGAACCTGCAACCCTTTGGTTCTCAAGCCGGCACTCAAACCACTGAGCCACACCAGCCAGGGTGGAAACTTTCAAGTATGAGATGCAGAGTGCTAACTGTAGTCACCATGCTGTGCACTAGACCCCAGAACTCATCCATCGCGTAATTAGGAGTGTGCCCTTGACCCACGCCTCCCCCTTTTCCCCACCCAACCCCTGCTGTGACCACCACCATTCTATTCTGTTCTCATGAATGTGCCTTAGCATAATGCCCTTGATGCCCAGACACATTGTCAGAGATGGCAGGACTTCCTTCTTTTACATGACTGACAAGGATTGCGTGGTATATGTTATGTACACCCTACCCTTACCCATTCATTGGTCAGTGGACACTTAGGGTTGGTTCTGTATCTTGGCTACTTGAAAAATGCTGGAATCAACACGGGAGTACAGATATCTCTCCGAGATAGTGGTGTCATTGTCTCCCCTTGTTCTCAACACCTCTGAGCAGCTGTTGTCTCCCATTCTTTATCGGTTTTCAGTTTTACTAGTCAGAGCGTGACGGTTCCAGACCCCGACTTTGTATTTTGTCAGAGTTCTCTAAACCAGATACATTAGGAAATGTTCCCCTCTCGGCAAATCAGCTTGAACGTTAAACAGACCCGCGTATCTTCATATCCAAGAGCAACACTGGGTAACCCAGCTTTTTCAGGCTGCCCGCAAATCCCCAAGCCAAAAGTGGTCACCTCGGACCCTGTCCATTGAGAGTTGACATGCGTACGCTGACTTACCTGGCCTGGTTGGGGCCAATCTTGTGGCCTCCAGGGCCCTGTTCTGTAGCAGAGTGCCCACGGCACTGGTAACAGTTGGTTCTTTTTTGGAACTCATCTGAGCCCGACCCTAGAGAGAGAGGGAGAACAGGCCTCTAGCCTCAGGCAGCACACACAGACAACGTTCCCCATCTCCCACTTAACCAAGAACCATTTTCAGAGACCTACCACGCTCGGGCGAAAGGGGCATGCACACCCTGCCCCTCGGTTAGCCAGGTTCCCAACCTCCCTGCTGGTGCTCGAGGCCATGTTAAGGGTTAGGAGCTTTCATTCTATAATCAGGCCTTTGGAGGAATTGCAGTATGTTAATCCTGAGAAATTAGCTATATATACAAATATAAGAAATCACTCCGTGTCAAAAAAGATAGTTATGGCACATTCTGGGTTTTTTATTACACTTGAAGATGCCTTTGTTTTTAAATACATGAACAGAGAAGAAAAACAGACATTGGCAGGCAGCAACCGTTTTAAACATGGAATTCCAACATCCCCGCGCCACACACCCCCCCACTGAGCAGCAGGAGCAGAATGGTTACATTAATGCAGCGTGAGTATCCAAAGGTTCCTTGCTAGCTCCTTTTCACCCCGCTGCTGAGCCCACCGACATCTCCATGGAAACTACATAAAGATAACCTGTTACTCCAAGTGAGAATTCTCACTTGGGCAAGGCTAGCTGTGAGATTATAGCAGGCAGTTCATCCCCAGCCAAACAAACAGAGCTATTTTCAGAGAGTAGAGCACTTTTTTAAAGTTGATTTTCTTTAAAATAGAAACACACTTCAGCTGTGCTGTTAACAGTCCTCCCCAGCTGAAACTGGCCCTCCCTTTCTGTGCCACTTCTGAATAAGCCTCACTATGAGACCAGCCCCGGCGTGGTGAGGCTGGCATGGGGAAAACAAGCACTGCTGTTCAGACACACTCGACAGTGAGTTTCCTCAGAGAGCGAGCCATTTTTCTTCTGTGTTCCCAGTCACCACTTAGCTCTGCAAAACAAGGCGAGGAACGGGGCCAAGTTGCTGGTTACAGTCAGGGCGGCCAGCTGGCCTCCTTCAGGAGTGAAAAGCACTTCCGTAGCTGCTTCCCAGTGCTCCCTTTGGCCCCACTAAACCCCGACTCACTTCGTGAACTGGCCAGAAGAACCATTCGAAGAAATGCGCCGCACCCTGTACTGCTTTAGAAAGTGGAGGCAGGGTTATACTGAGAAAAACCTTTCCAAGGCGAAGTTGAATGCGAGCCCAAAGCAGTCATATCCCCACTAAATCAGGGTGTCTTTCCCACCCAGAGGAAAGGACTCCCAGAGAGGGGAAGGAGGGTGGGGAGAGGGGGAAGGAGGAAGGCTGGGGGACCCCCTATGTGAAGGTGCTTCACTTCTATTATCTATGATCTTCCCAACAACTCAGCAAGGTAAGGGCGGAAGTGAGTCTCCAAGATTTGAAGTCACTTGTCCAAGTGTCCCTACAGATAGTGAATGATGGGATTGCAAGTCAAACCCTGACTATGGATTGCAGAATCCAGGCTCTTTCCACATTGCGCTGCCTCCCATACTATTTCAGGGGTAAAGATTGAATCTCTACAACTGCATTTATCATAACCACCTTGCCTGCTCCACCAACACACCTGTCTCCTCCCTCCTGTGTTCCTTTATCTAGACGTACAGTATTATTAACTGCCAAGGCTCCAGAGCTAAAAACCTCCTTGTTTACCCTGATCCTCCTTTACCCTATCTCCAACGACCTTCTCAGTCTCATCAATTAGTTCTTACACTCTCTCTCCATGCCCCCACCCCCATTAGTCTTCCTATTCCAGCCTACGATTCTTTCCAGTTGTGTGGCTTTTAGCTGGTCTCCTGACAATCCATCTTGAATGCGAATTGCAAGGCTGATCTTTCCAAAAAGCCAGTTCCGCATCCCTCCAGTCTATATGTCAACCAGTCAACATTGCCTATAAAATGGCTAATAATAGACAGAGAGAAAAGCCAAAGTCAGAGAGAAGAGGAGGCCGAAGCACAGTAGGAACAGGTGAGACGACGAGATGGAAGAGAGCACTTCCCAGGAACCTGGGAACTTTGTCACTCCTGCTTCCAGCCCCTCGGACTGGCTGGCCTCGGACTCAGGGCACCTATCCACTTAGTTCCCCTTTTCCTCCTTTCTGAACCAGCTCGACTTAACGCCCTTCTCTGTCGGACACAGGCCCAGTCCGCCCCATCCACTCACCCTCCCACAGGCACCTGTGTTTTAACCTCATGAGCTGGGCTCTCTGGGCTGTAAGCTGGATGTTTGTGAAGACGGGCCTCCCGAGCGCCAACTCTACACTGCTGAACCCATTTGATCGTTGAGGGGGAAACATCTGCTCCTCTTCGGAGCCATCCGTGAATGCTGGTGGCCCCTTCCTCCCCGTGTGCTCTGGTACAAGGCAACCACCACACCTTGCTACCGCGCCCTTTCCAAGTGCCCACCTCCTCCGAGTGATGAGCCCTGATCGGCCAGCACCGAGCACGGTGCCAGGCACAGAGGAGGAGCTCCCCACCTGCCTGACGTGGCAGAGACGGAGCTCGAGCCCATGGCCGTGGGATATGTTCTTATTGGAGAAGGTCCCATCCCGATTAGGTAATGGATTTCGTGGAAATCTTTCTAAACATTATTTCATGCTTTTAAGTGTTTGTGCCAATTTAATCTTTTCTTGGTGTCTGAGCCATGTTTATAAGAGTAATAGTTTTCATGCTGTCCAGTCAGTTATGTCCCTGGGACCTGCAATCCGTGAGAAGCTGTTCACTGGCTCCGGTTCTGTTTTTCATAAATCTATAATTTTTCTGGGCAAGTTGTCATTGTACTTATTTGTATCTATCTATAACAGTCACTTCCATTTCTTCCCTTCAACTTACTGGTTCTGTGGCTTTTAAAAAAAGCCGAATACCTTCCTCTCTGGGGCAGAATACCTGGCCTGCAGGGGGGGCCTCCTTCGACTGCTTACCTCATCCAGGCCCATGTCACTGCAGGTCACAAACCTTTCCTGCACAGTCAAGGCTGATGACCACCACTGGAGAGACAGAGTTTTACCTAATACTACAGAAATACTACTTATAGATTCAAGTCTTCATCCTGAGAAGCTGCAAACACTACAGAAATAGTTGTTCTATAACACCCAAAGGCCGTATAAGCTGGAAACTCAAAAGGAGCTCCCTCCCACAGGGATGAGGAACAGTGATCGGTGATGCGGATCCTTACCTTTCCCAGGCTGAGTAACTTAGGTTCCCCACCGGAGTTGACCTGCTTGCCCTAGGCATGCAAGGGCACAAGAGGCAGCACCTAGGGAGAGATATTACCTGTGCTCTGGATGCCAATTTGGCTGCTGTCTGGGCTGGATCAAAGACTCGGCGAGAAGACTGATCCTTGCAGAAGTTAATATGGCGACTGGCTGCATTTTCATTAAACCTCCTCATACAATATGGACACTGAATATAATCTGAATGTAAAGATAACAACAAAAGGCAATTAGCATTGTGAAAAATAATCTCTGAAGAGGACTATGGGAAATGAAATAAATAGGATACAAACGGTGCTCTAACACGAAAGAACAAGGTGCCCAGTGCTGGCTTGAGATAGCCTGTTCTGGAGGGGAGGCCTGCAAAGACTCAAATAGAGGACACGGGAGGGGAGACTGTTATACTGTGCACTTACTTCAATGAAGACTGTGCCCTTAAAGTGTTTACACAAATTCGACTTAGGAACTTCGCGACTAAATGAATTAGTGAGTGGAACTTCATGTAAAAAGCAGTCCTGAAACCACAGAGTGTTAGTATTGATGACTCGGCAGGGCACTGAAGATTCAAGAGCCCAGGTCCCGGCACCGACTGGGACAGAGAGACACACAGAAGTTAGGGGCTGCTCAGGAAGATGAGATGTTTCAGAATGTGGGTCTTGGGGTGGCATTTGAAGCCACTGTCACTGGCAGAAAGACATTGTTTCTGCAGCACGAGATTCTTTTCAACAAACACGGAGGCGAGGCGACCAATGTCCCGGGCAGCTCTGTGGGCAGGAGGTTGTCCGTGGGTCTGTGGGGAACACCCACTCATCTCAACTTGGCTCTGGTTTGCAAGTGCCAGACAATGAGAGACATGAGAGGTGAGGAAGACCCCGGGTGTTAGAACGAGGAGATGCTCATAGCAAAGACAGGCGGAGCCTACCTCTCGCTAAAGCAAGCAGAGGGAGAGAGAGATGTGGGGTTTTGTTTTGTTTTTAGGTACCTCTCCTTGAGGGATGACAAAGTGCATGTGAGCAACATAGGAGAATAACTCCCCTGCCCCCCCCCCGCCCCCGCCCCGGAAAGGATCTGAGACAGCATCAACTGAACCCCTGCATAGAAGTTTGGGTTGGCCAAAATTCCCACATGCATGGATGAGTATTTAAGGCAATGATGTCTTCAAAGTCAATAGTCTTTTGAAGGCGACTTTTAAAGCATGCCGGGGAGTTTTCTATTTTAGCAAATCACTTCCTAAAGTGAGCACTCTTAAAATGTAACAATTGGAAGAAAGACGAAGAGAATAAAAGATGAGCGCTTCTCCTAACCCTTCATTTTGCACTCTGGAAGTCAGTACCTAATTATTAATTCAATACATATTGAACACCTATTCCGTGCCAGGTGTGGTTTTATACTTGGTGATACAAAGTCTCTGTAATCAAGGACTAGGCATTCCAATACAGAAGCAAAATTTTCCCACAGAGATAAATTCCTTGAGAAAAATAAAAGAGGGCAGTATTGGGAAATGCCCAGGGCTCCGCAGCCTGCCAGACTGGTTTGGGCCCCAGCAACTCACTCGCTCTGTGTGTGAACATGGGCAAGTTACTCAACCTCCTTAGGCTTCGATTTCTGCAGCGACTGGGTATCACCCACTTCATCGGGTCGTTGTGAAAGTTTGCTAAAATGATCCCCACCAGGGCTTGGCACCGTGGGCGGGGCTGCACATGCTATTCCTGTAAGGAAACTGGCCCAGCAAGGTTGGTCTCCCAGCCACCAAACAAGAGCAAAACTGCTTAGAAAAAGTAAAGTATGAAGTGCCATTATCACACAGAACTCACAAGGGTGTAGAAAACCACCTAGAACTTGGCCTTTGTCTGGGTGTGCATCTCTTCATTTTTACCAGCTGTGAAGTCAAGGCTCGTGGCAGAAAGGCTGCCGCCTTGGACTGAGCGGGCTCAGGCACAGGCCACGATTACAGCAACGACTGCGTCGTTTGCTTAATCCCACTCGTTCATTCATTCATCGCTGCCCTTCTGTATGTTTGGCATTAGACGCCACCATGGAGACAATCAAGTTCAAGTGTATTTTCCTGCCAAGGAAAGCTCAGAGGGGACTGGAGGACTAGGCAAAGGAGCAGACAGTCACCATTCCCTGCGGGAGGAGGCGGCGTTGTGTCCTCAGGGAGCGTGAGGCGGAACAAGAAGCCCTGACTTCGGGGCAGAGGAGGGAACCTCAAATCCTCGGAGAGTGGAACAAGCGTGTCTCAGTACTACTGTCTGGACACAGGGTGACCGAGCCACGTGCTCCACTCCCGTCTCAATCCAAGTAGCCTCTTTATTGATCCCAATGGCACAAAAGTCACTGCAGACGATTTATTTCAATAGATGATGGTTTTAGAAGCCTGGCTACAAATGGATTTTTAAACATCCTCACTGAAAGGCATTTTATTCAGAGCTTTTAGAGAGAGAAGCGTCGATGTGAGAGAGGAGCACGGATTGGCTGCTTTCTGCAGGCGCCCAGACCGGGAATCTCACAGACTGGGCCCAGGATCGAACCCACGGCCTTTGTTTCAGGACCATCTCTGACCAAGTCACACCCGCCAGGGAAAAAATGGATTCCTATGAGGACTCTGGGGAGCGTGGTGAGATCTCCTTAAAAAAATAAAGGCAGAAAAGCAAGCATCATTCAGAAGTGCAAACGTTTGGTGGGGTACCCACGCCCATGAAGCCCTGTGAAATGGGGAACAAATGTGTCGGGCCTCTTGGAAAGTTCTGGTGATAAACATCCAATGTCATTGTCCCTGTGAAGTCCCACAACATCCTGGAAAGTTGGATGATTGGCAGGCTTGCTTAACTCAGTAAGAATTAGAATAAATATATACATGTCACAAAAACTGAGTTATGAAATAGGGAACCAGGCTGAAAAAAAAAAAGAAAATCGCTTGCAAACTCACGTATGTGAGGCAATATTCTATGTAACTCTAGTTACAGCTCTGTAGTTTCTACTATTTAAGCCTGAGAAGATCTGGGCTACTATAAATTTCCCATCAATCAAAGTAATTTTATAGTAATTAAACTGGGCTATTGTATGTAATCATTTTGTTTGGTGCATAAAATTACAATGAGAGCCCAGAAAAGAATGTAATTGTGAAACTATATTTTAGCATGAAGCTGTCAAGAGCAGAGAAACAAATTTCATGTTTGAGGAGGTCTTACAAAGAGAATTATTTATTTAAAAAAACAACAATCCCCACATTGTAAGTAATAGAAACATGAAAATAATAGAAATTCACTCATCTGACATGGTTTCACTTAGTCAGCTAAAGAATCACCAGGTGGCCGTTCAATTCTGCGTTTTCTGCTATTAAAAGAGAGTATTTCTAATAAAAGATGTTTTTGTTATGTGAAGCTTGTTGTCCAAGTATTATCAAAACCATAATCATAGCTCTTTCAATTAAGCATCTTGAGATGATGCATTATTTTAACGACATTTTCATTAACACCCAGCAGAAGTGAAGTGCTTCCTAAAATTATTACCTGGTAAAAAAGATCAGATGACTTATTTTTCAGACAATTTTTATTCCATAATTACACGGTAGGTTTTTTTTTTGTTTTATTGTTGTTTTCTTATATTCAAAAATAAGCTCTGAGAAATAATTTATATGCAATAAAGGCACCTACTTTAAATGTCTGATTCAATGACTTCTGACAAATTTATACTTTTGTGTGGCCACCCCGATTAAACAGAGTAATTCCAGCACCCAAAGAAGTTCCCTCATGATGCGCTCAGCCAATATTCCCCCAAAGCCAGTCTCAAGCAGCCAAAGATGTATTCTCCTGTCACTAAAGACGTTGTAATTCCATGTAACAACCACGATGCTCCGTGTGTAGTAGCAGTTTCTTCTCTCTGTTGAATTGTGTTCCACTTTGTAAGTATTTCACAATGTGTTTATCCATTCACTTGTTAACGAACACTTCCAGATGTTTACAGTTTATACTATTTAACGTTGTGATGAACATTAATGTTATTAGGACATGTTTTTGGTTTTTTGCATAAATACCTAGGATTGGAGTTGCTGTATACTGAAGTCTACATTTAAGAAAATATCAGTGCAGAGGGGCTGCACTGCTTTATATTCCTACCAGCAGTTTATGAGACGTCCCATTATTCCACATCTAGCCGTCCGTGGTATCGTTGGTCTTTCATTTTAGCCATTCGAGGGGGTATGTAGTGGTAGCTCACTGTGGTTTAACTTATACTTCCCTGATAAAAGTAATATAGGATATCTGTTTATGTGGTTTTGTTCATTATTTTTTGATGCATTGGTTCAAATGTATCTCTTGCCTTTTCCCTCTTGGTTTGTCTTATTAATGAGTTGTAAGAGTTTTTTATATATTCTTAGTGTAAGTCCTTTGCCAGATAGATGTATTATAAATATTAGCTTCCAGACTATGGCTTCCTTTGCATTCTCTTAATGGAAACTCTCAAAAATAAAATTTTTAACTTTGGTGAAACCCAATTTATGAATTTTCTTTTAAAAAATTGTTAGTGCAATGAACAATTGTACCAACCCTTAGGTCAAAGATTTTTTTCTAGCAAGTTTATAGTTGTTAGACTTTTATGTTAGGTCAATGATCCATCTTGAGTTAATTTTTGTATATGGTATAAGCATCAAGGTTCATTTTTCCCGTGTTGATGTCCAGCTTTCCCAGCAGCATTTGTTACTAAGACTATCATTTACCACGTTGAATTTCATTTGTCGAAAGTCTATTGCCTATAGGTGGAAGAGGAGGAGTTTGTATCTAGGTTCTCTTTTCTGTTCAATTGATACACTAATGCCAAATTGTAATGATCACGGTAACATCACAGTGTATCTTGATATAAGGTAGTCTAAGTTCTGCAATTGTGTTCTTTTTCAAAAATTATCTTGTCTCTTCAGATCCTTTGGATTTCCATACAATTTTAGAATCAGCTGGTCAATTCCTACCTGGCAAAGAAAACTTGCAGCAATCGGTATTGGAATTACCTCTAGGCCACAGATCAAGTTGGAGAGAATTGACATCATAGCACAATACTGAGTCTTCCAAACCACAAAAATGGGAAATTTCTCCACATATTTTGTTCCTCCTTAAGTTTTCTAAGTAATGTTATAAGGTTTTCATTTTACATTCTAACTTATTTTTAAAAATATATACCTAAATATTCAGTGTTTTGACATTATTATAAGTGGCATTTTTAATTTTATTTTTTTATTGTGTGTGGCCAGTACATGGAAATACAATTCACTTGTGTACATTGACCCTATATTCTGAAATCCTATTAATTCACTTTAATTTCAGTAGCTTTTATGTGTTTTCCAGTAGCTTTTGTGTTTTCCAAAGGTTTTCTACATTTGCCTATTTATGAATATATGATCTGTGAATAAAGATCATTTTTCTTCTTCCTCTTCAATCTTTAAATGATCTATGTATATATCATTTATCTATAGCACATATATATGAATTACATATATAATTATTTTCTTATTACACTGGGTACTACTTCCAGTACAGTGTTGAATAGAAGTGTTCAAAACGAAATTCTTATTTTTTTTCTATTTCTCAGTAAGAAACTGTTCAGCTTTCACCATTAAATGTGATGTTAGCTACACATTTTCAGAGATGCCTTTTATCAAGGAAGTGTCCTCCTGTTTCCAGCTAAGCATTTTCTAAAACATGTATGGGTATTCCATTTTGCTACAGGCTTTGCCTCTATCTATTGAGATGATCATGTGTTTTTAAAAGTAAAAATATTTTAAAATATTTTAACAAATTCTTACAAAATTAATATCATGAATTACATTTACTATTTTCTCATGTGCTGTTGAGTCTGTTTGGACCTCTGATGAGTGACGTCCGTAACATCCTGTCCCCGGTAGCCCCGCTCAGCTCAGACAGGCTCGTGCCTGTGAATTCTTTTATGGAGTCAGTCCATCTCACGTTTGGTCTTTCTCTCTTCCTGCTGCCTTCTCTTTTTCGCCAGCACTATTTATTGGCTTTCCCAAAGAGCCTTTTCACAATGTGCTTGAAGTAGGACAACCTCAGTTTTGTTACCTTTACCTCCACTGGTACCTCAGGCTTGACTTGCTCTAGGACCCATTGCTCATCTTTCCCATGGCCCAGGGTATCCCTTCAGCTCTCCTCCAACACCCAGTTTCAAAGGAATCCATTTCCATCCTGTCCGCCTCTCCACCATACAACTTTCGCATTTGTACGTAGTAATTGGGAATACCAAGGTGCGGATGATTTTAGCCTTGGTCTCTAATAACGTCTTTGCTCTGGCTGATCTCTCCTAATTCTTCTATTACTGCCCTTCTGAGTCTGCCTTCTCTGAATTTCCTGGCTGCCGTCTCCACTTGAACTGATGACTGAATCAAGGTAAGCAAGATCTTTATTTCATTATCTGTTTGATGTGTTCGTTAGAGCTGGGTATTTTTTCTGGGGTCCTAATTTTTGTCTTCTTGATGTTGAAATGCAATCCTGCTCTGGCACTTCTTTTACTTTCATCAGCGGTTGTTCCAAGTCGTGGCTACTTTCTGCCAGTAAGAGCATGTCGTCTGTGTATTTTAAGGTATTGATATCTATATCTTCCACCACTTTCCACTCCTTCCTGAGCCTAGCCCAATTTTTTATATATGCCCTGTGTACAGAGTAAACATATAGGGAGATAAAATGCACCCTTGTCTGACATCTTTGCCAATAGAAACTACTTTTTTCCTCTACTTAAAACTATATTCTTTCTTCTAGTTAATTTAGGTGTAAATTGTTCTCCTTTTTCTCCCTTTTACCTCTTTAAAGAGAAAAATTTAAGGTAATCGATTTAAACCTTTTTACTTTTCTAATGTAAGCACTTAAAGTTATAAAATTCCTTCTAGTCACTGCTTTATCCAAACTCCACAGATTTTGATATGGTTTTATTACCATTCAGTTCAAAATATTTTCTGATTACTCCAGTGATTTCTTCTTAGATCCGTGGGTTATTTAGAAATGAGTTGTTAATTTCCAGATATTCTGGAATTTTCTAGATACATTTTCCTCATTAATTTTTTTCTTTTCTTTATTTTTATTGTATTCTTTCCACTACGATTTATCCCTCTCCCGCCCTCTTCCTCTTCCACTCACACCCTCACCACCCCCACAGCCACCACACTGTCGCCCATGCCCACCAGTTGTGGTCAAATAACACAGTCTGTATGATTTTAGCCTTTTAGATTTAGTTCATTTATATTTTCTATTTTTTATTGTTCAGTTACAGTTATCTTAATTTCCCCCCATTCATCTCCCCTGTCCCACCCCCTACCCCCACTCCCTCAGTCAACCCCTACCCTGGAGTCCAGGCCCATGGGTACTTTATACATATTTTCTAGCTAGGTCCTTGCCCTCCTTTCCCCCATTATCACTGTCCCTGCCCCCCTGGTGTCTGTCAGTTTCTTTTACTCCTGGTAGGCCCACTTTGTGGTTCTGCACGTGGTCTATAGGGGAATGTTGCCTACGTACTTGAGGAAAATTATATTCTGCTCTTGCTGTGTGTCACGTTATAGTTATAGATGTCAATGAGATCAAAGTGGTTGATACTGTTGTTCAAGTTTTTTACATCCCTAGATTTTCCTGCTCCTTATTTCATCAGTTGCTAAGAGATCAATGATAAACTCTATCATTGTACATTTTTCTGCTTCTCCTTCTGGTTTTGCCGGTTTTGTTTCATGTTCTTTGAAGCTCTATTCCCAGGTACATAAACATTTAGGACTGATGGTCTTCTTGAGGAATATATCTTTTAGTCACTATCTCTGCTAATAATAATTGCCCTGAAGTTTACTTCACCTGATATTAATATTAGCCATGGCAGTTTTATGATTATTATTTGATGGATATCTTTTTTCATGCTTTAAACATGCCAGTCCACAGTTGTTCTGCCATTGTAGGTGCTTATTTCTCTTTTTTCTTTTTATCTAAAAGGAGAGGCACATGTCAACAAGTGTATGACTCTGTGAAATATTCACAAACTGCACACACCCATCCTAACTGATCAAGATAGAATGTCCCTAACACTCCCCCATGTGTCCCTTTCTGGTCCTCCCCACTTCTTCAAGAACACCACCATCCGACTTCTAACCTGAGATTCAAACTTGAAGATGCTAGAATATTGAGTTTCCGACCAGCTGTCCCACAGCCAGGGCAGTGCCTCTCCTGGCCCACGGGGCCACCAATTCATTCTGTCACTTGTGCAGCCCACTTGTTTGTGTCTACATTTAAAGTGTGTTTCTTGTAGAAGCATATAGTTGGACCTTGCTTCATTATTCAGTTGGACAATCTCGGCCTTTCATCTGAAGTTTTAGGTCATTTCTGTGTAACTGTCCATATAATTAGATTTAAGTCTACCATCTCACTTTATCCCACCTGTTCTCTGTCACTTTTTCCCTATTTTCCTCTCTTCTTTTATGAATGATTTTTTCATTTTATCTTGACTCCATATATTGTCTTATTAGCTCAATATTTGGGGGTATTTAGAGTTTATAATAAGCATCTTTACAATATAATGCTCTACCTTCAAGTAATGCCATGTATAATGTGAACCTTTCAACAATATACAAGGTCTGTCTGGGAAAAGTACAGCCATTTTTAATACAATGAGAATGGTTTGTGTGACATCGATGTAACCTGGCAGCCCAGGAGAGTGAACTGGAATGTGCATGTGTGAACAATGATGACTTCACTACAGTAGTCAGTAGTCTTAGACACAAGAAATAAAAGCTATACAAACTGGAGAGAAAGAAGTAAAATTATCTCTGTTCACATATGACATACTCTTATATGTAGAAAACCTTAAAGATCCCACAGCAAAAAAAAAAAAAAAAAAAAACAACTGTTGGAGCTAATAAGCAAAATTCAGCAAAGTTGCAGTATACAAGATCAACATAAAAGTCAGTTGCAGCCCTGGCTGGTGTAGCTCAGTGGATTGAGCTCGGGCCTACAAACCACACGATCGCGGTTCGATTCTCAGTCAGGGCACATGCCTGGGTTGCAGGCCAGTTCCCAGCAGGGGACTCACGAGAGACAACAATACATTGATATTTCTCTCCTTCTCTCCTTCACTTCCTCTCTAAAGATAAATAAATAAAGTCTTTTTAAAAAGAATATGTTTAAAAAAGACAGTTGCATTTCTATACATTAGCAATGAACAATCTGAAAAGAAAGTTAACAATTCCACTTACAATAACATCAAAAAGAATAAAACACTTAGCAATAAATTTAACCAAGGGTGTGAAAGACTCATGCACTGAAGTCGCTAAAATTAAAGAAAACATAAATAAATGGAAAGACACATCATGTGCACGGATTGGATGACATTACTGTTAAGATGACAACAGTACCTAAACAATGTAAGCCTTATTGAAACTCCGATGGCATTTTTAGACATTAAAAAAAAATTCTAAAAATTCATATGAAATCTCAAAGTTCCCCAAATAGCCAAAACAAGCTTGGGGAACTCACACTTCCTGCTTTTAAAATTTACTACGAAGCTATACTAATGAAAGCAGTGTGGTACTACCATAGGAGAGGCAGGTGTACAGACCAATGGAATAGCATAGACAGCCCAGAAGTGAGCTTTCTCATATACGATCACTTGACTTTTGATAAAGGTGCCAAGATCATTCAATGAGGAAAGAATAGTCTTTTCAACAAGTAGTGTTAAAAAAAACCCTAAATAATCACATGTAATACTAGATATCCAACTTTCAAGGAAGTTTGGCTCTTACTTTACACCACATACAAAAATTAACTCAACCTGATCAAAGACCTAAGTGTAAGAGCTAAAATTTTAAAACTGTTAGAAGACAACATGGGGGAAAGGATGGTACCAAAAGATATCATCAAGAGAGTGAAAAGACAGTTTACCAAAAGGGAGAAAATATTGAAAAATTCTGTACCTGGTAAGGAATTAATATTAATATTAATCCATTTTTTCTACATATTAATATTAATATTAACATAATCAGGCCTCTAATTTCCTCTAAATTGGAAATTTCAATAAATTTCTATAAATTTCCAATTTATAAAAAGATGGGAAATAGAACAAGTTAAACACTAATATGACAAAAAACAGACAAATCTAAAATATGAGAAATTCTAAAACATAATTGGCCTGGTAGGGGTGGTGTACAGGATTAAAAGAGGCTAAACAACAAAAGACAATGCATAAACCTTGATTGATCTTGGATTGTGGCTGGGGAAGAGGAGAGAGCTTTTAAAGACATTCTTCAGATAATTGGGAAAATATGAATCTATATGTTAAGTGCATCAATAGTATTGTGGTTATGCAGGAAAATGTACTTAAATTTCATAAATGCATTCTGAAATACTTAATGTGTTATAAACTTTGAAACTTACTATTAACTAATAAGTTTAGGGTAAAAAAGCTGTGGGCCACTAAATTATACAACTGAACGTGGTTAAAATGGTAAAGTTTACATTGTGGGAATTTTATCTGAAAAAATGAACATAAAAGGAGCTGTGGGTGCCTGACACCGGGGAGCTGTCACAGAACTGCTTCCGTCGCGCTGCGCGGCTCCGGTCCCACAGAAGGTGGAGTGAGTGGCATGCCCTGCGCTCCTCTGACACAGGGTCCATGACACTGGGTCCATGACACTGGGTACAGTGTTGTTCTCACATTGAGACAGAGTTACAAGGAACCATGGAATCTTTAGGCAGAACTGAAGTAAATAGGATCATATCAATTGTACGATACAATTACTTTTGTGTAATTTAATTGCTATTGTTAATTTTAGAGTGCAAAGGAGCAGTGATAGTTTGGCCAAAATTCAAGCACAGCCTCAATTGGTTGAGAAGGTCCAAAGCAAACGGAACGGGCCACACACCTGGGTTGATGGATGGAGGTGGAGGAGGCGGGAGGGGCCGGCCTTCTTTAATGGCTAGGGAGCACTTCTTTGCCGATCGAATCGCATTAATGAAATCTTCATGTTGTTGTCTCCAGTTAGCTTTCCTCACAGGGTGAGGCTATTAAAAACATAAAATAAAACCAACATACACTGAACTATATTCTATATCTGTCCATTGTAATTTTTTTTTTCAGCTGGGATTTGAATGTACAGGAAACAGGACTGTGAAAATTTGGAAAGTAGAATTTGTTTTTCAAAAGTACTAAAAGAGGTTTGGAACACACAGTAATAAAAATCACTATCACAGTAGTGAAGGAAAACGCAAAATAATAATCAGAAAAGAAAAAAACTACAAAATTTAAAGGAAGATTTAAATGTAAGATTAAATGTGACTCTCTTCCAAGTTAATTGCTAGATTTAATGCTACGCTAACGAAAGTATAAACAAGATGCTTTTTGGCCACATCTGGAAAGTATCTGAAATACATTTGGAAATCTTAGTGAGCATGATTAAAAAGAAAACAGTAAAGGTGGATTACACTTACATGACATTACACTGCTCTATCAAGCAAAAATGAAACCAGAGAGCCAGCAAAAGGCTTTAATGTACTTACAGACGTAATCAAGAACAATAAGGAAGATACTGATAATACCTTGGATTGAGGAGTTGTCCTCACAGTGAAAATGTCAGTACCCTGCAATCTTTGTTTCAAGGAATTGAAAGGTTTACGCTTTTTGTTGAAGAGTTTTTTACATATTGGTCCATGCCTTTCCTAGAAAAGAAAGCAGTGATTAATTTTTTTAAAATGTGCAATCACAGAGTTTGTAATCCTGCAGTGTATTCAGGCAGCTCCCACTGGAGTGACTGAGTTGCACCTCCAGAGCCAAGTTCATTCTCCAACTCTCAAATCACAGCAGAGCAAATCCATCTGGCTCCCCTCACCCATGTTACACATAACTAGATACAATGTTTGGTCAAGGTCAATAAAAGGTCTCTAGAGCTAGAGAGACTTACTTCAAATTTGGTTTTATACATTTAACTCTACCACTTGGGCTGTATGGATGGTCCTAAGCATTAAATAATGTTGAAAAGACAAACTTTGTAGTTGAAACTGAAATAAATATTTCTGATAATTGAGCTGTTTCCAGTTACTCACTGAAACCAACCCAGTTTTGTTGACTACTTCTTCTATTCTGTTTCCTGCCTTCACTAATACTTTCACAAGCAAGTCATCCAGTAATATACCAGGACATCTGAGTCCCCCAAATTTTTGCCATTCTCTTGAAATAGCCCTTTGCACACAGCAAAGGGAAACGCAGCTTCCTATCAATACAACCTTCTCACAAAAACACTTCTTACCACTCGGCATTCCAAAATCAGTTTAAATGGGCCAATTTTCTACATACAGCAAATTAAACTGATCAACTCATGAATAGGAGCGAGGCAGTTTCAAAGAAATAGTTGAGAACATCTGTAAGAGACAACTGGAACCACCATAAAATAAAGCAAGATTTATTCATGCCACGCCGATCCCACTTAAGGTATAAAGACGTTTTCCTTGAATTTACCCAAACACTCCACATGATTAGTGGAGTCATTTATTTCAGAACAAATCTAAGCTTATCATATTCAATTAAAAAATATGACAGTACTTGCAAGACGTTCGGCAGAGAAAGCATTCTGTGTTCCAAATAGAAGTCCTGAGCATTTCCGGTGCAAAGCCAGGGAACCGACACTCAGAGCCTCTGCCCATGCACCAACTTTACGAAGCCCATTACTGCACCCCGTGAGATTATACTGGCATCTCTGCCTTCTACTCTAAATCCTCTTTCCTGGTGGATGTGTCTCTCACAGTAGTTATCACTTACACAGTTGCTTTGTCCAGATGCAATACAATACAATCTCTGTGACAATCACCATCCCTGTCTATAAACTAAAGAAAAGAGAGATATCAGATCAATTGATCAGATGTTCTCTGTAGCCCAGAGACAGGCCTAGAAAATAAAACTCAAGAGGACCCCAGATGTACTTGACATTTAGTGATCCCTCTTCAAAGGGTACCAAGCACTCCTCCAACCTTTTCCCCTCCCCGGGGCGAGGCCCGGGCTGGTGCAGACAAAGGCAGCAAGCACCCTGGGGGACGCCAGGTCACAAGGCCCTGAGAGCTTCCCTTCTAGATTCAAGAAGCTCTAGCTGCAGTCAACTAAAGAGAACAGACATTTTGTTTGGGGAATGCCCCAGAGAAATTAAACCTACAACCTCATTTTTGTAGTCTTTTGCCTCAAATGTAGTCATGTCTGTACCCAAATCCTTATAGTTCCATGCAAGTCTCCTTGATCTAAAATGTCCCAACTAACAACTGCATTGTCATAACTGTTAAAACCATTTGTTCTTGGGAATATTTTTATAATCTGGGGGTACCAATTGGAGCCTCTGCCCATGTACCAAGTTTACGAAGTCCATTACTACACCCCATGAGATTATACTGGCATCTCTGCCTTCTACTCTAAATCCTCTTTCTTTCAGTTGGTACATGGGCAGAGGGTCTAATACCTGTTTGATTCCCTGACTTTGAGATAAATCAAATTTCATAGGCATCAATCAGGAAACATGATATGCAGTTAGCTTAAAATTAGTTTAACAATTAAATCTTGGAAAAGGCCTCACATCCATTTTGTTCTGATTACACAAACCTCCTGAAACTGGAGGGTTTTGTCTGCATACGTGGCAAAGCAGGAAACAGAGGGAGGTTAAAGGACTTGTCAGAATTAGTGACAAATTGGAGGCTAAAAGCCAAGTTTCCAGATGCTCCAAGTTCAATGTTCATTCCTCTTGACTAGCTAATTTCCCTGGTGCTTTGGCCTCAAAATTTGGATTTCTGATGCTTATAGAAAAGGCGAAAGAGCCAAAAGCTCTCAAGAGACAGTCAGCCGTGCCAAGAGGCTTTCATCTGGCATCCTTTCAGTTTGAGGACCAGGTTAAGGAGCTCCTCTTCGCACAGGGCGGCATGGAACAGCCTTGGTGTCCTCCTGGCCTGCCAGTCGTAGGTCATGCACAGCTCTTCCCTGGCTTTCCTTCCACATCTGTCTCTCATCTTTGCCACTGCGGCCTCCTCACTGACTTGACAGTTCATTTAACTCCAATGAAACACATCTACAAAATGTCTTTATGTTTACCAGAACATCTGCTGCAAAGCGTCTTCCACAGACTTCACAGGGAAATAATTCCTGATTGCCATCTGTATAAGATCCAAGAGCACATTATGTTAGTTTCATGGAATTGCCTGCCTGAGAAGAAAAAACTAACTGGAGACCTCGATAGCTTGATATTCTCACTCTTTTTTTCCCCCCTCCCCACCAACTCCTTCCTTCTCTCAGAAAGATCCTCTGTAAACTCACCTGTGTTTTTCTCTCACTTCACTAAACAGGTAAATTCCATATCCTGCAGGCCACCAGTATATAGTTAAAATTGTTTAACATGTAATATAGTCTCAAACAAAGTGCCTGGTAGCTTTGCTTTAGACCTAAGTACAAAGTCAATAGCTTAGTGTGAAGTCATGAATAACCCGGTGGTGTGGTGTCCTGGGTGTTGCTACTAGAACGGAAGGCTGTGTGTGTGTGCTAAATGAAGGGCATGCCCATTTATCAGAGATCACATGAAAAGGTTGCCTACTCGTGAAATTCAAGGTCACCTTTCCTGGGAATGGCTTTCTCTCTCCCAATAAACTCTCTTTGATGGAAAAAAACTCCTACTTGTAAAAAAGGAAGTAGGACAGATGAAATGGACCAAGTAGAACTGGTGGACTTTCTTTTTCAATCATCACCTGAGGATATGTTTTTATTGATGAGAGAGAGAGAGAAACATTGATTGGTTGCCTCACATACGTACCCTGACCAGGGATTGAACCCTCAGTCTGGGTATGTGCACTGACTGGGAATCAAACCCACAATCTTTGGTGTGCAGGTCAATACCCCAACCAACTGAGTCACACCGCTGCAGAGCAGGACCAGTAGATTTCCATTGGAGTCAGGGAAGAGGGCCCGTTACCATGAAGAAGCATATGAGAATGACGGACATCACCCCGGGGGTCAGGTTTGGGGTCTGCCCTCCTGATGGGGGCAGTGAATAATATTTACTACTGGTATTTTATATGCAGTGGTCAATGAGCAAAGGCTTATAATAATAATATGGATGATTACTTCTAGCTACTGTTTTTATTTTAATATTTAACCATAGAAGAATTTTAAAAGTTAAATGAGGAACAAGCTCAATGCAAAAGGAAAAAAAGGCTGAGACCATGCCCACGATGCTCCAGGGCCTCAGAGTACCTGACCCGTAGTAAAGTGCTCAGTAAATATTTGCCGAACGCATGGGCCAAGGAAGAGTTGCATTTCTACCACAGGACCAATTGTTCATCCAGTAAGTATATGCTACATGCAGCTTTGTGGGAATAGTGAGAGAAACCATACGTGGGTCCGGCACGGAAAAGGAAAGTATGCACATAAATTAAGTGAAGTTAGAAAAGTGTCACGAGAAAAGGAAAACATTATGGAATTCTGAAAGAAAAAAAGAGTTTCGCTTCGTATTACTTCCTTTCTGCTCATCTGGAGTTGAGTAAACAAGGATTTAAAAAGCAGTTTGATCATGGAGAAGATTTTGTACTAGAATTAAAATCTGGGCTTTTTTTTCTGCAAACAAGGGGAGAAAGTGGCTCAGTTGGTTGGAGTATTGTCCCGTACACCAAAAGGCTGCGGGCTTGATTCCTGGTCAGGACACATGCTTAGGTTGTGGGTTCAATCCCCAGCTGGGGCCTATAAGCGAGGTTAACCAATTTCTCTCTCTCTAAAATCAATAATCTTATGCTTAGGTGAGGACTGAAAAAAAAACCACTGAGTGGGAAGAATGTGAACGCTAGAAGATTTATGTGACAGAAGGGAGAAGCAATGGATGGTTCTTGGGAAAGGAGACATAGGATTTTAGTTAGAAAGCTAAAGATGTCAGCCTGAAACGGAAAAGAAAGAGGAAACGGAAGTTACTGAGGTCAAAGAATCGATGGCACGGCAGATTTGGGGGGAGCTGGGTGGTGGCAGAGAGAGAACACCCTGAGACCGAGAAGATGGTAGGGCTATAGATAGAAAGGGAGCATTTGAAAAATAGGGCCATCTTAGTTAGAAACATGACCTCAGCTTTGGAAATACTGAGTTTGAAAGAGAGTCAGGCAGCCAGCAGGATGGAGAGGAGGGAGGTCAGGGCTGGAGACACAGATGGGGGCTTTGTTTGGAGAGTGATGTAAAGGCGTGATGCTGCCAGAGAAGAGGTCATGGAAAGAGAAGTAGAGGGATGATCCCGAGGGGACTCCGTGTGTTAGGGCCAAGAAGAGGATGATGATAAGCCAGAAGGAGAAACAGGAGGGAACAGGGTCATGGAAACCGAGGGGAGACCGTTTGAAAAAGGAAGGCCTGATTAACAGGAATCAGATGGTAGCTCATTACACACGTTGTTGATTTAAATGATTTCTTCTCACATCTGCCAGATGGTATTGTGTTTGCAACACAGGTTACCCATTACAGCACACAGAAACACACTCATCCTCTCTGTTCACCTGGCCTTCCAGCTCTGTGAAACAGGGTCTTATCTTATTTTATCCTTTTTTGAGCAAAGGTATCCCACTCCTCCACATACATACTTGTTAATGAAAACTACTCATTCCAGCTATAAATGAAGGTTTACTTGTATAAATATCACTTTAACATTTTGTACTGTTTTCCTGTTCCCCAAATGGTTTTCCTGTGTAATCTCATTTGCTAATGACTGCTAATCCTAGGAGAGAGGGTTGGTATTTAGTAATAATAATTATTATTAGATAAGAAAACAGGTTCGAGGTTAGGTGACTTGTCCGAGACCACAGGTAATAAGTGGTAACACTGACCCTTGAACATGATACGAGTATTAAGACTATTTATTCAACTGTCACCATAGATACAGGGTCTAGCAGAAGTAACACCTGCTTGAGTGTGTTTGGCAGGATGATAGCATGGGTGTGATAATTTATAGTTTTAATTTGACCATGTCACCTAAAATGTCATGTGGCGTGCTCCAGTGTGATATTATGTTACAGAATGACATGCTCAGGATTTTGTAATATGAAAGGAGCATTATTAGTGCTGGACCCCGTATATGCCACTGCCAACCAGCAAAGCAAATGGGCAGCCCCTGGAGAAACAATAGCCTTTGCCTTAAATCAGCGAGTTTTCAAGAGTTCAGTGAATTTAAAATAATGACAGATACCACAGGATTCAACTGAACAACTAAAATACAGGGACCACCACATGCTGAATGACATTCCATTGGAAGCTTGATTATAAGAAGGGAAAACCTGCCTAAGGCAGTTGGACCAAACATGGGGACTAAGGAGGTCTCCATGTTTGTTACAGAACGCCAACTCGCAAGGAATGGATGACCACCAGAACCCTAAAAGAATTCTTTGAAATAACCAAAACACCCTTCAAAGGACAAATAAGCTGTTGTGTGCATACCCTGGAATATTACTCGTCCGTAGAAAGAAAAACTGTTGATACATGCGACAGCCTAGATGATTCTCAATGCTGAGTAGAAGAAGCCAGCCTCTAAAGGTGACGTACTGCCTGTATAACATTCTCAAAATGACAAAATTATGGAGTGATCGCCAAGAGGAGGGATGATGGCAGGGGGAGGTGGCTGTGACTGTACATGGTAGGATGACAAAGGCCTTCAGGTGATGGAATGGTCACATGCTTATACAATGCTATGGGTGTATAAACACACATGTATTTCTTGGTTTTGATGGTGTACTGTAGTTATCGAAGCTGTAACTTGGGGGCAACTGGGTAAAGGGTACATAGGATCTCTTGTATGACCTTGAAACTTTGTAAACTGTAATTATGTCAAAATTAAAGGTTTTTAAAAATGTCTAGGGGTTGAAAAATTGTGGCCCATGGTCCATATCTGAGGCTGCATGTTTTTGTAAATAAATATTTATGGGTAAAGAGTCATGCCCATTTGTTTGTTTATATAGAATATACTGCTGCTTTCACACTACAATAGCACAGTTGAGGAGTTGTAACAGAGACCATATGGCTTCCAAAGTCAAAATTATACTTCTTGGCCTTTATGAAAAAAGGTCACCAACCAGTAAATTAGAATGTAGTAATTAAAAATGATCTTGGAAGAAGAGCATGGAAAATGTTAATGATACATTATGTTTAAAAATAAAGACTACACAGATCTCTCTATATAGCTACATATATACTATATATAGATATATATGCAGCAATCACCTATGAGTTGTAAGAATAAACGTGGTATTTCTTTTTCCTACATTTTCAACTTCTCTGCAAAGATACATTACTCTTTTAAAAATCAGAATAAAAGATTAAAAAAACAAATTGAGCCCCTTTCCCCAGCTGCCTGTTAGGTGGTCAGGCCTTCCAAGGAAGCCAGGGCTGCGCCGGGGTGAGGCCCTCACTTCATCAGGAGACGAGCACTCACCCACAGCCTGGCCTCTGGCCGGGAGTTCATGTGCACAGACTCCATCCCCGTCCTGCAGGACAATGAGGTGACTGTGACGGAGGCTAAGATCAATACCCTCATTAAAGCAGCTGGTGTAAATGTTGAACCTTTCTGCCCAGGCTTGTTTGCAAAGGCTCTGGCCAATGTCAACATCGGGGGCCTCATCCACAAGGTAGGGCCCCCTGCGTGACTGCTGCCCCAGCAAAGAGAGAAGTGTCAGGAGTCTGCTGATCACATGGGCTCCGGTGTTTTTGACTTTTGTAACATGTTCAATAAAAAGCTGAACTCTGAAAAAAAAAAAAGCCCTGTTGGTAGAAGAGATTCTAAAACAAAGTGTATCAGTTTAGCCATTTGTATCTTTACCGTCTTTAATTGGAGTCTTGGTAGATTTTTAAAGCAGCCATTACTTTGCTACATTGGTTTATAATCTTGGAAAGTTTTAAAATGAGGAAAAGAAAGTGATCTGGAAGTGATCAACAGTTTTGTTTAGCACGCTAACAGTGAAAAATAAGCATTTGGGATCTCAGTTCAAAAACTTTATAAGAAGCCTGGAGAGGATTATGGCTGTAATGAAATTGGAAAAATTTTCTACTTCTGACAAGACATTCTCTTTCTGAGCTGGAAGAATGCTTTGTAAAAACACCTACTAATTCACATTTCCTTATAAAGGCATGGGAGAGAAGGAAAAAGGAAGATGTTTTCTCATTCCCTTGTTAGCAAGTCAAAGAACTCTTAAATCCTTTACAATCCAGATCATGCAAACATTAGCAATTTCGACATCTTCCAAGGCCATATGGCAAAGAGGGTGGTGTACTGATCTCAACTTATTAACTTATCTCAGGAACATGAGTTATGACACACGAAAAGGAACGAGTTAGCATGGTGAACACCCCATCAATATTTGCTTGCTCCCACAGCCCCAGAATACCAAAGTAAACAGACAGAAGGACATAGAGAAACCTAAGGACAGGGACGAAAGACAACAATTAAAAAAAAAATTGGAATCTGCAAAGCTGATGGACATGGTAACCAATGTGGAGGGAAACCCACTTCCCAGGCAGACAGGAGGAAGAACTGAGAACCGTCCGGGTTTGAACTGCAGAGCCCTGCAAAGGCACAGGCCCCGGGTGCAGCACGCGCCTGTGGGACTGAGACAGGGTCAGTGACAGGGAAGAAGACACTACTAACTCATGGAGGAGCAGGGTGCAATCTCCTCAAAAGAGGATTCCCAGATGGCCTCACTCACTGCACGCCTGCTGGCGGATGGCCCTTCCCTACTCCAGCGTAAGTCTGCTCCCCGGAAGGGGGTAAGAGGAGGTCTGTGCAGGAGTGAACACGAGGCCCAGCTCTGGGGAGGGAGTTGTACGAATACCTACAACTGTGGCAACTGTGGGTGATTCTTAGCATCTCTGGTGGTTACAGTCCGGAAAGTCTCTGGTTCACTAAGTGAGAAGACACTGGACTTAAAATTGACTCCAAAGGATAACACACAGCCTCTGGTCACAAATTGTTATCAATCTACCCATGCATACTTCATTGTACGTATTGCTGTTTAAATACACCGTATTTAAGTACGATTGTTGATTCACTAACACTGAACTCATGGCCAACCCTGTAACTGGTGCCTGAATGAAGCTAATCTAACAGACCTGTTTTCTCCATAAAGCATGTCACGGGCTTCCTGGGCTGAGAAACACTAGGTGATTTCAACAGTGTGTTTGGGGGCCATTTTAAGAAGTGAAATCACCAAGAGAAAAGTGCAAACACAAGAAAAGTGTGCCTGCCTCCCAGGAGACTGTGAAAAGGACACTCGTTTACAGCATGAGCTGAAACTAGAAAGCACAGCATCACCTTGTTCTTTCTGCCTTAGCTGGGAATGTGCACGTCAGGACGCTCAACTTTTAACTGCATGTCTGTGAATGATCAAGGAACTGCCATCAGCATACTTGCAAATAGGGACCCCATGATTAAGGAGAATTAACTGTATGTATAGTTGTATGTGCATACCCACATACATGTATGCATACAATCTAGTGATTAATCTCATGAACAATGATGCTGAAAGCAGAGAACACGGCCCACCTCTCTCTGCCTCTGCTCAACTCACAGGACCCTGCCGGCTAGTCCCTTACTCCCGAGGCTGAATAAGGTCTTTGGGAGTATGTAACTCTCCCACAAGGACAGGGCAAAGATGCTGACACTGGGAAGATGCCCAAACAGCTCACCCAGACCACCCTAATAAAGCTCAAGATCATCAAACGCTATTCACCCATTTAGAGTTCCCAGTGTTTTCTTCATCCAATCTTAATCATGGACAGAAATGAATTTCCAAAGATCTGAGGAAAGTACCTAGCACATAAGCCTCCCCCAAACAAACACACAAACAAACAAACAAACGAACAGCAATTTAAAGGAAAATTAAACCTCTTGGAAATTAAAGACTTATAGGAGATGTTGAAACCTCAGTAGAAGGTTGGGAACTAAAATTAGGGACCTCTCCCAGAAAGCAAAGTAAGATGACAGCAGAGATGGGAGCACAGGATAAGCAGGTTAGAGCACCTGTCCAGAAGGTTCTACTCCAAATAATAGGGATTCAAGAGAGACAGTGAGAAAACATAAGGAAGGAAATAAAAGAATTTTTAACCATTTCTAGAAGTGAAAGGACATGAGCCCCCTGGTTGAAAGAGTGAAAATAGATGTGCAACAATAAACATTGTCATAAAATCTTAGAACACTGGAGACTAGACATTCTACCAACTTAGAGGAAGAAAAGTAATGTACAAAGAAAGCATCAGGGATCAGAACGGCTTCAGGCTCCAAATAGTGAACATGGAAATGCGACAAACCCCTTAAACTCCTGAAGGAAAATAATCTACAACCCAGAATGTTACCCCTAGCCACACCGTCATCAAGTATGGAGGCAAAATAATTTCCAGACATGCCAAGGTTTCAAAAAGTTGCACATCCTGTGTAACCTACCTCATGAATTACTAGAGGATGTGTTTCCCAAGGTGAGCAAATAGGCAATTCAAGACGGGAGGGAGAAGGGAACTCCCCGGGGTAACAGCCAGACACCGTAACTAGTGAGCTGCCAGCCCAGGATGGAGGTGTGGGACTAAGGACACCCATGATGACGACTGTCACGACCAAGATATTCGCTGCCTTTGTAATCGGAGAACAGTCAGGTCCCTGTCTATCTGGGTCCCATTGTTCCACGCTGGACTTGTTTGAGCAAAGTCGAGTGAAATGCCTGCTCTCCACTCCACATGTGGTGACTTACGTTCCTTAGGACGCACTTGTCACCTTGCTGACACCTCCACATGGGGCTGTTGTAAACTCTTGAAGCTGTAATTGGTCTCAGAGGCTATTAAGCCCATTTTTTCAAGAATGCCTTCTTCAAAGGTGGCAAATACTGCCTTCATAGAGCTAGATTTACACTTAGTTGTTCAAAACGAAACAAGACTGTGTTTAGGGATATGGTACAGGTGATGTAGTCTATATAGTACAAAAAAGGAGAGTGGAATGAATTTGAGGATGGGCCCATGTGGGACTTGCATGTTGTATTTCCTACTTGAATAGTAGGAGTTCATTATAAATTCTCCGGTAAGTTTCACAACTAAAACAGGAGGCCATTAGAGTTTTCATCTTCTCCTGTGTTAATGGGAACATACAAGCTGGACAAAACCTGGTCATGTCAACACATGGAAGAAGCAACGAAAGTACTTAAGTATGGGTACTGTAACAGTCAAGTTACAAGATGCTAGATAAGAGTCCTGTCCTTCACCGGAGGTGATTTGATGACATCACAATGGAGGTGTGGAAACAACACATCCCAGATTTTACACAGAAATGGTAATTTGTTTTGGACACTTGATTTGTAAAATAGTTCTAAAATATATGAAAAAGTGATTTCATACCACTCACGGACAGTCCTTAAAACAGGAAAATTCACTTTGCCCCCTACCTGGGATGACAGGCCTTCATTCTCCTTGCTAATATCAGGACTATTTCCCATTGTTTCCTCTAAGTTGAAGTCACTTTAAGTCTCTCCCAACTACCCATTCATGTACATACTGCTTAATGACCATTTACCCAAAGCCAGGCGCTGCTCTAGCCCCGGAGATGAAGTGCTAAACCCAAGTTTCCTGCCCTCAGTTTCAGGAAGGACGGAAACTCTCAGATGCCACTAGGTGCTGGGAAGAACATACAGCAGGAAGGAGCATGAAGAATAGAGGCAGGGGTGTGTGTACTGCATTTTAAACACATGGTCAGGGAGAAGTTCACGGGCAGGCGGAAACTGAGCACAGCCTCGAGGGGCTCATTGGCAGGAAGAGCACTCTGGGGGGAGCAGCAGGCGTCCAGATCCTCCTTCCCAGCGATTACTGTATCAGCCACTTGGCACTGGTGGCTGCGTTTCGCCGCACACGCCCTGCCTCCTCACAGATGACACAGTCCTTGAAGGCAAATCCCCCGTTATCACTTTGGACTTCCAACGTTTAGCATAGAGCTTATGTGAAGTTCCCAATCACTGTTTATAGATGACTCAAATCATAAATATTCCAGAATGTTGTGAAATAAATCACAATATTGTGTAAGAATTTGTTCCCCAGCATAAAGTTAAGATCTTTAAATCTGGAGGATAATCAACCTAAGCCACACTATGTTTCACCAAGACTGGCGGCTTATAGTCACATTCTCTAAACTGCAAAAACGTGATGTGCTGACCTGAACCCTTTGGGTAAGGTACAGTGAAATTATAAGCTCCTGAGATGAAATTCAAATAGCCCCAAGTCAAGGTCACATTCCACATCTATAGGATTCTTGCTAGTTTTGAGAACTTTCAGTTAACTACCAGAATAACAGTCTGTTCTTTTAGGATTTAGTGCATTCCCAGGTATCATCGACCATCATCTGAACCTTTGCTTCCCCAGGTTCGGCACTCAGCTACGCTGGTGTGTGTACCTACAGCATCTGTAGTGACAAGCTCCTCAGCCAGGTTTTTTGTATCAGTGTTGGTAGAGCATATACTGCTACTGCTTTTCACAACTTCTAAATCTCCTACAGTAATCACTTAGACTTAAAATTGGTAACACAGAGAAGATAACCCCAGCTTTGGAAAAGCCATCATCAAATGAATCAGATGAAGACCGCTCACCTGATAAAAATGGTTCTGGCCTGGCCATTCTGTTCCCAACTCAGACCAACAGTGTCCACAGGTTTCTCTTCTAGAATAGTCCAGATAACATATTAGTCATGGACACATGAATGAGGGTCACTAACAACTTGTCTATTTCAAGGAAGTCACAGTTTACCAAATAATTAACAATTGTGATGGTGTCGATGCCTGAGCCTTGAAAATGTGTCAAGAAAAAAAAAAAAACCCAACTCATCAAAAAAGTTGGGAGTTTTCAATGAGGTATTTTAACCAAGTAGAAATGGTTCCAAGCACTAAATGTTTAAAGGACAAACTTTCTAGTTTAAACTGAAATAAATATTTCTGATTATGAGCCAGGTACTTCTTCTGCAGCCAAGGAAGTTTTCTTGATTATTTCTTTTGTTTCCTGACTTTGCTGTCCCTAAATTCCAAAAGCAAGTCACCCAGCAATTAGGCCCTAACAACCTACTAAGTTTTACCATCCTTTTGAAATAACCTTTGCACCAGCTTCCTACCAGTGGAAACTTCTCAGAAAAACTCTTCTCAATCAGCATTTCAAAATTAGCTTAAATGGGCCACTTTTCTATGTATTGCAAATTAAACCACTTAACTACTGAAAAGGAGTGATTTCAAAGAAATAGTTGAGAACATCTGCAAAAGGCAACTGGGACAACCATACACATAAATGAAGAACACAATTCCACTTAAATTATGAAGACATTTTTAGTTAATTTACCCACATATTTCACATTCATAAAGTCGTTTATTTCAGGGCAAATATCAGCTTATCATATTAAATTTTAAAATATTACAATATTTACAAACTTGCTGGAATAAATACAAATCCTGTACTGGTTTCTTTTCGGTGTGTGCCAGTAAAACTGGCAGATCAGCCTCGTCTCTGAAGACCCCCATTCACCCTGAACAGGACGAGGGGCCTGAAGGGCAATGCGCCTGCCCTGAAAGTGCCCCTGTCAGAGCTTCAGACCCTCAACATTCTTCTTCAGGTTCAGCAGCTCCTTTTCCTGCCTTCTCTTCTCCAGTTTGAAGGCTAATTTGTTAGCTTTCTTCTCTACCCTCCGTTCCTGTACGAGAATATGTTCATGTTATGCACATCTTCAAACTGACGCAGACTACTTTTATAAAATTAAATTCCCATGACCTCCCTGCCACCAGCTCTTTGCAAATCTCACATCTGAGAGGCACTTTACCTTCCGCTCTTCTTTTATCGCGTGCTTTCTTGCTCTTTTATCTTCTCTGCTTTCATTTCTAGAGCGCGGCTGCGTCGACACCTTGGGCAGATCACTGTCATTAATCATCTGCATTCGTTCAACTTGCTTTGCTGTGAATCCTTTCTTAGGTAAGATGTTGAGAGGTATTCCTGTTTTAGAAGATATTTGGATTTGCTTGGGCTGAAATAAAGATAAAATGGCATTAGGCTTACTCTGCGTTCCTATTAAAAAACAGCTCACCTGTGACACTTTATTGTTGCTTTTCCTAGTGGTGCTGGTAGTCACTAGAGGTAAAGCCACTTCTGAGAAAATAATCTGTGCCTTTCCCTGCTCGCACTGCATATTCTGAACAGCTCAGGATGTCAGCTTACCTTTGGTTCATACTTGATAAGTTGTGGATGGTTATATAAATTTGAGTATGTACCTAAAAAAAAAAATCATGTATCAAGTAAGAACACTTTTAGTTCAGCAAAAAAGTTCCTACTATATTCCCAGCTTTAGTATTTTTTTAAAGATTTTATTTATTTTCAGAGAGAGGGGAAAGGAGGGAGAAAGAGGGAGAGCAACATCAATGTGTGGTTGCCTCTTGTGTGCCTCCCAACGTGGCCGGCAACCCAGGCATGTGCCCTAACTAGGAATCGAACCAGTGGCCCTTTGGTTCACAGGTCGGCACTCAATCCACTAAGCCACACCAGCCAGGGCAGTTTTAGTGTTTTCACAGTCCAAATTAACACTGAAGTATCTGTTA